>NC_088702.1:18588386-19310886 GCF_028017835.1 Emys orbicularis
TGTTCCATTGCAGCTCCCTGACTTTCCCTGCATATGTCAGCTCCACATAGGAAGGGTCCTCTGGTCCCGCCCTGAACCTGCCCTCTGCATTGCTGTGAGCTGTCAAACAGCCGTGCGCCCCTCCCCAGAGGTGGCTGCATTTCACGCCTGAGGCCGTGAGCCCTGCACACACAGCCCGCAAAGCACACAGGGATAAAAATGCTACCAATCCTTGCTCCGTTGGGCCAATCTCTGGGCTTTACTCCCCTCTGGTTAGGAAATTCTTTTACGAAGGGCCCTACATGTAAAATACCTGGTTGTGCAACCGATCCCGCGGCCGGATGCCATCGCCCGGCGCAGACGAGCTGTCACCCAGAAATGCTGCAGGTGACTCATTCCCGGCCCCTTTCCCCTCCCAGGCCGGCTGAGCGCTCTGTCCTGGACGGAGATGGCCTTGGTGCTGGTCCCTGCCTTTTGCCTTCTGAGCGGTGAGTAATTCACACAGACGCGCCGCGCTGCTGTCCAGGGGACCCGTGGGGACCGTTTCCCAGCCGCTCTCGTCCCCCGGGCTGCCATTTTCCCAGTGCCACATCCTGCCTCCGGGCTTCTCACTGCCCTGGAGAGTCAGGGCGTCTCTTGGGCCGGCCTGGAGAGCTCTGCTCCCTGCCCTGCCTGTCCGCCCAGCTCCGGCCCGGCTGGCCCCTGCCCACATCCACACCTGGCTCCTTGATCAAGGGAAGTGCCTGACCTAAGGTTGCCAACCCTCCAGGATTTTCCTAGAGTGTCGAGGAATTAAAGATTAATCTGTAATTAAAGATTGTCATGTGATGAAACCTCCAGGAATTTGTCCAACCAATGTTGGCGACTCTAACCTGACCCCTTGCTGGTGGGGCTCATCCTACAGTCGGGGCCCCTGGCCCAAGGGCCAAACACCCAGCTATGGGGGGGGGCTGAACTGAGAGGGGATGAGGGGTGCACTGAGGGGTGATATGGGGACCTGAATTGAGCGGGGATGGGGAGGTGAATTGAGGGGGGCTGGACTGATGGGGGTGGCCAGGGGAGGTGAACTGAGCAGGGATTTAGGGGAACTGAACTGAGGGGGCTGAACTAATGGGAAGCAGAGGACAGAGTAGATTGAAGGGTGGCTGGGCAGATGCAGGGAGGGGGTTGCCCTGGACTGATGGGAGAACTCGGAGGGACAGGAGTGATTCAGGGACTGGGGTGATTAATTGCTGGGCAGGGGATGGGCTGATGTTGGGGGGGGATCTCCAAACTCCCCTTCCCAATTCACAAGGCAGCACTGGCCGGGCTCACTGTCACCCCCATGCCGGAGGGTTGGGGGCTCAGACAGCCCCACAACACAACATCCCCAAATGTGTTTTAAAGCCCCTGGTTTGAGGTGCTGAACTGATGCTGGCCTCTCCCGGTAGGATCTGTGCAGTGCCAGCCTGCGGGGCGGGTTCCACAACTCGCTGGGGCCGGGCGCCGGTCTGATCCCCGATTCCTGTCCCCAGCAGGCGCCTACGCCCAGAAGTGGGACGTGACACTCACACCAGGGACCCTGGCTAGATGGGTCGGCTCCTGCGTGACCATCCCCTGCTCCTTCACCTACCCCGCAGGGCGGACGGTCAGTGCCGTGAGCTGGACACGGGACGGGGATCAAACCGTGTATCACTCGGACGAGGCTCGTGTCCACGCTGCCTTCAAGGGCCGCGCCCGCTATCTGGGGGACCTGCAGCACAACTGCTCCCTGCGGGTGGTGGGGCTGCGCCACAGCGATCAGGGCACCTACCGCTTCCGGTTAGAAGTAGTGGGCGATGGCAGGAGTGACGCATGGACGGGTCAGCCAGGACAGCAGCTCAGTGTCTCCGGTAACCAGGTTCCATCCAGCACCCGGGTCTCTCTCTCTCTCTCTCTCACACACACACACTCTTCTGCCTTGCTCTAAAATCCAAGTACTTAGAGCTGTGTATTTTGCAGCCCGAAGCATGGCAATCAGGCAGCCTTCGGTGGCATGCCTACAGCAGGCCGCGCCCCCGCCCCTTGCCGCCCCAGGGAGCCAGGACTAAAGCAGGGGGAGTGGTTAGAGAAGGGACCAGGAGTCTGGGGTTCTCTCCCCAGCTCTCGGGGAAGTGGGGTGCAGTGGTTAGAGCAGGGGGGACTTGTGGGTCGGACTCCTAGGCTATGTTGTCAGACCCGCGTCCCCGTCACTCTGTCTAACCCTTGGCCTGTGCTGAAGAGCCGCTGAGACTGACCCTGCAGCCAGCGTAATGCAGCAGGCGTGAGGGGTCTCAGGTGGAGCCCGATAGTGGGACTGGGACCCTGCAGGAACCCCCCCCCGCCACCAGAACAGCGGGAGCCGGTAAAATATGCTTTGTTGGGGGTGGGCAAAAAAACCCAGGCTGTGGGAATTGGTGGGAAAACACTAAATCTCAGAAATGTACCAAGAGTCGCCTACTGGGGAAATTGCTAAATGTTTTCTGTCAGCTTCTGTTTCCTCTCCATGTTTATCTCCCTCGCTCCAAATCTGGGGAAATGCACCGGCCCAAGTCAGGTCAGAGACGCGTTCTGGGATAACAGGAGTTACAGTGTGTTTGTACCTGGCTCAAGCAAAATTTGTTTTATTCTTTTAGAGGTAAAAATTGTGTGTAAATTCCGTTGGTATCGATCATATCTTCACCCACCGGTTTCTGTCTGTCGGTTGGTTGGTTTTTAGCAGCATGGGGGAATCTGTCTCTCTTGCGGGATTTGCGGGATCGAAGGTTTTTGTGGCTGGGAGGGGGATGAAAATGCAAAAAACAAAGCCGGGCACTTGAATAACAGGAACGGGACAGAATTAAAAACAGTCCCGCTTAGGCCTCTGGTCTGAGGCCCGATGTGTGGTGCCCCCCACTGGCGGCTGTGCCCCTCTGGGCAGACCCAGCGCTCCCCGTGTCTCAGGCCAACTTTTGCTGCTCTCCCCCATTGCCACGAGCCCTCATTGCCCCGGCCAGCCGAGCTCCCAGGCTGGGCCGCCCCCGCCCCCTGAGGGCTGCTTCCCCCTCTGCATCCAGGCCACGGCCCCTGGGAGCGCTGCCAGCCCCAGGGCCCCAGTAGGGTTCAATGGCTCCTGACCCCTCCTCTCCTCACAGCCCATCCGTGCCAGCCCTCCCTGGGGAACCGAATGCAACCGGGACCCTCCCTCACCTGCTCCGTGGGGGCCGCCTGCCCCCATCAGCCCTCCTGGTACGACCGAGATGGCGCGCGACAGAGCCCAGGGCAAACCCCGGGCGGGGCTGGGGCGACCAAGCTGCGAATATCCCCGTCCCAGCTGGACCCCGGCGCGGCGCTGAGATGCCAGGTGGATGGATACAGGGATGAGTGTGACTCCGACCAATCCCAGCCCCTGGGGACAGGTGAGCTCTGCTGCTAGACATGGCATGGGTAGAGCAGGTGGGACTGGGAGCCAGGACGCCTGGGTTCTATCCCCAGCTCTGGGAGGGGAGTGGATCTGTGGGTGAGAGCGGGGGATGCTGGGAATCAGGACTCCTGGGTTCTATTCCCTCAAAAACTCTCATCTGGCTCTAGCAAATATTCTTGCCCAACGGGACTGGACGGGGAGGGACTGCCCCTTCGTTCAGTCCTGAGGCCCCGCTGACGAACTCTCACCCGACTCTCGCCCTCAGACGCCCCCAACGTGTCCAGGATCGAGGGTTTGTGGCCGGCAGGGAAGGCAGCGCTAAGGGAAGGTGACAATTTTACCCTGCGCTGCCGGGCTGCTGCCCTGCGGCCCGTCGCCGGGTACGTCTGGTCCCGTGGGGATGTGTGGCTGCCAGAAGCCAGGAAGGATTTACATGTTGACAAGGCAGCCGTCTCTGACAGAGGGAGCTACGCGTGCGGGGTCTGGCTCTCCGGCCCCGGCTGGGGGTATCTGAGCCTCTCTGCGAGGGAATCGGTCGAAGTTCAGCGTAAGTATCGAAGGCTGGTGAGAGCCTCCTCCCTCCAGCCCCCGATACTCCCCACACGGCCTCCTGGAGCAGCCCCGTGTGCCCCCACCTCGTCCCCCCTGCTTCACCCCGCTCACCTCATTAGCTCCAGCCTCATATTCCAGCCCCACCTCCTAATAACCGGGTTTGGTCAACCCCAGTGCTGCTGGCTCTGGGCTGGGCTCCCCTCCTCCTCTGCATCGCTCCCATGGCTGGGCACATCAGTGACAAATTCAGTTTGTGTCCCCCACACACCTGCCCTGGGCCCCCAGCCCCCTCTGGCCCCCAGCCCATCCCCCCAGCTGCCCCGGGGCCCCATTCCCCACTGAGCTGGGCCCTGTCCCCTCCCACCTTCCTGGGTGTCCAGCCGCCTCTGTGCCAGGCCCTGCCCCTCCATCTGCCTTGTGTCCCCGGACCCCTCTGGGACAGTCTCTGTCCCCCCAACTGCCACAGACCCCCAGCCCCATATGGGCCAGGCCCCGTCCCACCCCTCACCTGCCCCAGGCCCCCAGCTTGCTCTGGGCCAGACCCGCTCCCCCCCCAACTGCCTTGAGCCCCCAAACCCTTCTGGGAGACCCCATTCCCTTATCCCCATGCCACCCTGCCTGTTCTCGGCCCCTGGAGCCACATGGGCAAGGTCCTGCCCTCACCCCCTGCCCTGGATCCCTTCCCCCCTCTGGGCCAGGTCCCCCACACTCCATCTCTCTCCGTTCACAACCCATCAATCCCCCTTCGTTTTACTGCTTCCCAGTCACTTACTGCAGGAAGCGCCATCCATGGGCTGCAGTAGATCCCACCACTGCCACCAGTTGTGACGGAGTGGGGGGAAGTCAGGGTCCTGCACCCCCCTCTTCCTGCGATTCACCGTGACTCTCAGCCAGCCAGTAAAACAGAAGGTTTATTAGATGACAGGAACACAGTCCCAAGCAGAGCTTGTAGGTACAACCAGGACCCCTCAGCCAGGTCCCTCTGGGGGGGCAGGGAGCTTAGACCCCAACCCTGAGGTTTCCCTTTGTTTCCCAAGCCAGCTTCAAACTGAAACTCCCCTGCAGCCCCCGGCTCCTCCTCGAGCCTTTGTCCAGTTTCCCGGGCAAAGGTGTCACCTGGCCCCATCCCCCTCCCAGCTCAGGTTACAGGCTCAGGTATCGTCCCTCAAATAAAGTCATGCCCTGCGATCCCATCCCCCAAGCAGACAGTCCCAGTAAAACTAGACACATTCGCAGGTCAGTCCCCCCGCTCCCTACCGCGTCACGTCCCAGGTCGGTCCGCCCCGCTCCCTACCGCGTCACGTCCCAGGTAAGCCCGCCCCACTCCCTACCGCGTCACATCCCAGGTAAGCCTGCCCCGCTCCCTACCGCGTCACGTCCCAGATCAGTCCACCCCACTCCCTACCGCGTCACGTCCCAGGTAAGCCCGCCCCGCTCCCTACCGTGTCACGTCCCAGGTAAGCCCAGCCCGCTCCCTACCGCGTCAAGTCCCAGGTAAGCCCACCCCGCTACCTACGGCGTCACATCCCAGGTAAGCCCGCCCCGCTCCCTACCATGTCACGTCCCAGGTCAGTCCCCCCGCTCCCTACCGCGTCACGTCCCAGGTCAGCCCGCCCCGCTCCCTACCGCGTCACGTCCCAGGTCAGCCCGCCCCGCTCCCTACCGCGTCACGTCCCAGGTAAGCCCACCCCGCTCCCTACCGCGTCAAGTCCCAGGTAAGCCCACCCCGCTCCCTACCGCGTCACATCCCAGGTAAGCCCGCCCCGCTCCCTACCATGTCACGTCCCAGGTCAGTCCCCCCGCTCCCTACCGCGTCACGTCCCAGGTCAGCCCGCCCCGCTCCCTACCGCGTCACGTCCCAGGTCAGCCCGCCCCGCTCCCTACCGCGTCACGTCCCAGGTAAGCCCACCCCGCTCCCTACCGCGTCACGTCCCAGGTCAGTCTGCCCCGCTCTCTGCCATGTCACATCCCAGGTCAGTCTGCCCCGCTCCCTACCGCGTCACGTCCCAGGTCAGTCTGCCCCGCTCTCTGCCACGTCACATCCCAGGTCAGTCTGCCCCGCTCCCTACCGTGTCACGTCCCAGGTCAGTCCCCCCGCTCCCTACCGCGTCACATCCCAGGTCAGTCCGCCTGCTCCCTACTGCGTCACAATTTTGAAGAGCATCGCGGCAGAGCAGGCTGGGGAGTATCGCTGCCAGTCCGAGAATGGGATCGGCCAGTCCCCGCCCCGCCCCCCCCCAATCACCATCACTGTCCGGTGTAAGTGCCGGGGACGTGTGAAAAGAGACCTCTGGGGTGGGGGAGGGGCTGGGGTTGTGCCTTTGTGCCATAGGCCCAGCGCGGGAGGGTCGCCGTGGTGATCGCGGTGGATCATGAGCTCACCAGGAGCTCCCAGCGCCGCGGTGGCCATCAGGGCTAGCGCGATCCCGGGGTGCATGAACAGGGCAATCTGGAATCGAGCAGAGAGGGGATTTTCCGCCTCGATTTGGTCCTGGTGCGACCGCGGCCGGGGTCCTGTGCCCAGTTCTGGGGCCCGCACTCCCAGGAGGTGCTGATCAGCTGGGGAGGGGTCAGACAAGAGCCAGGAGAAGGAGTCAGGGGTTGGAAAACCTGCCCTAGGGCGAGAGACTCCAGGACTCCGTCTGTTTCACTGAACCAAGGGAAGGGGAAGGGGGGACGTGAGCCCCGTCTGGAAGATCCTACGCGGAGAAGAGAACGTTGATAATGGGCCCAGCGGCCGAGCAGACCGAGATCCAGGGGCTGGAAGCTGAATCTAGACAAATTCAGACTGGCAATAAGGTGCAAATGTTGAGCAGGGAGGAGAATTTGCCATTGAAACAACGATCTCGGGTCGTGGTGGATTCTCTGTCCCGGGGAATGTTTAAATCACGCTGGGATGTTTTGCTAAAGGATCTGCTCTCGTTCAAACGGGAATGAATTCAGGAGAGTCCTGGAGTCTGTGTCACCCAGCTGGTCCTTCTGGCCTTAGATTCTATGGATCATCCTTCCCTGTGCCCATCGCTGCCTTTGCCAGAGGTCTCGGGAAGCCTGGCTGTGATTCCTCCAGCCCTTTAATCAAACAGGCAGGGGCTGGACTACGTCTCCCATGATGCACCACAGCCAGCTATACCAATGAAGCACACACACCCCCGCACCAAGAGGGAGCAGGTGGTGCATCCTCGGAGATGTAGTTCAGCCAGACAGCCCAGCCAACAGAGGAGACTGAGAATGTGAGGCACAGGAACTGCAAGTCCCATGATGCACCACACCAAAGGACTCCTATGACACACATGGAATGATGGGATTTTGTGAGATTCTGGTTTTCATTTAGAAAAAAAAGTTTCTAGTAGAGCTGGCCAGGAAATTATTTTTTTCCCCAGTGGGAAAGCTCCACTTTTCATAGAAATGTCAAAAACTGAAATATTTCAATTGAAAATGGCCTGATGGGAGTTGTAGTTTGGGTGCCTCATGCTCTCATTCTCTTCTGTGGGCCAGAATCTCTGGCGGGACTATATCTCCCATGATGCACCCTGGCTATGGATTCCTATGAGGCACCAAGAGGGGAGATAGTGGTGCATCATGGGAGATGTAATCCAGCTGGGCAGCACAGCCTATAGAGGAGGCTGGGGGTGCTGGGGGGGCTTCGCATCTGAGCATCAGGTCTGATGGCTCCAAACCCACGGGTTCAAATCCTGCCAGATTCACTTTGCTCCTGCGGCAGATCAATGGAACCCGCTGAGGTTGATGCAGCGTGGAGAGGATACAATCCCATGCTACAGCTCCCAAGACTCAGCCTTTGCCCCACTGATTTGCTCCCAATTCCCTTTCTGCCAAATGTTGTGTTATGTCCTACGTCCTTCCTCCACGCTAGATGTGTCCGCACCTTACCGCTGGGCCCACCCGAGAAGTGGCTGCATCTCAGCACCAGGTGAGCCATCCCCATATGGCTATTGACCTGCTGCCTTTTCCCAGAGGCAGCTGCATCTCAGAGCTGAGCATGCCATGCCCGTGCGGCATTGCTGTGAAGCTGTTACCAAACTGCCCCGCCCCAGAGGTGGCTGCATTTTAGCACCACGTGTCATGATCCATCCCCAGGCAGCCTCACTGTGTGATTGTTACCCAGCTGCCATCCATCAGCAAAAGGGGTTCAAAAATCTGCTGCAGGGTTGATCCAATAACCCTCCTTTCTCCTTTTCAGTCCCCGTGGCACCCGCGTACATCATAGGACCTACAGTTGTGCTTCTGCTATTACTGCTGGTGGTGCTACTCGGCGTCATAACTTGGAGGTATTTTCGCTTTGGCAAACCGGTAATATCCACGTCTCTGATCTCTGGCAATCCCCATCTCCTCCCGCCTGGCCTTTGCTGGAGAACCCCGCGCAATCCAGGGCTGAGAATTGCAGAGCCAGTTCAGATGCATGGAAACCCAGTTGGGGGAGGTGATTGAATGGCGGTAGTTGGGTCCCACACAGATACCTGACACCCGCGAGGGGCCTGGGAAGGGCTGGGCGGCCTCCTGGTTAAACGGCTGGGCTGGGCGTCAGGAGAGCAGGGGTCAAGCCCAGGAAGGAGGTTCTATTTTGTGGGAGCCTTTGTCCTGTTCCTTCCCCCCCTGAACCGAAGCAGATGATGTTTTGCCTCTGAGCTGTTGGTCTCCTTTATTTGTAGGAAGAGGCGGAGCAAACGCCAGGGAATGAGCAGCAATCCGGTAAGTGCGTCTATGGGGCTGGGAGCCAGCACAGTCTAGTGGGCTAGAGCAAGAGGGAGTGGGAGCCAGGTCTCCTGGGTTCAATGCTCAGGAAAGGAAATGGGGTCTAGTGGGTTAGAGAAGGGGGGACTGGGAGCCAGCACTCCTGGATTCTGTCCCCCACTCTGCTGCTGATTCACAGCATGACTTTCGATGAGCTCTGTCCCTCAGTTTATTTCTCCATAAAAGAGGATCATAAAATTTATGTGTCTCCCCCCCCCCCCCCCCGAGCAGGACAGAAGGTCTTTCCAATCCCCTGGGTAGTTTATCTGGGTGGGGGGCTATGTGCAGTTTCCTTTATTATTACACATCACCGAGCAGTCCCAGAGCAGTGGCTCGCGGCCTCACTTCTGCCTGTCTTGCAGCACCCGCCGGGCCCGGGGGAGACCCCGATGTCTGAACGCATCTATGAGAACACCCAGCACTCTGGCTCGGGGAAGCCAGACCACGTTAGGAGAATGTCACCAAGGGTGAGCTTGATACGCGCCTCCTGCTGGGGATAGGGTCAGCCTGTGTGTGTGTGTGTGTGAAGGGAAAGGCCCTGTGCACCCTGCCCGCCCTCGCCCCCAAGCTATCCATCCCCTACTCTGGGGCTGGATCAGAACCAGTACCCCTAGAGGGGAAAGGCACCATTCCCCAAATCCATGACTCATGTCTGGTGTGGGTCCCCCCCCAGTCACTGACCCACAGGGGATCTACGCTGTTGACCGACACAGCCTGTCCAATCCCCAGCCACGGCGCTGAAGCTGACCCAACGCTAGCAACCAAATGCTCTCATGCCAGCCCCAACCCCCCTAACGGTCTCTCTTTCCGTGGCAGCACCCCCACCGAGGTGTGCCCGGGCTCTCCGGCCAGCACCAGGCAATCGCACATCTACAGCCAGCCGATGACCATGGGCAAAGTACCACAGGTCAGTGACTCATTCCTCTGTGTATATGAGGCCCAGGACTCCTGGGTTCTATTCCTGGCTCTAGGAGGGGAGTTGGGTCTAGTGGTTAGAGCGGGGATTATGAGTCTTCAGTCTGTTCCTAAAAGGAAGCCCAGGACTTTCCCTTTTACCCATCACGTTCACACTGATCCTAGTCATCCACTTCTTCTCCTCCTGCTTCTGCCTGGGGTTCGAGGCGATTGGTCTGAGCCCGTAGGAGCCGTTCTCGCTGGCCCGCAGGTCAGACAGCTGCAGGCTGCAATCTCTCTCCAGGTCCCCCACGAACCCCACGCACCCTGCGACGGCCGGGCAGATGGAGGCGCTGTGTTTATACAGGACGGTGCCACTGAAATCTTTCTTCTCATGGTCATACCCAGGGGTCAGGCACCAGACCAGGGAGTTGATGATCGGCTTGTTTGGCCTTCTGGGGTTCAGGAGGCAGGATTGATAGCGGCACGGGATGGACAGACAGGCCCCCGTCCAAGCGATCAGGGACACGGGCACCTCAATGGGTTGGTCACAGTGAGAGAGGAAGCCTGGAAGCAGCAGAGTGACAGAGATGGCAGCGAGGGGCAAGCTGGCCGGGCGCTTCTGGTGCCGAACTGGGACTAGGAGATTGGGCTTTGATTCCCAGCACTAAACTCCCTGTTCAGTTCATGGTGTGGCTCTGTGCCTCAGTTTCCCCATCTGTACAATGAGGAGAACCCAGGAGTCCTGGGTCCTAGCTCCCCTGCTCTAACCACTAGACACCACTCCCCTCCCAGAGCTGAGGCTAGAACCCAGGAATCCTGAGTCCCCACCCAATCCTCAATAACTGGATCACATTGGTGTGATGCAAGTGGAGTAAATCTCGGAGGAAAACCTCCCTCTGAGCTTGTGACCCCCCGGCCAGGTCTCCCCTCCTTTTTCCCCAGCCTCCAGGGCTCTGTAGCAGCCAGACCTTCAGGGCGAGGGGAAGGGGCCTTTCCCGGGAGGAACAGCAGCCAAACGAGACGCCTCATGGTGACCCCTGGGCAGCCGCGGCTCTGGGGAGCAGAGGAAAGAGCGAAGGGCTGGTCGGTTCCTGCAATGACCCAGAGCAACTTCAACCACCCAGAGTGGAGAGAGAGGAGCTAGAGGGGAGACTGCAGTGAACCCGCTACCTGTTCTAACCACTAGACCCCTCTCCCCTCCCAGCGCTGAGAGAGAACCCAGGCGTCCTGGCTGCCAGCTTCCCTGCTCTAACTCACTAGCTGCCTGATGGGTTTGTCACACATGGCGCGGTGCAAAGGGCGTCACATTTACACAGGGGAGGCAGCTAAACGCAGGGCACCCATTGCCCACCCCGCTGGGCAGGGGGGTTATTACAGGGCTTGGTGCCCAGAGCAGGGAAATTGAGCTTCCTGTGGGAAAACTCCAGTGGGACCCATCCCTCTCCTGACGATCCATCCAGGGGAGACCCAGCAGCCCCTCGCAGTGTCTGGGAGGCTGTGAGTCCGTGTGTAGATATCGCTGGTGCATGGATCGCTCTAGGAGTCGGACACGCGGTGACAGTCATAACTCAGCTGGTGACTTTAATACAGTTGAGCAGAGACAGGGACCTTGTTCCAGCCACTGTCTGTGTTACTGGCCTGGGCCTCCCTGTGTCCCGGTGACGCTGGATCTAAACCAGGCCGAGGTGACTCTGCTGAACAGAGACGGTAGCCAACAGCGCCGGCCCCTCACTGCTGTAATGTCACAGCACTGCCATTCACTTTAAATAAAAATAAAGGCTACAGGGGGTGGGGACGCGGTGGTTTGGGGGGCTGGTGGGAGACACTTGGGGGATTCAGGGAGTTGGTGGTTTGGGTGGAACCGAGATCTAATAACAGAAACTCTTTTCCCTTTCCCACGAGGTGCTGAGTTTTCCCGCAGGCCAGAGACAGAGTCACCCTATGAGGTGAGTGCAGGGTCTGTTACCCTCCCCCCCGGGACTCCGCTGCCCCCTGCTGGCTGGGGTGTGTCTGTGGCTGCAGCCTCCCCAACCCCTGCACTGCAAATCCCTGCCCCCTACTGGGTGGAACCGGCGCTGCCCGAGTGCGTGTGTGTGTGTGTGTGTCAGACCCCATCCTGCTACCGGCTCAGGGGAGATTCCCCCAGCCACAGAGTGTCCGGTCCTGGCAGCACCCACCCCACTGGCCCTGGGCCCGCTGAGCAGGGATCTCACTGGCTCTGTTTGGGCTCCAGGAACTCCAAGGACGAACCCAGGATATTTACAGCCAGTTGGACTCTCCCCGAACCGATTCCCACTGAGCTGCATCGAAATCCCAACCAGCCGGGGACCCCTCTGCACGGCCGGGACCTTAAACACAAAGAGACGCCATCGCTCAATGGGGCCAGATCCCAGCGGGGTCCACAAGCGCCGACTTTCCATTGTGTCGGGGGGGTGCTCGACCCCTGGCTCTGCCCCAGGCCCCACCCCCACTCCACCCCTTCCCTCAAGGCCACACCCCTGCCCCCCACCTGCCCCACCTCTTCCTGCCCCCTACCACTCCTTCCCCCGAATGCACTGCATCCTCGCTCCTCCCACCCCCCCCCCCCCCCGATCCTCCTCCACCATGAAACAGCTGATTGCCGTGGGCAGGAGGCACGGGGAGGGAGGATGATGTGCTGGGGGGGGGGGGCGGGCTATGCTGGGGTCAATCGGCCGTAGGTCTGTGGGAGTCAATGGGGCCAGATCCCAGCTGGTATCAAACGACCGTAGCTCCATTGGTATGAATGGGGCCAGACCTCCGCTGGGGCGATGTGGCCGTCACTCCACTGCAGAACTCAACTGGAAATAAATAGCTCTGAAATACAGGGAGTGGGTAATTTTTTTTCTATATCAATTTTATAAAAAACAGTGGAAATACCTAGACAAAAAACTTCGGTTAACTTGGTGTCACGGACTCACAGATCGTGCCCACTCTTGGCCCCGTGCGGTCCGTGGGGGGTGCCCCTTTTAGTGAGACAGCCCTTCTCGGGGGTCCACTCTCTCTCGGGGTCCGGCCCCTCCACCTCCTGGATCCGCACCTCTCTGAGCCTTAGCACGTCTGTCTCTGCCGTGGGCCCCCTCAGGGAGTCCACTCGCTCTGGACCCCCGGGGCCTCCACCCCCGAAGGGGTTGATGCAACCCTGTTCTCTAGACCGGAGTGACTCTCAGCCAGCATGAAACAGGAGGGTTTATTGAGAGTTGAACACAGCACAGGAACCTCTCTGACCCTCAGGCCTGGCCTCCCTCAGCCCAGCACATCCCAGTCTCTCTGCCTCCAGGTGGGCTCTCCCTGCTTCCCCTCTCCAGCCCAGAGCCCCCCTGCTCGCCGCTGGGGATGGGCATCCGAGATCCCCGGCCCCAGGCCCCGCCTCTGTCCATTGTCTTCCCTCCAGGTAAACAGGGTCGTAAACCGGGGCCTCCTCTCCTGCTTCTCCCTCTGGCTGGAACCGGCTGGTCAGGTCACTGGGTCCTCACTCTGCAGCCCATTGTCCTCCCACTGGCCAGAACCGGCTGCGTCTCCTCAGCTGGGCCTCTGCGTCACCAGGTCGCCAGGTCACCGGTCGCTGGGGTATCCATCCTCCCGGCCACCGGCTGGGTCCCCACGTCCTCTCTCCGGTCCTCTGCAAAACACACTCCCTCTCCCCTCACCTCGTTAAACCAGTAACACCCAGGGAAACTGAGTCCCACCCCCTCCGCATGCAAACCATTGAAACCCCACAGAAAACAAGAAAACCCCCACTTCGTCACATCTCTCCCCCCTTCGAGGCTGAACGGAGCAGGGTCACTTAGCCAGTGACCTGGGGAAGTTCAGGGTCCCCGCCCCGCGATTAAGCATCCGCTATAACATTGGCACTCCCCCTCACATGGACCACCTCCATGTCATACCCCTGGAGGAGCAGGGCCCACCTCAGCAGCTTGGCATTAGCCCCTTTCATTTGGTGCAGCCACGTCGGGGCGAATGGTCGGTGTACACGGTGAAGCGCCGCCCAAATATATATGGCTGCAGTTTGTTAAGGGCCCACCCCAGGGCCAGGCATTGCTTCTCTATGGCCGCATAGTGCTGCTCCCGGGGCAGCAGCTTCTTGCTCAGGTACACAATGGGGTGTCTCTCCCCCTTAGTATCAGTTTGCATCAGTACCGCCCCCAGCCCTGTGTCCGAGGCATCGGTGAACACCAGGAAGGGTTTGTTAAAATCCGGGTTTACCAGCACCGGGCCCTGGATAAGTGCCCCCTTCAGCGCACAGAGAGCCCTCTGGCACTGCTCGGTCCAGACCACCTTGTCCGGCTTTCCCTTTTGACACAGCTCCGTGAGGGGTGCTGCCAGGGAGCTAAAGTGGGGCACAAACCTCTGGTAGTACCCTGCCATCCCAATGAAAGCCTGGACCTGCTTCTTAGTCTGAGGGGCGGGCCAGGCCTTGATTGCCTCCACTTTGGCCGGCTCCGGCTTCAGGTGGCCACTCCCAACCTTGTGGTCCAGGTATAAAACCTCTGCCATCCCCACCTTGCACTTTTCAGCTTTTATGGTCAGTCCTGCATCCTGGAGGCGACCCAGCACTCTCTTCACCTGGGACACATGTTCCTCCCAGGTCTGGCTAAAGACACAGATATCGTCAATATACGCTAGTGCAAAGTCCTCCATCCCCCTTAGTAACTGATCCACCAGGCGCTGGAAGGTGGCAGGTACCCCCTTGAGGCCGAAAGGCAGGCCCAGGAACTCGAAGAGCCCTATTGGTGTGGTGAAGGCGGACTTCGCCCTGGCATCCGGGTCCAAAGGCACCTGCCAGTAGCCTTTGGTAAGATCCAGGGTAGTGAGGTACCAGGCACCCCCCAACTTGTCTAGGATCTCATCGGTCCTAGGCATGGGGTAGGCATCGGACACGGTAATGGCATTGAGCTTCCGATAGTCCACACAGAACCGGATCGACCCGTCCTTCTTGGGGACCAGCACCACGGGTGAGGCCCAGGGACTGGCGGACGGCTGGATCACCCCTAAAGCCAGCATGTCCCCAACCTCTCTCTCCAGGTCCTGGGCTGTTTTCCCAGTGACCCTGAATGGGGAACACCTGATGGGAGGGTTGGTTCCCATCTCCACCCGGTGGACAGCCAGGTTAGTGAGCCCAGGCCGGCTGGAGAACAGCTGCCGGTATGAATGCAGCACGGCTCTGATCTCTGCCTGCTGGGCAGGGGTTAGCTGGTCTGAGAGGGGAATTGATTCTAGCGAGGGGTTAGCCCCAGCCTCAGGGAGGAGTCCCACCAGGGGGTCCTCTCCTTTCTCCTCCCACTGCCCACACACAGCCAGCACCAACTTCTCCCTGTCCCAGTACGGCTTCATCATGTTGACGTGATACACCCGGTGGCTGTGAGCCCGGTTGGACAGTTCCACCACATAGTTCACCTCGGTTACCTGTCTGATGACCGTGAAGGGGCCGTCCCAGGCCACTTGCAGCTTGTTCTTCCTCACGGGGATGAGGAGCATCACCTGATCCCCGGTAGCATATGAGCGGGCACGGGCTGAGCGGTCGTACCAGACCTTCTGCTTCCTCTGGGCCCTTGCTAGGTTCCCCCTAGCCAAGCCCATGAGCTCCACGAGCTTTTCCCAGAAAGTCAGTACATACTCTACCACTGATTCCCCATCGGGAGAGGCCTTTCCCTCCCACTCGTCCCTCATCAAGTCCAGGGGCCCCCTCACCCTCCTTCCGTACAGCAACTCGAACGGGGAGAACCCTGTGGATTCCTGGGGCACTTCCCTATATGCGAACAGCAGGTGGGGTAAATACTTGTCCCAGTCCTGCGGGTGCTGGTCCATAAAGGTTTTCAGCATCCTCTTTAGGGTCCCATTGAACCTCTCCACCAGCCCGTTGGACTGAGGGTGGTAGGCTGAGGCCCAGGTGTGTCGGACCCCACACTTCTCCCACAAGCACTGGAGCAGGGTCGACATGAAGTTAGACCCCTGGTCTGTAAGGACCTCCTTGGGGAACCCCACTCTGCTGAAGATGGTCAGCAGCGCGTCTGCCACGGTGTCTGCCTCGATAGAGGACAAGGCCACCGCCTCGGGGTAGCGCGTAGCGAAATCTACCACCACCAGGATGTATTTCTTCCCTGACCGGGTCACCCTGCTGAGGGGCCCCACTATGTCCACGGCCACCTTCTGGAAAGGCTCCTCTATGATGGGCAAAGGTCTCAGTGGGGCTTTACACTTATCCCGGGCCTTCCCCACCCTCTGGCAGGAGTCACAGGACCTGCAATAGTGTTGGACAGTGTCAAAGACCCCGGGGCAATAAAAGTTCTGCAGCAGCCTCTGCCTGGTGCGCCGGATGCCCTGATGCCCCGAAACGGGGATATCGTGGGCCAAGAACAACAGTTTGTGATGGTACCTCTGGGGAACCACCAACTGCCTCCTGGCCTTCCAAGGTTCAGTTCGCCCTGAACCAGTCCATTCCCGGTACAGGAATCCCCTCTCCCACAGGAATCGCTCCCGGCGGTCCTCCCCCTGGGATCCTGCACTGTCGTGGCCGGCCAGGGCCCTCAGTTTCTCCAGGGAGGGATCCACCTGCAGCTCCGTTTGGAATTCAGCTGCTGGGTCTGAGGATACGGCCCTGGCTGGTGGCGCCTCAGTTTCCCCACCCTGGGACGGAGGCTTCGGCCCAGCCCTGTCGAGCCCTACCCTTGGCGCTTCAGCCCCCCCCCCCCCCTCGGGAGGTCCCGCGCCCCTCGCTGGCTCTGGCTCCGGGTAAGGACCAGGGCGCTATGAGTGTCATCCGGCCAATTCTCCAAGTCATCACCCATTAGCACCTCGGTAGGCAGGTGGTCGTGCACCCCAACCTCTTTGGGTCCCTCCTTAGCCCCCCATTTCAGGTGTATCCTCGCTACAGGCACCTTGACGGGGGGCCCAAACACTCCCCTCAGAGTCAGGTAGGCATCGGGCACTAGCTGGTCTGGGTCCACCACCTCGGACCGCGCCAGCGTCACCTCTGCACCCGTGTCCCAGAACCCCTGGACACGTCTTCCCCCCACCTCAATGGGGATGATGTGGCGATTGTTCCCCGGGGCCTGTCCCACGCTCACCCGGCAGATTGGGTACGGGTGCTCTGGACCTGGGGCCCCGCCTTCCCCTGCTGGCCTGGCCTGGCGGTCCCCTCCCCCTGGCACGGCCCTCTCGACTGCAGCCCCTGGGCCCGGCGGTGCCCCCTCTTGGTGGGCTTCCACCCAGTTAACACCCCGCGGGTTCTGCTTGGCTGCCATTTCCTTCATCTTCAGGCACTGTGCCACCTTGTGCCCCTTTTGGCCACAGTAATTACACCTCACATCTCTCAAGTCCCACGAGGGGGGTCGCCCCGCCCCGGCAGTCCCGGCCACCCCTGAGTTGGGCTTCCTGGAGTCCCACCTTTGAGAGGGCTCAGGGTGACTCCCCTTATGAGTCCCTGATGTGGGTCTCCCCCCTACCCCCGATCTACTGTCCACGAACTCATCTGCCAGCGCCCCTGCACTGCGCAGATCTTTGGGCTTCCGGTCCACTAGCCACATCTTAAGGTCCGGAGGGCAGATGTCATACAGCTGCTCCAACCCCACCAGGTTATACACATCCTCTGCGGTAGTGGCCCCTGCGCCCTTCCCCCACTTGCGGAGATATTCCCCCAGCAAGTTGGTGACCTCCTTGTAAGAGACACCTGGGGTCTTGCGCACACCCCGGAATCGTTTCCTGTACGCCTCGGGGGTCAGTTCAAACTTCAGCAGCAAAGCCTGTTTGAACGTCCCCCGTCTCAACACCATCCATTTGGCTGAACACCTGTACGGCTTTGGGACCCAGCAGGGGGGTCAGACAGCAAAGCCTGTCTGCGGGGTCAATCTGGTTCAGTTCACAAGCCTTCTCAAAGGCTGTGAGGTAGGCATCAATATCCCCCCCCTCCTTGAACTGGGGCAGCAGTTTGGTGTCTAGATTCCCCACACCACTGGCGTCTCGGGGCCCTTCCCCACTTACCCCGCGGCAGGCCCTCTTGGCCCGCCTCTCGTCCATCTCCAACTCGTGCTTCCGCTGTTCTACACGGTCCACTCGTTCTCTCTCTCTGTCCACGAGCCTCCGCTCTTCCAGCTCCAGCTCCTTTGCTTTCAGCTGCAGCTCCAATCTCCGCAGCTCCTCGAGGGAGGAACCTGACTGGGGTCTCCCTGTACTGACTGGGGAGTCAGGTCTGACCCACTCCCGGTCACTACACAGACTGCCCCCACGGCTACTCCCCGGCTCTCCGGGCACCCTGGGAGCCCCCCTGGGGTCTGGAGCCTGCGCCTCAGACGGGTCATTCTCTACAAGCTGAGCAATCAGCCGCTCCTTAGTGAGCCTCCCCACGCTCAGCCCCCTCTCCCTGCAGAGACGTGCCAGGTCGCTCTTACGGAGCCGGTTCTAGGCCATTTCCAGGCTGGTTCCATTCAATACCCTCGTTCTATCGCTGGCAGCCACTCACTGCAAAGCGCCGGCACTCGCAGCCAAACATCTACAGGGTGCATCCGCGAAACATCCCACTCCAGACACCACTTTGTCACGGACTCACAGATCGTGCCCACTCTTGGCCCCGTGCGGTCCGTGGGGGGTGCCCCTTTTAGTGAGACAGCCCTTCTCGGGGGTCCACTCTCTCTCGGGGTCAGGCCCCGTGCGGTCCATGGGGGTGCCCCTTTTAGTGAGACAGCCCTTCTCGGGGGTCCACTCTCTCTCGGGGTCCGGCCCCTCCACCTCCTGGATCCGCACCTCTCTGAGCCTTAGCACGTCTGTCTCTGCCGTGGGCCCCCTCAGGGAGTCCACTCGCTCTGGACCCCCGGGGCCTCCACCCCCGAAGGGGTTGATGCAACCCTGTTCTCTAGACCGGAGTGACTCTCAGCCAGCATGAAACAGGAGGGTTTATTGAGAGTTGAACACAGCACAGGAACCTCTCTGACCCTCAGGCCTGGCCTCCCTCAGCCCAGCACATCCCAGTCTCTCTGCCTCCAGGTGGGCTCTGCCTGCTCCCCCTCTCCAGCCCAGAGCCCCCCTGCTCGCCGCTGGGCATCCGAGATCCCCGGCCCCAGGCCCCGCCTCTGTCCATTGTCTTCCCTCCAGGTAAACAGGGTCGTAAACCGGGGCCTCCTCTCCTGCTTCTCCCTCTGGCTGGAACCGGCTGGTCAGGTCACTGGGTCCTCACTCTGCAGCCCATTGTCCTCCCACTGGCCAGAACCGGCTGCGTCTCCTCAGCTGGGCCTCTGCGTCACCAGGTCGCCAGGTCACCGGTCGCTGGGGTATCCATCCTCCCGGCCACCGGCTGGGTCCCCACGTCCTCTCTCCGGTCCTCTGCAAAACACACTCCCTCTCCCCTCACCTCGTTAAACCAGTAACACCCAGGGAAACTGAGTCCCACCCCCTCCGCATGCAAACCATTGAAACTCCACAGAAAACAAGAAAACCCCCACTTCGTCACACTTGGAGTTAAAGGTGAGACGCGATCAGCAAGTCCCAGGGGCAAAGAAGAGGAGAACTCGGGAGATTTCAAATCCCAAAGAGGAGACAGGCAGGAAATTCCAGGGTCAAGTCCAAGTTAGGAGAACCCGGCATTTGACAGCAGCAATTCCCAGCCCTAAGCGGGGTCTGGGCTGCAGCCGGGCTTCGCAGCCTGCTGGGGGACGAGCAGTGGGTGTGAGTTTGGTTCAGAGGGTTTTCCCGGCTCCTAGCAGAGGGTGAACACAGGCCGAGGCGTTGACGGTGGAGTCTCATCGGGTTCTGGGTCCTGGCAGCGCAGAGGGGACCACGGCTCACAGGGACCTCGGCCGGGCTCAGTTAGAATAGTCCCCCAGGATGTTATAATCGTCTCCATCATCGTCCGAGCGGCTGGCGCTATCCCCGGAGCGCAGGATTTCCTGCTGGGGACACAGAACGACACACAGTGGGAAAGAGGGTTTGAAGATTCCTGATAACACTGCCAGCTTTAGCTGTGTGGGTCTCTACCCTATGGGCAGTGGGGGGAGGAGTGGTTAGAGCACGGGGGTGGGGAGCCACGACTCCTGGGTTCTATCCCCAGTGCTGGGAGGAGTCTAGTGGTTAGCGCCGGGCACTTTGTTCTGCCCCCATTGCGTCGCTCCCCATCCCCCGCTCTGGGGCAGGGCTATCCGGCAGGTGGTGCTAGAAACGCTCCTCATCCCGGTTTCCTGCGTTGCTGCTCCTGAGCACGCTCAGGGGATCTGTGGCGGGTGCAGAACATCTGCTGATGGAGGCGGGAGGGGCTGGGCCGGGAGGTGGAGGCCAGGCCAGGAGAGGGGCCGATAGACAGAACCAGGGACAGCGCTGGGGGAGGGGCTCAGTTTTGCCTTTGAAACGATGTGCCCCCAAATTCTTGCTCCGACCCCTCGCTCCCCTGAGCACATGGGCTCCAGTCACAACAAAGTGTTTTTCTTTCTGGCCACTTTGCAGCCAGCGATTCCCCAGGGGCGGGAAAGGGGGACAGGTCCCGCCAGGGCGAAACCCAAACCCTAGGGGTCAGCACTGTCCTGGGCCCAGACCGCAGCCCCGCAGTGCTAAGGAACCGACAGCCCAGGCCAGGCAGCCCCTCGCTGTCATTCTGTCTGTGCCCATGTGGGGGGACGTGGACACGGGGCCAGAGAAGGACCCTCTGTATGGAACCGGGCTGAGGTTACAGGTAGGATTGTATATTCCACCCCACCCCCGTGCCCAGGGCACCATCGCCCCCTATTGTCTGTGCCCCAGGCTGATGGCAGGTCTGGGCTGAGAGATCCTGAGCAACTAGTGACCTTTCTATTCCCCTGTGGCACAGCGCCCCCTAGTGCCAGGCTGGGGCATTGGGGCCAGTCCAGCCTGTCAGAGGAGAGCCCCCACCCTGCTCCCTGCCCATCTCCCATCCATGTCCGGATCGTGCCCGGCCCTGCTTAGCGAGAGAGAGGAAAGTGAAAGGATTCAGACACTGCTGAACAACCCCCTGCAGTGAAAGGGGGAAGTTTGGAGCTGCCCTTCAAGGAGCTCTGGGGCCCGGCCCCCCCAACTCGCCCGCAGGGGGACCCACAGAAATCTCACCCCTCCTCACCCCACCCAGTGCCACTTCCCCTTTCGCCCTCTAAAGCCGCTGGATTGATTGGCTGCAGCGGCTGCAGAACATGCTATAAGGTAATTGCACCTTCTCCTGCCGGCGGGAGTGGGGGCTAGTGGTTAGAGCGGGGGGCTGGGAGCTAGGACTCCTGGGTTCTTTTCCCAGCTCCATGCAGGCCTGTTGTGCCAATTGCTACCCAGACAGACTGAGAGATGGTCCCCGCCCTCTTGTGCTCCCAGGTTAACCCAGCTCCTTGGGGTGCACCAGGGCTCAGGAGAAACACTCAACTAGGGGACAGCGCACTTCATAGCGAGTGTTTGCAGAGGTCCCCGTCCCCCACAGCTCCCCTATGTGTCCCCCTCCCACTCCCTGTAGGTCAGGGACTCCCTGAAACCCTAGCAGGGGCTCTCTGTGCCCCCCGGTTTTGCCTCTGCACCAGGGTCCCCGAATCTAACCCCTAGGCCAGCGGTCCTCTGAGCCCCGCATCCCCGCCTCCCCCAAACCAGCTTCCCCCCTGCCAGGGGCTCAGTCTGTGCCCCCTCCCCATTGGGACACTGGGCAGAGCTGAGCTAGCAGTGGGGTGGGGCTGGAAGGTGTCAATGGTGCCCCCAGACGGTTCTCAGATCTACCGTCAATTTCAGAGCCGGCTGGAGCTGTGGCTGCTCTGACCAGATGAGGGGAGCTCTATGTGTCCCCCATTTTCCCACATCTGGTTGGTCCATTGCCCCCCACCCCCAATCAATAGATCTCTGCTCCTGGGGGCTGCGAACTTTCCCTGGTACTTTGGGGTGCTGTGCTGCAGTGGAGGGGCCATTCCCTGGCAGTCAGGTCTGGCCACGATGCCCCAGGTGGTGCAGGGGGCGCTGTGCTGCAGGGGATGTGGGGGGCTCTCTCCTGGCAGTCAGGGCTGGCCCCGATGCCTACGGATGGTGCTACGGGGTGCTGTGCTGTAGGGGGTGGTGTGGAGGTGCTGGGGGGCGCTGTGCTGTAGGGGGTGGTGTGGAGGCGCTAGGGGGCGCTGTGCTGCAGGGGGCGGGGTGGAGGTGCCAGGGGGCGCTGTGCTGTAGGGGGTGGTGTGGAGGCGCCAGGGGGTGCTGTGCTGTAGGGGGTGGTGTGGAGGCGCTAGGGGGCGCTGTGCTGCAGGGGGCGGGGTGGAGGCGCTAGGGGGCGCTGTGCTGTGGGGGGGAGGCGCTAGGGGGCGCTGTGCTGCAGGTGGGGGGGCAAGCAGGGGCCAATTCTCACCTCCTGAGGCTGCTCTCCCAGGTCCTCCCCCTCACCTTGGTTTGCTCAACGCCCAGAGGAAGTGGCAGCGTCTCTGCGACAAAACTACCCCCGCCTAGGCCCAGCCAGCGGGGGAAACAGCTGCTGTGGTGCCCTGCGCTGCTCGGCAGCGGGGGAGGGGCGTTCTCAGGGCTCTTCGTCCCTGTCCCCCAGACGGGGAATCAAATGTGAGGAGCAGTCAGGGCTTTTGACGCTGGACTGCGCCGTGCCCGGCCTGCGGTGATGCACACAGCCTGACAGCAGGTGTGCGTCTGGGTTCCCGCTGTGCAGCTGGGGAAACTGAGGCACGGGGGTGAATTGGAGACCCTTATACACAAGTGGGCTTAGAGTTCTGGGCTCCTCTGCAACTCTAACCACTAGACTCTGCTCCCCAGCCAGAGCCACGGATAGAACCCAGGAGTCCTGGCTCCCAGCCCCTGCACCCTAACCAAATAGAGGCATCCGGTCTGAGCTCCCGGGTGGGGTTGGGCACCCCCCTTATGTAATGTGAGTCTTCCTAGAGCGACCTTCTGTGCGTGTACGTGAAAATGTCACCCCTCTTTTCCCTTATGGGTCTGTGTCCCCTAGAGACCTAAGGCCCCCCAATCTCTATAGGTCGTGTCTAGTTCTCTTTGTTCTCATTAACACTGACACACAACCCGTAGCCTGTGGTGCAGACACACGTTGGAGCCAGATGTGCCGCTACAGCATTTTTGTGATTTAAAATTAATCTTCCGGCTGATTGTTTGTATCATTGCCCTTTGGTGCCTCTTTTCCCAACATCTCAGGGCATCGGGTTTTCCTTCGCTCACTTACTTCTGTCAGCATTTCTTAGCTCCAAGGCCCAAAATAGCGAAGCTAAAATCTTGCAGGTCTCGGACTACAGGCCTGTGTTTCACCCTTCCTCCCTTAGCTCTAATACACGGTTATTCCTTCGAACTCCTGATCGGTCTTAGACCTCTATAATCCAACCACTTAACAGCCATGACATGTTAATGAATCATAACATCACAATCAGCTCAAATCATTGGCTACACCCCTGTATTCCCCCAAGTGTCTCCCACCAGCCCCCCCAAATCACCAGCCCCTGCACCAGCCCCATCTCTGTTCCCACCCACCCAGCCCGGCTCTTACCCTCCGCAGCCCCCTCGGCTCCCACCTGCTGCCGGCCTTTCCCAAGCAGGTAACGAACCCCCACGTTAACGAGGCTGATGGGGAGCAGGTTGGCAGCCACGAGGCCGTGGCTCAGACATTGGCACCTGCCACAGCCTGAGGGAAGACAGGGGCTGGTCTCACCGGTGTGGGGCGCTGACAACCCGGCCCAGCACGGCCCGACCCGGGCAGCACGGAGCCTGGCGGGATCAGAACCCACAGCCCAAGGGTTTGCCAGCCTGCGGCTTGGGCGTCCCTAGCCAGGCCCCCTGGGGTACCAGGGACCCTCGGGACCTACCCAGGATGGTGATGCTGATGGGGGGGTGAGCGAGCTGCCCTCACCTGGTTCTGAACCTCGCAGCGACATTCCTCAACATTCTTTGCTGCAACTCTCTCATAGGCCAGCTCCGGCTCTGAACCCCCAGCCTGGCGTTATCCCTGTACCAGGTGAGGTGACGTCGGCGGGGACACTGCTGCTGAAGCGGAAGGCTAAATTCACGGGGTCCCCTTTGTGTGGGTCAGCGCTGGGTGTGGCTGTGATGTTCGCACCTTTAGGGGCGTCTGGAAATGGGAGGAGAAAGGAGCCGGGGAAAGGATGAGAAAAATGGGGTTGTGTGTCCCGGGCTGGTGTCGCTTTAAATAGGCGGTGAGCCTCTGGGGCGCTCACCGTGTTCACGCTTTAGAAAGCAGCCGTATGTGCGGGTAGCTCGGTCTGGCTGCTGCGTGTGGTTAACAGACACAGGTATTGGAACCCTGCCGGCTGGTGGGTCCCTCCCCTGACGAGTCGAACGACACTCGGACGAGAGGGAGGGGTTCTGGGGCAAATGGGCACTTTTCAGCAAATTAGCGAAAGCCAAAATATTTCAGTTCAAAGCCTGAGGCGCCCGTGATCAAAGATTTGCTCCCCGTGTCAGGGAGGGAGAAGGGCCCAAGTCACCCCCAAACCTTCTCTAACCAGACGGAGCTCCTGGAGTCTCACACACTGAGGCAGGTTTTCCAGTCATCTTCTCTGACCTCCCTCGCATTGACCACCACCCGTCAGGAAATGGGGACCACAAAATTGGCCCCCAGATTCTGGCAGCAGTCGCACCAGGGCCAAATCCAGAGAGCAACTGTCCCCTCTACTCCCACTCCAGATTCCCCCATTTCTCCCTCAGTGACGAAGTGGGAAGGTTCGGTCACATTTGTGTGCCTCAGTTTCCCGCTGCACTTTGCGTCGCTGCCTAGTGGAGGCCGAAGGGTGAAGCCCGCTCGTGATGGCAGTGGGAGGCCTGGGGTGACACCTGGCTGTCTGGGGCACAAGGAATGCGTCGTGAAGGAACTGGCTGAAAGATCAATGCAGAGACCATGGGAAGGTCCGATGGCCGGATCATTGCGCAGTGTTAATCCCTGGCCCAGAGGAAGCTGACCGGAGATCAGGGCCAGAACACAGGACTGAGCCGGGCCTGGCAGGTGATAAAGGGCTGGCTTCTGGGAGAGGCTGGCGGGTGTCTCCAGGGGCAGAGTGGGGGACAGAGAGAGCCGGAAATGGCAGCACGGTGAGTGGATTGCTCTGCCTTGGCCGGCGTGGCCGACGTCTGAGCCTTCGCATCTCTGTGCCGACCTAAGGGCTTCCGAGGCTGGGCTAATAAACCCAGCTCTGCCTGGCACTGGCTGCTGGGCGTCCCTGCCAGGCCTGGCTGGAGTGCCCGGCTCCCTGGGGCGTGCACAAGAGCCTGCCTGAGCTGGAGTCGCCCGGCACAGCTCCCGGGTGAAGCAGGGGGGCTGGAGGCGCAGAGACACGGGACCAGCCCTGAAGGCAGATTTCCAAAGGGGGCCGCACCTCCAGTCGGAATTTTTAGGGGTCCACAAATGATAAAAGGTTGAAAACTCCTGAACTAGGCCGGGCCCATTATCAACCTTCTGTTCCCCACGTAGGATCTTCCAGACAGGGTCACGTCACCCCTTCCCCTTCCCTTGGTTCAGCTAAAGAGACGGAGCTCCTGGAGTCTCTCACCCTGGGCAGGTTTTCCGGCCCCTGACTCCTTCTCCTGGCCCCTCCCCAGCTGATCAGCACCTCCTGGGAGTGCGGGCCCCCGGCAGGTTTGTATAATTTTTGGTGGTGCCCAGAACGGGTCCAAGTCCCACCCCCACCCCCACCTGCCTAAGGCTGTGGGAGGGAGTTTGGGTGCAGGGTCTGGGCAGGGGGTTGGGATGCAGGAGAGAGTGCAGGGGCAGGCTCTGGGAGGGAGTTAGGATGTTGGCTCTGGGCTGGGGTAGGGGGTTGGGGTGCAGGAGGGGATGTGGGGGGAGGGGTATGGGATGGAGTTTGGGTGTGGGCTTTGGGTTGGGGCAGGGGGTTGGGGTGCAGGAGGGGATGTGGGGGGCGGGGTACGGGAGGGAGTTTGGGTCAGGGTCTGGGCTGGGGCAGGAGGTTGGGATGCGGGAGAGGTTGTGGTGGCAGGCTCTCGGGGAGAGTTGGGGTGTTGGCTGTGGGCTGGGGTAGGGGGTTGGGGTGCAGGAGGGGATGTGGGGGGAGGGGTATGGGAGGGAGTTTGGGTGCAGGGTCTGGTCTGGGGCAGGGGGTTGGGGTGCAGGAGAGAATGAGGGGTGCAGCGCTTAACTCGGGCGGCTCTCTAAAGCGACCCGCACCCCCCTCTGGCAGCAGTTCCTTGGCGGGGGGGGGGGGGTGGAGGGGTCTCCATGCACCGCTGCCTTCAGGCACCGCCCCCGCAGCTGCCATTGGCCACAGCTCAGGGTGGGGGCAGCGCGCAGCCCCCCCACCTCCCAAGGTCCACAGGAAGCCGCCTTAGTCTCGCTGCACTGCCAGTGGTGGCGGCGGTGGCCCCGGACCCTTTTAAAGAGTCCAGGGGTGGCAGGTGGGGCTGTCGGGCATGCTCCGGGGGAGGCATGTGGGGGCCGCAGGCGGGGCCAGGGGAGAGATCCGTCCGCAAAGTTTGGTGGAGCTCGGGCACCGGGGCCCATTCAACCACTGCCCCACAGGCCTTGGCCGCGATCGCACCAGGCGAGATCCAGAGGGAAAATCCCCTCTCTGCTCAATTCCAGATTGCCCTGTTCATGCACCCCGGGATCGCACTAGCCCTGCTGGCCACCGCGGCGCTGGGAGCTCCTGGTGAGCTCGTGATCCACCGCGATCGCCACGACGACCCTCCCGCGCTGGGCCTACGGCACAAAGGCACAACCCCAGCCCCTCCCCTGGCCCAGAGGGGGGAAGGGATCCAGGACAGGAGGTGAGGGACAGGACCTGGCCCACGTGGCTCCAGGGGTCCAGAACTGGCAGGGGGATAAGGGGCAGGGGTCCCCCAGAAGGGTCTGGGGGAACAAGGCAGATGGAGGGGCAGGACCTGGCCCGGAGGGAGCTGGGGGCTCAGGGCAGATGTGTGGGGGACACGGTCTCAATTTGTCGCTTCTGGGCCCAGCCACAGGAGCGATGCAGACGAGGAGGGGGGCCCAGCCCGGAGCCAGTGGCACTGGGGTTGACGAAACGTGGTGATTACGGGGCGGGGGCGGAATTTGATGCTGGAGCCAACGAGGTGGGTGGGGATGAAACAGGGGGGATGAGGTGGGAGGGACGGAGCAGGGGGGACGAGGTGGGGGTACGTGGGGCTGCTCCAGGAGGCCGTGTGGGGAGTATCGGGGGCTAAGAGGGAGGAGGCTCTCGCTGCTTACTCCTAACTTCAATTCCCTCGCAGAGAGGCTCAGATACCCCCAGCCGGGGACGGAGACCCAGAACCCGCACGTGTAGCTCCCTCCGTCAGAGACGGCTGCCTTGTCAACACGTAAATCCTGCCCGGCTTCTGGGAGCCACACGTCCGCGCGGGACCAGACGTACCCGGCGACGGGCCGCAGGGCAGCAGCTTGGCAGCGCAGGGTAAAACCGTCGCCTTCCCTTAGCGCTGCCTTCCCTGCCGGCCACGAACCCTCGACCCTGGGCAACGTGGGGGCGACTAAGGGCAAGAGTCGGGTGAGAGTTTGTCAGCGGGGCCCCGGAACTGAACGAAGGGGCAGGTCCCTCCCCGTCCAGTCCCACGGGGCAAGAATATTTGCTCGAGCCAGATGACAGTTTTTTTCAGGCAATAGAACCCAGGAGTCCTGACTCCCCCCCTGCATTCACCCACTAGACACACCCCCTCCCCGTGTCAGGGATAGACCCCAGGTACAGGACCCTGCTCTAACAACGCCACACCCCTCCCTAAACTGGGGATAGAACCCTAGAGTCCTGATCACCAGCATGTGGTTCCCGGCCAATGGGAGCTGCAGGGGCGGCTCTTGGGGCGGGAGCAGCGTGTGGAGCCCCCTGGCTGCCCCTACGTGTAGGAGCCAGAGGGGGACATGCTGCTGCTTCCGGGAGCCGTGCAGAGTGGGGCAAGCCCCAGACCCTGCTCTCTGGCGGGAGCTCAAGGACCAGATTAAAATGTCTGGAGGGCCGGATGCGGCCCCCGGGTCGTAGTTTGCCCACCCCTTCACTAGACCCCACTCCCACTCCCCGTGTCAGGGATAGAACCCAGGAACCCTCACTCCCTGCCCCTCACTCTAACCACTAGTCCCGCGTCCCCATGTCAGGGATAGAACCCAGGCATTCTAGCTCCCAGCCCTCCCCATACCATGTCTAGCAGCAGAGCTCACCTGTCCCCAGGGGCTGGGATTGGTCAGAGTCACACTCATCCCTGTATCCACCTGGCATCTCAGCGCCGCACCGGGTCCAGCTGGGACGGGGATATTTGCAGCTCAGTTGCCCCAGCCCTGCCCGGGGTTTGCCCTGGGCTCCGCTGCATGCCATCTCGATCGTACCAGGAGGGGCGATGGGGGCAGGCGGCCCCCACAGAGCAGGTGAGGGAGGGTCCCGGTTCCATTCGGCGCCCCAGGGAGGGCTGGCACCGATGGGCTGTGAGGAGAGGAGGGGTGAGGAGCCATTGATCCCTGCTGGGGCCCTGGGGCTGGCAGCGCTCCCAGGGGCCGCGGCCTGGCTGCACAGCGGGGAGCAGCCCCCAGGGGGCGGGCGCGGCCCAGCCTGGGAGCTCATCTGGCCGGGGCAATGAGGACTCGTGGCAATGGGGGAGAGCAGCAAAAGTTGGCCTGAGACACGGGGAGCGCTGGGTCTGCCTGGAGGGGCACAGCCGCCAGTGGGGGCACCACACATCGGGCCTCAGACTAGACCCAATTTTTAACACTAAAATAATAAAACAAACCTTGCTTGAACCATGTACAAACACACTGTAACTCCTGTTATCACAGAATGCGACTCTGACTGAAGCACAGAACAGGGAAGTGAGTCGTTCATAATTGTACAGCAGGGCCATGGCACATCGAGGAAGAGAACCCACAGTCCTGGGTCCCCGGCTCTGTTCTAGCCACTAGACCACAGCAGCCTGTGCTAGCCCTGTAAATATACAGGGCGCTTCCCAAACACGGCGTGAGAGCCAGTCCCTGCCGGACGAGCTCGTGGTGTAAGATACGGGGACTGAACATGGCGGGGCAACATCATCCTGCACAGTTATACAGCTGCCGTGCCCCACCCCAGAGCAGGCTGCATTTCACTGCTGGTTGAAATGCTCAATAGCTTGGCAGATTGGGAAGGGACCTGAGGTTGTAGGGGGGGAGAATACATCAAATTGAGCTACTATTCAGAGAGGGAACATGGTATTTGGGTTAGAGCTGGGGGCTAGGAGTTAGGACGCCTGGGTTCTATCTTAGCTCTGGGGGCTAGTGGGTTAAAGAAGGGAAAGTTGGGAGCCAGGACTCCTGGGTTCTATTCCCAGATCTGCAAAGGGAAATTTATTTTCAGACACACCAGGACCCTCAGACCCTTCCTGGCCAGTTAGAATCATAGAAGATGAGGGTTGGAAGTAGGGTGACCAGACGTCCCGATAAAATCGGGACTGTCCCAATTTCATGCAGTTTGTCCCGTGTCCCGACCGAAGTACGGTTGGGACGCCATTTGTCCCGATATTTTGTTTCGGGCTTTTTTTTTTACACTCATCTGACCAGGTCTTCGTCGGCAATTCAGCGGAGGGTCCTGCAGTCGCTGACGGTGTTAAGCGGCATTTCGGCAGCGGGTAATAAACCTTGTTGCCAAAGAAAGAAGTACCCGCTGCTGAAATGCCGCCGAAGACCCGGATGGGTGAGTGTAACAATGAAAGAGGCGCTCCCCCTGCGGCGGTCCCGATATTTTCAGGTTAGCGTCTGGTCACCCTAGTTGGAAGAGATCTCAGGAGGTCATTTAGTCCAACTTCCTGTCCCAACACCATTGTCTCCCCGACAAGCTGGTTAAGCTTGTATGGAAGTGTGAAGTAGAGAAAAATGGATAAAGGGAATTTGAAAGCAGATATCTTAGAGTCATAGTCAGGCTAACACTAGCTCTAATAACGTGAGATTTCAAGGCAGGGCCTGGGCAAGTGGAAAGCGAGTGGAAAAAAACTAAGAGATACTGTTTTTCGAGCTTGTGTTGGATAAGAATGGAATACAGACTGTAGCAGGAACTGCTGAAAAAGAGTAAGCTATCAGGAAGGAATATGGATAAACAAGATGCGGTTATTGATCATTATTGTATAAAAGCTTGCCCTAATGGCTTATCTACCGGAGACCTGCCGTGTGTACTCTCCCGTGCATATTGCAATTGCTCAAAATAAATCTGCCTCTGGCTTCTTGCGCCAAACTCAGAGTGAGGACTTGTTTTTCTCCCACAGCTGTTTAAACTCCCTAACCATTTTTAGTCCATCTGAAGTCTCCTCAAAGCTCTCCCCCATGGGTTCTTTCAAAGCAAATTCAGTGGATTCATTTTCATTGGAAAGACTTTGTCCACTAGGCACCAACACACGTTCCCCAGAAGAGAGACTGTTTACTATCAACAATGGCCCTTAAGGGTCAATGGAAACAATTCCTTGTCACAGACTTTAAAGACTTCACTAGGAAATTCCTTTTCTTTTGCAATATCCTGCACTGCAACCGGTTCCTTCTGAGCTTTATTTATGTCCAGAACCGACTTTGGCACAACAGAGAAATCACCAAACTTCTTCTGAGTTTCACTTACATCCAGAATCACCTCTGGCCCATCGGGAGGATTTTCACACAACCCCCTTTCAGGTAAACTGCTAGACTTCATAGTCAAATGCTTAGAAGCATTCACTTCCTGGTTACGTTCCCACACTGTCAGTGGGTAACAGTTAAATCACATTCATGCTTTCCTTGTGCCCCAGCTATGATATCACCCTGATCAGACAAGGTTGTCATATCTTTACCCAGCAACTCACTAGCAACAGGCAAAATAGAAACACCAGAATCATTTGATCTCTGGGAGCTATTTATGACATCAACTGGATGCAACTTAGCTACAATATCATCATCCCTAGCAGACACAAATTCAGGACCACTTCCTTCCTGGGCTTTAGTCGTATCCAGAATCAGCTCTGGGTTAACTGATAAGTCTACAACCATCATAGGCTGACAGGTTTCTTCTGTCTGCTTTACAGACAGAAAAGAGCTGGAGGAACATTCCCTGTAACAGACACACAGCTCGGGATCTCATTTCCCCTGTCCCAGCACACATGGCTCTTCACGGACAATTGCTTGGAGATTGGGGTAGCTCCCTTCATAGGCAAGTCATTGCCCCTAACGGACACAGGAACATTTCCTCCACAGTCACAATTCTCCACACTGGTAACAGGTAAGGTGCAGGGATACTCATGTTCCACTGTCCTGCCCTTCCCAAACTGCTGATTAGACAAAGCCATCAGCTCAGAAGGCTGCCTCTGCTCATCTGAACTGTCTTTGCCTTCCCCTCCCTTAACAGATAAGCTGCTGTTTTCCACAAATAGTAAATAAATATAATTAATGGAGATATCCCATCTCCTAGAACTGGAAGGGACCTTGAAAGGTCATCGAGTCCAGCCCCCTGCCTTCACTAGCAGGACCAAGTACTGATTTTGCCCCAGATCCCCAAGTGGCCCCCTCAAGGATTGAACTCACAACCCTGGGTTTAGCAGGCCAATGCTCAAACCACTGAGCTATCCCTCCCCCCCCAGTGTCTTATTACACTTAGCTACTGTAAGCTCATCACTTTTACCTGGGCCAGGCTGACTTCCCCAGGCTTTATTAGCCAACGTTCCATCACCCATTAAAAAATTACCGTTTTCTTCCTCAATCAGGGCCTTAACCTGATCACCAGCTTTAATTTGCTCTAGAGAAACATCTTCCTGAGCCTTATCTAATGCCAGATTCACTTCTGAGATACCAGACAGACAATTAGGATTTTTCCCACATATGCAGTGCTTCTTTGCACAGACAAACAGCCATCTTCCTCCGACAAACCTTTGGAGAAACCCTCCATAGGCAAATCCTTGCCCCAGTAGACACAGGTTGAGGATTATTTCTTTCCTGTGACTGGTTTATATCATCAACTTGACTGAACAAGGTTTTAATATCATCTCCAAACAAAAGATCCTTAGGCAATAACTTCCTTACACCAGCGATAACTTCACGTTTAACCCCATTCCATTCAAGATGGATTCTGGCTAAAGGCACATGCACAGTAAACTCATAGAGGATCACAATATTCACACTCTGATTTGGTAAATAATCTTCCTCTTTGGCAAAATCTGTTTGAACAAGAGTGATGTTAGAAGCTGTAATTTGCCCTAAACAGCTTTTCCCATTGACTTTTACATTCTCTGCACAAGTTATGGGGTTACCTTCACCTGAGCTCACAGGAAAAGCATTTACATAAAAGGGGACAGTGTTGGGGTAAATTTGGTTACACACAGACAACTGCTTAGAGTCAAACAACCTACCAACATTGTTACAAACTGGATAGATTCTATCCCCACCTTTGTTGTTGAGAGGAGCTGGTTTTTCGGGATGAGACAGTTCCTGTTGTTCCTTTATTCTCTGGAGTTGGAGCTTAAGTTTGTCCACTTTTGCCTTAGCTTCTAGTTCCTGCAATCGAATATCTGCCATTCTCTGGTCATGTTCCAAACACAGACGTTCTCTCTCAGCAGCTTCTCCTTCCATATCAGCTATTTTTTGCTTTTGTTCAAGTCCTAGCTGCTGGTTTCTCACTGCAAGCATTTTCCCTGGGTCTGCTTCCTTATCCCTGGCAATTAACACATTTTTCACTTCCCGCTCTGTAAGCACAATTCTTCCAGGCTTTTCTGTCAGGATCTTGATCATGGGTAGGGCTACCATATGTCCGGATTTCCCCAGACATGTCCGGCTTTTCGGTCTATAAATAGCCGTCCGGGGGGGATTTTAAAAAATCTAAAAATGTCCGGGATTTCCCCCCGGTCGGCTATTTATAGACAGAAAAGCGGAGGCCAAGCGCCGCTGGGCACCCAAAGCCCCTTCCCGGCTTCCCCCATCCCCTGCAGCCTTACCACGCTGTCGGGCCCCACAGCTGTCTTCCCCCTCCTCCCCTCCCCTGAACGCTCCGCCCCCTGCTCCTCCCCCTCCCCTCCCCTGAACGCTCCGCCCCCTGCTCCTCCCCCTGCCCTGCTTCCCGCGAATCAGGCCCAGCTCGGGCCCCAGGGCGGCGGCCCCGGCTCCGGCGGCTCGGGCCCCAGCAGCGCCGGGCCCGGCCCCAGCTGAGTACCTCCGGCCCGGCCCCAAGCCCCGCAACCCCGGCCGGAGCTCCGGCCAAAGCGCAGCCCGATTCCTGGGCTCTTTAAAGCCGGCCCTGGTCAAGGGACAGGGAGGGGGGGGTTGGATGGGTCGGGAGTTTGGGGGGGGGCTGTCAGGGGGGCAGGGGTGTGGAGAGGGGTTGGGACAGTCAGGGACAGGGAGCGGGGGGGGTTAGATGGGTCTGGGGTTCTGGGGGGGCTGTCAGGGGCGCAGGGGTGTGGAGAGGGGTCGAGGCAGGCAGGTAACAGAGGTGGTTGGATGGGTTGGGAGTTCTGGGGGTCCTGTCAGGGGGCGGGGAGCAGTTGGATAGGGCATGGGAGTCCCCGGGGGTCTGTCTGGGAGCGGGGGTGTGAATATGGGGTGGGGGTGTGGATAAGGGTCGGGGCAGTCAGAGGACAGGTAGGATCGTAGGGGGGCAGTGAGGGTGGGGGGTTCTCAGGAGGGGGCAGTCAGGGGACAAGAAGCAGGGCGGCTTAGATAGGGGGTGGGGTTCTAGGGGACAGTTAGTGCCAGGGGTCCCAGGAGGGGGCGGTCAGGGGACAAGGAGCGGGGGGGGTTGGTGGCTCTGAGGGGGGCAATCAGGGGGTGGGAAGTGGGAGGGAGTGGATGGGGGCGGGGCTAGAGCGGGGCTCCTCCCCCCCAGTGTCCTCTTTTTTGCTTGTGGAAATATGATAACCCTAATCATGGGTCACTCACTGTAACTGATTTTTAACCCTTAAACTCTCCAGTACAAAATTAAATGTTGACAATGTAACCCCCTTTGGGGTTTAGAGCGCATGGCCCCTTTAATTTTTTTTTTAGGGTGGAGGGGGACCAGTAAGAGAAAGGAGGGAAACTCAGGGGGTGGCTCTGGAGCTCCAGGGGGTAGGGCTGCAGCTCACAGGCCCTCGCAAAGCGAAGCAGCAAAGAACCTGCCTGAAGCCTGGGAAGGACAGGGCCGATCGGGGACAGCCCAGGACAGGCGCCAGGAGGAGCACGGTGCCAGGGGGGAATCGCCCGAGAAGGACAGGCCGGAGCTGGACCCAGTATCCCGGCTGCCCAGAGCTGCACGGGGCTGTGAGAACTGGGGCTAGTGACTCTGCATTGGGAACAAGGAGGGAGGCTGTAGCTAGTTAAGTGGGGAGGGGGTCGCTCTGTGTGGCTTTGCAGAGAGCGGCAGAAGAGGGCACCAGAGGGGTTTGTTGGGGGAAAGTTCACTGGCGCCGAAGACGACCAGGAGCACCCAAGACTCACCACTGGACTGGAACTTTGCTCAGGACTCCTGAACTCTGGGTGCAGACACATTGCTCGGTGTCTGCCCTGTCAGACTGTGCTACCACTGGGCCATACAGCCAACCTTCACCCCATGGTCTCACCCCTCATCGGCCCTGACACACACCCCCCATAAATTTGAACACACATCCCTAATTTCAATTCCTGGGGAAAACACTGGCTGGGTGTGTCCCTGCCAGGGGATGGCTGTGTAAGGGCAGGACCTGCCAGAGGTTTGTAGCTTGTCACAGCATCACAGTGTGAGCGGGAGCCCAGGTTGGTTAGCCAGAGGGCTCAGCGGTACCCCAGTTCCAGGTTGCACCCCAGGGAACCCGTCACAGCGGCTGGGAGTCAGGACTCCTGGGTTCTATCGTCAGCTATGGGAGGGGAGTGGGGTCTAGTGGGTTGGAGCAGTCCGGTTGGGAGTCAGGACTCCTGGATTCTATTCTTGGTTCTGCCCCTTTGCCCCTGGGGGATGGGGACCCTCCTCTCGCTCCGAGGGCTGAGCAGCTCCTCAGGTGCTTTGAGATCCCAGCTGGCCAGCGCCAGAACAGGACCAAGCCTCATCCATTCATCAGGGTCTCCCAGGGTCTCCTTCGAACTCTGACCCAGCAGCCCCATTTGGCCTGTGGCTGGGGAGTCTCTGGGGCTGGACGGGGTTAAAAGGAACAGGCACCACCACACACACCCCGTGTAACCAGCGCTGGGGCTGAGCTTTCGCAATGTCCAGAGAAAGGGGAAGTTTCTCTGCCGCAGCCAGACAACAAAGTGAAAGGCTCCTATGGGAGGAATGGTGCATGGAGCCAGAACCCCCGAGTCCTGACTCTCAGCCTCCTGCTCTAACCACTAGACCCCCATGCCCCTCCCCCAGCTGGGGATAAAAACCAGAAGTCCTGATTCTCACTCACTGTCACCACCAGACCATATTGCTACCAAACCAGCAAGTATGTTGCCTTTAAAGGCCAGGAACACACTATCACGGTTCCCTTTCCTCCCTTGAGCCACCAGCCACTCACAGCGCCTGGGGATATTGCCTCAGATGTAGATGAATCTGATTACATGTTACCAGCCCCGAACCTCCCTGCTCTCCCACTAGTGTCAGCGGTGGGATCAGACGGGAGTCCCAGCCGCTAACCCAGGCCCAGGGCCCAGGTAAGAGCCGCTGTTCCTTGTTTTGGGGCAAAAAGCCAGATTTGGAGAGAATGATTCTTCGCATCTCTAAATCACTGAAAGGAGTTTAAACAGTGAGAGTTTCTTATGGGGGGGGGGGGCACCAACTGAGATCAGGGTCCCATTGTGCCAGGTGCTGCCCAGACATGACGAGAGACAGTCTCTGCCCCATAGTAATTACAATTAAAATAGACAATATGTGGGAGAGAAAACGGAGGCACAGAGGAGCAGTGACTGACCCGCTATTGTATGGTGGGTCCCTGACAGATCTAGGAGTAGAACCCGGGGCTTTGTGTCCCACTGCTGTGCTCTAGCCACTGGGCCCCACTGTCACACCGTAACTGGGGGTAGCATTGAAAATACACTGGGGGCTTCCCAAACACGGCGTGAGAGCCAGTCTCCGCCTGACGAGCTCACGGTGTAAGATATGGGGACTGAACACGGCAGGGCAACATTACCCTGTGCTGTTAAACAGCTGCCGTGCCCTACCCGAGAGCAGGCTGCATTTCACTGTTCGTGAAGGTGTCACTGAAGGTGTCTGAGATCATTTGCGGGAGACCACGCTTGACTGATCAACTGTTCCCAGAGGAAGCATCGTGCTTGGGATAGATTGAGGGCTGGGAACCAGGAGTCCTGGGTTTTATCTCAGCTCTGGGAGCAGGGTGGGGACTAGTGGGTTAAAAGAGGGGAAGCTGGGAGCCAGGAGTCCTGGATTCTAGTCCCAGTTCTGCAAAGGGAAATTTATTTTCAGACACACCCGGGCCCTCAGACCCTTGCTGGCCAGTTGCACCATTACCCAGAGCGAACGTTCTCAGAGCGGTCGGGTAACATCAGACACTGGCTCTGCCCAGGCTGTGGTCACAGAGACGGCCCCTGATAAACAATCCAGCTATCGGAGAGGAAGCAGCAGAGGAAGCGCTAGGGGGGGCGGAGCTGCAGGATACACCGGAGGGGGGGCTCAGTAGGGGTCTCTCCCCTCAGAGTCAGGGCTGATCTCTGCTTCTGGGACTTTGCTGTTCCCAGCTGAGACACTGAACCCTGACCCTGACCCTTGGGCCTGTGATACCCTTCCCCCACATGGCTCTATCCCCCTGGGGTCCCTGCCACACCCCAAAGTGATTTTTTCCATTGCAGCTCCCTGACTCTCCCTGCATATGTCAGCTCCACATAGGAACTGTCCTCTGGTCCCGCCCTGAACCTGCCCTCTGCATTGCTTTGAGCTGTCAAACAGCCGTGCGCCCCTCCCCAGAGGTGGCTGCATTTCACGCCTGAGGCTGTGAGCCCTGCACACATGGCCCGCAAAGCACACAGGGATAAAAATGCTACCAATCCTTGCTCCGTCGGGCCAATCTCTGGGCTTTACTCCCCTTTGGCTAGGAAATTCTTTTACGAAGGGCCCTACATGTAAAATACCTGGTCACGCAGCCGATCCTGTGGCCGGACGCCATCGCCCGGTGCAGACGAGCTGTCACCCAGAAATGCTGCAGGTGACTCATTCCCGGCCCCTTTCCCCTCCCAGGCCGGCTGAGCGCTCTGCCCTGGACGGAGATGGCCTTGGTGCTGGTCCCTGCCTTTTGCCTTCTGAGCGGTGAGTAATTCACACAGACGTGCCGCGCTGCTGCCCAGGGGCCGGTGGGGACCGTTTCCCAGCCCTGGGATTGCGTCTACACTGCCAGGAGGGGGCTCGGAACTGGGTTCCATCGCAGGGACGTCCCAGCCACTCGCTCCAGCGGCTCCAGTTCAAGCCTAGGGGGCGTCTGGCCTTGAAGCTGACCCCGAGCGGCCGGGTCCTCGCTGCTGGTTTCACCCCGGTGGAGAACACGCCTGGTTCTCAGGGCAGAGTCAGCCTGGTCTAGCCCCGGCCACCCTGGGCTGAGCAGCGAGGGCCTCAGCCGCTCTCGTCCCCCGGGGTGCCGTTTTCCCTGCGCCACGTCCTGCCTCCGGGCTTCTCGCTGCCCCGGCAAGTCGGGGCGCCTCCTGGGCCGGCCTGGAGAGCTCTGCTCCCTGCCCTGCCCGTCCGCCCAGCTCCGGCCCGGCTGGCCCCTGCCCGCGTCCACACCCGGCTCCTTGTACACGGACAGCACCTGACCTAGGGTTGCCAACTCTCCTGGATTGTCCTGGATTGTCCAGGAATTAAATATTAATCTTTCATTAAAGATTGTCATTTGATGAAACCTCCAGGTATTTGTCCAACCAATGTTGGCAACTCTAACCTGACCCCTCGCCAGTGGGGCTCCTCCTGCAGTCAGGGCCTCTGACCCAAGGGCCAAACACCCAGCTATGGGGGGGGCTGAACTGAGAGGGGATGAGGGGTGCACTGAGGGGCGATATGGGGGGCTGAATTGAGGGGGGATGGGGAGGTGAACTGAGGGGGGCTGGACTGAAGGGGGTGGCCAGGGGAGGTGAACTGAGCGAGGATTTAGGGGGACTGAACTGAGGTGGGAGTGAACTAATGGGATGCAGAGGACGGACTAGACAGAAGGGGGGCTGGGCAGATGTGGGGGAGGGGGTTGGCCTGGACTGATGGGAGAACTCGGGGGGACAGGAGTGATTCGGGGGCTGGGGTGATTAATTGCTGGGCAGGGGATCGGATGATGTTGGGGGTGGGGGAAACTCCAAACTCCCATTCCCCATTTCACAGGGGATCGGTGGCCAGGCTCACTGTCACCCCCTCACCCAGAGAGGGTATGGGGGGCTCAAACAGCCCCAAAACACAACATCCCCGATTGTGTTTCACAGCCCCTGGTTTGGGGGCTGAGCTGATGCTGTCCTCTCCCGGTGGGATCTGTGCTGTGCCAGCCTGCGGGGCGGGTTCCCCAACTCACTGGGGCTGAGCGCTGGTCTGATCCCCAATTCCTGTCCCCAGGAGGCGCCTATGCCCAGAACTGGGGCGTGACAGTCGCACCAGGGCCCCTTGATGAATGGGTCGGCTCCTGCGTGACCATCCCCTGCTCCTTCACCTACCCCGCAGGGTGGAAGGTCACGACCGTGATCTGGTTCTGGACACGGGACAGGGATCACCGGGACACGGATCCAATCGTGTATCACTCGGACGAGGCTCGTGTCCACGCTGACTTCAAGGGGCGCGCCCGCTATCTGGGGAACCTGCAGCACAACTGCTCCCTGCGGGTGGCGGGGCTGCGCCCCAGTGATAACGGCACCTACCGCTTCCGGTTCAAAGTAGTGGGCGACGGCAGCAGCAGTGACGCATGGACGGGTCAGCCAGGACAGCAGCTCAGTATCTCCGGTAACCGACTTCTATCCATCAGCACCAGGTTCCTCTCTCTCTCACACACACACACTCACATTTCTGCCTTGCGCTGAAATCCAAGTGGTTAGAGCCGGGAGTTAGGACACCTGAGTTCTCTCCCCAGCTCTCGGGGAAGTGGGGGGGAGTGGTTAGAGCAGGGGGGGACTTGTGGGTCAGACTCCTAGGCTGTGTTGTCAGACCCGCGTCCCCGTCACTCTGTATAACCCTTGGCCTGTGCTGAAGAACGCTGAGACTGACCCTGCAACCAGTGTAATGCAGCAGGCGTGAGGGGTCTCAGGTAGAGCCCAATAGCGGGACTGGGACCCTGCAGGACCCCCCGCCAGAACAGTGGGAGCAGGTAAAATGTGCTTTGTTGGGGTGGGTTCGGGTGGGCAAAAAAACCAGGCTGCGGTAATTGGCTGGAAAACACTAAAACTCATAAGTACCAAGAGTCGCCTATTGGGGAAATTGCTAAATATTTTCTTTGAGCTTCTGTTTCCTCTCCATGTTTATCTCCCTCGCTCCAAATCTGGGGAAATGCACCGGCCCAAGTCAGGTCAGAGACATGTTCTGTGATATCAGGAGTTACAGTGTGTTTGTACCTGGTTCAAGCAAGATTTGTTTGATTCTTTTAGTGGTAAAAATTGGGTCTGAATTCCGTTAGTATCGATCATATCTTCACCCACCGGACTCTGTCTGTTGGTTGGTTGGTTTTTAGCAGCATGGGGGAATCTGTCTCTCTTGCGGGATTTGCGGGATCGGAGGATTTTGTGGCTGGGAGGGGGATGAATAACACTTGAATAACAGTCTGAGGCCCGATGTGTGGTGCCCCCCACTGGCGGCTGCGCCCCTCCGGGCAGACCCAGCGCTCCCCGGGTCTCAGGCCAACTTTTGCTGCTCTCCCCCATTGCCACGAGCCCTCATTGCCCCGGCCAGCCGAGCTCCCAGGCTGGGCCGCGCCCGCCCCCTGGGGGCTGCTCCCCGCTCTGCAGCCAGGCCACGGCCCCTGGGAGCGCTGCCAGCCCCAGGGCCCCAGCAAGGATCAATGGCTCCTCACCCCTCCTCTCCTCACAGCCCATCCATGCCGGCCCTCCCTGGGGCGCCGAATGGAACCGGGACCCTGCCTCACCTGCTCCGTGAGGGCCAAGTGCCCCCATCGCCCCTCCTGGTACGACCGAGATGGCGCGCGGCGGAGCCCAGAGCAAACCTCGGACGGGGCTGGGGTGACCGAGCTGCGAATATCCCCGTCCCAGCTGGACCCCGGCACGGCGCTGAGATGCCAGGTGGATGGATACAGGGATGAGTGTGACTCTGACCAATCCCAGCCCCTGGAGACAGGTGAGCTCTGCTGCTAGACATGGCATGGGTAGAGCAGTGGGGACTGGGAGCCAGGACGCCTGGGTTCTATCCCTGACTGAGAGATGAGAAGAATGGGGACAAGTGGCTAGAGCGGGGGAGAATGGAGTCAGGATTCTTGACTTCTATCCCCATTTTGGGGAGGGGGTGGTCTAGTGGGTTAAAATGGGGGAGACTCAGTGCCAGGACTCCTGGGTTCTTTTCCCAGCTCTGGGAGGGGAGTGGATCTGTGGGTGAGAGCGGGGGATGCTGGGAATCAGGACTCCTGGGTTCTATTCCCTCAAAAACTGTCATCTGGCTCTAGCAAATATTCTTGCCCCGTGGGACTGGACGGGGAGGGACCTGCCCCTTCGTTCAGTCCCGGGGCCCCGCTGACGAACTCTCACTTGACTCTCGCCCTCAGCCACCCCCAAGTTTCCCAGGGTCGAGGTTTCGTGGCCAGCAGGGAAGGCAGCGCTAAGGGAAGGCGACAATTTTACCCTGCGCTGCCGGGCTGCTGCCCTGCGGCCCGTCGCCAGGTACGTCTGGTCCCGCGGGGACGTGTGGCTGCCAGAAGCCAAGAAGGACTTACGTGTTGACAAGGCAGCCGTCTCTGACGGAGGGAGCTACGCGTGCGGGGTCTGGGTCTCCGACCCCGGCTGGGGATATCTGAGCCTCTCTGCGAGGGAATCGGTCGAAGTTCAGCGTAAGTATCAAAGGCTAGTGAGAGCCTCCTCCCCCGCAGCCCCCGATGCTCCCCACACGGCCTCCTGGAGCAGCCCCGTGTGCCCCCACCTCGTCCCCCCTGCTTCGCCCCACCCACCTCATTAGCCCCAGCCTCATATTCCAGCCCCACCTCCTAATAACCGGGTTTGGTCACCCCCAGTGCTGCTGGCTGTGGGCTGGGCTCCCCTGCTCCTCTGCATCGCTCCCATGGCTGGGCCCATCAGCGACAAATTCAGTTTGTGTCCCCCCCACACCTGTCCTGGGCCCCCAGCCCCCTCCGGGCCACAGCCCATCCCCCCAGCTGCCCCAGGGCCCCATTCCACACTGAGCTAGGCCCTGTCCCCTCCCACCTTCCTGGGTGTCCAGCCGCCTCTGTGCCAGGCCCTGCCCCTCCACCTGCCTTGTGTCCCCAGATCCCTCTGGGACAGTCTCTGTGCCCCGCAACTGCCATAGACCCCAAGCCCCATATGGCCTAGGCCCCGTACCACCCCTCACCTGCCCCAGGCCCCCAGCTTGCTCTGGGCCAGACCTGCTCCCCCCCCCAAACTGCCTTGAGCCCCCAAAACCCTTCTGGGAGACCCTGTTCCCTTATCCCCATGCTACCCTGCCTGTTCTCGCCCCCTGGAGCCACATGGGCGAGGCCCTGCCCCTCACCCCCTGCCCTGGATCCCTTCCCCCCTCTGGGCCAGGTCCCCCACACTCCATCTCTCTCCGTTCACAACCCATCAATCCCCCTTCATTTTACTGCTTCCCAGTCACTTACTGCAGGAAGCGCCATCCATGGGGTGCAGTAGATCACACCGCTGCCACCAGTTGTCACGGAGTGTGGGGAAGTCAGGGTCCTGCACCCCCCTCTTCCTGCGATTCACCGTGACTCTCAGCCAGCCAGTAAAACAGAAGGTTTATTAGACGACAGGAACACAGTCCCAAGCAGAGCTTGTAGGTACAACCAGGACCCCTCAGCCAGGTCCCTCTGGGGGGGCAGGGAGCTTAGACCCCAACCCTGAGGTTTCCCTTTGTTTCCCCAGCCAGCTTCAAACTGAAACTCCCCTGCAGCCCCCGGCTCCTCCTCCAGCCTTTGTCCAGTTTCCCGAGCAAAGGTGTCACCTGGCCCCATCCCCCTCCCAACTCAGGTTACAGGCTCAGGTATCGTCCCTCAAATAAAGTCATCCCCTGCAATCCCATCCCCCAAGCAGACAGTCCCAGTAAAACTAGACACATTCCCAGGTCAGTCCCCCCCGCTCCCTACCACGTCACATCCCAGGTCAGTCCACCCCGCTCCCTACCGCGTCACATCCCAGGTCAGTCCGCCCCGCTCCCTACCGCGTCACATCCCAGGTCAGTCCCCCCGCTCCCTACTGCGTCACGTCCCAGGTCAGTCCCCCCGCTCCCTACCGCGTCACATCCCAGGTCAGTCCCCCCGCTCCCTACTGCGTCACATCCCAGGTCAGCCCGCCCCGCTCCCTACCGCGTCACATCCCAGGTCACTCCCCCCGCTCCCTACTGCGTCACATCCCAGGTCAGTCCGCCCCGCTCCTTACCACGTCACGTCCCAGGTCAGTCCGCCCCGCTCCCTACCGCGTCACATCCCAGGTCAGTCCGCCCCGCTCCCTTCTGCGTCACATCCCAGGTCAGTCCCCCCCGCTCCCTACCGCGTCACATCCCAGGTCACTCCCCCCGCTCCCTACTGCGTCACATCCCAGGTCAGCCCGCCCCGCTCCCTACCGCGTCACGTCCCAGGTCAGTCCGCCCCGCTCCCTACCGCGTCACGTCCCAGGTCAGTCCCCCCGCTCCCTACCGCGTCACGTCCCAGGTCAGTCCGCCCCGCTCCCTACCACATCACGTCCCAGGTCAGTCCCCCCGCTCCCTACCGCGTCACATCCCAGGTCAGTCCGCCCCGCTCCCTATCATAGAATCATAGAATCATAGAATATCAGGGTTGGAAGGGACCTCAGGAGATCATCTAGTCCAACCCCCTGCTCAAAGCAGGACCAATTCCCAACTAAATCATCCCAGCCAGGGCTTTGTCAAGCCGGGCCTTAAAAACCTCCAAGGAAGGAGACTCCACCACCTCCCTAGGTAACGCATTCCAGTGCTTCACCACCCTCCTAGTGAAATAGTGATTCCTAATATCCAACCTAGACCTCCCGCACTGCAACCTGAGACCATTGCTCCTTGTTCTGTCATCTGCCACCATCGAGAACAGCCGAGTTCCATCCTCTTTGGAACCCCCCTTCAGGTAGTTGAAGGCTGCTATCAAATCCCCCCTCATTCTTCTCTTCTGGAGACTAAACAATCCCAGTTCCCTCAGCCTCTCCTCATAAGTCATGCGCTCCAGACCCCTAATCATTTTTGTTGCCCTCCGCTGGACTCTTTCCAATTTTTCCACATCCTTCTTGTAGTGTGGGGCCCAAAACTGGACACAGTACTCCAGATGAGGCCTCACCAATGTCGAATAAAGGGGAACGATCACGTCCCTCGATCTGCTGGCAATGCCCCTACTTATACAGCCCAAAATGCCGTTAGCCTTCTTGGCAAAAAGGGCACACTGTTGACTCATATCCAGCTTCTTGTCCACTGTGACCCCTAGGTCCTTTTCTGCAGAACTGCTACCTAGCCATTCGGTCCCTAGTCTGTAGCTGTGCATGGGATTCTTCCGTCCTAAGTGCAGGACTCTGCACTTGTCCTTGTTGAACCTCATCAGGTTTCTTTTGGCCCAATCCTCTAATTTGTCTAGGTCCCGCTGTATCCGATCCCTACCCTCTAGTGTATCTACCACACCTCCTAGTTTAGTGTCATCGGCAAACTTGCTGAGAGTGCAGTCCACACCATCCTCCAGATCATTAATGAAGATATTGAACAAAACCAGCCCCAGGACCGACACTTGGGGCACTCCGCTTGAAACTGGCTGCCAACTAGACATGGAGCCATTGATCACTACCCGTTGAGCCCGACGATCTAGCCAGCTTTCTATCCACCTTACAGTCCATTCATCCAGCCCATACTTCTTTAACTTGGCAGCAAGAATACTGTGGGAGACCGTATCAAAAGCTTTGCTAAAGTCAAGGAATAATACATCCACTGCTTTCCCCTCATCCACAGAGCCAGTTATCTCATCATAGAAGGCAATTAGGTTAGTCAGGCACGACTTCCCCTTGGTGAATCCATGCTGACTGTTCCTGATCACTTTCCTCTCCTCTAAGTGTTTCATAATTGATTCCTTGAGGACCTGCTCCATGATTTTTCCAGGGACTGAGGTGAGGCTGACTGGCCTGTAGTTCCCCGGATCCTCCTTCTTCCGTTTTTTAAAGATGGGCACTACATTAGCCTTTTTCCAGTCATCCGGGACCTCCCCCGATCGCCATGAGTTTTCAAAAATAATGGCTAATGGCTCTGCAATCTCATCCGCCAACTCCTTTAGCACCCTCGGATGCAGCGCATGCGGCCCCATGGACTTGTGCACGTCCAGTTTTTCTAAATAGTCCCGAACCACTTCTTTCTCCACAGAGGGCTGGTCACCTTCTCCCCATATTGTGCTGCCCAGTGCAGCAGTCTGGGAGCTGACCTTGTTTGTGAAGACAGGCAAAAAAATCATTGAGTACATTAGCTTTTTCCACATCCTCGGTCACTAGGTTGCCTCCCTCATTCAGTAAGGGGCCCACACTTTCCTTGACTTTCTTCTTGTTGCTAACATACCTGAAGAAACCCTTCTTGTTACTCTTAACATCTCTTGCTAGCGGCAACTCCAAGTGTGATTTGGCCTTCCTGATTTCACTCCTGCATGCCTGAGCAATATTTTATACTCCTCCCTGGTCATTTGTCCAATCTTCCACTTCTTGTAAGCTTCTTCTTTGCGTTTAAGATCAGCAAGGATTTCACTGGTTAGCCAAGCTGGTCGCCTGCCATATTTACTATTCTTTCTACACATCGGGATGGTTTGTTCCTGCAACCGCAATAAGGATTCTTTAAAATACAGCCAGCTCTCCTGGACCCCTTTGCCCTTCATGTTATTCTCCCAGGGGATCCTGCCCATCAGTTCCCTGAGGGAGTCAAAGTCTGCTTTTCTGAAGTCCAGGGTCCGTATTCTGCTGCTCTCCTTTCTTCCTTGTGTCAGGATCCTGAACTCGACCATCTCATGGTCACTGCCTCCCAGGTTCCCATCCACTTTTGCTTCCCCTACTAATTCTTCCCTGTTTGTGAGCAGCAGGTCAAGAAAAGCTCTGCCCCTAGTTGGTTCCTCCAGCACTTGCACCAGGAAATTGTCCCCTACACTTTCCAAAAACTTCCTGGATTGTCTGTGCACCGCTGTATTGCTCTCCTAGCAGATATCAGGATGATTAAAGTCTCCCATGAGAACCAGGGCCTGCGATCTAGCAACTTCTGCTAGTTGCCAGAAGAAAGCCTCGTCCACCTCATCCCCCTGGTCTGGTGGTCTATAGCAGACTCCCACCACGACATCACCCTTGTTGCTCACACTTCTCAACTTTATCCAGAGACACTCAGGTTTTTCTGCAGTTTCATACCGGAGCTCTGAGCAGTCATACTCCTCTCTTACATACAACGCAACTCCCCCACGTTTTCTGCCCTGCCTGTCCTTCCTGAACAGTTTATATCCATCTATGACAGTACTCCAGTCATGTGAGTTATCCCACCAAGTCTCTGTTATTCCAATCGCATCATAGTTCCCTGACTGTGCCAGGACTTCCAGTTCTCCCTGCTTGTTTCCCAGGCTTCTTGCATTTGTGTATAGGCACTTAAGATAACTCACTTATCGTCCCTCTTTCTCAGTATGAGACAGGAGTCCTCCCCTCTTGCGCTCTCCTGCTTGTGCTTCCTCCCAGGATCCCATTTCCCCACTTACCTCAGGGCTTTGGTCTCCTTCCCCCGGTGAACCTAGTTTAAAGCCCTCCTCACTAGGTTAGCCAGCCTGCTGGCGAAGATGCTCTTCCCTCTCTTCGTTAGGTGGAGCCCGTCCCTGCCCAGCACTCCTCCTTCTTGGAACACCATCCCATGGTCGAAGAATCCAAAGCCTTCTCTCCGACACCACCTGCGTAGCCATTCGTTGACTTCCACGATTCGACGGTCTCTACCCAGGCCTTTTCCTTGCACAGGGAGGATGGACGAGAACACCACTTGCGCCTCAAACTCCTTTATCCTTCTTCCCAGAGCCACGTAGTCTGCAGTGATCCGCTCAAGGTCATTCTTGGCAGTATCATTGGTGCCCATGTGGAGAAGCAGGAAGGGGTAGCGATCCGAGGGCTTGATGAGTCTCGGCAGTCTCTCCGTCACATCGTGTATCCTAGCTCCTGGCAAGCAGCAGACCTCTCGGTTTTCCCGGTCGGGGCGGCAGATAGATGACTCAGTCCCCCTGAGGAGGGAGTCCCCGACCACCACCACCCTCCTCCTCCTCTTGGGAGTGGTGGTCGTGGAACCCCCATCCCTAGGACAGTGCATCTTTTGCCTTCCAATCGGTGGAGTCTCCTTCTGCTCCCTTCCCTCAGATGGGTCAGCTACTCCACTCTCCGCATTAGTACCTGTAGAGAGAACATGGAAACGATTGCTCACCTGTATCTCCATTGCTGGTACATGGACGCTCCTCTTTCTCCTTCTGGAGGTCACATGCTGCCAAACTTCTTCATCATCCGTCTGTCCCTGCTACGCCTGCTCTGAATCTTCAGAACATTGTGGCCGTAGAAGCATCTCCTGACGTCTGTCCAGGAAATCTTCATTTTACCTTATGCAACGCAGAGTCGATACTCGTTTCTCCAGACCTCGAACCTTCTCTTCCAATATGGAGACCAGCTTGCACTTTGTACAGACAAAGTCGCTTCTGTCCTGTGGAAGAAAGACAAACATGGCACAACCTGTGCAGGTTACAACAGCTGATCGCTCACCTTCCATATCACCTTCCTCTTAAGAGCTTCCTCAGCTGTCGCAGGAACTACTCAGAGAAACCTGCAGATGAAAGCCTCAGTGAGCTCTCCCCAGGCGAGCTCCCAGGCAAACTCCCTCTGTTAGCCTCTGCTGTTCGCCGCTATCGCGTCACATCCCAGGTCAGTCCGCCCCGCTCCCTACTGCGTCACATCCCAGGTCAGTCCATCCTGCTCCCTACTGCGTCACATCCCCGGTCAGCCCGCCCCGCTCCCTACTGCGTCACAATTTTGAAGAGCATCGCGGCGGAGCAGGCTGGGGAGTATCGCTGCCAGTCCGAGAATGGGATCGGCCAGTCCCCGCCCCCCCCCCCCCCATCACCATCACTGTCCGGTGTAAGTGCCGGGGACGTGTGAAAAGAGACTTCTGGTGTGGGGGAGGGGCTGGGGTTGTGCCTTTGTGCCATAGGCCCAGCGCGGGAGGGTCGTCGTGGTGATCGCGGTGGATCACGAGCTCACCAGGGGCTACCAGCGCCGTGGTGGCCAGCAGGGCTAGCGCGATCCCGGGGTGCATGAACAGGGCAATCTGCAATCGAGCAGAGAGGGGATTTTCCCCTGGATCTGGTCCTGGTGCGACCGCGGCCGGGGTCCTGTGCCCAGTTCTGGGGCCTGCACTCCCAGGAGGTGCTGATCAGCTGGGGAGGGGTCAGAGAAGAGCCAGGAGAAGGAGTCAGGGGTTGGAAAACCTGCCCTAGGGTGAGAGACTCCAGGAGCTCCGTCTGTTTAGCTGAACCAAGGGAAGGGGAAGGGGGGACGTGAGCCCGTCTGGAAGATCCTACGCGGAGAAGAGAACGTTGATCAGGGGCCCGAGCAGACCGAGATCCAGGGGCTGGAAGCTGAATCTAGACAAATTCAGCCTGGCAATAAGGTGCAAATGTTGAACAGGGAGGAGAATTTGCCATTGAAACAACGATCTCGGGACGTGGTGGATTCTCCATCCCAGGGGATGTTTAAACCAAGCTGGGATGTTTTGCTAAAGGATCTGCTCTCGTTCAAACGGGAATGAATTCAGGGGAGTCCTGGGGCCTGTGTCACCCAGCTGGTCCTTCTGGCCTTAGATTCTATGGATCATGCGTCCCTGTGTCCATCGCTGCCTTTGCCAGAGGTCTCGGGGAGCCTGGCTGTGATTCCTCCAGCCCTTTAATCAAACAGGCAGGGGCTGGACTACGTCTCCCATGATGCACCACAGCCAGTGAAGCGCTCCTCCCCGCACCAAGAGGGAGTAGGTGGTGCATCCTCGGAGATCTAGTTCAGCCAGACAGCCCGGCTGACAGAGGAGACTGAGAATGTGAGGCACAGGAACTGCAAGTCCCATGATGCACCACACCGAAGGACTCCTGACGCACCTGGAATGATGGGATTTTGTGAGATTTTGGTTTTCATTTAGAAAAAAAAGTTTCTAGTAGAGCTGGCCAGGAAAAGCTCCACTTTTCATAGAAATGTCAAAAACTGAAATATTTCAATTGAAAATGGCCTGATGGGAGTTGTAGTTTGGGTGCCTCATGCTCCCATTCTCTTCTGTGGGCCAGAATCTCTGGCGGGACTATATCTCCCATGATGCACCCTGGCTATGGAGTCCTATGAGGCACCCTAACCGTCACCAAGAGGGGAGATACGGGTGCGTCTCATGGGAGATGTAATCCAGCTGGGCAGCACAGCCTATAGAGGAGGCTGGGGGTGCTGGGGGGGCTTCGCGTCTGAGCATCAGGTCTGATGGCTCCAAAACCACAGGTTCAAATCCTGCCAGATTCACTTTGCTCCTGCAGCAGATCAGTGGAACCGGCTGCGGTTGATGCAGCGTGGGGAGGATACAATCCCATGCTACAGCTCCCAAGACTCAGCCTTTGCCCCAGTGATTTGCTCCCAATTCCCTTTCTGCCAAATGTTGTGTTATGTCCTACGTCCTTTCTGCACCCTACATGTGTCCGCACCTTACCGCTGCTCCCGCCCCAGAAGTGGCTGCATCTCAGCACCAGGTGAGCCATCCCCGTATGGCTATTGACCTGCTGCCTTTTCCCAGAGGCAGCTGCATCTCAGTGCTGAGCGAGTCATGCCCATGTGGCATTGCTGTGTGGCTGTTACCAAACTGCCCCGCCCCAGAGGTGGCTGCATCTTAGCACCACGTGTCATGATCCATCCCCATCCATCCTCACTGTGTGGTTGTTACCCAGCTGCCATCCGTCAGCAAAAGGGGTTCAAAAATCTGCTGCAGGGTTGATCCAATAATCCTCCTTTCTCCTTTTCAGTCCCCGGGGCACCCGCATACATCATAGGACCTACAGTTGTGCTTCTCCTATTACTGCTGGTGGGGCTGGTCGGCGTCATAGCTTGGAGGTATTTGCGCTTTGGCAAACCGGTAATATCCACGTCTCTGATCTCTGGCAATCCCCATCTCCTCCCACCAGCCTTTGCCGGAGAACCCCGCACAATCCAGGGCTGAGAATTGCAGAGCCAGTTCAGATGCATGGACACCCAGTTGGGGGGAGGTGATTGAATGGTGGTGGTTGGGTCCCACACAGATACCTGACCCCCGCGAGGGGCCTGGGAAGGGCTGGGCGGCCTCCTGGTTAAACGGCTGGGCTGGGCGTCAGGAGAGCAGGGGTCAAGCCCAGGAAGGAGGTTCTATTTTGTGGGAGCCTTTGTCCTGTTCCTTCCCCCCCTGAACCGAAGCAGATGATGTTTTGCCTCTGAGCTGTTGGTCTCCTTTATTTGTAGGAAGAGGCGGAGCAAACGCCAGGGAATGAGCAGCAATCCGGTAAGTGCGTCTATGGGGCTGGGAGCCAGGACGCCTGGGTTCTCTCCCTAGCTCTGCTGCTGACTCACTGCATGACTTTAGATGAGCTCTGTCCCTCAGTTTCCCCCTCCATAGAACAGGATTATAAAATCCCCCCTCCCCCCCGAGCAGGACAGAAGGTCTTTCCAATCCCCTGGGTAGTTTATCGGGGGAGGGCTATGTGCATTTTCCTTTGTTATTACACATCACTGAGCAGTCCCAGAGCAGTGGCTCGCGGCCTCACTTCTGCCTGTCTTGCAGCACCCGCCGGGCCCGAAGGAGACCCCGATGTCTGATTGCATCTATGAGAACACCCAGCACTCTGGCTTGGGGCAGCCAGCCCGCCTGGCCCCCCCCGGGCTCCCCAGGTAACAGCAGGGCCTGGCTGTGAGCTACTGTGCAGCAGCTGGGTGTGGGGCGGTGCCCACACGTTAGGAGAATGTCGCCAAGGGTGAGCTTGATACAGCTACTGCTGGGTGTGTGTGTGTGTGGGGAGGGGCCCTGCTGGAGGGATGAGCCCTGTTTGGGGCAGGGGCTGGATCGGAGCCAGCACTCTTTAGACAGGGGTCCACAAACGTTTTCTGTCACGCCCTCCCTGACCCATAATGGAATCTGTCCGCACCCCATCCTCCTCCCCTACTGGGAGCGGGGCCAGAGCCGCGATCAGGAGCTGGGGTAGGGACTGGGGCTGGAGCTGCAGCTGGGGCAGAGCAGGGCTGGGTGGGGCTTCCTCCCTGCCCCCCATGGGGGCTGGCCCCGCCGCACTGCCCCAAAAGTTCCTAAATTCCCTCCTAGGGTGGTGTGCCCCACAGTTTGGGGAACACTGCTCTAGAAGGGAAAGGCCCTGTGCCCCCTTCCCTGCCCCCCTCCCCAAGCCAGCCAGTTCCCCTCTCTGGGGCTGGATTGGAGCCAGTGACCCCTAGAGGGGAAAGGCCCCATTCCCCATTCCCCAAATCCATGACTCATGTCTGGTTTGGGAGCTTTAGCCCAGGGGTCCCCCCCAGCCACTGACCCACAGGGGTTCTACGCTGTGACCGACGCAGCCTGTCCAATCCCCAGCCACGGCGCTGCAGCCGACCCAACGCTAGCAACCAAATGCCCTCGCGCCATCCCCACCCCCCTAACAGTCTCTCTTTCCGTGGCAGCGCAACCACCGAGGTGTGCCCGGGCTCTCCGGCCAGCACCAGGCAATCCCACATCTACAGCCAGCCAATGAACATGGGCAAAGTACCACAGGTGAGTGATTCATTCCTCTGTGTATACGGGGCCCAGGACTCCTGGGTTCTATCCCTGGCTCTGGGAGGGGAGTGCGGTCTGGTGGGTTAGAGCCGGGGGAGGGGGCAGAGGCTGGGAGCCAGGACTCCTGGGTTCTATCCCAGCTCTGCCCCCTGTGAGATCAGCTCCCAGTGGCAGCGAGATCAGGCTGGGCTGGGTGCTCTGGGTCAGGGCGAGCACAGCTGCTGGGCAGGGGAGGGGGCATCGCCCAGCAGCTGGAGGGCACAGAGGTGGGCGGGAGGCTGAGTTACAGGGCTGGGGGGTGACATGAAGAGGAGAGCGCCCTGGAGGGAGGGCTCTGTATCTCCTGGAGCAGCGGGACAAGCTCTGGGCAGCTGGCGTTTGCAGAAATATTTCATCCACTGGCTGGGGCAGGGAATGGGGCCTGGGGCCTTTCCCCTGTAGGGGGCACCAGCTCTGATCCAACCGCTGGTGACTCAGTAGCAGCATTACCTTGAGCTGATGGAGTAGCTCCATTAGATGGCAGGAGTAGCAGAGCTGTTATCCCCAAGGGGGAGCTGAAGGAGTTGCTCCATTAGCCAGCAGCAGTGGTAGGGCTCTTATCCTACCTGTGTGTCTCCCACTACGGAGGTGACGCCCTTAGCCGGTGTGTTTGTGTCGATATAAGGGGTCTCCAGAATGCCAGGCGCTGTGATGATCATCAAGGCTAAAATTGGGGGGGGAGGAGTTGTTTTTAGGAGACATTGTTGCTTAGTGGATAGAGCACTGGCCTGAGACACAGGACACCAGGGTTCTCTTTCTGGCTCTTCCGCCTGCCTGCTGGGTGACCTTGGCTAAGTCACTTCCCCGCCTGGTGCCTCAGTTTCCCCAGCCGTGCATTGAGCTCTGCTGACGTCAAGTTCCGCGTCAGAGCCGGGGGTTCTCATTATTATTCTTTGCCCTAGGGAGACCCGGACGAGGTCCACTACTCGGCCATCCAGCTGCAGCCTCCCCTCCGGAGAGCGGAGCCTGAAGCCGACCTCACCTGCGAATACGCTGCTATTAAGTGCTAGCATCCAGCTGCAGCTCACCTGGCGCTTTCCCCCAAATTCAGGGCAGCCCCACGGCCTGGGCGACACACAAGGCCAGGCTGGGTGATCTCCCTGTCCCCTGCTGAGCTGAGACTCTGGGAATTAGGCTCCAAATTCAGAGGTTTGCTAAGATCTGGATTCTTAGCAGTGGCCCCATAAATGGAGCATTCAAGGGGGCGGCTCAGGGATCAGAGGGTGGAGGGAGGCTCTAAGGCCCAGCTCCTGGAAGGCATTTCAGTGCCTAACTCCCCTGGGGCTTCACTCCCGCGGAAGGGCTGTTTCTGTCACTTCCCATTGACTCAATAGACATTCCAGGCTTCAGCGCGACGCAGACACAGCGCGGCTCTGCTGGACTCACGCTATAAAGCTTTAGAACTAAAACACAAAGTGTCGACTGTCTTGTTATAGCCGCTTGGCCCTGGGCTGTGAGAGAGACAAGGTGGGATACGGTGAAATCGAGGTTTACTGCCATTGAGTGATTAAAATAATTGAAATCTTCCGAGCCTACATGTATTTATGCCGTACTAAGAATCAGTGAGAGACCAGCCTTATAACCAATAACCAATAACCACCCTTATTCTAAGTGAATGCACCGATTTCTTTGTGGCAGATTCTAGGCCCCGTTACCAAACCTCTTACTGAACAGGCGTTCGCTTAGTACGTTCGCTTAGTACGTCCACAGGCTTGGAGGATTTGGTTTTTAGTGGTAAACGTCAATTTCAACATATTCACACCAACCGCCAAAACATATTTCCCTTGGTAATAATTGACATCAGCAGATGGGCCAGGTAAGAAAACTGTGGCTTGAGAACTTAGTGTTTGATTTAAGGATATTGAGTTGGCAATTTTGACCAGGGATGTTGACAATTCGTGTTTTAAGAGTTGTAAAGTGTTCACTCTTTCAACCTCAACACATGAAGTCATGAAATAAATATTGGCTGACACACACATCCCCTCCACAATTTCCTGCAATTAGGACAATTTAAATTGATAAAATTAGTTTAAAGGCCATAATTTTGCACAATTGTGAAAATTTAAAATCAATCAAAATCTGAAACATGATGAAGAATAAATATCGATATTGTCTGTTGAACTTAGGGCTGTTGATTAATCGCAGTTCACTCACACGATTAACTCAAAATAATTATGCTTAAAAATATTAATCACGATTAAGCGCAGTTTTAATCGCACTGTTAAACAATAGAATGCCTATTGAAATTTATTAAATATTTTGGATGTTTTTCTACATTTTCATATATGTTATATTCTGTGTTGTAATTGAAATCAAAGTGTACATTATTTTTTATTACAAATATTTCCACTGTAAGAATGATAAACAAAAGAAATAGTATTTTTCAGTTCACCTCATACAACTACTGAAGTGCAATCTCTTTGTCGTGAAAGTGCAACTTACAAATGTAGATTTTTTTTTTTTTTGGTTACATAACTGCACTCAAAAACAAAATAATGTCAAACTTTACAGCCTACAAGTCCACTCAGTCCTACTTCTTGTTCTGCCAGTCGCTCAGACAAACAAGTTTGTTTACATTTGCAGGAGATAATGCTGCCCGCATCTTCTTTACAATGTCACCAGAAAGTGAAAACAGGCATTTGCATGGCACTTTTGTAGCCGGCATTGCAAAGTATTTACGTGCCAGATATGCTAAACTTTTGTATGCTCCTTCATGCTTCAGCCACCATTCCAGAGGACATGCTTCCATGCTGATGACTCTCGTTAAAAAAATAATGTGTTAATTAAATTTGTGACTGAACTCCATGGGAGACAATTGTATCTCCCCTGCTCTGTTTTACCTGCATTCTGCCGTATATTTCATGTTATAGCAGTCTCGGATGATGACCCAGCACATGTTGTTCATTTTAAGAACACTTTCACTGCCGATTTGACAAAACACAAAGAAGTTATCAATGTGAGATTTCTAAAGATAGCTACAGCACTCGACCCAAGGTTTAAGAATCTGAAGTGCCTTCCAAAATCTGAGAGGGACAAGGTGTGGAACATGTTGTCAGAAGTCTTAAAAGAGCAACACTCCAATGCAGAAACTACAGAACCGAACCACCAAAAAAGAAAATCAACCTTCTGCTGGTGGCATCTGACTCAGATAATGAAAATGAACATGCGTCGGTCCGTACTGCTTTGGATTGTTATCGAGCAGAACCCGTCATCAGCATGGACGCATGTCCCCTGGAATGGTGGTTGAAGCATGAAGGGACATATGAGCCTTTAGCGCATCAGGCACGTAAATATCTTGCAGTGCCGGCTACAACAGTGCCATGCGAACGCCTGTTCTCACTTTCAGGTGACATTGTAAACAAGAAGCGGGCAGCATTATCTCCTGCAAATGTAAACAAACCTGTTTGTCTGAGTGATTGGCTGAACAAGAAGTAGGACTGAGTGGACTTGTAGGCTCTAAAGTTTTATATTGTTTTATTTTTGAATGCGGTTTTTTATATACATAATTCTACATTTGTAAATTCAACTCTCATGATAAAGAGATTGCACTACTGTACTTGTATTAGGTGAATTGAAAAATACTATTTTTGTTTTTTTACAGTGCAAATACTTGTAATCAAATATAAATATAAAGTGAGCACTGTACACTTTGTATTCTGTGTTGTAACTGAAATCAATGTATTTGAAAATGTAGAAAACATCCAAAAAATATTTAAATAAATGGTATTCTATTATTAATAGTGCGATGAATTTTTTTAATCACTTGACAGCCCTAGTTGAAATTATAAAACAGTAAAAATCTCTCACTCTCTATACAGCGATCTCCATATATACTGTGCACTCCTTTTATAACAATCACATCTGCTCCGGATTATTGGATTCTTATAAGCGGTCGCTTCTTGCAAGTGGAGTATAGGTATGATTTTGTCCCAGTGGTTTTGCTCACTGGTTTTGATACGCGATTGATTCTTATAACAGTGATTCTTATAACTGGAGCGCACTGTATATCTATCAAATCTGTAGAGGCCGCACCTATATATCCAAATAGCCACATATGTGTCGCTCTGCATTGGTGTTCGAGAAGGCAGGGCCCAGAAATGACCTGGCTCCAGGAGCAGAAGGTGGGGAGTAGAAACAAGTGAACGTGTTCACATGAAACTTTTTTTGATCAGGAAACACAGGTTCGGTGCCACCAAAACATCACGTGATTTCAGGTGGGTTTTGCCAAATTGTTTCAGTAGAAGATAAAACCGCCAAAGCCTCGAATTGGTTCAGTCCAAAACGATTTTTTTTTGTTTCAAAAATTCCTTTCATGTGTTGTTTTTAAATCAAAACCATTGAAAATTGGTCAAACTTGACAGGAATTTTGTTTCCGATTTTTCGGCGTTGCTGGCACACCAGAAAATCTGTTATTTGCCCAGCTGTGATGGGGCAGCCCCACCCTGACCATACGTCCCTGGCACGGTCATTCCCACCGGTGCAAAGAGGCTACTGAAGCCTGACCCAACTGCCCTGCTGAAATTGGAAAGGGGCCCACAAGCATCTCCGTTCTGCAAGGATTAAGCCCACGCTGACCCGTGATATTAGACTGAGGCCTGGATCCTGTATTAGGTCCAGCCACTGGGCGGTAACAGGGGTCCGATGGCAGGATCGGGGCCAAAGTATCTCCTCCAGGCTCAGGGTTAAAATGCTGAGCAGTGGATCCTGAAGGCGAGTGAGGGATTGCAATGCTAAGAGAGCCCTGGGGTGGGTAATATTGGGCAGCGTGTACTCTCCGGGCCATGCGTTTTGCAGGGCTAAAGCGTTTGGTTAATCAATCCACACATCTCAAGGGACTGTTCTGCACAGGCAGTTTGCCCTCATGCCTAGCCCAGGCCAGAGAACCTCCCCCAGAGGTCCCTGCACCCAGCCCAGATCTGGAGTGGGGGAGAGTCAAGCTACAGCGTCATTAACTCCGTCCCTTTGCATGTGTGTCCTTAAGTCTGCCGCCTTTGCAGATTTCCAGCCCAGATCTGGGGGTCGAGCTAGAGCAGGGCTTTTAGTGAGACACCCGATCGCCATGGAAGGACTCAAAGGTTTGGAGAATCTGCCCCCTCCCTGGGGTAGTTGTTGCAAGGGTCAAGTCCTCTCCTCGGGGAGAACCTGCCCCTTATTTCCAGTCTGGATTTGTTTGGCTTCATCCCCCAGCCAGCGGCGCTCGCTTTGCCTTTGTGGGATGGGTTAAACAGCCTCTGCTCCCCGAAATCCCCTCCCCAGAGAGGTGCTGATAGACCCGGACCAAGGCATCCCCCTCCCTGGCGCTGTGGGCGACCCAGATTCAACCCCTTGCTCTGTTTGATTCACATTGGGGCATCGGGACCAGCCCTTACTGCCATGGGAGAGCCCCCACCCCGCCCCCTGCAGCACAGCGCCCCCTATTGCTGTCCTGAGGCATCGGGGCCAGCCCTGCCAGGGGAGAGCGCAGCCACCTGTTTCCAGCAGCACAGCGCCCCCAGTGCTGCTCTGGGGCATCGGGGCCAGCCCTGACTGCTAGGGGACAGCGCCCTCACCCCGCCCCCTGCAGCACAGCGCCCCCAGCGCCATGCTGTGGCATTGGGAAGACCCCCCGAAAGGGAACACAACACTAGACACCATGTGGATTTGTAAAATACATTTTATTTCCTTGGGAATACAAAGTCTGCTGGGTTAAAGTCATTAAACGGTTGGCACCTCACGGAACAACGATACACAACGAAACCGACATAGTCTTGGAATTAATCCCGCTCTCCTGATATGTTCGCTAGCCTAGTTCTACCTGGGAGCAGGGCTGGCTAAGCCAGTGGCACAATTGTGTCCTGTAACACACGTACACACGCGCACACATGCTACTAAAAAGTTACTGCGCTAATCCTGGCTTCAATTATTTTTTACATTCTTCCCTATTTACATAGAAGCCAAGAACGGGAATTGTCCACACGACTTAGTGTCAATCGATGGAGGCGGCGTTCTGGGTTAGGCTGTGGCTCTTTTACAAAGCTCTGGGAACACAAAGCCAAATATCGGGAGATGGAAATGAAAGCTGGTTGAATTTAAATTTTGGTTTTTGGGGGGGTGGGGTGGGATTCTGTGTTTTCAAACCAAAGAAGGCTCCGAATTGGAACAAAATGGCAACGTTTCCTGCAAAATTAAAATATGCGGTGAAAAAATGTCTTGTTTGGGTCTTTTTCAGCTTTTTTATTTGCGAGGTGACGTCGTTCTGGGCTGTGGAAACAGGAGTGTCGGACGTACGACACGGGCGGGACTTGGCCTGCTCTGGGGAGGCCGAAGTTGGAGAACCGTGTCTGGGTTGGGACGCTGCCCGTTCAGAAAGGGGTGGCCCAAATGGAGAGTCCAGGGCAGAGCCAGGAGTGCCGGAACCGGGGGGCCGCAGGGCTATGGCCCCAGCACTTTCTACAGGACATAAGGGTCAGCGCCTGGTTGGGGGGAGGGGAGAGAGGAGCGAGCGAGAGGCGGGTCTTGAGGGGAAGAGGTGGGGAGAGAACATGGCCTCGGGGGAAGAGGTGGGGTGGGGGCAGGGAGAAGGAGAGAAGGGGTGGGGCCTCAGGAGGAGGGGCGGGGCCATGGTTCAGACGCTGGTGGCCCCCCCACTATTAGACAGCTTCCACCACTCCTGGGGAGAGCAGCAGAACAGATCAGCGGTTTAGAAAACTTGACCATTGACGAAAGATTAAAATAATTGGGCCTGTTTAGTCTAGAGAAGAGGAGGCTGAGGGCGGACCTGAGAACAGTCTTTAAACATGTTCTGGGCAGGGGAGATTGAGGTCAGGTGTTAGGAGAAACTTCCTAACGCTCCGGGGCGTTCAGCTCTGGACTCTGCTTCCAGGCAGGTTGTGGGATCCCCGTCAGTGGAGGGTTTTAAGACCAGGTTCGAGAAATGCCTGACGGGGATGGTCTGGGGTTACTTGGTTCTGTGGCAGTGCGGGCGGCTGGCTGCCTCGCGAGGTCCCTGGATCCTTTCCACCCAGCCCTCATGTCGACGTCATTCACGTGGTTCCTTTACCTGCCAGAGCTCTGTGAAGTGGCCTTATTATTATTATACCAGAGCCTCAAGCGCCGTGTTTTATTTTACATCTCATCACGTCACATCCAGCTAATCAATAAATAGAGCCTAGATCCGGGTGCCTGGAAGGGTTAACAAGGTTAGGGGGAGGTTTCTGGGCAGAATTAAGTGCTGGTTAGAGAGTTTTGACCTTGTTAGTCTGGGCTTTTTATTTATTTCGTTTTCTATCATCAGGCAAATATCTGTACAAAAATGACACCAAAAATAAATGACGATTTGTTATAAATTTCCCCCAGGACAGCTGGTGCTGATGGATCACAGAATTCCAGGGGGTCGGACCCAGAACGTGAGCACCTGTTTATCCCAGTGGGAAACAAAGATTACAGCTGTGGGGGTTTTTGGGCTCCTGATATACATCTGAGCCACCCAGAGATTTCCCCTCGGAAGAAGGATGTCAATTAGACGTGTGATTTTCTACTGGTCTAGTTATACCAGTAGGACAGGGCTGATCTGCCTATACCAGCACAGCTGTGGGAGCCGTTATCCCAGTAGGACAGGGCTTTATCCCAGTACAGTGTATTCCCCTTCCTGGCTGGGGATGGCTGTGCTGGTCTAAGCAGCTGCATACCATAGACAAGTCTTTACGCAGCAGAAAAACGATGTTGTTCCTTCGGCACGTGGAAAGACAGATTGGGGGAATTAGTACAAGGCCTGAATGGGTTTAGGGAGGATCCGGGCCCGTTTTATACAGGGTCCGCCAGGGCTATCTAGGCAGGTACTTGCATGGGTCCTATAGAGATAGCTCAACGGGGTAATTAATGATTCAACAGGGCTTTGGTTGAGCCTCCCAATCGGTGCCAAATTTAGCCACACAAAAGCCTGGGGTGGGAGGGAATTATGAGCCACATTGTGCACAGGAGAAATTAAGAGATTGTGGGGAAACTGAGGCACACAGAGAGGTTAGGACATACCTCAAGGTAGCACAAAATCTGTAGCATAGGTGGGATTTAAACCGCAGGTCTCCTGGGTCCCAGTGCAGGGCCAGACCCACATAACCAGCCATAGGGCTGTCAAAGAAGGGGCATCAGGATATGAGGCGCTGCCCAGACACACAGCAAGAGACAGTCCCTGCCCTAGCTGAGATCAGGGCCCTGTTGCCCCAGAAGTTGCCCAGACACACAGCAAGAGACAGCCCCTCTCCCAGCTGCATTCAGTCGGAGGTCCTGATTGCAGTGGGTGGGGCTTCCATGGCAGGGGGCGTGTCCTGCCATTAGTGGGCGGGGCAGGACCTGCACTCTGCATGGGGTTGATCCCGGTAGGCGGGGTTTCCGTGGCGGGGGCGTGCCTGGTGATTTGGGGGCACAGACAGGTCCTGATTCCAGCGAGCGTGGTTTCCGTGGCAGAGGGCGGGTCACTGTGGGGGGCAGGGGGCGCTCACTTGACGCGGATCTCTGCGTACTCCGCCAGCTCCTCCGTCAGGGTGTAGCTGTCCTTGGTGGGCAGTTTGGTGAAGTCGATGTTGGCGTAGTCCACGTTCAGGTCCAGGGAGCCCTCGGGCTTGTTCAGGAGGCGTTTGTCGGAGGCCAGGCGCCGCTCGTACTGCGGGGGAAGCAGAGCAGCGTCAACCTGGGTACGATTGGCGTGTTCACCCGTGGGACTCCCTGACACTGGAGAGTATATGGCTAGCCTGCGGGACTCCCTGCCACTGGATATTACAGGGTTAACCTGTGGGATTCCTTGGCAATGTATATTATAGGATAAACCTGTGGGATTCCCTGCTGGTGAAAATTATAGGCTTACCTGTGAGACTTCCTGAGCCTGGATATGATAGGGGTACCTGTGGGACTCCCTGAGCCTGGATATGATAGCGGTACCTGTGGGACTCCCTGACACTGGATAGTAACCCACAGGAGTCCTTCCTACTAGGTATTATATGGTTAACTCACAGGACTCCCTCCCCCTGGATATTATGGAATTAACACATGGGGCTCTCTGCCACTGGATATTATAGGATTAACTCACAGGACACCCTGCCACTGGGTTTTAGTGGGGTTAAGCATTGGGACTCCCTGCCACTTGATACTAGGGGCTCAACCTACTGGATTTGCTTCAGGAGGATACCATTGGGGTTAGCTTATCCAATAATACCGTAGTTTACCTAGGAAATTCACTGCCACTTGATCTTACTGGGATTACCCAGCGGGACCTTATTGGCGTTAACCTGGGGAACTAATGGCTGCAGGATCCTTTCCAAAGGATGCATTCCTAACCAGAGCTCTGTTGGGCAGGGAGTGCCAGGGGTGCGAGGACTGTCCCATGGGGGGGTCTGTTAAGATTTTACGCCACAAAGAGACTAAACCACGGAACGAGCAGAGGGGGAAGGGAAAACACCACAACACTGCAAGGGACCTTGCTGCCAGGACAAGGGGCTGCCGGTATTCCAGGAAGACCCCCATGCCCTGCCCCACAGCTGACCTGTGAGAGCTACCCAAGCAACAGGATAGAAACCAGAACTGGCGCCCCCTAGAGGGGAAAGGCCCCATGCCCTATTCCCCACCACCATGAGCCCAACAGTCCCCAGCTCTCGGGCCAGATCAGAACCAGCGCCCCCTAGGGGAAAGGCCCTGTGTCCCATTCCCTGCCCAGCCAATCCGCTGCATGACTGTGGGGTGCAGAGGGGGTCCCCGTGTCCGAGCCAAGGTGTGACGCACACTGGTGGGGGGTGACACAGACTGGGGAATCCAGACTTACCCGGGGGTCAGTGGCTCTCCAGGGAGCAGATCTCCTTAGACTAGCGGAGAAGGAAGAGCTGTCACTGTGTACCTGGGGGGACGACCCCTTGCTGCCGCCCCATATGGAGGATGCCTCTGGGGAGCACCTCCGAAGCCGCAGCTTTACGGACTGGGTCTGGGATGCAAAGGGATGGAAGAATCCCTTCCCCCACCCCCATGCACCAGCCTGGGGCGGGATCATAGGAACATAAGAACGGCCAGACTGGGTCAGACCAAAGGTCCATCTAGCCCAGTGTTCTGTCTGCCGACAGTGGCCAATGCCAGGTGCCCCAGAGGGAATGAACAGAACAGGGAATCATCAAGTGATCCATCCCCTGTCGCCCATTCCCAGCTTCTGGCAAACAGAGGCTAAGGACACCATCCCTGCCCAGCCTGACTAACAGCCATTGATGGACCTATCCTCCATGAACTTATCTAGTTCCCCAAGAGAGAAAAGGCCCCCACGTCCCATTCCCCGCCCCCCTGAGCCAGCCAGTCTGGGCTAGATTTCCTCTCCGGTTATGGACACTAAATAGTGACTGGCAACATAGAGGACTCAACTTTATCTAAACTACCCATCCCCATCCACCCCACTCCACTTATCCACATCCCCTCCCTCCATCCATCCACCCCTATACACACCCCTCCCTCCATCCATCCATCCCCATCCACACCTCTCCACTTATCCACCCCATACCCATTCCCTCCCTCCCTTCATCCATCCACCCATTGATCCCCATCCACACCTCTCCACACCCCTCCATCCATCCATCCACTCCTATACACAGTCCTCCACTTATCCACCACTATACACACCCATCCCTCCATCCACCTCATACACACCCCTCCATCCATCCATCCATCCATCCATCCACCCCCATACACACCCCTCCCTCCCTCCATCCACCCCATACACACCCCTCCCTCCCTCCATCCCCCCCTCATGCACCCCTTCCTACCCACGCACACAGCACTCTCTGCACCTCCCTGTTCTCCCCGCCATGCCAGTCCCATCATCCCACCTCGGATTTGTCCAGAGCCCCCGGGGGCCGGTACTCGCCACTGTATGCCACGGGCGGGTGCTCCAGCTGCACAAAACTGGAGTTTTCATTCACGTTTTTCCTGGGGAGAGAGAGACAGCACAGACACCTCTGTCACTGACGACCCCCACAATGTAGGGGGGGGATTCTCTGTCACTGGGTGACCCCCACAGTGGTGGTGGGGGGGGGCAAATCCCTGTTGCTGGGTGACCTCAACCCCCCCTTATGACATTACATATCTCATCCCTCAATTAACAATCTGCATCGCATAACTGCATCTGCATTAACGACGTAATTTAAGGAAGAACCGTCACGTGTGTTAATTGTTATTCTGCCTTTATTTAGCGTACAAAAAATGGCGTCCTTCCCCTGCCAAAATCGCCCTGTCTAAAATAAACGACGAAAACGTGTTTAAAACGATTGTGGCGAATGACACTTATTTCGGTGGGTGGCCATTTGCCGGCCGCCCCGGTAAGAGCGCCCCTCGTTTGAAAACCCGACTGGATCGGAAGATCCGCCTGGTGATGGCAGTTAGGCCGGGGGTTCTGCCTCGTCCTGGCAAGAGGACGGTCTGCGATCCGGCCTGGATTCGGGCCCCGGCGTCACCCCACTCCCGGGACGCCCCGTTCGTTAGTACAGCTGAGCCCCGGGGGGCTCCGCACTTACTTTTTCCGCGTCTGACTCACGTAACACACGGCGGCGATGAGAATCGCAAAGGCCACCACGGCGCCCACCGGCCCCACCTTCGCCCACATCAGATTGTCTGAAAGCAGCATGCGGGCTGGGGTTAGTCCTGGCCTCTCCCAGCAGGGGGGCGCTGTGGGGAGTGGGGGGGAGGATGCTGGCTGTGGGGGAGCTCCCAATTACCATAGTCCCGGCCTCTCCCAGCAGGGGGCGCTGTGGGGAGCGGGGGGGAGGGGTGCTGGCTGTGGGGGAGCTCCAATTACCCCACCCCTGGCCTCTCCCAATAGGGGGCGCTATGGGGAGAGCTCCCGGTTAACCCAGCCCCGGCCTCTCCCAGCAGGGGGCGCTGTGGGGTGTGGGGGAAGGGGTGCTGGCTGTGGGGGAGCTCCCAATTACCCCAGCCCCAGACACTCCCTGCAGGGGGTGCTGTACGGAGCGGGGCAGGAGCACTGGCCATGGGGGGAGCTCCTGGCTACCCCAGCCCTGGCTGCTCCCAGCAGGGGGCGCTGTACGGAGCGGGGCAGACACTCACTGGAGTGGTGGAACTGGAGCTGCTGGTTCTTGGTGCCATACAGGTTGCGGGCGGAGCAGACAATGAAGAGCTGCGAGTCTGGCTCCCCGCGCAGCGTCAGGATGCTGGTGACCGTGTAGCCTGTCTTCTGGGAATAGACGAACTCCTGGTCAGTCTCGTTGACCGTCACGTTCCGGGTGGGCAGCTCGAAGGAGATCACGGGCTCCGGATTGGCCAGCACGGCACAGACGCACTGCACCGTGTCCCGAGCCGCCGTGCACTTCGACTCCATGAGGATTATGGGAGCGACTGCGGGGAGAGACGCAGCATCAGCATCGCGGAGATGCAGCCAGCTCTGGGGTGGGGCAGCTGGGGAAAAGCCACACATAACACTGCACAAGGATGGCCTGTGCCAGAGCTGCCTGAGATGCAGCCTCGTCTGGGGTGGGGCAACTGGGAACAGCCGCACAGCAACGCCAAACGGGGACAGCTCGCCCAGCGCCGAGATGCAGCCAGCTATGGGACGGGGAAGCTCAGGAACAGCCACACAACACTGCACGGGGATAGCCTGCACCAGAGCTACCTGAGATGCAGCCTCGTCTGGGGCGGGACATCTGGGGAACAGCAGTACATAACATTGCACGGAAACAGCTAGGCAGGTGCTGAAATGCAGCCAGCTCTGGGGCGGGGCAGCTGGGGAACAGCCACACATAACGCTGCCCAGGGACAGCTCATCTGGTGCTGAGGTGCAGCCACCTCTGTGGGGGAGGGAAGTGGGGGAAAAGCCCTGACACCCTCTCCCACCCGGCATGGGTGACTCACACTCCACGGTGAGGTTGAAGGCGGAGCCGCGCTGGCCGTACTGGTTCTCCGCCACACACCAGTACTCCCCGTCGTCCTCGTGGGTCACGGCGGGGATCTCCAGCAGCAGCTCGCTCTCGTAGACCACCGTGGCCACGATCTGCTTCTCCTTGAAGATGGTGATGATGGGCTCGGGGTTGCTCTCGGTGGTGCACAGGATAGTCACCGGCTCCCCCTCCACCGCCACCACCGAGGAGTTCACCGACGGCTTCCGCGGGGCGTCTGCAGGGGTTGGGCAGCGGTTCACTGACCCACGGAGCCAGAACTATAACCACTAGGCACCACTCCCCTCCCAGAGCCAGGATAGAACCCAGGAGTCCTGGCTCCCAGCCTTGCCCCACTCCCCTCCCACAGCCGGGATACAACCCAGGAGTCCTGGCTCCCAGACTTGCCCCACTCCCCTCCCACAGCCGGGATACAACCCAGGAGTCCTGGCTCCCAGCCCCACCCTACTCGAACCACAGGCCCCATTCCCCTCCCAGAGCTAGGATGGAACCCAGGAGTCCTGGCTCCCACCCTCCACCCCCGCTCTAACCACTAGGGCCCACTCTTCTCCCACCGCTAGGAAATAGAATCCAGGAGCAGCCCCGACCCCCCCACTCTAACCACTAGATCTCAATCCCCTCCCAGAGCCGGGCTAGAACCCAGGAGTCCGGGCTCCCAGCCCCTCCCCTCCGCTCTGACCACTAGACCCCTCTCCCCTCCCGCCCAGGCACTCACACATGACAGTGAGGGCCAGGGAGCGGTTCACCCGCCCGTACACATTCTCGGCCACACAGACGTAGATCCCGTCGTGCACGTGGGTGACATTGTCCAGCTCCAGCGTCAGGTTGGTGGACGGCTCCTCCCGCAGCACGGCCTCCTCCTTGAACCACGCCAGCAAGGCCATGGGGTTGCTGTCCGCCACGCACAGCAGCACCACGTGCGAGCCCTCCGTGATCTCCAGGGACGAGTTCACCTGCAGGATCCGGGGCACGTCTGAGGTGGGGGAGGCAGAGCTGAGCCTTAGCCTGCGGGACTCCTGGCCACTGGAGGTCAGCGGGATTAACTTGCGGGACTCCCGGCCACTGGAGGTCAGCGGGATTAATTTGCGGGACTCCCGGCCACTGGAGGTCAGCGGGATTAACTTGCGGGACTCCCTGCCACTGGGTGTTTGGGGGTTTAGGCCACACTACTGGGTATTAGTGGGGTTAACCCACGGGACTCCCTGCCACTGGGTGCCAGCAGGGTTAACCCACAGGGCTCCTCTTGCTCTAACCACTAGCCCCCACTCCCCTCCCGGTGCCAGGGCCAGAACCCAGCAGGCTGAGGGGGGCAGTGCTGGCGACTCACACTTGACGTCCAGGGTGGCGAAGGCCTCGAAAAGGAAGGTGGTGTTGGTGTAGGTGACCTGGCAGCCCAGCTCGTGCCCGTCGTTCTCCCGCGAGGGCTGGAACTTGAGCAGGGACACCTGGCTCCAGGTGCCGCTCTCCTCCTCCAGCTGGCCGAAGACAGCCTGTCCCTCCAGCGCCTCGTGGTTCAACCAGCTCACCACCGGCTTCATGGTGGGGCAGTTATCCGGCACCACGCACCGCAGCTCCGCCTCCGTCCCCACCACCACCGCAGCCGGGGGCACGATGGTGGGTTTGTCTGGCGAGGGAAGAGGCTGGGTGAAGCCAGGGATGCGGGCTCCAACCCACTGGACCCCACTCCCCTCCTGGAGTCGGGGGTAGAACCCAGGAGTCCTGGCTCCCAGTCCCCCCACCCCACTGCTTTAACCACTAGACCCCACTCCCCTCCCAGAGCCATAGAGAGAACCCAGGAGTCCTGGCTCCCAGCCTCCCTCTCCTCTAACCACTAGACCCCACTCCCCTCCCAGAGCCAAGGATAGAACCCAGGAGACCTGGCTCCCACTCCCTCCACCCCACCACTTTAACCACTAGACCCTACTCTCCTCCTGGAGCCAGGGATAGAACCCAGGAGTCCTGCTCCCAGTCCCCGCCTCCCTGGCTCTAACCATTAGACCCAACTCCCCTTCCAGAGGCGAGAAGAGACCCAAATGCACCCTGATGCAGCAGTAGGGGGTGCTGAGCTCCATGGCACAGGGTGCATGATTCACTCGGGGGGGGGACTCTCTCATCACTGTTAATTTTGAGCCCCTAGAGGGGCAAGGGCCCCATTTCCCCCCCGCCCGAGCCAGCCAGTCCCGTGCCCTGAATCTGGATGGCAGCCGGCGCCCCCTAGAGGGGAAAGGCCCCGTGTCCCATTCCCCGATTCAGCCATCCCAGGGGCCTGGCCTCAGCGCCCCCCACTCACCGACGATCTCCAGGTTGCTGTGCTCCGAGTACGTGTACTGGTTGTAGCCGCCCAGGTCCCCGCGGAAGAAGTACTTTCCCGCCAGCTCGGGGCTGAGCCGGCTGAGCTGCAGGGTGCAGTTGCGGGCCTGGAGGTCGCCCAGCAGGTGGGTGCGGCCCTGGAAGCTCTCGTGAACGATGCTGGTGCGCGACTTGTACACCACGGGCGGGTAGTTCCGGGGGTAGGGGCTGTTGAAGTACCAGATGCCGTGCACGACCGAGGGGCGCAGCTCATCCGGATAGTCGAAATGGCACGGGATGGCCACGCACGTGCCCTCGAAGGCCATAATGGTCTGCGGCATCCACGCACTCCACGGCCCACCCAGGGTGCCTGGCGGGCAGACGAGAGTGACAGGTGCTGGGCGATGGGGACAGGAACCCGCACGCCCGTCTCCTTTGCCGCCAACCTCTCCTGCCACGGACCGCTCTCCCCCTCACGGATCCCACCGCTGGCTCTCAGCGGGGCAGCGTCCCATCCCGGGCCAGCCGCTGGCACTGGCGTCCCCTCCCGCAGCCTTGGAGGACACACACACCCCCATCAGGGAGTGGATAGCCTGTTCTCCCGGGACCACCCAGCCCTCAGTCCAGGGGTACAATAGAGCTAGACAAGGTCCAACAAACTCAGCTCACGTGCCAGGAAAATTTGAACCGCCGATGGTGAGCTGATTGGCAGGGCTGGAAAACCAATCAGATAGCTCTGGTTGTTAGCTCCCGCGAGCCCCAGGTTCAAACCCACCCTCTGGAGACAGGGCTATAAAAGACAGGAAATGGGGCTGTGGATTGCTCCCTTGGGGTCCCCTCTGTACCTCCAAATAGGATCCCCAAGGTGAGGAGAGCCCCAGCAACCTTCATCTTCTCAGGGGGCGGCGAGGTTGTGTCAACTGGGGGGAGAGAAAAGGGGCGTAGATGAGGTGTGGTTGGTGTTTTCCCATCTCACATCCCATCCAGCAGGGGGCGGCGTGCACCCAAACAGAGCAGATTCATTCCTCCCAGCAGGAGGCGCCGGGGCCTTCAAACAAACAGTCGGGGAGAGACCAGGGCAAATGGGCACCAAAACTAGAGGTCATTCATTGCAAGCAGCAACTGCTGCGATGCCCCCTAAGGGCCATGCTGGGGATAGAACCCAGGGGTCCTGGCTTCCCCTCCCACACCCCACCCTCTGCAATCAGACCCTTCCCTTCCCCTACAGAAGTAAGGATGAAATTAACCAGAAAGAAACTTTCAGGGTGGATCTCAGGGGACAGTTCTCCCAATGCAGAAGTATGGGGGGAGTCTCTGAGGTTGGGGAATCACTTCCCAACAAGGGGAAAGAAGTGGGGTCTAGTGGTTAGAGCGGGGGGAGTGGGGGTTGGGAGCCAGGACTCCTGGGTTCTCTCCCTGGCACTGGGAGGGTAGTGGGGTCTAGTGGTTAGAGCGGGGAGGGGGGCTTAGGAGCCGGTTCTGTCCCTGGGAGGGTAGTGGGGTCTAGTGGTTAGAGCGGCAGGGGTTGGGAGCCAGGACTCCTGGGTTCTCTCCCTGGCACTGGGAGGGTAGTGGGGTCTAGTGGTTAGAGCTGGGGGGGGGGGCTTGGGAGCCAGTTCTGTCCCTGGGAGGGTAGTGGGGTCTAGTGGTTAGAGCGGCAGGGGTTGGGAGCCAGGACTCCTGGGATCTCTCCCTGACACTCGGGAGATCTAACCTCAGGCCCGGGTAGGTTTTGCCCATCCCCGGTTGGCCCACAGGCTCTCAGCTGTGACTCCAACAGGGCAGGGAGATCCCTGGCCCAGGGGGGAGAAATGCAGCCTCAACCCAACCCAAGGAAACATGGGAACAGAGCAGTCACTGCTGTTCTCACAATGGCCTCAAGATGGCAGTGGGGCCTCGCAGAAAAGCAGCCACATTCACACACAGTAAAATAGTAGCAGAGCCAGGGAGAGAACCCAGGAGTCCTGGCTCCCAGCCCCTTCCACTCTAGCCCCCACTCCCCTCTCAGAGCAGGTGTCAAGGCTGTATCCCTACTTTGAACTTTAGGGTACAAATGTAGGGGCCTGCATGAAAACTTCTAAGCTTATCTACCAGCTTAGCTCTGGTCCGCTGCCACCATCTTAAGAATTCCCTCCCTGGGAAGCCTTGAGAAACCTTTCACCAATTCCCTGGTGAATACAGATCCAAACTCCTTGGATTTTAAACAAGGAGAAATTGACCCTTCCCCCCTCCTTCCTTTCACCAACTCCTGGTGAATACAGATCCAAACCCCCTTTGGATCTTAAAACAAGGAGAAATCAATCAGGTTCTTAAAAAGAAGGCTTTTAATTAAAGAAAAAGGTAAAAATCATCTCTGCAAAATCAGTATGGAAAATAACTTTACAGGGTAATCAAACTTAAAGAGCTCAGAGGAATCCCCTCTGTCTTAGGTTCAAAGTATAACAAACAAGATAAGCACTCTGGTAAAAGGTACATTTACAAGTTGAGAAAACAAAGTAAATCTAAGACGCCTTGCCTGGCTTTTACTTACAATTTTGAAATAAGAGAGACTTGTTTAGAAAGATGGGGAGAACCTGGATTGATGTCTGGTCCCTCTCAGTCCCAAGAGCGAACCACCCCTTAAACAAAGGACACACACAAAAACCTTTCCCCCCCCCCAAGATTTGAAAGTATCTTGTCCCCTTATTGGTCCTTGGGGTCAGGTGTCAGCCAGGTTACCCGAGCTTCTTAACCCTTTACAGGTAAAAGGATTTGGAGTCTCTGGCTAGGAGGGATTCCATAGCACTGTACACAGGAGAGCTGTCACCCTTCCCTTTATAGTTATGACAGCAGGGGGAAGAACTCAGGAGTCCTGGTTCCCAGCCATCCCGCCTTAACCTCAAAGACAGTCCCCCTGGGGACACAGACGCTCCCCTATTAGCCAGCACAACTCCCAGGCTGGTCGGTTCCGACTCCGAAGTTGTGGTGGCTGCCCCGGGCTCCGACGGGCACCGTGGGGAGCTAGCGATGCAGCATCCCTGAGAGACACAATGGCCTTGAGGGCCCAGACCTTGAACAGTCACTATGACACAGGGCCTGGAGAGGGTGGCTAGGGCCGACTCAGCCCAGAGCTCCATAGGCCTAGACCTTGAGTAGCCCCATGGCATGGGGGGAAGGAGAAAAGGGGTCTATGGGGCCAACCCTAGACTCTGAGTAGCAGACCTGGGGGAGGGGGTAGAGAGGTCTGTGGGGCCAACCCTACTCAGGCCTAGGCCTTGAGTAACCCCACGACATGGGGAGAAGGGGATGAGAGGCCTATGAGGAGAGGCCAACCCCACTCAGGCCTAGACTATGAGTAGGGTTGCCAGGCATCCAGTTTTTGACCAGAACTCCCGGTCGAAAAGGGACCCTGGTGGTTCTGGTCAGCACCGCTGACTGGGCCGTTAAAAGTCTGGTCGGCGGTGCAGCAGGGCTAAGGCAGGCTCCCTGCCCTGGCCCCGCACCACTCCCGGAAGCGTCCGGCACGTCCCTACAGCCCCTAGGCACAGGGGCGATCAGGGAGGTTCCGTGTGCTGTCCCTGCCCCCAGCCACGGCTCCGCAGCTCCCATTGGCCAGGAACCGCGGCCAATGGGAGCTGCGGGGGTGGTGCTTGCGGGCGCAGGCGGCTCACAGAGCCCCCTGACCCCTCTGCCTAGGGGCCACTGCTGCAGGGACGTGACGGCCGCTTCCGGGAGCAGTGCTGAGCCAGGGCAGGCAGGAAGCCTGCCTGAGCCCCGCTGCGCCACCAACCAGGAGCTGCCTGAAGTAAGTGCCGTCCATGCACTGATACCCAGAGCCCTCTCCTGCACCCTGAACCTCTCATTTCTGGCCCCACCCCAGAGCCCGCACCCCAAGCCGGAGCCCTCACCCCCTCCCGCATCCCAAACCCCTGCCCCAGCCCAGTGAAAGTGAGTGAGGGTGGGGGAGAGCGAGCGACAGCAGGAGGGGGGACGGAGTGAGTGGGGGATGGGGCCTCTTCTAAGAGGCAGGGCAGGGGCGGGGCCTCAGAGAAGGTGTGGGGCAGGGGTGTTCGGGTTTTTGCGATTAGAAAGTTGGCAACCTTAATGAGAGGCCTATGGGGCCCAGTCTGCCCAGGCCTCTGCAGCCAGAGGCAAGATGGCTGCTGGGCAACACGGCTCCAGCCCCTTGCCTGCATCAGGCCCCATTTCCAAGCCTCCGCCGCTCCCCAACCCCCTGGCACAGGCTGGTTGCCAGGGCCCAGCCCTGGCGTGAGCCCCACGGGCCGTGGAGCCAGCCCCGTCCAGATGTAGGGCGGTCCCATAACCCTTCGGGGGAGGCCTCGGCCCTCCTGATCCCTCCCCCATGACTCCGGCCCACCCCTCTCATTCCTGATCCTCCCCCTGGGTCCCCTCCCCAGAGCAGCTCTCCTGATCTGCCCCCCAACACCTCCAGCTGCCCACCCCCCAAAAAATCCTGACCCCCATTTCCCCTGAAGCCGCCAGCCCCCCCTTTTCTCCCCCTGAATCGCCTCAACCCCTCATGTCCCCTGTGGCCCCATCTCCAAATCCTGCCCTCTGCCCCCCCCCCATCCATTGGCTCTCCATCTGCCCCCCTAAATTCCCTGAACCCCTCCAGTCCTCAACCTCTGGCCCCTAAGCCCCAGACCAGCCCCAGCTCCAGCTCCCCACAAGCCCTCGCCTGGCTCTGTGCCCACCAAACGCTCCTCCCACCAATCCCGTCCGCTGGGGGGCGGGGGTCTCCCATCCAAGCCGTGACACACACACCCACGCTCAGCTGGGGAGAAAAGCCAGGGGCAGCAGGCCTAGGCCGGGGGTAGCCAGGCGACGAGGGGCTTGGCCTCCCGGTCGTGGGCATGGCTGCCATCCATGGCCAGGGTTTGGCATCAGCTTGGGTTACAGGCACTGAGAGAGCTTATCAGGAGCCCGTGTGGAACGAGTGGGGGGTCAGGACACCTGGGTTCTGGCTCCGGGAGGGGAGTGGGGTCTAGTGGTTAGAGCAGGGGGGCTGGGCACCAGGACTCCTGGTTCTATTCTCTTTTGATCAGTAGTGACTAGCACAACCCCACCCCGCTTGCCCACACGGGTCCCAGGGAGATAAACAGGCGACTTCTCCCCATCTGAGGGACAAAGGGCCTCCAGAGGGAAAATGTCACCAGAGCTACAAGGCTCATTAATCATCCGGAGTCTGGACTCCCAGCCCCTTTGTTCTCACCACTAGACCCCACTCCCCTCCCAGAGCCGGGGATAGAACCCAGGAGTCCTGGCTCCCAGCCCCTCTGCTCTAACCACTCGACCCCACTGCCCTCCTCTCCCAAAACCAGGGACAGAACGCAGGAGTCCTGGTTCCCAGCCCCCCTGCTCTAACCACTAGACCCCACTCTCCTCCCAAAGCCAGGGACAGAACCCAGGCGTCCTGGCTCCCAGCCCTGCCTGCTCTAACCCACCCGAGCCCAGTCTGGCACATGGCAACGCTCCGCAATCTCGTACCTTTCAGTGTCCTCCTGGCTTTCTAACCCCTCGGCGACTCCGGCATGAAGGTGGCAAAATCCCGGCACCTGTAACTGAAGGGACCGGCGGGGTCAGAGCCGCGGATGGACCCCGGAGTGATCAGAGTCCCTGGTCCGAGGCAGCGGCCGGAACAACGCCCCCCTCTGCACAGCTGGGACCAGCCCTTCCAGAGAGCAGCTCCGATCTGGGTCAGCAGGAAGAGGGGGGATACCAGGTTAGGGGGATCCCAGATCTGATCCCTGGCAGTGGGGAAGGGGGATTAGCAGGCTCAGGGATTGATCCGGGAAGGCAGGGAAAAGGGGAACCCCAGGCTAGCTGGTGACTGAGCTGGGGGGCAGCAGGCGATACCAGTGCAGAGAGCTCCCACGGTGTGGCACCAGCCTCCCCCTCACGGATCCCACCGCTGGCTCTCAGCGGGGCAGCGTCCCATCCCGGGCCAGCCGCTGGCACTGGCGTCCCCTCCCGCAGCCGGCGAGCTGGGGTGCCGGTTGCTCTGTGTTGCTGCGAGCGAGCGGAGCCCACACACAAATTCCTCCGGCTCAGCGTGTGCGTGGGGGGGACCTGCCACCGGGGGGATGGGGAGCCAGCTTCACGTGCTGGCTGCTACTCCCGGCACAGCTCTCTGCCTCCCGGGGCTGTGGGGCTTGGGGAGGTGGCCCCACAGGGCCCCAGTGGGTCTGGCCCTCTGGTCCCACTGGGCCGGAGGAAGGATAGTTCGGCTCTGAGTTTATTGATGCATCTTCCCCGGAGAGGAGATCAGAGACTGCAGGACTCCTGGGTTCTCGCCCAGCTCTGGGAGGAGAAGGGTCTTGTGCGTGAACGGGGGGGTGGCACTGGGAGCCAGGACTCCTGGGTTCTATCCCTGGTCTGGGAAGGGAGTGGGGTCTAGTGGTTAGAGCAGGGGGGCTGGGAGCCAGGACTCCTGGGTTCTGTGATCCCTGGCAGATACAAGTTCATGGCAGTTTGAACTGAAGACCTGTATTTTCCTGGCCAGGGTCACATGACACCCGCACCCCATGGATTCATTCCAGGGGCAGGAATTCCTGGCGTGCCTGTCGTGTGCTGCCAACACATTTCCCCCCCTACGCTCCCCAGCTCCCCCCCTCCCCGCCCAGGGGAGACACAGCTGGGCACAAAGGAGCCTGTGTAATGCCCACACGCTGGGCACACGCTGGGCACACCCAGAATCTCTCCAGCTGATGGGACCCGCGCCAGTCCTGGGCTCTAATTCACAGCGTTTCTCTTCGCAAAAAGCGCAAACACTTTGAAATGTAGAGACAGGGAGGGTTCGCCCGGTGCTGAGATGCAGCCATTTCTGGGGAGGGGTAAATCTGGGAAACAGCCGCACAGCAACACGCATGGCTTCAGCTCGCCTGGCACTGAGATCCCCATGTGGCGTCAGTGTGCAGCTGTTCCCCAGCTCCCCTACCCCAGAGATGGCTGCATCCCAGCACTGGGGGAGGCCTGCCCTGTGTAGCGTTATGTGCGGCTGTTCCCCAGCTCCCCACCCCAGAGATGGCTGCATCCCAGCGCTGGGGGAGGCCTGCCCTGTGTAGTGATATGTGTGGATGTTCCCCTGCTGCCCCAGCCCCACCCCAGAGATGGCTGCATCTCAGCACCGGGCGAGCCATCCCCGTGCCTATGCGGCTGTTCCCCAGCTGCCCCGCCCCAGAGGTGGCTGCATCCCAGCGCTGAGGGAGGCCTGCCCTGTGTAGTGTTATGTGTGGCTGTTCCCCAGCTGTCCTGCCATCTCAGCGCCGGGCGAGCCGTCCCCGCGCAGTGTTGCTGTGTGGATGTTCCCCTGCTGCCCCAGCCCCACCCCAGAGATGGCTGCATCTCAGCGCCGGGCGAGCCATCCCCGTGCCTATGCGGCTGTTCCCCAGCTGCCCCGCCCCAGAGGCTGCTGCATCTCCCGTGTGGGCGGATTGAATTTTCAAGGCTCTTTGCAAAAATCGCTACTGATCTCTGAGTCATCTAGGCAAATTCTGCTCCCAGTTACGCCCCCCGGGCTCTGCCTGACTGAACCGGCGCCGCGGGGAGCCAGGGCCCGCAGGATACGGCCCCTAATAATTATAAGGATGATGACGCTTCGCTCCACAGAACAGATGGCAGCCGGCGCGGCTGACTTCAGCTAAGGAACAACTCTGTCTGCCTGTGCCCGTGTGACGGTGATCGCCAGGGCCAGTTCCCAGCTCCGGCTCAGAGCCAGCCTGATCGACCCATCCCTGGGCCAGCTTCCACAGGAAACCCGACAGCCCCTAGGGTCAGGGGAATAGCCGGGGGGGGGGGAGTGGGGGGGTGTAATCCCACTCCATGCCCCAGTGGGAGGAGATTAGACAGCTAGAGAGATAGAAGGGATGGATGGGAAAACAAAAGGAGGGAGGAAGGGAGGGATGGAGGGAGGGAGGGCGTGTATATGGATGGATGGATGGATGGATGGATGGATGGATGGATGGATAAGCGAGGGAGGGAGGGCGTGTATATGGATGGATGGATGGATGGATGGATGGAGAAGCAAAGGAGGGGATGGATGGATGGATGGAAGGTTGGATGGGTGGATGGAGGGAGGGCATGTATATGGATGGATGGATGGATGGATGGATGGATGGATGGATGGAGAAGCAAATGAGGAGATGGATGGAGGGATGGAAGGTTGGATGGGTGGATGGATGAAGGGGGGAGGGAGGGCGTGTATATGGATGGATGGATGGATGGATGGAAGGTTGGATGGGTGGATGGAGGGAGGGAGGGATGGAGAGAGGGCGTGTGGATGGATGGATGGATGGATGGATGGATGGATGGATGGATGGATGGATGGATGGGGAAGCAAAGGAGGGGATGCATGGAAGGTTGGATGGGTGGATGGATGAAGGGGGGAGGGAGGGCGTGTATATGGATGGATGGATGGATGGATGGAAGGTTGGATGGGTGGATGGAGGGAGGGAGGGATGGAGAGAGGGCGTGTGGATGGATGGATGGATGGATGGATGGATGGATGGATGGATGGATGGATGGATGGATGGATGGATGGATGGATGGGGAAGCAAAGGAGGGGATGCATGGAAGGTTGGATGGGTGGATGGATGAGGGGGGGGAGGGAGAGAGGGAGGGAGGGCGTGTATATGGATGGATGGATGGATGACCCTGGTATCTGTGGCAGCTGGGCTATTACCCCTGATGGTGACACTGACAGGCATCGGCTGAGCCGTCGAACTGCCGACCTCCCCCAGGGCCGAGGGAGCTGCTGATGGACTGAGTGCCTGGGTCCCCCCCGGGGGGGGGGGGGGGTTAGTGACATGAGACAAGGCAGAGCTGTTTAAATGCAACACGTCAGCTAAGTGCAAGTCCAAGCCCACTCCAGTGGCCTGGCCCTTACTGAGGATAAAAGCCTACTGCTGCTGCCAGCTAATGGAGCGACTCCTTTATGCCACCTAGAGGATAACAGCCCTGCTACCGCTGCCGGCTAATGGAGTAAGTCCCTCTAGCACCATCTCTAGCGGATCACAGCCTGGCTGCTGCTTCGTTAGTAGGTGTCCGTGCGTTGCACAGGCAGATTCCTGGTTCAGAGCCAGCTCGGTCTCACAAGCACATGGGGCAACTTCACCCCCAGCCCGGGGTGCTGCATCGAGGCCAAGGGTGAATCTGGGGGAGCCATCGTGGGCACTGGGATGCTGCTTTCAATCAACAGCCTGTCTGTGCAGTGTGTGTACGTGTGTCTCGGATCCCTGCCTCCAGCGTGTGTCTGTCTCCGGGGCTCCCCAGCCCCTCACGTGTTCTCCCAGCTGCTCTGCACCGGGGGGGGTGACTGATTCCCCTCCCAGCAGCAGCTGTGCTCCCGCCCCACAGCTTCGGGGCTGCCCGCTCGCGGCGGGGGGAAAGGATGTCAAGGCCTTTGCTGTGCCCCCTGCTGGCAGGGGCCGATACAGCCAGTACGGTGAGTGTGATGAGACCCCCCCCACACACTCAGGGGAGACAATGATACATGTGAATCATTCCCCTGCCTACCCCTCCACTGCTGCATCTGTCTCTCTAGCCCCCCACACCCCTCCCAGAGCCTGGGACTGGACCCAGGAGTCCTAGCTCCCACTCGTAGGTATAGGCACAGACTACATAGCAGGAATCTTTGGAAAATCACAGCAGTAGCACTGGGACTGACGGCTCTGGGAGAGGAGTGGGGTCTAGTGGTTAGAGCAGGGGGCGCTGGGAGCCAGGACTCCTGGGTTCTCTCCCCAGCTCTGGGAGGGGAGTGGGGTCTAGTGGTTAGAGCAGAGGGGGCTGGGAGCCAGGACTCCTGGGTTCTCTCCCCAGCTCTGGGAGGGGAGTGGGGTCTAGTGGTTAGAGCAGAGGGGGCTGGGAGCCAGGACTCCTGGGTTCTATCCCCAGCTCTGGGAGGGGAGCAGGGTCTAGTGGTGGGAGCAGCGGGCAGAGCACATTTCTCTCTGGGGCCCCATTCCCTTTGCCCCTCGATGGCTGGTTCTCGAGCACCGGGCTCCATGCGGCTCTTCACAGCAGGTGGCGGCAGCCCCCGAATGGCACAGCCTGGCAGCGCCACACTGCACCCCTCTAATAACAAAGCTGTTTGTCTGGGGCTGTGCTGATAGCTGGGCTGTGCAATCCGCTGATGTCACATGGCGGGGGGAGGGGGCTGCGTGTCGGGAGTGAGGGGCACCGGCAGAGCTGGGAGGATTGGGGGGAGCCCAGGGCTGGGCTAGTGGGGGCTGTGTGTTAGGAGTGAGGGGGAGGGATTGGGGGGAGCTGTGGGTTGGGAGTGAGGGGCCCCGGCAGAGCTGGAGGGATTGGGGGGAGCCCAGGGCTGGGATCGCAGGGGTTGTGTGTCGGGAGTGAGGGGCAGTGGCAGGGCTGGGGAGGAGCCCAGTGCTGGGCTAGCAGGGGGCTGTGGGTCGGGAGTGAAGGGCACCGGCAGGGCTGGGATCGTAGGGGCTGTGGGTCGGGAGTGAAGGGCACCGGCGGAGGGTGTGTGTGTGTGTGTGTGTGTGTGTGAGAGAGAGAGAGAGAGAGAGAGAGAGCGAGAGAGCACTGCCCCCTGCTGGATGAGATCTATCTGTGTCACCTGCCAGGTGTGGGGGTAGGACAGGTGTACCCAGCCTGGCGTCGTGTTTTTTGTGATTCTCTGTGACGTGTTAAGGGGAATCGCTCTCGCTCGTCCCGTTGTCCTGTCCCCACTGGACATACCCTTGCCAGCAGCCCTGGCTCTCCCTGTTACTACAGCACCAGGGACACACTCCACGATAACAAACCAGGTTCTGCTCTCAGCGGAGATCCTACAATAACAAACCAAACTGCGCCAACCTAGTGCATGGAGACCCTACAATAACAAACTGGGCTGCACAGCCCCAGTGCTCCAGAGAGACCCTACAATAACAAACCAAACTGCGCCAACCTAGTGCACGGACACCCTACAATAACAAACCAAACTGCGCCAACCTAGTGCACGGAGACCCTACAATAACAAACCGGGCTGCACAGCCCCAGCGCTCCGGAGAGACCCTACAATAACAAAGCAAACCGTGCAGCCCTCAACCTCACAAGTCTTTGCAGCCCCAGAGCTAATGCACAGCCCACACTGTTTAAAATTCAGATTCTGGTGCAACCTTAACTAAGGCAGAGTCAGCACCCAACTGAGTTGTTAGACACAAAGTGATCCCTTGCCTGGCTCTGAGATGCAGCCAGCTCTGGGTTGGGGCAGCTGGGGAACAGCCACACATAACAAAGGGATGGTTCGCCTGGCACTGAGATGCAGCCACCTCTGGGCCACGGCAGCAGGGGAATTGAGGCACAGAGCAACCAAGTGCCTAATTTCCAGGGGGGAGTCTGGGGGCAGCACTAGGAATTGAACAGGGTGTCACTGAAGTACTAGGCTGGAGTCCTGACCACTGGCCCATCCTGCCTCCCTGGCCCTGCTACTGAGTCTGTTGCCAAGGATCCGCGAGGCTGACTTGCTCGGGAGACAGGCCAGGACTTCAGGGTAACATGGGGCCAGAACCTCGCATCTGGGCATCTCTTGTTTAAAGGCGGCTGGGCTGAAACTCCAGAGTCCCTGGCTGGGAAGTCACTGCTGTTACTCCAAAAGGGAAACTGAGGCTAACAGAACCCAGGACTCCTGGCTCCCAGCCCTTCCCCCCCCCCCCCAGCTCTAACCACTAGACCCCACTCTCCTCTCAGAGCAGGGGATAGAACTCAGGAGTCCTGGCTCCCAGTGCAGCAACTATCCACCGGCCTCATAAAAGAGAAGCATTAGCTGCTCCCTTTAAGATCCTTAATTGTGCCAAATTACTTCCTGACCCTGCCAGCTGGGGTCCCATCCATGCCCAGAAGCAGAAGCGTGCCCCCCCCCCCGGTTCTCCTTTCACCAGCTCCTAACGCTGCCTCGATGCCCCCTCGTCCCATGGAGACACCTACCCAGAATCCACAGGTTGTCTCCAAGCGTCCGATCTCCAGGGTCCAGCCGAGATCTGGGAAGGGTTTGTGTCCCTGGGGTGGGTACCAGCGTCTGCCAGCCTCGATGGCCGGCTCACCAGAGCCAGATGGGCACGACGAGGAAGCGACAGAGCAGGACTCAGCACAGTGGCTCCCTTTGTAGGGGAGTTCGGGGCCAGATGTGGGGCAGGGCTTATGTACTGATGGGAGGAGCGGCGGGGACAGGGGGGAGGAAGGAAAAGGGGGTTGGGGTGGGATCTGGGAGGCAAGGGGGCTGGGGCCAGAATCTCGGGGGGTGGGGGAAGACAGGCAGGAGGAGCTCCCCCCACCACACACATAGAGCCCCCCCATACTCCCCAGAGCCCCAATAGACACACACACATACTAAAATACAGCCCCCCACACACACAGCCCACAGCCCCCCCAAAAGAGCCACCACGCCAATATGCCTCAGTTCCCATCCAGCTCCAGGACATGGCTTGCGGGGAATGGGGCAGGGGGCGGTTTCCGCTCTAGGGGACGCTGGCTCTGATTCAACCCCATGGCAAGGGACTGGCTGGCTGACGGGGGCGGGGAATGGGGTATGGGGCCTTTCTTATCTAGGGGGCACTGGCTCCCTGGGCTGGGAATGGGGAGCTCTGTGTCCACAACCATCAGCCCTTTCCCCGGGAGCAGATGTGTCCTGCTGGGATCTGGGGCTGAGGCCTCGGCCAGCGCGTTACGCAGGGCGCTCTGAGCAGGGGCTGGATTCGACCCAGGGATCGGCGGTGAAAGGCCAGCAAGCAATCCGCACCCAGCCAGCCCCCTGCGCGCATCATCGATGCTCAAAGGCCAACCCTGCCATGCTGCTGGGCGGACTCGGCCGCTGCAGGTGGAGCTGGGCCCACGACGCCATAAAGACGGGCAAAACTTCACAAAATGTGGGCCCAGTGTAACTGGGGAGCCTGATCATTTAGGAGCCACAGATTCTGGGACCAGCCCAGCTGAGATGCATCAAGTGTTTTCTATGAAGGACTGTGGGGTGGGGGTGGAGGAATGCAGGAAGGTGGGTAGGTGACTGATTGATTGATTGGGCTAGCAGTGGAGCTGAGCGAAGAATCCCTGCAGCCTGCACGTTCTGTGCTACGTTGCCAGTGTTGTTTGTGTGAATAAAGCAACGCCCTGGAAAAGGGACCTGAAAGATTCAGGGAGACCTGCCATGGCATAAGAAGCGTACAAGGAATCATTGCATTCGATTATAGCCAGGGGGGCAGCGTACACAGATCTAAAACAGAGATCTCCCATGCAGGGTGTTTGAACACGGTGCCCGGCTGGCCAAGGACAAGCATCTTTTGGAAGGAAGATGTCCATGAAGGAACAGCGTCCTTGGCCCATTCTACTCGCCCCATTGCTAAACTATGTCTATATATAGGCTTGGAAGGATTAGCTTTTTATCGGTAAATGTCGATTTCACCATACACACGCAATGGGGTTGCCAGTTTTGGTTGGACGTACTCCTGGAGTTTCATCACGCGACATAATCTTTCATTAAAGGTTAATCTTTCACTCCTGGAGGCTCCAGGGCAATCCTGGAGGGTTGGTGACTCTACACACAAACCGACGAAAAATTATTCCCATCGACAAAAATCCAAAGTTATCGACAGGCAAAGTAAGAAAACAGCAGCTTGCGAGATTATCACCGTTTGATTTAGGGCGGTTTACTTTGTATATTTGGAGACATGATGTTGACAACTTGTGTTCGAACGGCTCGAGAGCTTTGTTGTTTTGAATCTCCACGTCCGGAAGGGACCATCGGCGGCAGAAGATGCTCGTGGAAGGACAAGGTGGTGTCCTGGATGGATCAAAAGGACTAGTCAGCCCTGAAGAGGTTCACAGAGGATCATGCAAAGAGCTCCAGGGATGGAGCTGCCCCATAAGAGGGAGATTGCTGCAGGACCATTATGTCGCTGTTATTGTGATTATTTGTACTGTCATCACGCCTGAAAGCACCAGTCCTGGACCACAACCCCACTGTGCTAGGAGCTGTACGTTATCATTTATTAGGTGCATTACAGGAGCAGTAAACAGCCTTAGGCATGGCCCATGGCTCCATTGTGCTAGGTGGTGTACATTATTAGTACTATTTATTAGGTGCATTACAGTAGCATGTAGGTGCCCCAGTCAGGGACCAAAACTCCCTGCTGTACATTAATAGTGCAATTTATTAGGTGTATTATGGTAGTGCCTAGGCCCTCCATTCATGGCCCGGGGCCGGTCGCGCTAGGCGCTGTACAAATACAGAACAAAAAAAGACAGTCAGGAAGGGGGACGGTCTCATCACATTGCAGTTTGCTGATCCACATCTGTGGCTGGCCCCGGAGCTGAAGTGGAAACTGAGGCACGAATCGCCTGACGCCAGATGGGACGGGCGGCGAGGTGCACCCAGCCTGCCTGCACCAATGCAACACGTGCCCGACCCAGCGTGCCCTAGCACAGCATATGTCTGTGCCTGGAGTAACCCTCTGCTTGCCTGCGGTTTAAATCCGCCTGCGTGCACCAGAGCCCAGGGCAAGTGCTACGTGGCAGCAAGCGGGGTAATGTAGGTACTAGTCTCTGTCATTAACCCACCTCTCGGAGTGGCGGTAGCTAGATGGACAGAAGAATTCCACCGCTGACCTAGCTGCGTCTACACTGGGGCTTGACCTAACTAACTCGCGCTGGGTCGAGCTGATTTCTAGATGTCAATTCAATAGCTCTTCCCCCTTGCTGCTGTTCACCCTCGAAACATTTGGTGGGCTAAGCCAGCCAATCTCTTTCAGTCAGTCCCCTCTCCTAAAGCCCACTCTGCATTCCCCTGAGCCTCGGAGCTGACCACCTCCACACCCGGGCCAGCGTGAAGCCAAGGATTTCGAGATGAACTTGTGTGGCAGCCGTCATGCCAGCGGCCCAGAAACCTTCCTTCGTGGTTTGTTTGACCTCTAGCGAACAGCTTTTCAGAGGCCTGGTAGCTAAACCAGGAGAGTCAGTCCCTGCTGCGTCCTGGCACATGTCTCTCAAACGTTTGAGGTGCCACGCCCTGCGGGTGCCCCGTGCAAAGCTCCGATCTTGAGTCACGCACGCACGTTCCCCGGGCCCGCCCAGGGCTGGGTTCAGGCAGTCAGAGAAGTGGCCGTATCTGAAGACCCCTCGGTTGGCTGCCCCCTGGCGCGGGGCGAGAACGCTGGTGGCAGTCACGGAGCGTCCCGTCCCACTGGACGGGCACACAAAGGCCGTGCTTGTGAGCGCCCATGAGTCACGGCGATCCTGCAGAGCAGCGTGACTGATTCATCGCACAGACAAAGGCAGCAAGGAACAGGATCACCGGCCACCGATCCCTCGCAGTTGGGAGCAGAGAATTGGCTAATTGTTCCAGGCAGCGGGGCGGGTAATTAACTCACCCCAGAGTGTGCTGGCCGGACCCATCTGGATACCTGCAGCCATTCTCCTCCTTCTCCCCTTGTAAACACAAGGCAGCAGGACATGGGAGAGAGCGGGGGGAGGGGAGGAGTCAGGACTCCTGGGTTCTATTCCCAGCTCTGTGAGGAGACTGGCGTCTAGTGGTTAGAGGATGTGGGGCTGGAAACCAGGACTCCTGGGTTCTGTCCGAAGCTCTGGGAGGGGAGTGGGGTCTAGTGGTGGGAGCCAGGAAGGCGGTGAGTCAGGACTCCTGGACTGTAGCCCCAGATCTGTGAGAAGAGTAGGGTTTAGTGGATAGAGGCAAGGGGAGGGTGGCTGGGAGCCAAGACTCCTGGGTTCTATTCCTAGTTCTGCTCCTTAACCAAGGCCTGGGCTAAATGGACCTCTTGCCGTGGGGCAGCGTGGCGAGGAGGGATACCGGGGTAGATGGGCCCATTGCTTTGATCCAGCGCAGAGTGGGTTACACAGCTGATAACTGGCCTACGGAGAGGAACAGAGGCAGGGAGCTGACTGCAGACAATCCCACACCATCATGCTGTGCCCATGGAGTAAGGAGAGGCTGGTAAGTCTCTGGGAACAGTGACCCCTACTGGCCAGGTGGGGGGGCCTACTTCGTGGTGGCACTTTAAAGGTGGCTGGGGCATCTGTATCTGAACACCGGCTTTTTAGCACCCTCTGCTGACTGGGGTAGACAGCATGCAAATAAAATCAGGGCTGCAAACCCCTGCAGCACAGCGCCCCCTAGCTTCATGTCGGGACATTGGGGCCAGCCCTGACTGCCAGGGGAGAGCACCCCCATCCTGTCCTGCTCCCTGCAGCATAGCGCCCCCTAGGGCATTGGGGCCAGCCCTGAGTGCCAGGGGAGAGCACCCCCATCCTGTCCCGCTCCCTGCAGCACAGCGCCCCCTAGGGCATTGGGGCCAGCCCTGAGTGCCAGGGGAGAGCACCCCCATCCTGTCCTGCTCCCTGCAGCATAGCGCCCCCTAGGGCATTGGGGCCACCAGCCCTGACTGCCAGGGGAGAGCCCCCCACCCCGCCCCTTGCAGAACAGCGCCCCCTAGTGCACACCTAGCGAAGCTGCTGGTCAATATGTTTATTCCCCAGCCCCTCAAGCCGATGTCAGCTGCAGCCCCCTCAAGCCATGATGGCTCCTGGCTTCCTGCGGCAGGATTGCAGGATGCTGAGGAAGAGGAGGAAGATGAGGAAGATGGCCAGCCCCACCACCAGGGACTCGATGGCCGAGTAGGCGCGGGTCAGCTCCGGGGCGGGGGCCATCACCCTAGGCGGGGTGACCAGGAACCGGCCCACCAGCCGGCCGCCCACGTAGCACTGGTAATAGCCGGCATCGGTGCCGTTCCAGGAGGAAAGCAGCAGGGTCCCGCCGCCGGTCGCCTTGTCCAGGCCGATGGAGCCGTTGCGTTGATGAAGGTCCAGCCAGGTCAGGGCGGTGGGGCCTTCCTGCCAGTACACGGGGCTGGGAGCAGACAGAGAGAGGTTAGCAGAGCCGGGCGTGGGCCTTGCACATGCTCACTGGGTGCCAGGACTCCTGGGTTCTCTCCCCAGCTCTGGGAGGGGAGTGGGGTCTAGAGGTTAGAGCTGGGGGGCTGAGAGTAAAGCATTACCCTTCTGGGGGGCACCAGCTCTGCTCCAGCCCCAGAGCGGGGAACTGGCTGGCTCAAGGGGCGGGGAATGGGACCCCTCTAAGGGGTTCTGGCTGGAATGAGTTCACCCGGTCTCTGTCCATTTCAGCTGGCACTAACCAGCCCCCTTGCTCTCATCACCAGAGGCCGAAGGCTGGCTATCCATGGAGCCTGATCTCCCTTAGAGGGAGACCCTGGGGGTGGGGGTGTCTGGGGTGCTGGGCTGGGGGGCTAAATTGGTCCAGGTGGCCGGGACTAGGATGGCGGGAATCTCTCCCTCTGGAATTAACAGGCAGCAAAAATGTCAGAGTCAGCGTCTGAGATGTGTCTGGCCCACAAGATATTACCATCCCCACAACAGCAAATGCCAACCCCACCAGAGCCTTAAGCACAGGCTGGGGCTAGAGTGGGATCAGATTTGCCAGTGAGACGTCTGCAGCCGGTAGCTAAACTCATCTGCACTGATGTGTTATGAACATACACAGCTAGGCAGGGCTGGAGCGGGGATGCCACCAAAACAGGCCTCATGCAGGATTTTGTGCATGATTTGAACCCTAGTGCTTGAGCTACAGAAGCATAGTTAGCTGATAGCAGTAGTAGGTTATTCTCCAATGCATCAGCCACAAGAGGGCGACCTGGCATTCACTTTTAATGAGGTGTTCTGTCGAAAAATTGCGAGATTGCCTTAAAAATGGTGAGATCAGCTTCAAAAACTCTTTGTTTGGTTTAAAAAATGGTGAGATTGGCTTTAAAAAAAGTCTGAGGCTGGCTAAAAAACTGTGAGAGCAGCTTCCAAAAATCATAAGATTAAAGAAATGATCAGTGTCAGGTTGGTTTTATTTGGCCCTCGGATGTTGGAGGTGGGAGGAGTCACATTTCCAAAGTTTTCTCTGTAGCCATGAAGACTAGTCATGTTTTTTCCGTGAAAGCTGAGAGGCTCTAGAACTAACATGATTCCAGCAGTTGAGGGCTTTAGGAAAATCATGAGTCACAGTAAAATCATGAGAGCTGGCACCACTGGATGCTACCAGAAAATAGCGCATGGGGAATGAATTAACGAGGTGTGATCTTCCTGTCGGGATTTGGGATGGTTAGTGGATGGGTCAGAAGCCCCCAGAGGTGGAATTTGTATCCCCTGAGCAGGAGCTAGACTCATTTGGAGCCAAGACGCCTGGGTTCATAGCCAGTATCTCTTGTATTAAAGTGTGCTGGGGTTTTAAAAGACCATACACGATCCGGGACTTGATGTTACACTTTGCTAAAGATGGCATTGACATCAGCACTGATTACGAGGGGAGAGAGCCCCCACCCTTCCCCCTGCAACACAGCGCCCCCTAGTGCCATGCTGGGGCATTGGGGCCAGCACTGACTGCCAGGGGAGAGCCCCCACCCTGATCCCTGCAGCACAGCGCCCCCTAGTGCCATGCTGGGGCATCGGGGCAGCCCTGACTGCCAGGGGAGAGCCCCCGCCCTGCTCCCTGCAGCACAGCGCCCCCTAGTGCCGGGCTGGGACTTCTTTGTTCCAGGCACTGTCTCCTGATCCCACAGCTCAGTTTCGACCAGGGTGAAAGTTCAGTGCGGTGGTAAATTATTAACCCGGCTCCTGTTCCCAACACCCACACAGGAACCAGCTCAATGCAAACAAGCTGGGCCCGAGTTCCTTCTGACTCCTTCCAATCGACCCCCGTTCCCTCCCGGGGGCCCCTCCAGCTTCACCCCACCAAGGAGTCTGGATTTATCCCCGTACATTAGGGCCGGATTCTGCAACAGACCCGAGCTCCTGGCTAGGGGACAGATTTTTAGAGATGGGGGGTGGGGTGGATATTGCTCTAGATAGGCCGCCCATGGGTCTTATCTGGGGTGGGGTGGGAATACCAGCTGAGGTGGGACCATGGGTCTGATCTGGGATGGGGTGGGAATACCAGCTGAGGTGGGACCATGGCTCTGACCTGGGGTAGCAAGGAGGGGACCTGATACCAGGGTAGATGGGCCCATGGGTCTGATCCGGGGATGGAGGGTGGGGATACATAGCTGCATGGGCCCCTGGGTCTCCCCAGCATGGCATGGCTCCTTGTACCTGTATATAGAGGCCGTTGGGCACCTCAGCCTGGCGTTGGCGTGGGGCAGGGCTCGGTAGTGGGTGATGACAAGGAGGGGGGCCCTGCCCCATTCATCCCGGCTGGGGGTGTAGGCCCTGTCACATGGCACCTCACAGCTCTCCACCCGCAGCTCCGGCCCCCGCTGGGGCAGCCCTCGCCCAGCCAGCCCGCATGGCAGGGGCCCCTGGGGGTGCGATGCCAGCCGGGCGTAGCAGAACCCCACCCGCTTCCTCTCGCCGGGGCCGCCACAGCGGTCGCAGGGCTGCCAGCGCGCCCAGGCGGTGAACAGCTGCCCCCGGGCCCCGCCGGCCAGCTCCACAGTGGTGTTAGCCAGGACGGCCTCTCCCAGGCTGGCGTGGCTGATGTGGAGGCACCCGGCATCCTGGAAATCCACCTCATAGTAGGCCAGCATGGCGTCGCCGCGGCTGCAGGTGTAGACGCCCGAGTCCTCCACGCCGGGATCCAAAATCCGCAGGTCGCCCCGGAGCAGCCGGGTTTTCAAGCGCAGCTGCCACAGCTTGGCGCGAGTGGGGATGAGCGCCAAGGGGTGCCCGGTGTGGATGAAGGTGGCTGGCCGCTCCCCGGGCCGGGAGGGATCCACATACTGCCAAGAGACCGGGCCCTGGTGGGGGGCGCCTGGGCACCTCAGGGTCACAGGGTTGTCTGAGATCAAGGCCAGGGTGCATGGGCGGCCCGGGAGGCAGGGCTCTGGCAGGGAGACGCCTTGGGATGGGTCGCCATTGGCCACAGCAGAGATCAAGGCAAAGAGAAAGCTGAGGGCCACTGCTCGGGGGCACATGGCTGGCTGGGGTGTGCCCAGAGGCTGGAGCAGGAGGCAACGGCTTGCTGACCTCATTGTGATGTCATCAGTCTGAGAGTGAGATCATAATTGCCCTAGCTCAGCAGGGGCCAGCTGGGGAGCCCCAGGGAGAGCTGGATTCTCAGCTCCCTGAGGCCAATGGTTTTGAGAATCCTTGGGATAGTTTTTGGGAACGATTTTATTGAGGGGAGTAAAGTTTTCAAAAACTTTTCATAGAGAAAACTAAGGTCCCAATCCTACAAACACATATGCATGTGCTTGCAGCGGAATTACTTCACTCCCACTGGGAACTCACTTGGCTATGTCTACACAGCCCTTTTGTCAATAAAACTTTTGTCAGTCAGGGGTGTGAAAAAAACATCTCCCTGACCGACATAAGTTTTACCGATGTAAAGTGCTGGTGTGTACAGCGCTTTCGGCGGGAGACGCTCTCCCGCCAACAACACTACCGCCCCTCGTTGGGGGTGGTTTTATTTTGTCACAAAGAGCGGCTACACTGAGTACCTTACAGCAGCAGTGTAGACATAGCCTTAAAGTAGGCACATGTTTAACAGGAGCAGGACTGAAGCCCTGAGACCCTCCTCCCCTGTCGCCCATTCCCAGATTCTGGCAAACAAAGGCTAGGGATGCCCAGAGCGTGTGGATGCATGTTGTCACTTCTCTTATACTTACATTGAAAGCTCTTTGCAACAGGGACTGTCTTTCTGTCCTGTGTTTGTATGTCACCTAGCACATTGGGATCCTGGTCCGTGAGTAGGGCACCTAGGTGTTACATCGATCTAAATAAAATAAATAATAATTAATAAACATTTTTTTTAAATTGGAAGGGGGAAAAGTTTTGGAAACTTTTATTGTGCCGAGAGTAAAGTTTTAAAAACTTTTTTTCCATAGGAAAAGTGTTTTAAACTCTTTTGGGGAGGTAGAAAAAAAATTTTGAAACTGTTTTTTGAAGGGGGAAATGTTTTTGAAATTTTTGTGGAAGGAGAAAAAGTTTCAGAGATTCTTGGAAGGGTAAAGGGTTTTCAAAACTCGTAGTAAAGTTTCAGAAACTTTTTTTAATAGGAAAAGTTTCTGAAACTCTTTTTAGAGGCAAAAAGTGTTTGAAGCTTTCTTTTGGAGAGGGAAAATTTGTTCAAAACTTGTGTTGAGCAGGGAGGAAAGTTTCAGACACTGTTTGCAAAAAAAAGTTTTCAAAATCATTTGTTGGCAGTGGAAAAAGTTTCAGAAACTTTTTTGGAAGGGGAAAAAGTTTTGAAAGTTTCCGCTTCCTCCTCCAAAAGTTTCTAAAACTTTTCACTCCCAATTTTGTTTCCTTTCTTTAAAAGTCTTTAAAACTTGTTGGACGGTGTCTGTTAGATCAAGATGGCTTTAGGTCTGAGGCCAATGGTAAAACTCCACTTTGATCCTAGTGCTACTGGCCCTGTAAGAAAGAGAAACAACACACACACTTTGCCTGGCTGCACCTGGGACAGTCCATTTCCCAATTATGTGAGGGGTGCTATATTTATTGTGAGTCAGAACTTCCCTCCCCCCAACTCCTTTAAAAAGTTACTTTGGTTTATCCCACTCCTTTCTCTAGGGTGTGCCCCTGGGCCAGTCCATTTTCATAAAGGGGGGAATGTTACATTCATCCTTCCCCCTTTTTAAAGTTACTTTGGTTTCTCCCACAACTTAGTCTAGGGTGTGTCCCTGGGCCAATTCATTGACATAGGGGGGAGGGCAAACCAACCAAGTTCTCTCGCAATTTCCAACCTACAAATTGGTTTGCCCCAAGTACCCTCCTGAGGGTACCTGGGCCGGACCATTTTCAACCCGGGGGGGGGGCAGGGAGACAGGTGAGGTGTTTGTTTATTTTAAACCCCAGCTTTAAAGGGGAAGGGGGGAAGCCCCTGATTCAAAGACACGATGGAGTCAGAGTTGACAGCCCACGCCTGAGGGGCTGCTGAGCAAGAGGGAAGTATTTCTCTTCTTCCCCCCCCCCAACTCCCGTGAGGAATTGGTACGTCCCGCCCCTTGGGCGAGGCTGCAGCACCTGAGCTGGAGACAGACGCGCGGAGCGGGCGGGCGAATCAATCGGGAGTCGGACGCGACCGAGTCAAGCGGGCAGCGCCCCTCCCCCCCCGGCGAGAGCCCGACGCGGGCGAATCAACCCGGCCGCCGGCTCCGTGTTGCTTGGGGGAGGCGGGGATGGAGACCCGGGGACCCCAGCCGGCTTTGCGGACTCTGTTGTGGCTCCTGGTCGGCGCGTGGGTCTCAGGTAACCGCCCTGCCCGGAGAGCGAGCGGGCGGGCGGGCGGCGGCGGCAGCGCTATACCCCTCTACCCTCGCCCCTCCACCCTCCTCTGAGGGGGGAGTTGCGTGCTGCGGGGTCTCCTGCCCCGAGCTGCAGGGGGGTGGGAAGGGAGAAACTCGACGGCTGATTGGAGGAGAGAGTTGTGAGGGGGGATTAGCTCCGCCCAGCTGTGGCTCCCTCAGGGCGGGGGCTGCTGTGCCCCCATGGGGGCAGGGGGGTTGGTGTGGGTCCCTGAGCTCTCCCCCCCCCCCCAATCTGGGTGTGCTCTTAGCCTTACTAGTTGGAGTGGGGGAGTCTCTGGGCTGCTCCCCTAGTGGGTGTGGGGCAGGGTTAGCGTGGGTCCCTGGGCTGCCCCTTGCCTGAGACCCCACTAGTGGGCATGGGGGGGTTGGCATAGGGGTCCCCTTGAGCTACTGGGGCAGTTCAGGGCCCAGTTTGTGGGTCCCAGGTAGTGGCGGTGGGGCAGCTCAGGGGTAGGATTGGGGGTCCCAGGTAGTGGGGTGGGGGCAGCTCAGGGGTAGGATTGGGGGTCCCATGTAGCAGTGTGGGGGAGTGGGATCAGAGACTGCATGTGTCCTTTCACTTCCCCCAATTCTGTCTAATCGGCCTGCTGTGTGTCTGCTGTGTGTGTGTGTGTTTAACTTTTCCCTCCAAGGTAAACAGGTAGCACAAGAAGCTGCCAAATATAACTCCCTCTTTAGCCCTCACCTTTCCCACAACCCTGGGTTTCATGCCCGCTGGCCTGTTCTGCTTCCCACGCCAAGTGAGGTAACGGCGGGGTGTCCCGTGTCACCCACATACAGCTCTCTCTGGCGCGGGGCGCACCCCAATGCAGAGACGCAGGTGTGGCCTCCTTCCCGGAAGGGCGGGCAGCTGCCCTGTCCTGGTGAGCTCACGTCTGTCGAAACTCCCCGCTCAGTGATGTGCCTTGAGGGAGGGGCTTTCTGTTACCCTTAACCCTGCGGGGTGGCGTGAACGCAGGGTGCTGGGAAAGCACCCTGATCTCTCAGCAAAAGATAGATAGATATAGCTGAGATCTCTGGGAAGGATCCCCCCATTCGCCTGGGGCGTGGACCCCAGTGTCCTGGCCCTGTTCACGGTGTAATTGGTGACCTGGCTTTCCTCCTGCCCTTTAATTGGAATGCATGCCGTACTGTGCATGGAGAACATTGTTGGTGTTGTGACCTGGAAAGTGTTGGGGCCGGTGGTGGTGTGGGTGGTTTTAAAATGGCTGCTGTGGGGTCACAGTAGAGGAAGCTGCATTTCCTCACTGAGGGCATGAGATCTGTTAAATCTGAAGAGTCCCAACTCTGTCTCCTGGGTTTGAGGGGAATGGGGTCTAGTGGTTAGAGCAGGGCAGCTGGGAGCCAGGACTCCTGGTGTCTATCCCCAGCTCTGGGAGGGGAGTGGGGTCTGGCGGGTTAGAGAAAGAGGAATTGGTGGCCAGGACTCCTGAGTTCTAGTCCCAGTTCTGCCACCCACCTCTAGGATATCCCGGTTGTTCTTAGACATGAAGCTGTGTGGGTTAGTAACTGGTGACTTGGAAAAGCACCAGGCGTTCCTGTTTTGAATACAGTGAGGTCAGGGATTATTGGGCTATCAAGGGGTGTGTGTCTCACAGAATGGCTCATGGGCCAGTGGAAGTGATGGTGATCCAAGCGATGATGAGTTAGCCTTGAGATGACTCTGTTCCTGATTTGTCCTGTAATAAGGTCACTTGACACCTCTTACGCTTGACTCTTCAATGGCTGTTTACCCTCAAATGGGGGCGGACAGAGAAGTTAGTCTGGTCATGTCTCTGAGTCAACCACTGTAATGGAAATCTGACTTCTAGAGTGACAAGAATGTGGCTTAGTAATTAGAGCGGGGGCTGGGAGTCAGGATGCCTGGGTTCTGTTCCCAGTTCTGGGAGGGGAATGGTGTCTAGTGGTTAGAGCAGGAGTGGCTGGAAGGCAGGACTCCTGGGTTCTTTTCTGGCTCTGTCATTCATTTGCCTGGGGCACACCCCCTACCCCGTATGTGACCCTCTTTGGCCCATCTGACCTGACCTCCCAGCTGACCCTGCCCTTTCCCTGTTCTAGGTCCTGCCCATGGGATGCAAGTCACGGTGCTGAACCCTTTCAATGTGGTGATCCTCTTCCAGCCTGTTACCCTGCAGTGCAACTATCAGACCTCAGCCACCCAGCCGCCCATCGTAACCTGGAAGTATAAGTCGTACTGCCGGAGCCGCCTGGCTGATGCCTTCAGCCCTAGCAGTCAGGAGAACCAGATCAACAACCAGCTGCAGCAGAACAATCCCGGCTATAACCCCTATGTGGAGTGCCAGGACAACACTCGCACCGTGCGGGTGGTGGCTACCAAGCAGGGCAACGCCGTGACGCTGGGGGACTTTTATCAGGGGCGTCGGATCACCATCACCAACAGTAAGTTCCCGGGAAGGATGGAGGGTTTTTTACTGATCACTTATTAGCTAGATTATAGTAGCATGCCAGGTGGGTGCCGGGAACTACAGCACTGGGGATTCTGCGCCACTGCGCATGTGCAGAATTTGTGTTTTATTGGAAGCCTTTTGGGGTGGAGACTGTCTTGTTGTGTGTCTGGGCAGCGCCCAGCATGATGAGGCCCAGATCTCAGCTGGGGCAGGGACTGTCTCTTGCTGTGTGTCTGAGCAGCACCTGGCATGATGGGGGCTGTATCTCAGCTGGGGCAGGGACTGCATCTCAGCAGTGCCTGGCATGATGGGGCCCGGATCTCGGTTGGCTCTACTCCAAGACAAATATTTTCAGGTTCTACTGCATTTGCTTTAGTTTCACAATGTAAATCAACCACATTGTATTACAGTGGGTCAAAAGTCCACAGCAAAACTCTTCGCCCTGTGATCATGTGTCTAAAACTAACTGGAGCTGTGCTTCAACTGTCTCCAGCCAAACTCTGTTAAATTATCACGCCTTTTCTTTTTGTGTTGTCTTACCCGGAGGCGTTTCTGTGATAACAGCAGCTTTGTCGTAACCTGACCCAACTGGTGCGTGATTCATGCAGCAAAAATCTTCAGTTTCTAATACTCCTCTAGAGTCTTGCACTTTATAAACTGTGGTTCACTTCCCCCTGCCAAAATGCAGCCAGCTCAGGGGTGGAACACTGCAACTGGCTAACAGCACTACCCAACAGTTAAATCATAATCCTAATTACAGCTGATCACAATTCTAATGATTCCCTTACATAACACTTTCCATTCTTGCAGTGCTTTGGAAAGGTTTAATTACTGTTTGGGACAGGAAGTGTGAGAGAGTCTAATTGAAACTGTGGCTGAAGATGCAGGTCAGCAGAATTGAACCAATTAGCTCAGGACTCTAGTGATGTCCTAGTTAGGCTGATAGGTGTTGTGGCTGGATTTTATGATGAGTGTTTGATGTCACAGATTCCAGATTTCAGCATCACTCCGTCAATTGGAGCAGCGGGGAACACTGCTTGTTTATGAAGTGTAAAAAGCTTGCTGGCATTGGGGAGAGCAATACTGGAAGGCTGCGTCCAGCTCTGGGGTGTGCTTTTTATGAAGGATGTTGGGAAAAACTTCGGAGGGTGTAGAGAAGAGCTGTGAAAACAATCCAAGGGCTGGAGAAAAGGCCTGACAGTGAGAGAGTGTGAACGTTTGATCCGTTTAGTTTGTCCAAAAAAAGCTAGCGGGTGATTTGATCTCTTCTTCATGGGGAGAAAATCCCAGGTACTAATGAGCTCTTCAGTCTAGTGGAGAATGGTAGAACAAGAAGCAACGTATGGAAGTTAAAGCCAGACACACTGCAACTAGAAAGAAAGTATTTTAACAGCCAGGGTGATTAACCATTATGACTTCCCCAGGGAAGTGGTGGATTGTCCATCTCTTGGGGTCGTTCAATCCAGACTGGAGGCTTTTCTGGAAGATGGTTTTGTCCAACGCAATCCGTGGGTAACGGGGTGAAAGTCCCTGGCCTGTTATACAGGAGGCCAGATGAGAGGAGACGTCCAGCCAAAGTACAAGATGATCTAATGGGCGTGCAGCAAAATCCTAGAGCAAGTTTGTCAAAATGGACTCAAGGTTCAGGTCCTAAAACCAACAATATACAAGATCTTGGGCACAGAGAGGTGGCTGAGGGGTCACAGCAGGTCATTGGCAAGAACCCTGGTGTCCTGACCCCCGGTCTAGCGCACTATCCACTACACCACACAGCCAGGCTAAGTTCCCTCTAAGCCATGTGGCCACGCAGCAGGCTATCAAGGGCTGCTCAGGGGCAAGAGGCGCCTCACCCCCAGCCCCAGGACTCCTGCGACCAGTGAGAGGTGTCTCTGCCCCAGCCCCGCTGTGGCGAGAGAGGGCTGGGGGGAGTCTGTGTTGTCTGTCTCTGTCTTTCTCTCAGCCCCGGGGCAGCCTGGACCCCAAACCCCTCATCCTTGGCCCCACCCCAGAGCCCACACCCCCTGCCAGAACCTGCACCCCAACCCCCTGCCCTAGCCCTGAGCCTCCTTCTGCACCCCAAACCCCTCACCCCATGGCCTGCAGCCCCCAGCCAGAGCCTTCACACCCCTGCACCCCAACCCTCTGCCCTAGCCCTGAGCCCCCTCCCACACTCCGAGCCCCTCAGCCCCACCCCCACCACACACCACCTCCATATTGGTGCACATAACAAAATTCATTCCGCATGTAAAAAATTAGAGGGAATATTGTACATTGGGCTGAAATTTTCAGAAGCAACTAGTGATTTGGGTGGGACTCCTTACAGACACCTGACTTCTTTCTTTTGGGGGGATTTGGGGCTCAGCACATTCTGAAAATCCAGGGCCAGAATCACTAGCCACTTCTAAAAAATCTTGTCCCAAAGCTGCCCAGGCCAGGCTTCTGGACACCTGGATTCCAGTCTCAGCTCTGCCACTGGGTTGCTGAGATCAAAAGGGCTTGTTCTCTGGCTTCCTGCTACTCCAGCCTGTTCCCGACAGCAGGGCATGGTGGCTTGTGTGCATACTTGAGGGTTTAGTGTTTGTTTCAGTTTTCAAAGCCCTCAATTGGTGGAAGTGCCATTGTTTGAGATCAGCAAGCGGGGGCTGCAGCTGTTGAACCCAGCGGGGAGTATTCCGCTTTTAGTTTCTCTGCATAACTTGTCCCACCGGCCCTGGATAATTCCTAGATTTCTCCTCTCTCCCCCCACACCACAGAGGCCAGCAGGGACCATCCAGTCTGCCTTCCTGCACAGCCCAGGCCAGAGAGCCTCCCCCAGGGACCCCCTTCATTATTGTTGCTGTTTCTCTAAACGCTGTCCAGTTGGCTGGTATTTTAACAATAATGTGAAGCCCTGACTCCCAGCCTCCCCAAGTCTAACCCAGTAGACCCCACTCCCCTCCCAAAGCTGGGGATAGAACCCAGGAGTCCTGGCTCTGTGCTCTAGCCACTGGACACCACTGCCTTTGCCTAGACTATGCTGAAAGGGCATGTTGGTGCACTGGCTCACCTGCTTGGAGACCCCTCCTGCATGTTAGCCTGTGACCCCGATTCTCCCACCCTGGCTGTGGTGTCTCCAGCTTTGCCTTCCTCCGTCTCCCCCACAGATGCCGACCTCAGCATTGACCAGACAGCCTGGGGCGACAGTGGTGTGTACTACTGCACCGTCACCTCTTCACAAGACCTGCAGGGCAACAACGAGGCCTACGCTGAGCTCATCGTGCTGGGTAAGTGGCCAGGACTGGGACACAGGCAGGTGAGGAGCGGGGTGTTCTAATGGGCTGGGGAGGTGCTGTCGGAGCCAGGATGCCAGGCTAGATGGGGCCTGTAGGTCTGATCGGGGGGGCTGGTAAGGGGCAGGATGCCAGGCTAGATAGGCCCAGGGGACTGAATCTGGGTGGCAGGGAGGAGGCAGGATACAGGGCTAGATGGGCCCAGGGGACTGATCTGGGAAGGAGGTGGGATACCCGGCTGGATGGGCTCACTCCTCTGCTCCAGGGCAGCAGGGATCGGAGATTGGCGCATGGGGTTGGGCAGGGGCAGATATTGGGCTAGACAGGCAGCTACTTCCCTTTCCACACGTAGCTGGTAAATTGGTGCGTGCCATTCTCCGCCCCGTGCCCAACTTCCCCGAAGGTGGCTTTTGGAGCAGAGTAACAGCAGCACCAATCGGAGGCATCAGCAGCATTTGGGGCTAGGAAGAGGTTAACCAGAAAGGGGAAGCAGTGACTCCTGCAGCCCACGCAGGGCAGTGCTGTCCTACTCACACACAGCTCCTGCCTCCCTTCCCCATCCCCCGGGCCTTTCCGATTTTGCCTCACGGCATCTTCCTCATGGACCCTTTCCTCGCCGCGCTGCTTGCACTGCTTCGCAAACAGGAATTTCAGCCTCCCAGTCAGGTAAATAGCAGAGAGGACAGGAGTTAATACAAAGGGACTTAAGGAGCAGAAACTAAGGAGGTCTTCCAATCAAGTCCCTTTGTATTAACTTCTGTCCTCTCCGCTGTTTTCAATGAACTCCTTCCCATTCAGTGTCGTCTGTGAGCTGGCGTGTCTGTCCAGCACGGCTGGCCTAGCTTCCTAAAGAGCAATCACTTCCGTATTAGTATTACAATAGTGTCAGCTGAGATTGGGGCACTGCACGGACACATAGCTAGAGACAGTCCCTGCCCCAGCTGAGATTGGGGCCCCGTTGCATTGGGCACTGCACGGACAGAGACAGTCCTTGGCCCCAGCTGCGATCGGGTCCCCGTTATGCCAGGCGCTGCCCACACAGCGAGAGACAGTCCCTGCCCCAAAGAGTTTGCAGCTAGACAAAGGATGGAAGGGGGTGCTGATGCATGCAGGCCAAGTGACTTGGCCATTCCACGCAGTAGGTCGTTGGCAGGGGTGGGAATAGTACCCAGGTGTCCTGACTCCCAGTCACAGTGCTAACCATCATGCAGCACTACCTAGCAACACTCGCAGCTGGCATAAGATGTGACTTTCCACGCTCCCCTCCCCCCAAATCTCCTGAAACGTCTCTTCTTCCCTGCTGCCCGTCTCATAAATGTACTGTCTCCCTCCTGGCTTGGTTGCGAACAGGAAGTTAGAATCTAGCTTCCCTGCTGGAGCTAAAAGGGCTTGTGTATTCTGCAGTGGGTTTTATCCCAGGTTCTGAAAGGGATATGGACTCGAGTGCATTAAAGCAGGGGGCTGGGAGCCAGGACTCCTGGGTTCTGTCCCAGCTTTGTGAGGGGAGTGGGGTCTAATGGGTTAAAGGAGGGGAGCGCCTGGGAAACAAGACTCCTTCGTTCTATTCCTGGCTGTTCCAGTTGGTTGTTCATGGGAATCAGGAGCTTTTTGCTGCTGATCGTGCTCTTCTCCTCAAACGTCCTGCCTGTTTCAACGTTCAGAGAGCAGCCCTCTGGGCACTGGAACTCCATGACCTAATAGTAATTAGCCCGGTAATGATTTTGATCCTGTTGCGCTTCCCCATGGTTATGTCATTGATACCAATGTGTCACTCCCATGAGCAGTGCCACAGCTCCCTGCCACTAGGGCACAGCAAAGGAGGCTGTGCTGCACAGCTCATCTGTGGAGATCTGGTGGGCGGGGACTGGGAGTCAGGACTCCTGGGTTGTATCTCATCAGGCATATCCATCCCCCTCTCTCCTGTAAAATGGAAACGCAGTGATGCAAAAGAGCTCCGTTTGGGTGTAAAATTGCCATGCCTGGAGATGCTTTTCCGGCACCCTTACTGAGCAGCCTCCATCCTGGGGGCCTCCCTCAGGACAGCTGTGCCTGGGGAGCCCTGATCTGAAAGGAGTGGTCTTCTGTAATCTCCCATCACCCACTGCAGTGGCCTGACTGCCCCAAATTCTCTTATCCCAGAGCCCACCTGCCCCAGCACTCTCGTGCTCATGGGTTGGGCCATTGTGGGGATAAGAGGTGTCCTGGCTGCATGGCGGCTCAGGTGCAGGAGAGGGGTGGACTCCTTTGCCTAGCACCCCACCCAGAGCCACCATGGCATAACAGGAGGAGGTGGCCTGCTTGGAAGGAAGAGGGGGTGCTGGCTAGTTTGGAGACAGAGACCCTAGGAGCCACAGGGAGAGGGGAGCAGGAGAGAGAGACTAGTTGGGGCAAAGAGATTGGCGTTGTTGGGAGCCTGGAGGCTGAGGTCAGAGAGAGGCATTTGGAGGAGGAGGATGGAGTTGTCTGGTGCTCTGGATAATGTGCCATTGGTCCAAACTGCTATGGATCCTGTTATGGAGCTCCCGGAGAACATAGTGGATCTACAGCCAAATGCATTTTGGCTTCAGCTGCAGGGTTCTGGAGAGCAGGGCCATGTGGATCTGTGGCCAAACCCACCCTGGCTTTGGTTCTGCTGGAGTATGTAGCATCTGGCTCCACTTCACCCCTGTAGGATACGCGAGACTGTCCGGACGGCTGCGGCAGGAGTCAGACGCTGCAGCCGTGAAGTTTGGAAGCCTGGCTTGAGGATTTGTTGCTAGATAAGTGGGAAAAGAGGAGTTCAGTCTCTCCTCCATTCTGGGCACAAAATGCCCACGTGGCAGGGCCCAATCAGTGACGATCTTCCTCGCTCGCAGGGTTACCCAGCTGTAGCTACGGCCCAAATCTTTTTTTCTTTTCCTGTGTGAGTGAGATCTCTCAAGCACCAAGCACTCGGGAGCCAGTTTGAATGCCCACCTGGGCCAGTTCACTGCTTACTATCCCCACCTCCACCCTTATAGCACAGTTGGCTTCAAATTGCTTGCCTTTACGGCGTTCGCCTATATCTCTAGTAACTGTCTCTCTCTCTGTCCCGTAGGCAAATCATCCGAAGTCTCAGAGCTTTTGCCAGGCTTTCAGATAGGGCACATGGAAGGTACTTGCCTTGCTAGATTTTGGGGGGGGGGGTGATTATGCCACCACTTAGCTTTTATGCAGTGCACATTACTCTTAGATCATGACTGAGGCAGAGCTTGAAGGACGTGAGCTGGTGAGAGGAGAGAAATAGCTAAAGGGGCTTTAATTTGCTCTTTGGGAGAGTCTTTGTTCCATGTCTGTACAGCGCCTGGCGCAATGGGGTCCTGGTCCGAGAGTGGGGTTCCTCACTACTACCATAATAAACTGAATAGCGATAAAAATGTACAGTGCTCAGCATGGGGTGCAGAGCTCTGACTAGGCGCTATCGTAATACTTAATTACTATGAGGGAATTACTAATCGATTTCTAGGGAATAGCCAGTTCGGATTCTGTCCCGCAGAAGGTGACAGTGCTGGGATCGCCCTGTGAAATTCTTTGATAGCGCTGTTGGAAACGCATTTCCTGCAGAACGGAAATGGCGATATTCTGAATTCGGGGTGGGATCTTGACAGGCTCCAATCTCCCCAAGTTGGGGGCGGAATGCTGAAAATACTGTATTTGTTTCAGCATTTATATTTCATTTGGTTGGGGGCCGGAGGCTTATAACACACTACAAGTCTGAACAGCAGTACTTCACACACAATCGGTATCTTCCTGTGAAACGCTTTGATTTCATCCACATGACGTTTTCTGATAGAAAACTGTCCTGATGGAATATTTTCGACCTGGCTTTACTCCTTAGTGCAAGGATCAAAGGGGCCAGACTCAAGGTGACAGTCCCTCCAGAGCCTGAACTCTGCATCTCCTGGTGTGTTCATGTTTGAGTGTTTAGATTGTGCTCTCCTTGTGGTAGGGCACAGGGCAGAGTTGAGCATGTACCCTGCCTCCCAGCCCAGACCCTACTCCCCTTCCAGAGCCAGGAATAGAACCCAGGAGTCCTAGCTCCTAGCCCCCCTGCTCTAACCCACTTGACCCCACTCCCCTTCCAGACTACAAGATATAGCTCTGATGGAGGGGGTCAGACAGACCATGGTGGTGATCTGCTTGTCTGCTCTCCATCACTGTCACATTGACGATTGTGAGCTGCTTAGCTATATTTATCCTCATGCCATTTCAGAGATTCCCTCCAACTCCCCATGCCCTGTGATTGCCCTCCGCCCCCCATGCTAGGAGCTAGGTGTGTCCCCAACCAATCTATCTGGGAGACTAGTAACGCAGGGCATCTCTATGTTCAACTGCATCTGGCCGCTGAGCTGGGGGCAGGGGAGTTATGCCTGAAGGTGTTAATGGCACCAGAAACGGATTCCTTCATTCCTAGCCAATTGCAGAGCTGCTTGAAGCTGTATCTTTGCTAATCAGATGCTGGGGCCTCTGTGTCCTCCATTGTCCCCCTTCTGGACTTCTGATTTCTCCCCCAAATCAATAGAGTTCTGCCCATGGATGTCTAGAGTATTCCCTGGAGTTTTGGAGTGGATTGCATGCAGCGTTCACACTTTTCTGTGTTAGACAAATGCCAGCAATAGAACTGGGTGTTTTCCACTAGCCCATGCTGCCTGCCAGCTGGGCTGCTTTGTTTCCCATGGGGCCTCCTGTAAATCAGCCCCTCTAAGGGTGTCAGGTCAAACCTTGGCCTTGGTGTGTGCCTCAGTTTCCCCAGGGCAGGGAGGCCCTGACGCCGATCTGCTGGGTGGGTTCTGTTGGCGACTGGGTCCATAACAAGAATCCTCTTTGCAGACTGGCTCTTCGTCATCCTGGTGGTGCTGGGATTCCTTCTCATCCTCCTCCTCTTCGGCATCTGCTGGTGCCAATGCTGCCCCCACACCTGCTGCTGCTACGTCCGGTGCCCCTGCTGCCCTGAGAAGTGCTGCTGCCCAGAAGCTCGTGAGTTCTCTCCTCTCTCATGCTGCACGGGAAACTTACAAAGGGGGGGGGGGGGGGGGACTGGGAGCCAGGACTCCTGGGTTCTATCTGCAGCTCTGGGAGGGGAGTGGGGTCTAGTGGATAGAGCGGGAGGGGGGAGAGAGCAAAACTCCTGGGTTCTCTCCCTGGTGCTGGGAGGCGGTTTGGGGAAGTCCTGCAATGGGAGCTATTTCTGCTGATCTGCATGTTCCGATACCACGAACTCCCCCTGCTTTCTCTTTTCAGTCTATGCCGCTGGAAAAGCTGCCACTGCCGGCGTCCCCAGCATTTATGCTCCGAGTGTCGGTGCCCCCAGTATCTACTCCCACCCAAACCCCATGAAGCTAGGTCCTCCCGCCACCACGATCCCCATGGGCCCCATGTCGCCCATGTACAACGGCTATGGGGCAGAGTACGACAGAGCCAGCTCCGGTAACTTTGCGTTCTGTGTCAATTCTGTGCTGCCACAATAGTAACTAACTGTGCTGGAGTCAGTGACCCCAGCTGGGGATCTGCCAATCGGCTGTAGCACCACTGGAGTCAATGCTGACTTACATCACCCCTGGCTACCCGGAGGGTAGGATGTAAGCTGGATAGCAGCATGCTCAGTCCTAGTTACAGAGTTACGGTGCTCAGCTAACTCTCATTTTGTGGGGCAGGGACTGTCTCACTGTGTCTGGGCAGCGCCCGGCACGACGGGGCCTGATCTCAGCTGGGGCAGGGTCTGTCTCTGGCTGTGTCTGGGCAGCGCCCGGCACAATGGGTTCTACCAGATTATAAATAATAGGTTTCCTGGTCTCGTGGTAGAACTATGGGCCCTGATCCTGCAAACCTGGAGCGCTGGGACTTGCAGGACTGTGGCGCATAGATGGGGAAATCACGGCACCGAGCAGCAAGGCTGAAGCTGTTGATGTCCTTAATCTCTCTTGATTTCCTTGTAGTTGGAGGGAACAGCTCCCAGGTGCCCCTGCTCCGGGATACCGATAGTGGTGGGAACTCAGGTAAGGAGAAGCCAGGCTGTGAAGCAGAGACTTGGTAGATGACAGTACAGCAGCGGGAGTTGGTGATGTGATACCGCTGCCCCCTGCTGGATGGCGTTGGCACTGCTCACCTGTGGTTCATAGTGTCCCCTTCAGCTCAGGCTGCCACAGTTATAGCCCCTTCACGGCCTGAGCCATGCTGCTAAGCAGAGTCAGACCTGGACAGGGCTAGGATGGGAGACCTATGTTGTAGGGAGTTGTCAGAGGGGCACCCTTGTCTTTTGCAGTCAGGGGCAGTGCTAGGGGGCGCTCTCCCCTTGCAGTCAGTGCTGGCCCCAGTGCCTCAGCATGGTGGTAGGGGGTGCTATGCGGAGAGAGGTGCTCACCCATCATCATAAAGATTGCTTAGCGTGTTGATTCTTAAAGGTCTGTAAGTGCCCCATACACCCAATGGCCAAATCCCACATTGGGCAATTCCATTCCACCCCCATTCATTTGGATCTGAGATTCTCCTTCGCTTGCTGTTGTGCAACGTTATGTGCAGCTGTTCCCCAACTGCCCCTTCCCAGAGGTGGCTGCATCTCAGGCATTGCTATTAAGCTGTATCTAGCTGCCTTGCCTCAGAGGTGGCTCCATCTCACTGGTTGTGCCTGCCCCTTCCAGACAGGATTGGCACTAAGGGGGTCTCTAACTCACTCCCCTCTCTGGCTCCCTCTCTCCCCAGCAGTGCGGAGCGGATACCGGATCCAGGCTAACCAGCAGGACGACTCCATGCGGGTCCTTTATTACATGGAGAAGGAGCTGGCCAATTTCGACCCTACGCGGCCGGGCCAGGCCAATGGCAAGCTGGAGAAAGGTGAGTCGCCTCCTGGCTGTAGATTCCTCTTCTCCTTCCACCCAGCAAGAAACCCAGGGGATGCCAAGAGCTCCCTGCAGCACAGCACACGCCATGCTTGGGCATCGGGACCAGCCCTGTCAGGGGAGAGTGCCCCCATGCTGCTCCAAGCAGCACAGCCCCCCCTAGCGCTGCCTGGGGCATCGGGGCCAGGCCTGACTGCTGGGGAGAGCACGGAGGCCTATTTAACCCTTTCTCTTCCCTCCCAGCCTCAGTGATGAGTGAGATCAGCTCCCTCCACGAAGACGATCGGCGCCAGGAGCTGCGCCAGGGGCTGGGGCGGCTGCGGAGCCGGCCCATGTCACCCATCAGCGACGTGGGGGAGGGGGGAGAGCGGGCGGGGCAGCGAGACCCGGCGCCTCGTCCCCCCTCCCCGGCGGGGCGAACGCTATGAGGAGGAGCACTACGCCCGGCGGCCCCGCTCCCACTCTGTGGATGACCTGGACCGCGACTGGTCCCCGCAGCCTGAGGGACGGGGTAGGGGGCGGGGCAGGCAGCATCGGGACAGCTCCCCCGACTGGCAGGAGGAGGAGTACTACGGCCAGCGGCGCAGCCGCAGCAGGGACGACCTGCGGGAGCTGGATAGGGGCCACTACGACGGGCGGCTCCTGCAGGAGGCGCTGCGCAAGAAGGGGCGGGCCGGCAGCCGCGAGGACCTGGATGGGGGCAGCGGGTCCAGCGCACGATCGGGGCACAGGAGGGACCGGGATGAAGATGGCTTCCCCCCACCGCCGCCACCCTACACAGAAACCGAGTCGGTCTCCTCCCGGGGCAAGAACGACCGCAAGCTCCGACGGGTAAGTGGATGGGATGCAGGGCCCCGCCCCTCTAGGGGGCGCCAACTGCCATCACACTCCACAGTGTGCCACTGGCTCAGGATGGGGGGGCATGGCAGTAAGTGGGACATGAGCCTTTCTCTTCTAGGGGGCGCTAAGTTGCAAATCCATGTCAGGAATGGCAGCAGCACAGCTGTTGCTCGCAGAATTAGCTGTGATCTAGGTTCGTTGTTCCTCCACGTAAGGGTCTTGGGCAGGATGTGTGGGGCAGGAAGCCTTTAACTGCCGGAGGATAAAGCTCTGCTCGGGATAGCAGAGGGGCAGGCGGATGTACACGGGCCCACATAACTGAGAGCACAAGACTCCTCCAAGCCAACCTGCGGCTCAGGGCTCTGCTGTCCTGTTCCTTTGACTCTGCCTTCCTCAGAAAGCCCTCGTGGCTGGCTGGTTGTTGAATTGGCTAGTGAACAGGTGATGTGGCTGCCTGTTAGGGCTTCACCACAAGTCTCCTATTGTTTGGTGTGGGGATTTTAAAAGCAGTTTTCTTGTACTCATGGCTGGGGAAAGAGGGCTGGGGAGGCATTTCCCCTCACACCCCTCAAATCTTGGGGCATATGCTGATTTTTCTCTCTCTAAAACACAACCCTTTTGAGACTCTGGAACTAAACGGCAAAATAAGCACCCAACATGATTTTTATTTTATTTATTTATTTATTTGCACTCCTGGCCCATGGTGTCTGCACCTGTTGGTGAAGGAGGCAAGCTTCCAAGACATTCCTTCACCCCCCCCCCTTGTCTCGCTAATATCCTGGGACTCTCACAGCTACAATGCTAGTGCTTTGAATTTCCCCCCAGTGAACGGCCTTTAGACCCCCCTGAGGAAATCCCCTCTTGATCTTTATGATCAGCTCAACAGGTGGTGTGCTCTGAGTCTCACTGGAAGGCATTTCACCTCTGTGGGGGCCTGTGGCCTGGAGACGGGGCCCTGTCTTTGCTGATCCTGCTGCATCTGTTTCCCTTCCAGAATCATGACCTCAGCAGAGAGAGCTTGGTGGTTTAAACGCAGCCCGCTTTCCTTCCCGATCACTTCCCAGAAGCACCACCAGTGCGGGAGATGGAGGCCGTGGATCTGAGACGGTCACGTCTTTCCTTGGAAGGCACACAGGACACTGGCTGGCCCGTGGCCACAAGGTTCGGCAAAGCAGTTGGGGCCTTGTCTACCTGATGCTTTTATTATGAATTCGATCAATGTGTAGCCTGAGATTTTTCAAGTCAGGCAAGGGACAGGGGCTCCTGATTGCCATGGAAAAGCAGGGCATTACTGGGGGAATCTGGAGCCCTTGTGGGGGAGGAGGATGTCTCTAAATTTTAGCCTTAATTTTAATATAGTATTTGAAATATTTGGACCAGCTCCTCAACTGGTATAAATTGATCTCAGTTGAGCGACGTGCGCTTGACACCAGCTGGAGGACTGGCCTATTATTTTGGCTCCGATTCCCAGCTGGTCCATAACTGTAAATTTTGTTTCCCTGGATATTTTTAAATATTTTGACGCTTTTAAGACTAACTTTTTTCAAAGCTGTCTTAAAATTACATGTTTTTTTAGCAGAGTTGTGGAATCCCAGATGCTGTACATACTTTTGCAAAAAGCTGGGCTGGTTTTTTATCAGTAGGTTTTTGAGATTTTTCTGATTGTTGTAGAAAATAAAAAATTCATCTAAAAAATGTTTGTGTGTGGGGGTGGGGGGGGATTAGGGGAATGGGACACGGGCTTTTCTGTCTAGGGGGCAACCGAGCCAGCCACACTGAGGGGCTACAGACCCCAACATTGTGACTGAAGCTACCATGATCCAGTGGGTGGGGATAGAATTGCATCAGCTATTGGCACCTGCAGCCCAGGGGCAGAGAGTTGGATTGGCCCCAGACACGGAGCCCAGCCTACCCCACCTCAGGTTGCTCCAGGGTGAGGCTGGGGCAACTGGTGGGTTGAAGGGGGCATGTGCAATTCTGCCCTCTACAGGATGGGATCAGAACTGCTTGCTGAGGGGGGGAGCTTCCCTGAGTGCAACTGATGCAGGACACTGCCTGAGTCTGCAGAGAGCCTGAGTCTCTTGCTGTGAAGTCATGGCCATTCATCCCCTGGATTCAGCCCTCCACACTACAGTCGTGGGGGTAGTGGCTGGGCTGGATTTGCGCCCTCAGCTGGATACCTGAAGGCTCCAGGGGTTAATTTTTACATCCTGGAAGAGGCCCCTGATCCGCTTGGGAAGAGAGAGATCCAGGAGCTGCTCTGAAGTGGGCTGAGCAGCTGAGACTGGTCAGCTGGGACCAACCTCGTTTTCCTTATTGAAAGGTGGCTGGGGGGCAAATGGGGACAGGACTGTGCCTGTTTAAAAAGTATTAAAGGGGGAAAATTGGGCAGCAAAAATAGAAAAGCAGAGTCTGAAAGGTGGCAGTGGCAGGAGTTTGACTTACTGGCTCCGCCTGGTGGTGGCTGTGGGAGCTACAAGCAGTTGATAAGGAAACTGAGCAGCTGTGGGATGATGGGGGGAGGTCCTTTTGTGGGTCAGTAACTGATCAAAAGACAGGAAGCAAAGGGTAGGACTAAATGTCAGTTTTCACAGTGGAGGTAAATAGTGGGGACGCTGGGGATCGGTGCTGTTCAACATAGTCATAAATGATCGGAAAAAGGGGGTGAACAGCGCAGTGGCAAAGTTTTCAGGTACAAAATTACTCAAGCTAGTGAAGTCCAAAGCTGATGCTGAAGAGTTACGAAGGGATCTCACAAAACTGGGTAACAAAAGGGCAGATAAAATTCAATGTTGATAAGTGCAAAGTAATGCAGGTGGGGAAAACATCCCAACGGTACATACAAAATGATGGGGTCTAAATAAGCTGTTATTGCTCCGGAAAGAGATCTTGGAGTCATGGGGGGATTGTTCTCTGAAACCATCCACTCCCTGTGCAGCGGCAATCAAAAAAGTGAACCGAATGTTAAGAACCAGCGAGAAAGGGCTAGATAAGATAAAATATCATCATGCCACTGTATAAATCCATGGTGCTCCCACACCTTGAATACTGCCTGCAGTTCTGGTTGCCCCATCTCAAAAAAGATATGTCAGAATTGAAAAAGTGGCAATGAAAATGATTAGGGGTATGGAACAGCTTCTATACGAGGAGAGATTAAAGAGGCTGCGACTGTTCAGCATGGAAAAGAGATGATGCAGGAGGGATATGATCGCGCTCTATAAAATCATGACTGGTGTGGAGAAAGTGAATAAGGAAATATTTACTCCTCCACTTAACCTTGAAATTAATAGGCAGCAGGTTTAAAACACAAAAATGAATTACTTCTTCATACAACACAAAGTCAGCCTGTGGCACTCACTGCCAGGGGATGTTGTGGAGACCAAATGGGTAATGGGATTCAAAAAAGAACTAAAGTTCCTGGAGGTTAGGTCCATCAATGTCTATTAGCCGTGATGGTCAGGGACATGACCCCATGCTCTGGGTGTCCCTAAACCTCTGGGTGCCAGAAGCTGGGACTGGATGACAGGAAATGGATCAATTGAGAATTGCCCAGTTCTGTTCATTCCCTCTGAAGCATCTGGCATTGGCCATAGTTTGAGACAGGATCCTGGGCTAGCTGGACCATTGGTCTGACCCAGTATGGCCGTTCTTACGACTCCTGGATTCTATCCCCAACTCTGGGAGGGGAGTGGGGTCTAATAGGTTAAAGTAGGGCAGGGGGCTGGGAGGCAGGACTCCTGGGTTCTACTCCTCACTCTGGGGTGTAACTGTGGATGTTCATATTATGCATATAAAGATCCCAATCTTTTTTTTTTTTTGAATCCTGCTGAGCTCTGTGCTTTCATGTGGCCATGAGCAACACAGGCCAATAGGACTATTCCTAGCCCCTGGCATTTAGAATGTCCCCACCTGGTGGAGCAAACCCAGGAACTGCACCTTTTTAGAAGTGTTCCAATTAGCCAGTGGAACTCCAGCCCACAAGGTACTACCCAGATGAAGAGCTCTGTAGGATCCAGGAGAGGATTTAAATGTACTTGGACAATGGGAGTCTCCATAAATAAATCAAAGACATGGGTATAAAATTGAAGCTGTCTCACTAAGACAGGTGGTGATAGGCAAACTCCTGCCCTTCCAAAAGGCCCTGAGCTACTACAGCTGTTAAACAGCTGGGGCGACGTAAAGCAACAGTGTGCAAGTCTCAAGCTCCCTGGCAGAGGAAGGCCGGGGCTATTGCTGCTGTACAGGGGAGATGGCACTGCAGTAATGCAATGGACATGCAGAAAAATGAAGGGTGACCTGGACACGCTTGCAGTGGGAGCCCTGCGTTTGCAGCTAGAGTCCAGTGTTGCAATGAACGTTGCATGCAGGGTGATCATCATTTACATTCCAGCGGGGCTAGGACTTAGGCAAGGGAGCAGCTGTGACGGCAGAGGCCAAAGCAGCGGCTGCTCTGCTGGAGGTGGTGAAATGGGGCCCAGCTGGGGCCACCCCAGTGCCAGCACCCGGCTGGACCCAGGGCTGCACAGGCGGGACGTAACCACCCAGGTACCTCTCCCACCATGTGGGCTTGCTGCCGTCTTGGTGATCACACTGGGGGGGATGTTCCAGCTCTTCCCTCCCCCCACCCCCCCGCCTGCTGCTTTGTGTTTGTGCAGCGCCTGGCGCAAGTTACCATGGTAATAAATGATTAATGATCGCAGTGCTGGGCAGCGATCCCTGGGGGAGGGTCTGTGACCTGGACTATGCCAAGGGGGCAGCCTGCATGGGCAGGATGGTCCCGTCCACCCTGGGAACCTAGGAGGATACAGAGGCTGGAAATCCAGGCCTGAGCCGTTCTGAAGCCACTCGCTGCAGTCAAGAGGAGAGAGAGAGAGACACTTGGCACAGAATGAGGGATTGGATCCCAGCGTCCACCACCTGCCGCACAGCACCTGGCACAGCGGCGGGCCTGGGGCCTGACGAGCACCTGGGCACTACCGTAATACACCTAATAATAATAATGTACAGCGGCGGGCCTGGGACCTGACTGGAGCACCTGGGCACTACCATAATACACCTAATAAACAATAATGTACAGCACCTGGCACAGCGGGGGGCCTGGGCACTACTGTATTATACCTAATAAACAGTAATATACAGCACCTAGCACAATAGGGTCCTAGGCCATGATGGATCCTCGGTGCTACCATAATACACCTAATAAACAATAATGTACAGAGCCTAGCACTGTGGTGTCCTGGTCCATGAATGGGGCTCCTAGGCGCTACCATAATACACCTAATAAATAATAATGTGCAGCATGTAGCACAATGGGGTCCTGGTAGGTGCTACCGTAATACATCTAATATACTACTACAGTAGACCCCCCCCCGTTTATCTGCCCCTCCATTATCCAGCTCTCCGTATTAACCAAACAACCAGCGCACACAGGTCCAGAAGCAGGCGATCTCTCCTGTGGCCGCTAGACAGCGCTGCAGCCTAGCACTTTCCCATTCTCCACATTACCCGAGTGTTTTATTATCCAATCTGGTCCCAGTCCCAGTTCGATGGGATAAACGGGGTTCTGCTGTACTAGTACTTCTAGTACTGCTAATAAACGTTTTCTCCTCCAGTGATCAAGATGAGGCCTTGTCGAAAAGCGAGGGGGACCCCGTGCCAAAACCTGGAAAGGATGCAAATTGTCAGTCGCTGACTGCGCAGCTGCCCGGCAGGCTGGGAGAGCAGGATTTCTGGAAAAACTCTGCTCTAGGTCAAACAGGAATTCGTTCAGGGCAGGTCTCTGGTCTGTGTGACACAGGACGTCAGAGTAGATGATCACAATGGTCCCTCGTGGCCTTGGGACCTATGAATCTATGAGAGCCTGCGCTATGTAGCAACACGGCACCAGATCTGTAACGGGGGGAGGGCAACCGGGCACGGGAGATGGGGCCCCAAGTACAGCATATGACCCATCGTCTCAGGTGCCTCCCTGCCTCTGACAGAGCCCCCGATGGGCTGTCTTTTCCCTGTGCTTTGGCAGCACTTTGCACAGCTTGGCCTGCCTGTAAAACAACACACTGAATCCCTGAGGTGCGTCAGCTTGCAAATTCCCAGGCTGCCCAGCAGAGGGACGTATGTGCGCTCACATGCAGCACTGCGTGACCCGTCGCTGCACAAACAAGCCAGGACAAGGCGGCAGGACACACACACGCAGTTTATGCCCTAGTTAATCTCGAGCTCCCCAGCCCACTGCAGCCAGAGCCCCGGCCTGCAGGAGAGGCGGGACTCTCCACTGGCTTTTAGCAGTGCGGGGACACGGGCACACAGGAATAGTTGTGATTCTAGCCAAAAGAGGAGCGGGAAGGTGTATGTGCGTGTGCGCACATGCATACACACACAGAATACCAAACACACAAAGACCCCCCCCCACACACACACACACAAACACAGAGCAGGGTTCATCCGTTCCAGCAGGGGGCAGCAGGGATGCACACACATTCATTACAGTGAATATATATAATGCAAAACATTCCCATTCAAAACACCCCTCTATCTATTCATCCATCCCCATACACACCCTTATATCTATCTTCCATCTCCCTCTCTCCGTTATCACCTCCTTCTGTGTCTGTTATCCATGGACCATTTGATCTCCTCTATCTTCCTAAAAGCAAAACTAGAACCCAGGAGTCCTGACTCCCAACCCTCCCCCTGCTCTAACCCCTCCCAGAGCTGGGGACAGAACCCAGGAGTCCTGACTCCCAGCCCCCTCTGCTCTAACCCACTAGACCTCACTCCCCTTCTAGGGCCAGGGCCAGGGATAGAACCCAGGAGTCCTGGCTCCCAGGGCTTCTGAGAAATCCTTTCCCAGCCATAACAGCCCACCCCCATAAGATCAGATGCAGAGCTAACAAACTGGGACAAGGGCTCACAATGGTGGGCAATCCAAGCCACAGACAACCTCAGCCCAGGGAATTATAGACCAGTCAGTCTAACTTTGATACCTGCAAAGATATACCAGAAGCAATGATTAAACAATCAATTTGTAAGCCCCTAAAGGATAACAGGGTTATAAGGAATAGCCAACACGGATTGGTCAAGAAGAAAACAAACCTAACTAAACTAATTTCCTCCCTTGAGAGGGTAAATAGTCTAGTGGATTGGGGGGGGGGGGGGGGAGCAGTAGACTTGATATATCTTGATTTTAGTAAGGCTTTTGAGACAGTCCCACATGACATTCTCATAAGCAAACTATCCCACTACACACATCTATCTATCTATCTATCTATCTATCTATCTATCTATCCCCATACACCCCCTCTATCTATCTATCGCCAAACAAAACTATCTCTCTCTCTTTTCTCTTCCATCTCTCTGCATTTTTCTCTCTCTCTCTTTTCCTCCCCTTTCTCTCCCTCTCTCTCCAGTGAGGCCTGATGATTTATTTTTAGTCTCTTCTCCACCACCCGGGCCCCCCCGGACCTGTCTGCAGCCAAAGCTGCAAACACAGGCAGTGTCAGAGCTGGGACAAGATAACCCAGGCAAGCTCCAGTGAAGCTACGTTCAGATGCAGAGTGGGGCGGTGTCAACCTCTGGGGATGATCTGGGAAGGGTTCTGCATTTCCAAAGACCACATCCAGGACCAAAGGATGGGTGGCCTGAGTGGGGGACAGATCACTGGCTCTGAGATGTAACTTCCCTAGGTCAGACAGATACCTGGTCATGCTGGCAGTCCATACCGGAGTTTGCATTAGTGCGGGTTATTGATTTGGATGCTGGTTCCTCTCTCTTGCTCTGCTCATTGATTGTCTCGTTATTTTAGTCCTGCAATGATCCTGAAGTATCAGTTGGGCTCTTCCCTAACTCAGAGATGTTAAATGTATGTAGGATCATAATGGCTGTGCCAGGCTTGTCCAACTGAGATCCAGGCCCCATTGTGCCGGGCGCTGCCCAGACACAGCGAGAGACAGTCCCTGCCCCAGCTGAGATCGGGGCCCTGCTGTGCCAGGACAGGTGCTGCACAAACACACAGTGAAAGTTGGCGGTCTTACCCTAACCCTAACATCATTCACAAAGCATTGTGGACTTCTGGTTATGGGATGATTTGTTGGTAATATTTGTGCCTTGCAGGTCAAACAATGTGGCAGAGGGGAGAGCTACTGCCGAACCCAGGAGTTCTGACTCCCAGCACCTCCTTCTAAAAACCTCAATCCCATTCCCCTCCCAGAGCTGGGGAGAGAACCCAGGAGTCCTAATTCCCAGTCCCCTGATCTAATCACTGGACCCTGCTCCCCTCTCAGACATAGAACTCAGGAGTCTGGGCTCCTAATTGTCACAAGACCTGGGGGCTTGGTTTTTTTCATTCTGATTCCCCCTCATCATGCCTCAAACAGGAGGCACAGGGGATACTGACTCCCATGGTCCTGGCCCTTCTTTCTGGCCTAACCACCAGGCTAGAGTTGGGTGATCTGTGCTGAGTCATGGCCGGCCTCCTGTAGACCCACAATTCCTCTGGCCCATAGAGGGTTAACCCCCCCCATTTAGGGGGGCTGGGTGGGGGTGGGGGCTGTGGCGGACGTATTGGGATGCCAATGCTGTGTGAGTGATGGGCCGGGGGTTGCCATGGCAGCGGGATTCTCCTCCAGGCCTGGCCTTTTCAAAGGCATCAGCCACAGTGGGCGAGAGCATCAGCTGCTCCCCCCCTGTCCCCCCCGCTGTCGCCTGAATTATTAACAGCTCAATTGTGCTGGCTCATTTCTCCGGCTGACGTCAGGCGGGCCGCGGGCTCGCGCACGCACCCCCCTTCCCCAGCTGGGGGGATGGGAGGCCTCCAAGTAATTCCAGCATTGGAATAGGGAGCCAGCCGGCACAGGGACCCAGCTACAGTGCCCAGCTGTCCCTCTCCTTCAGCATCACCCACATCAGCCCAACTCATCTGTCCATCCATCTCCTCACACATCGCTCATCTGTCTATCCATCCCCCATACACACATCCCTCATCTGTCTATCCTCCCCCATACACATCCCCTCATCTGTCTATCCCTCCCCCATTCACACACCCCTCATCTGTCTATCCATCCCCACACACATTGCTCATCTGTTATCCATCCCCCATACACATCCCCTCATCTGCCTATCCATCCCCCATTCACACACCCCTCATCTGTCTATCCTCCCCCATACACCTCCCCTCATCTGTCTATCCTCCCCCAAACACACCCATCTGTCTAGCCATCCCCACATACCCCATCATCTATCTGTTTATGTATCTGTCCCCATACACACTCCTCTATCTACCTGTCTATCTATCTATCCATCCCCATACACACACCCATCATCCATCTAATCTATCTATCCCCATACATACCCCACCATCTATCTATCTGTACCCGTATCCCATCTATCTATCTATCTATCTATCTATCTATCTATCTATCTATCTATCTATCTATCTATCTATCTATCATAAGAACTACCATACTGGGTCAGACCAAAGGTCTATCTAGCCCAGTATCCTGTCTTCTGACAGTGGCCAGTGCCAGGTGCCCCAGAGGGAATGAACAGAACAGGGAATCATCAAGTGATCTCTCTCCTGTCGCCCATTCCCAGCTTCTGGCAAACAGAGGCTAAGGACACCATCCCTGCCCATCCTGGCTATTAGCTATTGATGGACCTATCCTCCAGGAACTTATCTAGTTCTTTTCTGTACCCTGTTATAGTCTTGGCCTTCACAACATCCTCTGGCAAGGAGTTCCACAGGTTGACTGTGTGTTGGGTGAAGAAATACTTCCTTTTGTTTGTTTTAAACCTGCTGCCTATTAATTTCATTTGGTGACCTCTAGTTCTTGTGTTATGAGAAGGAGTAAACAACACTTCCTTATCTACTTTCTCTACACCAGTCATGATTTTATAGACCTCAAACATATCTCCCCTTAGCCGTCTCTTTTCCAAGCTGAAAAGTCCCAGTCTTATTAATCTCCCCTCATACGGCAGCAGTTCCATACCCCTCATCAGTGTGTTGCCCGATCTTCCAACCCTGTACATCCCCTCTATCTAATCTATCTATTCATTTCCATACCCCGCCCCCTCTCGTGTTTTGTCCAGTACCCAGGGGGGCAGTGGCAGAACCCAGGAGTCCTGTTTCCCGCCCTCCCCCCACCAGGGGTGCATTGCAGGGTCCAGCTCACACCAGGCAGGGAGCAGCCAGGAAAACTACAATCCCCAGAAACCTTCGCGAGCAGGTGTGCAGCCGGAGGATGCTGAGGGCAGAAGGATCTGCACGTGCGCACGAAAACGGGAGTGGGGGGGGCGGGGTGGTTGATCCTGGAGGAGGCGCGTGCCGCGGCGGTTGGTAACCGCCAGCGCGCCTCGCGACCACGCCATGGCGCCTGCGCAGTAGAGGCCACCAGCTTTTTCTTTCCCCCCCCAACCCGCCCGCTTTCCATCGCGACGGTTTGACGGGCACGCGCTGTGCGGTTACTAAGGCGCGCGCTGGACGGGAAGGGCGGGGCGGGGACAGCGCGCGCTAGCGAGTGCGGGGCGTGGCTAGGCGGTGAGGGAGGCGTGGCAGGGGAGGGGCGGGGGAGTATATAAACGGGCGTTTGAGTGGCTGTTCCTTTCGTTCGACGCCATCCAGACACCAGGCCCCCTGGTATGTGGTGCGGGGCGCAGCGGGTGATGGGGAGGGGATGGTTCCGGGGGGCTGGCTATGGGGTGGGGGGGGATGGATTTGGGGCATGGGGTGGGGGAGATGCATATGAGGTGGGGGGCAGGGGATGGACCTGGGGGGCTGGGTATGAATGGGAGGATGGCTATGGGTTGTGGGGCTGGAGATGGGAGATGGGGGGGAATGGCCATGGGTGGGGGGGCTGGATGTGGGGGAGGGGCTGGATGTGGGGGGTGGCCATGGGTGGGGGGATGGATGTGGGGGATGTGGGGTTGGGAAGTAGGGTGCTCCTGGTGGGGAGAAGCTGTGGGGGATGCAGCAGGGGTTAGATTTGGGGTGAGGGTGGTTGGCTCTGGGGGGGGTTAGGTGCGAGCTGGGGTGGGGGGATGGGGAGCTATGAGTGAGTGGTTGTGTTCCTGTGTTTGGCTGTGGTGATGGGCAGGGCGGGCTGGGGAAGTGGGGGGGCGCTGTGGTGAACAGCAGGGCTTTGGGGCTGGATTTGGAGCAGTTGGTGGCTGCATGGGGTGGGGAGCTGGGGTTAGATGGGGGGGTGATGTGGAGAGGGGCCAAGAAGAGGTCTGAGGGGCAGCATGTGGAGGAGTTGGGAGGGGGGTTAGTAGTGGCAGAACTGGAGGGGCTGTGGGGCAGGGACTGCAGCTGTGGGGAGCTGGGGGGTAGAGGATGCTGCAGATGGGGAGGAGGCTGTGGGGGGGCATAGCTTGGGGCACTATGTATATGCAGGGAGTTATGAGGAGGGGGATGTCGTGTCCAGGGATAGGATGGGAGTGGAACAAGCATCTAGGGTGAAGTGTAAATGGGAGAGGGCCCAGGGGTGTATTGGGGAATGGGGTGGTGGGGGTTCCCTGTCTGGTAAGGGAGGGATGCAGCTCTGAGGGGGTAATCGGGGTGCCCTGGGGTGGGGAGGGGAGTGCAGGGATCTGCTTGGGGAGCAGCTCCATGTGTTTGGGGCAGTTTGAGGGGGTGATGTCTGCAAAGTGGAGTGGAGGGGAGGGTGATGATGCAGACTGTGACCTGATGGTGCCTTTGCACCATGGATCTCTCTAGAAACATGGCAACATCAGGGGAAACTCCAATCAGACTCTGGTAGCATCACCTCCCCTCCCCCTCCTGGCAGGGCCCGGCCCGAGGGGGATTTACCTTCTGGTCACCCCCTGCAGTCATGCAAGAAATGAGTCCCTCCTTCTGTGGGGGATGGGCAGATGCATTGCTCTTCCTTTGGACCACCCATCGCCTCCCCATGTGGGAGATCTTCTATGGGCAGAGTTTCCCTGCTGATCAGATCAAGTGGGTTCTGTGCTGCTTAATTAAAATAGAATCCACTCAAAATAGACTAAACCCTGGGGCCACAGCTGCATCTCCTGTTTGAGGCCTCATCCCTCCAAGCCTCTCTTACATGCCTGATTGGAGCTGGCTGGACACCCCCCCAACCCAGCCCAGAGCACCTCCAGGGAATTTGCCTTGCTGCTTGTTCCACGGCTAGTGGCCCTCTGCTCCCCTTCCTGTGCCCTGCCCCCTCTGATATGGGAAGCATTTTATTGCTAGCATGCTTGTCCTTCCAGTTGCATGCCTAAAATCCCCTGACCCTGGAGAGATTTAAACCGCTTCCTTCCGAACTGTAACACTTCCAGTGAGGAGATATTGTTCCCCTCCCTCCATGTGATCTAGGTGGGGGGAACAGTTGCACAGGCAGGAGATGGCATGCTCCCCACAGCAAAATTGCACCGGCGTCGGAGAACAGACTGCGCCTCTACTGTATTGCACCACTGCCGATGTCCTATGCCCCTCCCCTCTGCAGAAGAGGCGGTCTCTCCCTATTAATTCATGTATGGCATCTAGCTTAAAATCAGCCACTGGTGGGAGGGCGAGAAGCAGCTCTGTAATCCTGCTCAAGACTGACGGTTACAATGCTGATCTGTTGCAACCTAGTGTAGACAGTGGGGAGAGAGTTGTGTGCTCTATCCACTAGGTCCTGCTACTTTAGGCAAGTCACTTCCCCTCTTTACCCCCCCCATTTCACAGATGGGGCAACTGAGGCAATTTCTGTAAAGCACTTTGAGATCTACACTTGTATTACCTAGCACTTATCATCAGTACATCAGGCCCCCGAGACCCAAGTACATTTATAGCTCCTCCAGGGAGGCACTTTCGCCTCTATCAGCATCTGCAGCCAGCAAGCTGTTCTCTCTCCTGCCTCCTCCTTTCAGAAGAAAAAGGGGGTGTGCATATAGAGCATATTTGTGACCCTCGGCCGTGGTGCTGAGTGAGTATCTAAACTGAGCAGACTTCCTGTCTTTGATTGCTGGAAGTCTGCCAGAGGTGAAACTGGATGCGTCCTCTGGCGTGGGACAGCAGACACCAGCTCTTGTGCTTGAGGAAACCTAGAGATCAGAACAAGTGCCAAGGCAAGTGCCACTTGTCTTACAGAGGCAACGCGGTCTAGTGGTGGAAGCAGAGGGCGTTGGGTGGCTTGTGTTCTATTCTACTGTCTCTTCCAAGGTCATTTAATCTCCCCAGCTCTCCACATTCATAAAATGATGCTTGTAAAGTCCCTGAGGTTTGATGCCGGGTATCCGTGCCTGAGCGAAGATGGCAGTGTCTGTGGCGTGTGCCTAATGCGTTCTTGTCTGGTTTTGGCATTCCGCGTCTTGACCTCTCAATGTCACTGCGGTAGAATGCCTGCAGTGGGGTGGAAGTAGCCACATCTTCCTTCCAACGCGCCCCCCCCCCCCCCCCCCCCCTGCGGCCAGTACAGACCGGCCAGCTTATCTTGAATCGATATCCGGAGGAGTCGGAGACTGTGGAGTGCTGAAGCAACAAGATGACTCAGTCGTATGCCATTAGTTCTGTTAAAACCTTAGCTGGGCTGGTGCAGATGTATCCCTTTAAGATCCCTTGTATTCCTTTGTGCGTAGGCCCTAAAGCATTGCTAAGTATTCCCCCATTCAGTTGGGGCAACTGTGAAAGGGGCCATGGTGATGGACACCTAGCACAAGGGGGTCCTACTCCATGAGGAGGAGTCCTAGTTGCTATGGTAATACAAACGTCTGATGATCAGAGCGTGCAAGGATACAGAATGGGTTCTCATGAGTCATGCCAAAATGCAGACCCTCCTTGTGTGTGGCAAGCGTAGCTTTGCAATGATGCTGCAGAAATGAGCGATCCAGTCCTCTTGTGTCTAGACCAGCACGTCCTCTGCACCTTCTCTTCCTTGGGCAGCACAGCCAATGGGTTCAAAGCTGCAGCCGTCTTAGGTGGCCCTTCCTGCCGCACTTAGCCCATGTCTACACTAGCGAACTTACAGCGGCACAACTGTACTGATGCCGCTGCGCCCCTGTAAGATCGCTTGTGTAGCTGCTTTATGCTGACAGGAGAGAGCTTTCCTGTTGACATAATAAAACCACTTAAACGAAAAGCTCTCCCACCGACCTAGCACTGTGCACCCAAGTTTCACTGGCATGAGCACTCAGGTTGCTCAGAGGGGTGGTTTTTTCACACCCCTGAGCGACATACGTTTTGCCAAACAAGTGATCGTGTAGACATGGTCTTAGATTTCAGGACTAGTAGCTGTGGAGTGAAAGAGCTGGCCATGGTCTCTCTGCTGGGAATGGAAGTGATGCTTCCCCCAAAATGCAGGTGGGGTGTTGGGAGCTGATCCTCACGCGGTTCTCTGCTACAGAGTCCATCTTCAAGAGCTGGCCATCTTGAAGCGAAATGCCATCTGCTGCCTCTAGCAGCTGCTGCCTAGATATTTTATTTTACAACCTCCTGGATTCTGATATGGGGGGGGGGGGGAGATGGGACAAATTCTACAATAAATCCCACCCCAGCTTTGCAATCGGAGGGCTGCAGTTCTGAGTGCACCCACGGTTGGCTTAATTCTTTGGTGGTGGCTGGATATTAGCACCCCATCAGGGCTCAGGCCAAACCCTCTGCCTGCCTGCATTGATCTGCTACATTTGTGGTTAGCTGTTGGACTAGTTTTTGAAACCAAACAAGGCGATCAGCTGGCTTGCCTATAATATTTCTGGGTGCTTATCTTTGCTCTGCAGGCCCCAGTCCCTACTGTGATTTTTGTGGGGCAGAGGGGTTGGCAGCATGCAAGGCCTAGACAGTGCCGTTAGTGGTTTGGGTAGGCACTGGGGGTCAGGGCGTCTGGACTGTATTCAGTCAGTGCTAGTGATCTCTGCCTTAGTTTCTTGGTATGTGACTTAATTGATATCTGGGGGGAGTCTGAGACTGTCTAGTGCTGAAGCGACAGGACGACTCAGTCATATGCTGTTAGCTCTGTTAAAACCTGGAGTCCAGTTAAAATGGGGAATTCACCCACTCTTGTACAGATAGGGAAACTGAGGCACGGACCTGGTGTGACCTTGGACAAGGTCATGCCAACTGGTACTAGAATCTGGGAACCCTGATTTCCAATCCCTTGCGCTAACCCTTGTCACACTGCTTCTGTATCTGAGGGAGTCCTGGATGAAAGAGGCTGCCGAACCGAGGGTTGGGGATGAGCGCTACTCAAACTGCTTGCCAAAAGCACTGGTCCCTGAAATGAAGTGGCCTGTGATGCATGAATCGCTTGCTCTTCTGTTTTTGAGGGGCAGACTCCAGAGGGATTTCTTGTCTCTCAAAAGGCTCAGGCTCAGTGTAAACACAAAGCAGAGTGCTCTCTTCTACCCCAGCAGGGCCTCATGCCGGATTCACCTTTGCCATTTGACCTTGTAACTGATGTTGTGGAGTGGGGCCTCTGGGAATCTTCTGGTTGATGCTATATTCTGCGGATTCAGATGCAAGATGATGGATGGCAGCATCATACCAGGATTTATAGCTGATGGAAACAGAGGGCTATGTAAATGGGCCTAGCAAAGTACTTATGCGATCAGGGGCTTGGTGTGTTGTGTATTTCGACTACTTTAGGAGGCCTCATTCTGATACGCCTGCCTAATGACCTGGCTGCTGGGCTTTAGCTTCCACTTGCATTGCTCTGGGTCATGAAAGCGCATGCCCCTAGCGCAATTGAGCGTGGCGGCATCTGAGTCTGCAGGGAGCCTGAAACAATAGCGTGGCGGTGCAGGGGTAATGTCCCATGCATCTCTGTGTTGCATTAACTCTGAAACCTGCTCTGGGAAGGTCCTAGCTGGCTCATCCAGTCACAGTGCTGGGAGGGGGTGGGGACTCATTGCTGCTACCCCATCATGGATTGGGTTGGGGTCTGCAGAAAGGGCCCCCCCCAGAATCCTCTGCTCAGTTGGAGGGGGTGAGACCTCCCTCAAGGATGCCCCCAACCTGCCTGAAGCCAGGGAACAATGGGAAGGACTTGAGCCCTGAATTGTCTTAGAGGTGAAATTGACTTGATTAGGGTCAATTACAGTCACGTGGGCATCCTAGGTCTAGGCCTGCGCTCAACCCACAAGCCCTTCCCCTGCCTAGCCTCTGCCTGCAATCCTCTGCTGGGCTGACTTTGCCCTGACAAAACAGAGGCCTCCCCTGAAATCATGGAATGTAGGCCCAGTATCATGCACATAAACACGTGAGTAGCCGTTGCAGGAGACGGGGGCCCAAGTGCTGCGCAGGATCAGGGCTGGTGTCCCCATGATGGGACTAAACCAAGGTCAAAGGAACTGAAAGTAAGAATGACTTCACTGTCTGGGTCCTTTCTCTGAAAGAGACCCGCACTAACTGTTATAGCAACATAGAGCTCAGTATAGCCAGTGATTACGTTAAAGATCAGTTTTAAAAAGTGTCTTGAACTCGCTGTTTTCAGTATCTCCAGTCAGTAGCTAGGGCAGCCAGCAAAATGCTGCAGCGTTGTAACTCTCCGTTGAGCCAGGAGTCAATTGGATCATCTGTTAGTGTCAAAGTTTTCAGGTAAGCTCTGATTTAAGTGAATCTTAGTGGGAACTTAAATACATGTGGGCCTTACTCTGGCCTTATGAGACTGTATATTTCTGGGGACTTGCTCTCCTTTATAGCTGTGTGTAGTGATGAGCAAATAACTGCAGCTTCCCTTTTAAACTAAGGGCAGGTCTACACTACCCGCCTGAATCGGCGGGTAGAAATCGATCTCTCGGGGATCGAATTATCGCGTCTCATCGGGACGCAACAATCGATCCCCAAATCGACGCTTCTACTCCACCGGCGGAGGTAGGAGTAGGCGCCATCGACGGGGGAGCCGCGGAGGTCGATTTGCCGCCGTCCTCACAGCGGGGTATGTCGGCTCCGATACATTGAATTCAGCTACGCTATTCGCATAGCTGAATTTGCGTATCTTAAATCGACCCCCCCCCCCCCGTAGTGAGGACATAGCCTTAGATTTGATCAGCCTTGGTAGGAGCAGATAGTGACCTTCAAAACGCAGAGCAGATCTGCACTTTAATCTCTCAAACGACTTGATCCCAGGAGATCAGATCCCAGGGTAAATTTGCAGGGCTATTCGGTAGACGATATTCTATGTATTCTGGTAGCATCTAAGCCCTTGAAGCATGGGCCTCAGTCTCTGTCCCAATCTGGGCATGTCTACGCAGCACTCAAAGGTGTGACTGTAGTGCATACAGCATTGATAGGGCCCTACCAAATTCACAGTCCATTTTGGTCAGTTTCATATTATAGGATTTAAAAGTCATAAATTTAATGATTTCAGCTATTTAAATCTGAAATTTCAGTGTTCTAATTGTAGGGATCCTGACCCAAAAAGGAGCTGGGGGGGGGGGGTCACAATGTTATTGTAGGGGGGGGGGTGTGCTACCCTTATTTCAGTGCTGCTCCCTGCAGAGCTGGGCCCTCAGTCAGCAACCGCCATTCTCCAGCTGCCCAGCTCTGCGGGCAGCAGCCCTGAAGTAAGGGTGGCGTGGTGTGGTATTGCCACTCTTACTTCTGTGCTGCTGCTGGCAGGGCACTGCCTTCAGACCTGGGCACCTGGCCAACAGCCACTGCTCTCTAGCTGCCTAACTCTGAAGGCAGCGCAGAAGTAAGGGTGGCAATACTGTGACCCCCCCCCCCACACACACACAACTCCGTTTTGGGTCAGGATCCCCAGTTCTAGACACGCTGGTCTTCCCTGTGAAATCCCTATAGTATAGGGTAAAAGCACACAAGATCCGATTTCATGGTCCGTGACGTGTTTTTCATGGCGCTGAATTTGGTAGGGCCCTAAGCATTGAGCTAGCTGGCTGAAATAACAGCCGTGAAACCTCAGCGTGAGCTGGGATCCTGTGTATGGACTTGAGTGTCTAGTCTGTGCTGCGTCAGCTTTGCGGCTGCTGTCCATCACGCTAGCTAGATCAGGCAGGCCTGCGCGTGCTGCAGTCACACCTCTGATTGCAGTGTAGCTATACCCAGAGTAAAGCAAGCGTCTCCTTGTCCAATGCAACAGACTCCTCCAGTGGGGCTTCGTTAACAACTCTGGTGCACGAGTCAGCATAGAATCCAGCTCATGCTTCCCTAGCTGTACCTGCAGGCTGACTAGTGTAACTTTACCTTACTGGGGAGGGCTGATAGCCGGGACTGATAGACACAAAGGAGGCAGCATCTTGACTACAATGTCCCTTTATTTATAGTCCTGTGCCTCATTGTGGATTCATCAACAGGGGGAAACTGACAAGGAGCTGTTCTGCAGAAGTTATTCTGGATTATCTCTCTGTGAAGCTATTCTGGAATTGGCTCCCTGGGGGGACATTTCTGGAGTAGCTCCCGTTCTTTAAATTCACACCCTACGTTATTCTGAACCCACTACCTCTGTCTGGACAAGCCTCAAGACTCCTGCTCAATACGCAGTAGCCCCTGGAAAGCAAATGGTGTTAGTGTGTAAGGAATGGGATAGAGCAGATTGAATTTTGTTGAAACCAAGTTTCTTCAGGGCACAGAGATTGCCGCTCTTATGGTGCGTAGCACAATGGGGCCCTGTTTTTGGATCAGCCCAAGGCACTACTGTAAAACACTGTTTGTGTAGCAGCATTGTTAGTTAGGTGCCCTTGACTGGATCACTCGGATCTCAAAGGTTAGAGCAGAAATAGAGGGACCATGAGATGGGTAATGAAAATGAAAGGATTGGGTCTGTCCCTTTTGGGTGCTGCCATTCACCTTCTCCCCTATGCAAACAAGGGGAGTGACAGGCAGCACACTTAGAACTGATCAGATGTTTTTGTTCCATGCTTCTGGCCTGTGGAACTCGGTGCCACAAGAGGTCACTTTGACCAAGAGCTGAGAGGGATTCAGAAAGGGCGTAGAATAGCCAGAGTTAAGAAACCCTCTGAAAATAGGATTTTGGAAGGGATGTAAACCCTCAGACTTCAGGGCATAAGCCTCAATCTCTAAAGGAGGTCAGGAAGACACTTCCTGCCATGGGCAGGCTATTCCATCACTGCCCTCGAAGGGGGCCTTTCTTGCACCTTCCTCTAATGAAATTTGGACAGGCCATGGTGGGAACTGGGATACTGGTCTGGATGGACCCACTGGACTGATGTAGTTGGGCAAATCCCATGTTCCCAGTTGCTCTAAAGGAGCTGTGGTTTTCCCTTGCAAAAAGGCCTGTCTGCTGTTATCTTTATACTGGCATCTGCCCCAGCCTCTGCTCTGATTCCTCCTTTTCCTTCCAGACTTGAGGTCTCCCAGTCCCGAAAACCGTCCGTTCCGGAGAAAGCACCGGAGAAAGCTGAGGAACCGGCTCCAGTAGAGAAACCAGTAGAACCAGTCATGGCTGAGCTCACTGTTGGGATTAATGGGTAAGGCCCCAAATTCCCCCTTATGCTGCCCACAGGGCAGGAGTTGTAGCCCTCTGCTACCGTGGCACAGGTGAGGCTGCCTAGCGCAGCAGGAGTGGAAAGTTCTGCTGCGTGTAGTAAGAAGTGGTGGCCGTAAGAGGCAGCTATGGTCAAATCAACCTTGCGGTGCTTCCACTCATTTTGCAAGTCACTCGGTGACTCCCTGTAGCTCTAGTGGCTGGGAACGCACCCTTCTGTCAAAATAGCACCTGGCTCTTTGCCCCTTTGGTGTCACCAGAACCACACTTACTGGCAGCCATCTTAATTTCAAGGAAGAGCCTGGCTTACTCATAGCAGTAGTGGTGTTGAATGAATGACTGAGCCCAAAGATGCAGTTCTTGCTTTTAGTCAGAGGTGACTTCAGGGGGTCACCAGGCTGTCATCTTGAAGCATTTAACTCCTCTGCAGCTGCCGGATTGATGTCAGGGGGAGTTCATGGAGGAACTTGTTCCAAGGTGGTTAGGGCAGCTGGCTCGTGCTACTACCAGATCAGAGCTAGGGGACGCCACTAGAATGCAAAGCTAAGGGGGTAGCTTAATGTCCTAGTGATTGGACAGTCATGGGGAAGCCCTGCTGACTGAGCTCCCATTGGCTGTGCTGCGAGTATGTGGGGGGAGGCCTCTTAATGGCTAAGGAAGCTCAAAAGCCAGCATGGAAGAGACGTCCCTTCATGACTAGATCCCTGGATGGGACTACGGCTACAGGAATCAATCTAACTACTAACATTCCTGTTCCAGATTTGGCCGTATCGGGCGTCTGGTCCTCCGAGCCTGCCTGGAGAAGGGACTCAAAGTGGTGGCCATCAATGACCCCTTCATTGACCTCAACTACATGGTAACTTCACCGCCCCTCAATCCAATGGCCAAACTATCCTGCCTATGACACTCTTCTGCATGTCTCAGAAGCTCAGACTCCCACAGTTAGTTGTCCAGGGACACTGAGAATCTCCAACCTCAACCCTTTGTAGATAGTGATTGCGGCATGGGTGGGATGGGCCAGCTGGCACATCAGTGTGTGATGGGAGCTGAGGACCTGGGGGCCTCGTTCAGCCTGTGACTGGCTTCCCTTGAGTGCAGCCTGGAACTGGGGTACCGCTGAGCCCTCTGACATACCAGTCTGGGTCCCCTCTCACACTGAGACTGTACCAAGCTGCAGATCTTTCCCAGTCCTGCACTGACACAGACATCTACACAGGTAGGGACACACCCAGATGCAATTACATGAATGCTTCTCCTCCGCCACTCATGGACTAACAATAAAGGCTCCAGCCAGCTTCCCCCAGCTCCACAGCCTAGGACCCCAGAGCTGTACTGTCTTGGCCTAGTCAGAAGCCTGACCGGTATAAGTTTATTACCCAGTCTGCCCCTCTCTCAATGTGGAGAGGACAATGCACCATTTTTTGTTCCTGAGCAGATTCCCCAAACACTTCTAAAACAGTGTGTTTTGCTAGGTAAAAAATATAAAACAGATTTATTAACTACAGAAAGATTTTAAATGATTTTAGTGAGCATACGGCTCAAAGCAGATTACCTAGGAAATAAAACAAAAACGCAATCTAAGCTTTATAAACTAGATAGGATTTGAATCAAGGAGTGTCTCGCCCTGTTAGCTAGTAAAGCAGGTTACAGCTTTTGCATACACAGGCTGGAATTCTTCTGTCCTGCTTGGGACCCCTTTCCCCAGTTCAGTCTTTGTTCCTTGGGGTGTAGGGGAAACCAGGCAAAGTGGTGATGTCACTTCCCCTCTTTTATAGCTTCTTCCAGTTTGCTAGAAAGATCTTTGCTCATGATGTGAGGGTCCGTGCCCCTCCTCCCCCTGCCCCCAGCATCCTCCATTGCCTACGTGCTCCCTCTGGGAAGCCTCCGGTTGTAAACAATTCCAGAGAGTCCCTGGGCGTGTGGATTCCCTTTAATGGGGCCATTAGCACTGTCTAGCTTCTTCATTGTTGTACCTGAAAGCCTGTGTGTGGGTGCTTCCAACTTCACAACAGAGCAAAGCTTCATAGCTCCCCATACAATGACAGCACATCCAATCCAACAGGGTATTAATGTTCAACAGATCAAGCCTTTTAAACTGATGCCTCACAAGGCAGACTTTGTACACAACATGCCATAATTCTATCCCCATATAGTGAATATAGGGTGCACATGGTCACACAGCCATGGCCAACTTTCCTCTGAGCTGCCTCACCTGGGACTTGATCCTTGTGTTCCAGTCCAAGACAGCTCCTGTAGTTTAGAAGCTGGCTGGGAGACTTGGGTTTTTCTCTTGGCCTTGCATATACAGCAGCTGCTGGCTGCGAAGGAGCCATTGCATCTGATGCCCGGCTTTGTCTAGGACCCATCCTGCCGTCACCGTTGGGTTTGATTGTTCAGTGCTAGGACTCTAAAGGCCCCATACCCCTTAGCTTTCAGGGAGCTCGGCTCTTCTGCCCTCTGTGCTGATGCCCCCTCGTTCGGTGTCCTCCTCTGGATCTACTTGGAGGATCGTCTTAATGCTCGCTGCTCTACTGCACAGCCAGAGGTTTGCTGCTGCTCAGTCCCCATCTTGAAGAGAACTGGTCACCGGCTTAACCTTTTGCAGTTGCTGGAAGCGGAGTTGATCAGTTAGGGAGATTCCCCTGCTGAATGACAGCAGTTGCCTAGGGTAACTCCACAAAGGCTTGGGCTGCTAGGCTGACGCGCTCTCACCTCTCAGGTGTACATGTTCAAGTATGACTCCACTCACGGGCGCTACAGCGGCGAGGTGAAGGCTGAAGATGGCAAGCTGGTGGTGGACGGCAGTGAGATCTCGGTGTTCCAGTGGTGAGTAGGGGGAGCTGAATGGACCTATCCTCCATGACTCATCAATGGCTGTTAGCCAGCATGGGCAGGGATGGTGTCCCTAACCTCCATTCACCAGGATGGATCACTTGATTATCTGTTCTGTTCATTCCCTCTGGGGCATCTGGCACCGACCACTGTCAGCAGACAGGATACTGGACCTTTGGTCTGACCCAGTCTGGCCGTTCTTGTGTAGCACAGGGTGCGGGCTAGCACCTGGCACCTCATCACTGGCATAGTGCTTGGGATCTTGCCAGCTAAGCGGGGCCAGTCTGCTCAACACTGGGAGGGGAGACTTCTGAGCCTAGTGCATGGTGCTGCAGGAATTGATGGTCCTTCGACAGTGGATCAGGGCTAATGGTTGCCAAATTGCTGGAGGGCTGTCTTCTGTTGCCTAGCTGGGGAAACTGAGGCACTGAGCATTGCTTCCTGACAGCCTTTCTGCGCCATGGTGGCATCACTCCAGCGTTCTGACTGTTAGGCTAAAACTCCTTCCCACAGTTTCAGCTGGCTGTAGTAGACTTCCTGTACATAGTCTAGGACAGGAAGCTAGCATTGGCATTAAATCAGCTGCCATGTGCCACTTCAGAGGTGGTAGCATTGCAGTGTACAGACAGCAACTCCTGTACACAGCATCCTTCAGCAGTGTCTAGAGAAATAACCGCTTTCCCATATAGCATGTCCAGCTACTTGAGACTCATGCCAGTCTAGCAGAGCCCAGATGTCCTAGTCTGCCTCCTGCATCACTAGACCTGCCTGCTTCACTTCAAGACGTGAATCTGTAGTGTAAAGGAGACACCTCCCCTGACTCTGGAGCCCGTCGGGTTGAGCTGAGAGCATGGCTAGCTGGACATGTCAGTCTGGCTTCACGCCAAATCAGAAGTGATTGGTCTCAGTACAGGGTGACATTCTCTGGAGATGAGAAGTGCCTTCTGAGAATCCAGCTCAATTTAGGAGATGAGAGCCTAGCATCTAGCGGGTAAGAGCCAGGGGTCTGGATCTCTGAAGGATCATGCTAGTGCAAATGAAGGGATGGTGAGTGGACCTGACAGAGCTATGCAGTGATCTCTAGGTACTTGTGTGCAGCCCATCATTGTGGTGTCTGCCTCCCAAGTACTAATGGGCTTTTTTCCCAGCCCCCTGTGAGCAAGGGGAAATAGTTCCCACCCAACCTGTAAATCTGTACTGAGTCACAGTTGAGCCTAGATCTCGAGTCTCTGTCCACTGCCTTGAAACCAGAAGACCAGCCTTCCTCCAGATTGCTGATGTGTCTCCACTCAGCTGTATCTCTAGGTCACCTTAGATTGTCAAAGGAAGAGTTGGGTGCCAAGGGGCTGGTAGATCAGGGTCCTTGGAGGCTGGGGGTCCCACACCACTCCCTCAAGCTGTATGGAAATGGGACTCAGCCCTCATCTGGGCTTGGACATGTGCATTGACCTGGAAGTCGCCGGCCCTTGGGGCAGTAACCCTGGTCTGCTGTCTGTTACAGCATGAAGCCCAGTGAGATTCCCTGGGGTGACGCAGGAGCTCTCTACGTTGTCGAGTCCACCGGAGTCTTCCTCAGCATTGACAAAGCTTCGGTGAGTGTCTGAGCTACCTAGCTTCGTACAGGAGCTGCAGGGCCCATGTCTGACTGGCATGTGGGGCTCAGACACCTGCTTGTCATCCTTGACTGGGAATTCAATGAGAACCTGTGGCTAACCAGGTGAGCCACTACAGGGCTAGGACAGCCTGGCTCTGCCTGGGATGCCATTCTCCTGGGCAGCCTTCATCCAAGACCTTGGTATGATGGAGTCTTCCATCAACACCTAGGTCGGCTAGTGCCTAACTCCTCCAGATGATGTTGGCCTGGCCTTCTGCATAGCAGGATCCTCCATGATTAGCCTCCTCTTCCATAGGCCCATATACAAGGTGGAGCCAAGCGAGTGGTGGTGAGCGCCCCCTCCCCCGATGCTCCCATGTTTGTCATGGGTGTCAATGAGGACAAGTACGACCCATCCAGCATGACAATCGTCAGGTAAGGCCTGCCTCCCCACATCGGGGGGGGGGGGGGGGAGGATTTGATAGTGGGATGGGACAGCTTTCTGAGTTGCTCCCCAGACTGGCATGGAGTGATCTGAGTTTGGCTGCCTTGTACGTGGCCAAGGAGAGATGAGGGTATGGATCTGCCCTTCAGGGTCAGAGGGATGTTTGAGAGCCTCCATTTTGGGGACATGTGCCTGAGGAAAGGGCCTGAGACAAGAATTTAGCCACTTGTGCCATACAGTTGGGGAGCAAGAGGCCTATAGACAGCTTGTGCTGGAAGATTGTCCCCTCAAGAGGAGGGCAGGTGGGCTTCCACCTTGACATGTGAGCAAAGACTATCCTAATTAGTATGGTTTCTATCGTCTCCCCTACACCAGGGAGAAATGGAGGTGGTGATGGGAATGGGAACTCGGCTAGGCAGGCTACTGGCACTCCTCCAGTAGCAGGTGTTTCCTAGACATCAGTCTGTCTCCCTTCCCTCCCCATGTAGCAATGCCTCCTGCACCACCAACTGCCTGGCGCCTCTAGCCAAGGTGATCCATGACAACTTTGGCATTGTGGAAGGACTCATGGTAAGTCTCCTGTGTGCTGTCAACCCCCAGCAGCTCGCCTGTGTGCAGGAACAGGTGACTGTCTCTATAGCTTCTACCAGCTCATAACCATGCTTCTCCTCTCGACCTTCAGACCACGGTGCATGCCTACACTGCCACACAGAAAACTGTGGATGGACCCTCTGCCAAGGCCTGGCGCGACGGAAGGGGCGCCCACCAGAACATCATCCCAGCATCCACTGGTGCTGCCAAAGCAGTTGGCAAGGTCATCCCAGAGCTGAACGGGTACGGGCCATGTCTCAATGAGCAGGCAGCAGGAGAGGTCTCTGGCCTAGGCCTCCCAGTAGCAATCCTGCCCCAGGTGGCTGGGTGACATCCCACAGGCCGGATGGTGGCTGGGAGAGAAACTCTGGCTCCTAGAGGTGGCCATGGGGATAGGCAAACCACATCTGTGTAGAAGCTTGTACCATTCATGGTGGCTGACAAGCTAGCAGTGTTCGCTAAGCAAAACCCAAAACACCACATCTCTGTTGGGAGGGTCTGGGGGTCTCCCTTTGGGGGTCCAATGCCAGAACCACAGACTGGTCTGCTAGAGCATCAATGTCTCACTCACAGGCCGTCCTAGCTGGTTCTCTCATTGGCTGAACTTCCTTCCTCACAGGAAGCTCACCGGCATGGCGTTCCGTGTGCCTGTCTCTGACGTCTCCGTCGTGGACCTAACCTGCCGCCTTGCCAAGCCGGCGACCTATGCTGAAATCAAAGAGGCCATGAAGAAGGCTTCCGAGGGCCCCATGGCTGGGATCCTGGGGTACACAGAAGATGAGGTGAGCAGGGAATGGGAGCGGCCATCTCGAGTGCTGGCAGCAAGGTTGGGCTCAGGGTGGGGAGGCCAAAGCAGCATGGGTGATGTGCTGAGATCTGAGCTGTTAGGCATGCTGATCCCTGTGCCTTACTAGGGGGTGCTCTGATGCCAGAAGTGGGAGTGAGTTAGTGCTGATGGATACACCAGAGCAGTGCTGTGCAGAGTGTTACTGAAGCAGAAGGACCTATCGTGCCCATCTCCATAGTGTCTGGGCACCTCACCATCTTCCACACATTTCTCCTTGCAACACCCCTGAAGTATGAAAGAGCTTTTGTCCATCTTACAGATGGGGAAACTGAGGCACATGGTGTCTGGCCCAGCTGGGAGTTGAAGCCAGGCCAATCCCTCTAACCACTGAGCATCCTTCCCCTGAAGGTGGTCTGTGATTAGGTGCAACAGACCCTGGCTGCTTGGAGTAACTAACCCTTGGTGAGACCTGAACAGGGGTGGGGGTGACCCCAATACCCTAGCCAGACTCCTGCTTACTGAGCTCGTTACCCTCCCTCTGCAGATCTCAGTACAGGTTCACTTCCTGTCTCAACTGGTGCCCACATGCAGCACATCAGCCAGTTGCCTAGTCTGAAGGGCACTGAAGATGAACCATGCTAATGAAGCAGTGTGATGTTAGCAGGGCTGGCAGAACCCCCTTGGTAGGGAAAACGCTGACCGCAGATGACATCAAGCGTTGCTTCAGGTTGGGTCAGAGTGGAGGGGAGCACATAACAAACGCCAGCTCTGTATCCACAGAGCTGTATAGGGCCTGCTCACGGGGGCAGCACGCTGGTACGCATTGGCCTGGCGTGTTGCTACTGATTCTTCTAGGCCTTCTGGGGACTCGCCATTCAGTGCTTTAGCTGGTTGCGTGAAGGGATCAAGAAGGAATTTTTGGATGTAATCTGGGCCTTCTCATTTCCTCTGAAACATCAGCTGGGACCCCAGGCTGGTGGGCCAGAGAATCCCTTTTGAATGCCTGCCTGGCATCGTCACATGCTTGGGGTCAAACTGATGACTGCATTTGGGGTCAGGAAGGAATCTTCCCCTTCCCCCAACCCCATCAAATTGGCAGGGACTTACATTTTTCACTTTCCTCCCCAGCATGGGGCATAGATCATCTGGGCAGGTCTTGTCAACCCAATTCCCTGCCATGGATGGGACCTCAGGCATTGGTGGCATCTGTCTCTCCTATTCTCTGCTGGTGGCATGTAACAGTTGAGTTTCCTGAGGACTGAAATGCTGTAGTCTGTCTGAAGTCCTTGGGTTGAGTATGGGGGTAACGGTGACATTCTGTGGCCTGTGCTAGACCAATGGTAAGACTAATCTAATAGTCTCAGCCTTCAGCCCTATTAAATCTTGATGTGTAGCCTATGGTGCAATCAAAGCTGCTTCTGGGGACCTCTGGCCAAGGGAGGCAGGCCTCCTACTGAACTGGCCCGTACACATTCCTCCCCCTGCTCCTGCATCTCTCTAACTAAAGCCAAATGCCCCCAGTAGCCAATCCTGATGCATGCCCCCCTCACTTGCAGGTGGTCTCTTCTGATTTCATCGGCGACAGCCATTCCTCCATCTTCGACGCTGGAGCTGGGATCTCCCTCAATGATAACTTTGTGAAGCTCATCTCCTGGTAAGGCCTGGCAGAGGGATGCTGCACTTGGTCCTAAGAAGAGGGAGGGATCTGAAAACCAGCCTCTCTTGAGCATGCTGGATTCCTCCACCCCAGCCTTCTAGGAGTCCAGTGACCACTCTCCAGAGTGGGTCAAGAACCAGCAGGTTCCATCAACTGCATCTTACTTGCCTGGCATGAGGCATCTGGGTTCCCCCCCTAGCCGTAGAGTATGCTTGGAGCACCTTAGCCTAGTCCCATGCACAAAGGGCCCCTGTAACCCAGCTGAAGACCTTTGGGTGAACGACTGGCTAAATCTGAGGGTCCCAGTCCAGATCTAGTGAGGTCACTGGCCCTGGAGCTAAGCTCCAGGTGGAGAACAGGGGATATGCCAGAGATCACACAGGAAGACTGAGGAACAAACCCAGATCTCCTGAGTCCCAGTCAGTACCTTAAGCACAAGGTCCTCTACTACCTCTGCCGCCTTCCAACCATCCTCGATTGGTCCAGAGGCCTATAGGCAGTGGCATGTGGCTGAGGCAATAGGGATGGGAAACCAGGAGCCCCCTAGAGGTCGTGTGAGAACATCCAGTTGGGAGGGTCTCCTTTGTGGTCAGGGTTGTCCACTTGGTGTGTGAGGTGGCTGAGAGCTGAACTTGTCCCTCTTCTCTTCCCGTAGGTATGACAATGAATATGGCTACAGTAACCGCGTTGCAGACCTCCTGAGTCACATGTACACCAAGGAGAACTGAGCGCCTGTCCCACATACATTCCAGGCCATCTGAAGAATCCGCCTCACCCCCCTCTAGACATATTTGGCCACAAGATCCATCCTATCTTAATGCTTCAACCACACGGCCCCAAACGCTGCGCCTCATCTGTCCCCGTAAACCTTCGTGCGTGTCCGTGTGCGTGTGTGAATCCTGCTCTCACAGTGGCCTGCGTGCGCCTAACCAGAAAACTGCACCAACACCTCCCCCGGGGGAAGGAGTCTAGCCCGGGGTTAGTAGTGGTCTGTGGCGGTAGTGTCATTGAGATTTCATAAGTGTTGGAAATAAAAGCCACTTAAAGTTGCGGAAATGTGGGTGAAATTGTCCAGATCCTTTATTCCACCTGCTTTTGAAGCCTGGGCCCAAATGCGATCATGGCTTCAGAGCTAGACTATTTGTGTAGTCCTCAAGGACTGCAAACATGGTGCAGTAGCACCTCATCTCAAACAGTGCAGTAGTGCCAGGTGCTGCACACATGATCCCTGCCCCAAAGAGCCAAGCCTAAATACATGAGGAGGAGGGGAAACTGAGGCAAGGCCCAGACAGGGCCTTAAGCACAAAGTAGGTCCTGAAGAGGCTCTAGCAGGGTCTTGATCTGCAAACCACATAGCTGCAGATTTTTCATGGGGGCCACCTCTCTAATTGCTTGTTTCTCTGCTGAATGTTTGTCACCTGCCTGTAGACAACCAATGGTCCACGGGATTGGGATCTGTATTGACAGCTGCTGTCTGGTCTTTTCTCTGTGCAAGGGGTTGGACCAGATCTTGGTGGCTAGGGCCAAGGGTGTCCTACCATGGTGGGGTGGAGAAATTAAAGCATTGCTCATAGTGCAGCCTTCAGGTGCTTCATAATGACCTCCTTCTAGAGCCTGGAGGCCGGCAGTCCCTACCTCCCCAGCCAGGGCAGGGGCTTGTCCACACCTGATCTCTGAATGGAGCCATTCAGGGCCTTGTCTCGTTGCTCGGCAACAGTCAACAAGTTGTTGCAGATTCTCCATAAAGGTCTCCATTATGTCTAGCTTGGCATGTCACCATCTTGGCAAAGGGCTGTTTTTGCCCAAAGCAGGATGCTGGGTCTTGACAGCAGCTGGGCCCCTTGCGCTTGGTGTACGCTTTCCTAGCATGTCCCCTCCAGAGGCTGGGGCACCCATATGCTGAAATGCCAGTGCTTGCCCAGAAAACACCCCCGCTTCTAAGCTGTAGTGTCGGGTGTAGCCGAAGCGCTGTTCCCAAAGCCTAAAAGGGCCAATAGCCGGCCTGTGCCCCCTGGCTCACAGCCTGCAGCGCCTTTTGAAAACAGCGGCCCAGCCATGCAACCCTAGAGTCTTGATATCTCTGCCTTTCTTGGCTGCTGCAGAGGAATTCTACTCTAGCAGCCCCAGCCTGCTGCCAGGACCTCACTGTAGTAAGCACTTCAATACCCAGTATGACCATGCGCTCTATCCAGCCCAGTATCCTGTTCTCTGCCAAGGGCCAGGAGCAGAGGCTTCATAGGGAATGAACAGAACAAGGCCGTTCCAGAATGATCCATCCCCTGTCCAGTCCTGGCTGCTGGCCATGAGCTTTAGGGACAGGTAGAGCATGAGGTTTTGTCCTGGACCATCTTAGCTAAGAGCCATCGATGGCCCTATCCTCTGAACTTAACTAGTTCTCTTTTGAACCCAGTTACAATTTTGGCCTTCCCAGCATCCCCTGGCAGTGAGTTCCCCAGGCTGGCTGACTGTGGGGTGAAGGAAGTATTTACGCTTGTCTTACACCTGCTGCCTGCTCTCTTCATAGTGACCCCAAGTTCTTAGTGTTGTCCCCGCCCATAACTCTTCTCCACACTGTTCATGATTTCATAGATTGTCATATTCCCCCTCAGTCACCTTGTTTCTAAGCTGAACAGTCCAAGTGTTTTCAATCTCTGCACACGCAAGCTGTTCCATATCTCCGATCATTTTTGTTGTCCTTCTCTGCAGCTTTTTCCACTTCGAATTTTTGTTTTGAGGTGGGGCACAGAACTGCACCAAGTATTCAAGGTACCATGGATTTATACAGTGGTGGTATATTTTCTGTCTTACTGTCTCTTCCTTTCCAAAGGGTTCCTAACACTTGTTAGCTTTCTGACAGCTGCTGCCCTCAGGGGACTATCCACAATGCCTACCTGACCTTTCATGAGCAGTGACAGCAAGTGAGACTCCATCATTTTGTAGGCAGCACGGGGAATGTTTTCCCCTGTGCATTCCTTTGCCTTTATCAAGGTTGAATTTCACTTACCCTGGTGTTACCTAGTGCAGCGATGTCCCTTTGTAACTCTTCATCAGCAACTTTGGACTTCCCTAGCCCAAGTTAACTGTATTGCTTGCAAACTTTGCCACCTCAGTCTTTACCCCTTTTCCCAGTCAGCTGGGAATACGTTGAACAGCACTGGTCCCCATACAGATCCCCAGCGTTCACCACTATTTATTTCCTGTGATGGTGAAAACTGACTGTTTATTCCTAGGTTGGGGTTAAAAGATAGGAAACAGTTACTAATCTGCTCAGCACAAAAACGCAATCCTATAATCTAACTATATAAGGAAACTACAGCTGCTACAAAGCAACAATGACCCAGGAGTGACCCAGTGTGGGTATGGCAACCTATGCACCCAGATAATGTGGCTCTGGGGCTGGCCTGGGGCCTACAGTGGGGTCTGGTTTGAAAAATGTAACTAGGAGGTGATGATGGCTGGCAGCAGAGAAGGGGGTGACAGCTCCCTGAGGGTGGGGGGCACACAACAGGCCAGGAACAGCCTTGGAAGAGAAGACAAGCAGCTGGTGGTTGAGGTGATAGAGAAGGGGAGTCAGGAGTGGGGTAAACAAAGCACCATAGCTCAGATCTATTACCCATGTATGATAGAAGGGAAACTGAGTCACAGAAGGCCAAGGGCTTCTGGAGGATGGGAGTGATAGTGGGGCTTATAAGCTAGATCTCTAAAAACCCCATCTGCTGCTCCCCACAACCCCATCCTCCTTACCCACTGGCACTTGCTTTCACTGCCTGCAACGTCCGTTTACTTTCCCTTAGAAGGGGAAGTAGCAGCAGTTCCTCCTGTGTGTGAAACTCCAGAGTAACCCAGCATGGCTGGACCTTCCCCCTAACACCGGTGCCTTCTCCGGGAGGGAGAACACAGGCTGGGGTTAGCAAAGCCCTCCTGCTCTAACCACTAGACCCCACTCCCTTCCCCCACAAGTGGGGCTAGAACCCAGGAGTCGTGGTGCCCAGCTTCCCTGTTCTAACCCCTAGACCACAACCCAGCTGTCCTATTATTTTCCTCTTCAAATCTAGGCCAGGTGAGCTGATTCAAATGGCAACCCAAGGCTGCCCCCCAGTGGCCAATGTGGCTATGACAGGGAGGAAGAGCCCCTTCTTCAGCAAGGTCACCCTGTGTGGCATCAGCCTTCGGCTCTCAGGCTGCATGTGATCCACTTAGGAGCTGACGTCAGCGGGAAGCGAGGCTGAGGACACCAGCCAGGGCGTGTGGAGCAGCGGCGGGGACGCGGGATGCAGAGACGGCAACGCGGGGCCTAGCCTCAGACCTCTCGGCTGGTTGGGAAAGTCCAATGCTAGCCGCCAGCCCTGTAGCGCCCGTGTGAAGCTGCAGTGGGGCGACCCGGCTGGGGCATCGGCATCCTGGGGACTTGGGTTCTGGGAGCAGCTAGAGGCTGCAGATGAGATGCCAGTGGGCTGGACCTTGCCCAGACACAGCGAGAGACAGGCCCTGCCCCAGCTGAGATCAGGGCCCCGTCGTGCCGGGCGCTGCCCAGACACAACGAGAGACAGGTCCTGCCCCAGCTGAGATCAGGGCCCCGTCGTGCCGGGCGCTGCCCAGACACAACGAGAGACAGGTCCTGCCCAGCTGAGATCAGGGCCCCGTTGTGCCGGGCGCTGCCCAGACACAACGAGAGACAGGTCCTGCCCCAGCTGAGATCAGGGCCCCGTCGTGCCGGGCGCTGCCCAGACACAACGAGAGACAGGTCCTGCCCCAGCTGAGATCAGGGCCCCGTTGTGCCGGGCACTGCCCAGACACAGTGAGAGACAGTCCCTGCCCCAGCTGAGATCAGGGCCCCGTCGTGCCGGGCGCTGCCTAGACACAACGAGAGACAGGTCCTGCCCCAGCTGAGATCAGGGCCCTGTTGTGCCAGGTACTGCCCAGACACAGTGAGAGACAGTCCCTGCCCCAGCTGAGATCGGGGCCCTGTTGTGCCAGGTACTGCCCAGAGCCAATCCCTGGCCCTAGATGTCACAATTTCCATAGAAAGGGATGATTACGGTGCCCATCGTACTGACAGGCAAACTGGCCCCAAGAGATGCAGTGACTCTCCTAAGGTCACAAAAGCAGCCTGTGGCAGAACTGAATAATGAACCGAGATGTCTGAATCCAGGGTCTTAACATTAGCACCACCCGGGGGGCACCAGGGCCAGCCAGCTGCCAGGGGAGAGCCCCCCACCGCACCCCCTGCAGCACAGCGCCCCCTTGAGCTGTGCTGGGACATCAGGGGCAGTCCTGACTGCCAGGGCAGAGCCCCGCACCCTTCCCCCTGCAGCACAGAGCACAGACATCGGGGCAGCCCTGACTCCAGCTAGGGATTTATGGCAGCCTGCTGGGAGGGATCTACTTGAAAAGAGTCAGGGCGTGGATCTAACCAGAGGGGCGGTGGCAGGGGACGGTACCTCTGCCACCCTCCCATCCCGGCTCCGGATAAAGGGCTCAGAGAAAATCCCAGCCGTTTATGCAATGGGATTAGGCACAAAGGCAGGGAAACCCTTAGAGCTGCGGGATGCAGCAGTGAGGAACATCTGGCCAGGCGGCCCTGGATTGAGCCACTTATGGGGGGCGGGGGAAGGGGAAATGATTGTTTAATCCATTATTGTCCCCTGGATCTGGCTTCAGGATGTAGAGTGTAGGCAGAATTCCACTCCACTCCACTTCCAGTGCCGGGGATGGAACCCAGGAGTCCTGGCTCCCAGTCGTCCCCCCCCGCTCTAACCACCAGACCCCACTCCCTGCAAGGAACCCAGGAGTCCTGACTCCCCCTCCCCTTCTCAAACCAACTACACCCTACTATTATTAATGCCTCCACATGCATGGTGGGGATCTGAAGTCCTTATTGCTGTGCAAGCTGGCTGGAAGACTACAGCTCCCATAGTGCACTGCTGCCAGGGCTTGCTGCATCACGGGAAATGTAGTCCAGTGAACGAGTGACTACAACTCCCATGCTGCCCCGCTCGCCATACTGGGTGCACAGCCTCATGGGAGATGTAGTCCAATGGTACTGTGACCGTGTCTGATTCCCATAGTGCTTTGCTCTCAGACCAGCTGGGTGCGCGCTGCATCATGGGTGTTGTAGTCCAATTACCCAGTTAGGCCAATAGAAAGGCTGGTCCAAGGGAAACTAGTAACTACAGCTCCCAGAGTGCACTGGGGCAGGGCAAGAGTCAATCCACCTTGCTGCTCATTGCGGCGCATGTGCTAGGGACTGGTGGGGTCTAGTGAGTATCAGGGGCTGGGAGCCCGGACTCCTGGGATCTGTTCCTGGTTCGGAGGGGGGTGTAGTGGAGGGGCGGGGAGCCAGGACTCCTAGGTTCTATCCCTGGCCCGGGGGTGTGTGGGGTGTAGTCGGGGGGAGGAGCTGGGGGGGTCTATTGGTTAGAGCAGCGGGTCTGGGAGCCAGGACTCCTGGGTTCTCTCCCTGCCCCCGGGAGGGGTGTGGCGTCTGGTGGGTTAGAACGGGGGGGCTGGGAGCCAGGACTCCTGGGTTCTCTCCCTGTCCCCGGGAGGGGTGTGGCGTCTGGTGGGTTAGAACGGGGGGGCTGGGAGCCAGGACTCCTGGGTTCTCTCCCTGCCCCCGGGAGGGGTGTGGCGTCTGGTGGGTTAGAACGGGGGGGGGGGGCTGGGAGCCAGGACTCCTGGGTTCTCTCCCTGCCCCCGGGAGGGGTGTGGCATCTGGTGGGTTAGAACGGGGGGGCTGGGAGCCAGGACTCCTGGGTTCTATCCCTGTCATTCTCCCCAGGCAGGATCTGGGCGGTGCCAGACGGGCCCCCCCGCCCCACCCTCACATTGATCCTGGCGCCAGCGCAGCCATGACCCTCTTCCACTTTGGCAACTGCTTCGCGCTGGCCTATTTCCCCTACTTCATCACCTACAAGTGCAGCGGCCTGTGAGTGCCTGGTCTGGGGTCTGTACTTATGGGCAGCTGCTCTGCCTAGCTGGGGAGGCAGGGTTTGGGGTGCAGCGATGCTTCCGGGGGGGCTGGGGATACTGCCTGTGCGGTGGGGTACTGGGGTAGATGGGCCCCTGGTGCTGAGCGGGGTGGGGACGGGACCCCGGCGTAGATGGGCCCCTGGGGCAGAATGGGGCAGGATACTGGGATGGATGGGGCCCATGGGGCTGAGCAGGGTGGTGGGCGGGATACCAGGGTAGATGGGCACATGGGGCTGAGCGGGTTGGGGGCGGGATACCGGAGTGGATGGGCTGAGCGGGGCGGGATATCAGGGTAGATGGGTCCCTGGGGCTGAGCGGGGTGGGGATGGAACACCGGGGTAGATGGGCCCGTGGGGCAGGATACCGGGATAGATGGGGCCCCTGGGGCTGAGCGGGGTGGTGGGCGGGATACCAGGGTAGATGGGCACATGGGGCTGATCCTATCGTGAATCGAGGTCTTGGTGACACCCCCACATTGTTTGGGCTAGTGGATTCCTCCTCCTGCCATGAACTTGCCTTTGCTCCTGGGACTGCAGGGGTGGCTCTGGGGGGAGGGGTTGGATTGTCCTGGGTTGGGAACATCACTGGGGGGCCCCTCCACATGCCCCCAGCTGATCTCTCCCCCCTTCCCCGCAGGTCGGAGTATAACGCTTTCTGGAGATGCGTCCAAGCTGGGGCTACCTACCTCTTTGTCCAGCTCTGCAAGGTGAGGGGTGCGTCTATCACCGACCTCAGGGCTGGGAGCCAGGACTCCTGGGTTTTCTCCCCAGCTCTGGGAGGGGAGTGGGGTCTAGGGGTTAGAGCGGGGGACGGGTTTGGAGCCAGGACTCCTGGGTTTTCTCCCCAGCTCTGGGAGGGGAGTGGGGTCTAGGGGTTAGAACGGGGGTGGGGGGGGTGGCGGGGTTGGAGCCAGGACTCCTGGGTTCTCTCCCTGGCTCTGGGAGGGGAGTGGGGTCTAGGGGTTAGAGCAGGGGATGGGTTTGGAGCCAGGACTCTTGGGTTTTCTCCCTGGCTATGGGAGGGGAGTCCAGTGGTTAGAGCAAGGGGGGCTGGGAGCCAGGACTCCTGGGTTCTCTCCCCAGCTCTGGGAGGGGAGTGGGGTCTAGGGGTTAGAGCGGGGGGAGGGGGCGGGGTTGGAGCAAGGACTCCTGGGTTTTCTCCCTGGCTATGGGAGGGGAGTGAGAGACTACATGGGCCTATTGACCTGGTCTGAGGCATGCTGGGCCCGTTGCTGTGATGTTGTGTCATCTCTCGTTGCTTTTCATTCCAGATGCTGTTCTTGGCCACTTTCTTTCCCACCTGGGAGGGTGGAGCCGGGGCTTACGATTTTGTGGGGGTAAGTTCAACTTGGGTGTGTGGGGGCAGAGCCCAGGGCTGGGCTAGCAGGGGGCTGCGGGTCGGGAGTGAGGGGCACTGTTTAACCCCTCGTATTCCCCAGGAGTTCATGAAGGCCACGGTGGACCTGGCTGACCTGGTGGGGCTGCACCTGGTGATGTCGAGGAACGCGGGGAAGGGCGAGTACAAGATCATGGTGGCAGCCATGGGATGGGCCACGGCCGAGCTCGTCATGTCCAGGTGGGACCCGCCCTCCCGCTAAGCTGGGCCAGGGCGTGGATGGGAGACCTCCCCTGGCGGCCAAGGCTGGCCCCCGTGTGGAGCTAGGGGGCGCTGTGCTGCGAGGGATGGGGGAGGGCCTAAGTTCCCTCTAAGCTGCGCGGCCGCGCAGCAGCCTATGAAGTGCCGCGCAGGCAGTGGCGGGGAGAGATGCCCCTCCCCCAGCCCCAGATCTGCCTCGGCGCCCCGCCCCCGCCCCGGACCAGAGCTGCAGCAGTGGGGAGAGGTGCCTCTACTCCCCAGCCCAGGTACTGCTGCGGGGAGTCCTCTCTCCCCGCCATAGCCTGGGGCAGCCTGCACCCCAACCCCCTCATCCCCAGATCCTGCAGCCCCAGCCGGAGCCCTCACCACCCTGCACCCCAACCCTCTGCCCCAGCTCTGAGCCCCTCACTCCCAGCGCCACCCCAGAGCCTGTACCCGCAGCTGGAACCCTCACCCCCACATCCCCCTGCACCCCAACCCTCTACCCCAGCTCTGAGCCCCTCATCCCCAGCCCCACCCCAGAGCCTGCACCCCCAGCCGGAGCCCTCACACCCCTGCACCCCAAACCCCTCATCCCCAGCCCCCCCAGCCAGAGCCCTCACCCCCACTCCCCAGCCGTGCACCCCTCATCCCTGACCCCACCTCAGAGCCTCCACCCCCAGCCGGAGCCCTCACCCCCCTGCACCCCAACCCTCGACCCCAGCTCTGAGCCCCTCACCCCCAGCGCCACCCCAGAGCCCATATCCTCAGCCAGAGCCCTCACCCCCTGCACCCCAACCCTCTGCCCCAGCTCTGAGCCCCCCATCCCCACCCCAGAGCCCACACCCCAGCCCTGCACCCCTCATCCCTGACCCCACCCCAGAGCTTGTACCCCCAGCTGGAACCCTCACCCCCACATCCCCCTGCATCCCAACCCTCTACCCCAGCTCTGAGCCCCTCATCCCTGACCCCACCTCAGAGCCTGCACCCCCAGCCGGAGCCCTCACCCCCCTGCACCCCAACCCTCTGCCCCAGCTCTGAGCCCCTCATCTCCAGCCCCACCCCAGAACCCACACCCCCAGCCGGAGCCCACAGCCCAGCCCTGCACCCCTCAGCCCCACCCCAGAGCCCGCACCCCCAGCCGGAGCCCTCACCCCCCCCGAACCCCAACCTCTGAGCCCCTCATCCCTGACCCCACCTCAGAGCCTGCACCCCCAGCCGGAGCCCTTGCACCCCAAACCCTCATCCCCAGCCCCACCCCAGAGCCCAAACCCCCAGCCAGAGCCCTCACTCCCCCACACCCCAACCTTCTATCCCAGCCCTGAGCCCCCCCACACTCCGAACCCCTCGGCCCTACCCCCGCCACATGAATTTTGTTACGTGCCCCAATATGGAGGTGATGTGTCACAGGGTCGTGTCACACGTCCCCTCCATATTGCTGCACATAACAAATTTCATTCCCCACACGGGTGGGAAAAATTAGAGGGCACACTGGTGAGGACTCTCCCCTGGCAGTCAGGGCTGGCCCCGGTTCCCTAGCGCAGCACTAGGGGGCGCTGTGCCACCGTGAACAGTCACCGACTCAGGGCCCTACAAAATGTCACTGGGACCAAGGATTCTCCTTCACTTCCCGTCCTGATGTTCTGTGCGGCTGTTCCCCAGCAGCCCCAGAGCTGGCTGCATCTCAGCGCTGGACGAGCACTCCCTGCCTGTCCCAGCTGTGGGGTTTGGGCTGAGCAACCTCCGACCCTCCCTGTGTGTCTGTCAGGTGCATTCCTCTCTGGGTGGGAGCCCGCGGCATTGAGTTTGACTGGAAATATATCCAGATGAGCATCGACTCCAACATCAGTCTGGTGAGAGCCCCTCTACTGCTGCCTGGGCCTTCTGCTGCGAGCTTCCCCGGGACAGTGCCCCAGCCGCAAGGAAGGGGACGCTCCGGTTCTGTGAGCTCTCCTGGGACAGTGCCCTAACCTCAAGGAATGGGACATTCCAGTGCTGTGAGCTTCCCTGGGACAGTGCCCCAAGGAAGGGGACGCTCCGCCACTGCGAAGTTCCCTGGGACAGTCCCCTAGCCCCAAGGAGGGGGACATGTAGGTGCTGTGAGCCCAACCCTAAGGAAGGGGACGCTCCAGTTCTGTGAGCTCTCCCGGGACAGTGCCCCAACCCCAAGGAAGGGGATGCTCTGGCGCTGTGAGCTTCCCTAGAACAGTGTCCCAGCCCCAAGGAATGGGATGTGCGAGTGCTGCAAGCTTCCCCAGGACAGTGCCTCAGCCCCAAGGAAGGGGACACTCTGGCGCTGCGAAAATCCCCGGGACAGTGCCCCAACCCCAAGGAAGGGGATGCTCTGGTGCTGCAAGCTTCCCTGGAACAGTGCCCCAGCCCCAAGGAATGGGATGTGTGAGTGCTGCGAGCTTCCCTGGAACAGTGCCCCAGCCCCAAGGAAGGGGACGCTCCGGTGCTGTGAGGTTCCCTGGGACAGTGCCCCAGACGTGGGTGGGGAGTGGACAGATCGGTGCTGTGATCTTCCCCTGAGTAGTGCCCCAGTTGTGGGGGGTGGGACCCTGGTGCTGCGATCTTCCTCAGGGCAGTGCCCTGCTCTCTCTGACACACCCCTGCCCTGCATTCCCTCCCCAGGTTCACTACATCGCCATGGCTGCCCTGGTGTGGATGTTCACCCGCTACGACCTGCCCAAGCGCTACCGCCTGCCCCTCACCCTGCTGCTGGGCCTCAGTGTCTACAAGGCCTTCTTCATGGAGTGAGCGTGGGGGGCGGAGCCTCTGGGGGCGGGGGATGGGGCGGAGCCTCTCGGGGCGGGGCACAGGGCTCCAGGGCAGTTGGGGACCTGGCTGGAGGTGGGGTCTGGGGAGGGTGGCAGGTCCCAGCTGGAGGGGGGACAGGGACCTAGGTGGTGTGCAGGGGCTGGCAAGCAGGCCTAGGTTCCCGCTGGACCTGGCTGGGGCTAGGGGGAGAATCTAGGGGCCAGGTGGGCTGCAGGGGGGAAAGAGGATCTAGGGGCTGGGTGGGCTGGGGCTCTGGCAAGGGAGAGGATCTAGGGAGTGGAGCGGGGGGGGGGATGATCTGGGCCAAGAGCCCTGGCTGGAGGACAGGCTTGTCTTGGGACAGGTACATCCAGAGAAGTTTGGGGCCCCCGACATCATGTGTGCCGGCGTCCCCCTCCCTCCCTTTTCACCAGTTACAGGGGTTTGGGCCCCCCGAGCTCGGAGCCCTGGGACAATCGCAACCTTCCCCACTTCCCCCCCACCCCTTGTCGGCCCTGAACATTTTGGTTTCCCGCAGACGGCTGTAAACTGCCCTGTCGAAAATCTTCCTCACCCTTGGGGTCTCCGTAGCGGCCCGCCATCCCGCGGCGCCACGCGCTGTACGTTCTCAGAGCGCTCCCGCCCCGTTCCCTTTCACTAAGGGGTGTGGGGACACTGTGGTGCTGCGAGCTTCCCCAGGGCAGTGCCCCAGCCTTGGAGTTCCTGCTAACTCACGTCTCTGCCCGTCTCTCTCTCTCTCTCTCCCTTCCAGATCCTTCGTTCACGTCTTCCTGCTGGGCAGCTGGACGGCGCTGCTGGTCAAAGCTGTCATCACCGGCTTCCTGGCGCTCAGCTCCCTGGGTCTCTTTGTTACCTTAGTCCACGGAAACTAATTGCCCCCACCCCCACCCCGCCAGGGATGCTCTCAGCTCTACTACCTAGGGACCTTGGGGATGGCTAAACACCCGGATTTGCCGCCCGCCGCGGCACCGGATCCGATCCATGTTGGATCCACCAGGATGAGGGTCAGAATAAACCACAGCTGTCTTTTTTTGTTTATTTTCAACATTTTTTGTGTGTGGTATTCGGGGTAGGGAGGTGTCTTTGTGTCCCTGCTGGAGGGGACGAGCCCTGCTCTGTGTGTGTGTGTGTGTGTGTGTCTGCCTGCTGCCCCCTGCTGGAGGGGATGAGCCCTGTGTGTGTGTGTGTGTGTCCCTGCTGCCCCCTGCTGGAGGGGATGAGCCCTGTTCTGTGTCTGTGTGTCCCTGCTGGAGGGGACGAGCCCTGCCCCTTGTGTGTGAATGAGTGTGCCGGGCGCCCTCTATCTCTCAGGGTGGGAATCAATCCAGGTCTGCCCAGCTCAGCAGAGGGGGACGGATCCAGCGCGGGATGGCGAACACCAAAGCAGGGGTGATTACAGGGCAGGGTGGGGGGACAGTGGCTGGAGACAGCTCTTGGTGGGCACCGTCCCAGCGCCAACGGGTCTGTGAGGCTGGAGGAGCTGCCCCCAGGGGATGGGGAGCCCAGCACGACAGGGGACGGTCCCACTCCCCTCCCGGGCGGAATAGGCAGGAAATAGGCTGGGGTGGATTGATTTAAATCACCAATTTTAATCAGGATTCAAATCGGCGGGCGCAGGAACTCGGCACCGTAACCAGCCACGTAAACCTGGCTTCCCAGTTGCGCTTTCTAGTGATTTTTCTAAGGAAAACCCTGAGCCTCCTTGGCCAGGAAGCATGAAAACCCAGTCGTCGCAATGGGACTCAGAGCCCGTCCAGGCCAGACCTGCGCTGAGGCAGGACCCAGTCACCCCAGCCCTGACGGGGGTTTGTCCAACCTGGTCCTAAGAACCTCCAGTGACGGGGATCCCACGGCCTCCCTTGGCCACCGATTCCAGAGCTGAACTCTCCTGGGAGTTAGAGAGTTTTTCCTAATATCCAACCTCCATCTCCCTGGATGCAGGTTAAGCCCATTCCTGCTTGTCCTGCCTTGATCTCCGTCCTCCTTAGAAGGGCCCTAAACATGTTTGCAGCCTGTTCTCAGATCCCCACTCAGTCGTCTTCTCTCAAGACTAAACAAGCCCCGGTTTTTATCCTTCCCTCCCAGCTCAGGTTTTCTGAACCTTTGCTCATTTTTGTCCCACTCCTCTAGACTCCCTCTAGTTTATCCCCATCGTTATCAAAGGTTGTGTGTGTCGTGTCCGTCCCCCGTCCCGTCCCCTCCCCCCCCAGTTCTGCACCTGAGACCTCACATGTTGATTTTACAACTAAACCCGGCCTTGATGCTAAATTTGGGGCTGCTTTTTGCTAAAGCCCAAAGAAGGATCTGGCAAATGAGGAATGTGTCATTCGCTATTTTCTAACAATCCAAAAAACATAAAAATTAAGCCCCTGGATAAATGGCGGCTAAGCTATAGAATTACGGAAATAGCTTGAAACATTTATTTAAGCAATTCTGTAGCTTAACAGCTGTTTATTCATGTGACGAACTGGGACTGTTCTTACTGTGGTCTGTGAGTGCTGACAGGGGAGTGTGGCTGGGATAGTCGGCATTGGGGGATGGGAGACTGACTGAAAATACCTGAGCCTGTAACATGAGAACCCAGGAGGGGGCTGGGGCGAGGTGACACCTTTGCCCGGGAAACTGGACAAAGGCTGTGGGAGGGGTCGCTGAAGGCAGAGTCTGGGAAGCTGGCTGGTGAGGTGGCTGGCAGGCAGGGAGGGCTCTGACCTCTGGAGGGGGGCTGGGGTGCCCGAGGACCCCAAGATGGACCTAACTGAGGGGGGTCCTGTTGTCTGTGCCTGCAAGACCTGTCTCGGACTGTATTCCCGTCGTCTAAATAAACCTTCTGCTTTACTGGCTGGCTGAGAGTCATGGTGAATCGCAGGAAGCCGGGGGTGCAGGGCCCTGAGTCCCCCCATACTCCGTGACAATTCAGAAGCTGAATTTTTGGGAGCGTTAGAAAACAGCAAATGACGCAGACCTTATTTGCACGATCATTTTTTTCTACTCGTGATTGGGGTCAAGCTGCCGTTGAATGGAAATTGGAACGCAATTAAAAATGCACAAAACCAAACTTTTAAAAAATGGTTCTTATAGTTAAATAAAATGACCTTAAATGTGTCGGCAACGTGAACTTACTTGGTCATCTTATGTTGCCAGCACCTTTAAGGTCATTTTGTTTAACTAATAAAAACCATTTTAAGAGGCAGGGTTTGTGCCTTTTTTAAATGAATTCCCCCTTTTAAAAGTAAACCGTATTTTGATCAGAAGAATAAGTAAGTTTATCAAAATATGGTTTGTTTAAAGTGGGATTAATTTAAAAAGGCACAAAACCAGCCTTTTGAAATGGTTTTTATTGATTCAATAGAATGACCTTGACTGTGCTGGATACGTAAGAAGACTGAAAAATATGGTTTGCTTTTAAAAAATGGGAATTTGTTTAAAAAGGCACAAAACCAACATTTTAAAATGGTTTTTATTAGTTAAATAAAACAGTTTTCAATATGCTGGAGCCATAAGAAGGACAAGTATGTTTATCAAAACAGAGTTTGTGTTTAAAACGAATTGATCAGACACGGAAAGGTTATCTGGAGTTAGTGGGTTGAAGTAATTGGTTTTGGTCACCAAATCCTTCAAGATTTTAGCACTAGTAGATTTTGTGCTTAGTTTTTTTGTTCGTACATTTGAAGAGGAAAACAAGCTTTTCTGCTCGCTCAGCTCTCAGTCGCTTTCCTAACGTTGCTTTGGAGTCGCTGAATACAGCGGGAACTAAATAGCCTTTTCTCTCTGCAGCGGCTGTTGAAAGTGGAGTTGGCCCTTTGATTGGAGGCGGTTGGGATCTCAGATCGGTTTGTTTTTTTTAAAAGAAAACTGGATTTGACGTCAGTCAAAAAAATCCCATTTAAATTAAATTAACCATTGGATATTATTAGTTAATCATTAAAAATAAACAGTTGATTTTTAGCCCTGTGGAGCAGTCCGACCTGCCCCTGTGGTCGCTGATTCCCGGGGCTGGGGTCTCTGGAGTGGTGTGGTGTGGGGTCCCTGCTGGTAATAGCTGGGTGGACAGGGGGCCCTAGTTTTTGGGAGGGGTGAGCCCCACCTGCGGGTCAGGCTGGAATCAAGGCCCCTGCCAGGTGCATTGTGGGAGCTGTGCTCCTTCCCCCGAGGAATCCAGCACAGATCAGTGAGTGGGAGTGGGGGCCAAGGGGTCTGAGTCAGGGTGGAGGCGGGATACCGGGCTAGATGGGCCCATGGGTCTGATCTGGGGGAGCAAGAAGGGAGCAGGATCCCAGGCTAGATGGGTGATAGGTACTGGTGACGGGATACCGGGGTGGATGGGCCCAATCTAGGGCAGCAGGTGCTGTGGACGGGATACCAAGCTAGATGGGCAGAGTGGTGGGGGGAGGCCTGCAGTCCAGCTCAGTCCCCCAACCTCCTCTTGCTTGTCCTCCAAGCTGCCATCCCATGTACGGGGACAATGGAACCCCACTGGGCCAGCTCCCCCGGGAACACAGGGAGGCAGGGTGCCCGTCTGTCAGCCCCTCATGGAGTATTTTCCCGTCCTGGCTCCGTGGGATGCAAACGAGGGAGGTGTCCCAGGTTGGGGTGAGCTGGGAATTGAAGCTGATTGGTTGATGTCTGTTCGGCCCCCTGTGTCCTAGCGCTGCAGAGATGGGCCGGCTGAAAGCCACGGCTACCTAGCCACGCCTGCCGTGGGAACCGGCCATCTGCTAATGCTCCCCCACCCCAGCAAGGGGAGGGGTGAGCAGTGCCTGACCAATGGGAAACAGCGATATGGATAGAACCCAGGAGTCTTGCCTCCTAGCCCCCGTCTGCTCTAACCACTAGACCCCACTTCCCTCCCACAGCTGGGGATAGAACCCAGGAGTCCTGGCTCCCAGCCGCCCTGCTCTAACCACTAGACCCCACTCCCCTCCCAGAGCCAGGGGTAGAACCCAGGCGTACTGCTGCCACCTACACAAAAAGAGCCAGCAAGAACTAGCTATGAACAGAAGTGAGCGGGCCAGTCTTGTTCTCTCCATGGCTGGTGCCCCTGGCCTGAGCGGGCTGGCTGAGGCTTTGCATTCTCCAGTAGATTCCAGGCTGGGGAAGCAGGGACTGGGAGCACGGCGTGGGCGTCTGTATCTCTTTTGCTGCGCTGAAGGGGTGAGTGTAATGCCTGAGATGCTGCAGGAGGCCGAGGGGCAGCAGCAGCCGTGGGGCAGAGCTTTGCCTTTAGTAGTAAAGTTCTTTGTCCCACCAACCTGTGGAAAAGAAGAATGAATAATATACGGTGTGCTTGCTGGAGCTGTGGAGGATCCCATTAGAGCATGTCACTGGGGCAGCGATGCAGCCATCTCTGGGGTGGGGCAGCTGGGGAACAGCTGCATATAACAATGCATGGGCATAGCTCGCCCGAGGCTGAGATGCAGCCACCTCTGGGGTGGGACAGCTGGTGAACAGCCGCACCTGACACCAGACTGGGATGACTCACTGTGCCAGAATACGCCTCAACCAACACGCTATTGTACGACTTTGTACAAGGCCTCGTGCGGCAGCACTGAAAAACTCCGGATTTGCTGGGCAATCACACGGTGGCAGACGGCCCGGAGGCGCAGCGCCTGAGGCGACGTTAGGAACACAAGCTGAGCTATTGACTAAAAGGCTGTTTTCCAGAGAAACCTGCGGAGCCGCCAAATCAGTTCCTCAGTGACAAAGGGCAACCAGCCACCGGAGCCGGCTGTAAACAAGGCTGATAGGCCGTTACCTGGTTCTTAGGACAGCGGGAGGTGCAAAAAAAAATCTATATTTTTAGCAAAGTTGCTTTTCTTCCCCAGCTGGCAGCTGCCTGGCTCCTAGCTGGAAACGCTTTGCCATGGGGGGACCGGCCTATAAAACGAAGGGGGCCCCCCCTCTCTCGCCCTGCCCTGTACTCACTGCCCCAGGAGAGAGACAGGAAATCGGCTTGGGGCTCGGGGCGGGGGGGTCCCTGCCTGAGAGCCGGTCAGCAATCTGCAGGGCAGAGAGCCCCAGATGCCATGCGAGTGGCTCTTTCATGTGTCTCCCGTGGCTCTTTGCAGCACATGCTATTAAAGCACGGCGGGATTCAATCTGCAGCACTATCGTCAACGACTCTGCTATCGTTGGTTGGGTTAGGCCTTCGGAAACCACGTCTCTTTGTTTTCCTGGGGGCCGTTTCTCATTTTTATGCCTCGTTAACGGGGCCTCGCTTAAAAGCGGTCTCCCCGGCTTGTGAATCAGCTGGTTTTTGTGTTGTAGCGAATCCCCCGAGTTTAAACGGAAGGGTTCGAATAACTGCGGGAAAGAAGCCGGCACGTGGGTCCCTTAAAGCAGGGGGGTTTTTCAACCTTTTTCCATTTGAAGACCCCTAAAAACATTTTGAAGGGCGGTATGGACCCCTTTGGAAATCTTAGCCGCAGTCTGCGGACTCCCAGGGGTGTGCGGCCCACGGGTTGAAAACCACTGTCTTAAAGGAATAATGCACTTAAAGAGTGTGTGTTGTCGAGGAGAGGACTAGGCAGGGCTGGACAGACATTTATGGGGGGGAATCTAAGACTGTTGGGGTCACCCCACTGTATAACCCAGGCTGGGGAGAGCCGGGGGGTGGCTGGCAGGCTGCAGTTACTTGCCGGTGTGGTTTGCACCCTGTTAGGCTGTTTGTGAGTGGCCCAGCTGGGAGCTACTTCAGCAAGGCATTAAAGGCACCCAGGGTTGCAGGGTAGGGGTGACACAGCGACTCATTAGTCTGAGTTGTACCCTGATAGGTTATATTTGCCTGGTGCAGAGATGCAGCCACCTCTGGGGCGGGGCAGCTGGGGAACAGCCACACACAATGCCACATGGGGATGGCTCGCCTGGCCCTGAGCTGCAGCCACCTCTGGGGCAGGGCAGCTGGGGAACAGCCGCACATAATGCCACATGGGGTGCCTCGCCCAGCATTGAGCTGCAGCCACCTCTGGGGCGGGGCAGCTGGGAAACAGCTACTCATGTGATCTCTCGGTTACTCACTTCCAGGGTGCCTGCGGACTCCCAGCTTTCGGATTTCATCATAGACGAAGATGAGGATGCCGTAAGGCAATGGCACCAGCCACCACTGGAATCTGGAGAGGAGCCGGGAGAGAGACCTTAGCCACGGAGAATGAGACGGCAGCACCCGCTCAGCCAGAGCACCACGCCCTTAGCGGTCGCTAAGCCAGGCTGAAGAACCAACCCTGGATTCAGGGGCGGCACAGTGCCCTCCAGGAGCGTCGGGGCCAGGCCTGGCTGCCTGGGTACAGCCCCCACCCTGCCCCCTAGCACCGCCCTGGGGTATCGGGGCCAGCCCTGATTTCCTGGGGAGAGCCCCTGCTCCGCTCCCTGCAGCACAGGGCCCCCTAGCACCGCCCTGGGGTATTGGGGCCAGCCCTGATTTCCTGGGGAGAGCCCCTGCCCCGCTCCCTGCAGCACAGCGCCCCCTAGTGCCACACTGGGGCATTGGGGCCAGCCCAGCCCTGATTTCCTGGGGACAGCGCCCTCACCCTGCCCTCTGCAGCACAGCGCCCCCTAGCACTAAGGCATCGGGGCCAGCCCTGGCTGCCTGGGGAGTGCCCCCACTGCAGCAGAGCGCCCCCTAGTGCTGTGCTGGGGGAATCGGATCCAGCCCTGACTGCCAGGGGGAGCCCCCACCCCGTCCCTTGCAGCACAGTGCCCCCTAGTGCCGCGGTGGGCTGAACCAGCAGAGCGCATCCCAGCTCTCACCGTATGGGCATGAAGTTGAAGATGTTGGGCATGCCGGGGCAGTAGCATAGGAAGCAGCCCAGGCAGAGCTGGAACACGATGGCGATCACCAGGATTTTATTCCTGCCAGAGAAGCAGACGGTGAGCTCGGGTGAGGCCAGTGAACGGCAGCTGCCCCTGGCTAACACGCTGTCCGTGCAGGGACACCCGAGACCAAACCCCCATCTTGTAGTGTCTTGCACCTGGGAGGATGCGAGTGAATGACTTGCTTGGCACTGAAATGCAGCCACCTCTGGGGCACTGCTTCTAGGGAACAGCTGCACACGGGGATGGGTCACCCAGTGCTGAAATGCAGCTGATTCTGGGGTGGGGCAGCTGGGGAACAACTCCACATAACCCTGCATCAAGATGGCTCATCCGGCGCTGAGATGCAGCCACCTCTGGGGCGGGGCAGCTGGGGAACAGCTGCACAATGACACCACCTGGGGATGGTTCACCGGGCGCTGAGATGCAGCTGACTCTGGGGGAGGGGAGGCAGCTGGGGAACGGACGCAGAACAATGGGTCGTCCGGACTCCTGGGTTCTCTCCCCAGTGGCCTGCGGGCTCCTTGCTCACCTGAAGAAGCCCTGCTGGAAGACGGAGAGACGGCGAGTCTTGCGGATGAGGACGTCCGAGATCTGACACATCTCGATGCTGATGAAGAAGACGGTGTAGCAGGTGTATTCCTGGTACAGGCGCTGCCCAAATGTCTGAGAGTGGGGACAACGACTAGTCAGAGTCAGCCTCCAGCACCATCCACATGGGGAAAGACCCCGTGTCCCATTCCCCAATCCCCTGAGCCAGCCAGTCCCCCGGGTCCTGGGGCCAGATTGGAGCCGGCACCCCCTAGAAGGGAAAGGCTTTGAGTCCCATTCCCTTGAGCCAGCCAGTCTCCTGCCCGAACACTGACATTCAAGAAGGACACACCCTGGTATCCCAGGCCTTGCTGCCAACCTTCCCACCCTGGGGTGAGGGTCTGGACCCCCACACACTCAGATTCACAGTCCAGACCTCTACCACTGGAGCTAAAGTTGACAGAAGTCTCTCCAGTAGACTGGCAGCAACAGTATGGCTGTTATCCTCTAGGTGGGGCTACTGGAGTAGCTCCATTCCCCGACAGCAGCAGTATGGCTGTTATCCTCTAGGTGGGGCTACTGGAGTCGCTCCATTCCCCGACAGCAGCAGTATGGCTGTTATCCTCTAGGTGGGTCCAGTTGCTTCATGTCCCGGCAGCAGCTGTTATTTCGAATGGCCCATCACTCACCCACTCCTGCCCGTAGCTGTCCTGCAGGTCCTGGAGGTGGTCGTTCTCCCACTGGGCCCGCAGCCCCACGCAGAGCAGGGGGAACCAGCCCTCCTGGGCCATGGCCGTGAAGTAGTCCGTGAAGCCAGCGAAGGACTGGATGGCCCCTGGGCAGGCGGGGGGAGGGGAGGAAAAGCCATGAGGGTGGGATGCCCCCGGCACCCTGGGGACTTGGTGCTGCCCCCTGCTGGCTCCCAACAGGGAGGGATGGGGAGGCAGGGCCAGCTGTGCTTGGCTCCACCCACCTTTTCTATTGGGGAGGCGGGACCAGAGGGGTTTGGCTCCACCCATGAGTTCTAGTGAGGAGGCGGGATGAGTTCTGTTTGGCTCCGCCCCTGAGGTCCAGCCCCGCCTCCCATATGTCAGAGCCACCCCTTGCCCCCCAAATCTGACCCAATGTCAATCCCTCAAAGAGGGTTAATTAATGCGGGGAAGCCACCAGATCGAGAGGTTAATGGTGAGCTATGAAAAAGGGAGGACAGAGGGTTCAAACTGGATCCTCCAGTTCCCCCACACTAACCACTAGGCCCCACTCCCCTCCCAGAGCTGGGGATAGAACCCAGGAGTCCTGGCTCCCAGGCCCCCCTGCTCTACCCACAAGGCCCCACTCCCGTCCCGGTGCTGGGGCTAGAACCCAGGCGTCCTGCAGGGGACGCACCGATCTGGAAGTAGGAGTACACCGCCAGGGCTTCGTTCACCAGCCGGTCGCGTCGGGGGTTCCGGGGCTTCAGGTGCATGATGTCACTTTCGGCTTTCTCGTAGGCCAGGGACACCGAGGGGAACTAGCGGGGAGAAAGAGAGAGACTCGCGGGGCTGAACTGAGGAACCCAGGTGTCCGAGAGAGCGCCCCCACCCACCTGCCCGCATCAAAGCACCCCCCTAGTGCTGCGTTGGGACATCAGGGCCAGCCCTGACTGCCAGGGGAGAACTCCCCACCCCACCTCCTGCAGCACAGCGCCCCCTAGTGCCATGCTGGGGCATCGGGGCCAGCCCTGACTGCCAGGGGAGAACTCCCCACCCCACCTCCTGCAGCACAGCGCCCCCTAGTGCCATGCTGGGGCATCGGGGCCAGCCCTGACCATCACGGGAGAGCCCGCACCCGGCTGCCTGCATATACTCACAATGTCAGTGCAGAGCTCGATGAAGAGGATAGTGATGCAGCCCAGGGGCAGGGGGACGCTGACCGTGATGTAGATCAGATACGGGGTCAGCTCCGGGATGTTCTTGGTCAGGGTGTACGCGATGGATTTCTTCAGGTTATCAAAAATCAAGCGGCCTAGGCAGGACATAGCTGTCAGAGCGCCCCCTGCTGGGGAGATGTCCGAACCTCCCTTCGGTACCCTCCGCCCCTGTCCTGGGGAGAGACCCCCTGCTTGGGAGATGCTCCCAGACCCTCTCGAGGTCCCAGCTCCATTATCAGTGCCCCCCACACCCTGGGGAGAGCGCCCCCTGCTGGCCCCCAGGCTGCCTGGCCCATTTGGGGTCTAAGCCCCCTGCTCCATCGGCACCTTGCTCCACGCCGGTAACGATGGAAGCAAAATTGTCGTCCAGCAGGATCATGTCGGCCGCGTTCTTGGCCGCATCAGAGCCGGCGATGCCCATGGCCACCCCGATATCAGCCTTCTTCAGAGCCGGGGAATCGTTCACCCCGTCGCCTGTCACGGCCACAATGGCACCCTGTGGAGGGGAGACAGGCAGGTCATGGGGGCGGGGGACAAGGTGGAAGGGAGGGAGAACATTGGGGGATGGTGAAAAAGAAAGAAAGAAAGAAAGTGAAGAACAATAAAGAAAAGAAAATATGTGAAAGCAAAGAAAAGAAAGAAAATGAAAAAGAAAGAAGGGACATGAAAGCCAGAGACGTGGGACTAAGCGCAGGGCAACGGGCAGAGGGAGCGGGTGGGTTCGCTCCTGGGTGCCTCACCAGTTTCTGGCAGCTCTCCACGATGATCAGTTTCTGCTGGGGGGAGGTCCGGGCAAAGACCATCTCGGGGTGCATCTTCAGGATCTCAACCAGCTCCTCGGTCTCCATGTCCTTCAGCTGCCCCCCGTTCACCACGCAGGCCCGGGCCTCCCTGGGGAGGGAGAGAGAGCACCCGCTGCTGAGCCACCCCACATAGTGATCCCTGGGGAGCCGCCCACACAGTGACCCCTGGGGAGCCACCCACACAGCACCCCCTGCAGCACAGAGCCCCCTGCTGAGAAACCCCACACAACGTCCTCTGCTGAGCCACCCTGCAGGACTCCTGGGTTCTCTCCCCAGCTCTGGGACGGGAGTAGGGCCTGGTTGGTTAGAGTAGGGGGGGCTAGGAGCCAGGAGTCCTGGGTTCTCTCCCGGCTCTGGGCGGGGCTCTCACCGCTTGTTGACCTGCTCCACGGGGATGCGCATCCTGGCGGCGATGTCCTCCACCGTCTCGCTGCCCTCCGAGATGATGCCCACGCTGGCCGCAATCGCCTTAGCTGTGATGGGGTGGTCTCCAGTCACCATAATAACCTAGAGGTGGGGGCAGGGTGTCAGCGCTCCAGGTGGCAGCGTGAACTTCCCCGGGGCAGTGCCCCAGGTAGGGTGGGGGAGGGGACTGTGGAGCTGTGAGCTTCCCTGGGACAGTGCCCCAGCCAGGGTGAGGGAGGGGACTCTGGAGCTGTGAGCTTCCCCAGGGCAGTGGTGCCGTACCCGGATGCCGGCCGTGCGGCACTTCATGACAGCGTCGGGCACGGTGGCGCGGGGTGGGTCGATCATGGAGATGAGGCCGGCGAAGCAGAGCCCGCTGGTGGGGAAGTTCATGTCCTCCGTGTCGAAGGAGAAGCCGCGTGGGAACTGCCCTGGGTCCAGGTACAGGTGGCAGAACCCTGCGGGGAACAGCGGGGGCAGGGCCCATGAGGGGTGGGGCACTGGGGTCCCCCCCCAGCACCCCAGTCCTACGTGCCCCATGCCTGGGGATCCCCCATCCCCCTTAGGCCTGGGAATTCCCCCCTGATCAGCCCCCCTGCCCCCCACACCTTGGGGGACCTCCTGCCTTGGCCCCATGAGTCCCACGCACAGACCCCCCCACCTCAGTCCCACGTGCCCCACACCCAGGGCACCTCCCACTCCCTAAGGCCCCCCCAATCCGTGCCCCCCACCCCTTACCCAGCACACCCTCCCCCAGCCCCCATCCACACCTCCTTACCCTGCACGCCCTCCCCCAGCCCCCATCCATGCCTCCTTACCCCACACGCCCTCCCCCAGCCCCCTTCCACGCCCCCTTACCCCGCACGCCCGCCCCCTCCACGCCCCCTTAGCCCACACGCCCTCCCCCAGCTCCCTTCCACGCCCCCTTACCCAGCACACGCTCCCCCAGGCCCCCCAGGTCCATGTACGCCGTCTGGAACGCCTCCTTCCACTGCTCATCCAGGGGCAGTTCCTGCCCCTTGATCATGATGGTGGCGCAGCGCTCCAGGATCCGCTCCGGGGCCCCCTTCATCACCAGCAGGTACCGGGGGTCCCGCGGGTCCTCCAGCTCATGGATGGACAGCTGTGCGGAGAGCAGGAGGGTCAGGACTCCTGGGTTCTATCCCCAGCTCTGGGAGGGGAGTGGGGCCTCGTGGTTCGAGCAGGGATACTGGGAGTCAGGACTCCTGGGTTCTAGCTCCAGCTCTGGGAGGGGAGTGGGGACAAGTGGTTAGAGCAGGGGGCTTGGAGTCAGGATGCCTGGGTCCTGTCTCCCTCTCTGGGAGTCATTACATTAGCTGGTAGCAGTAGAAGGTTCTTATCCTCCTAACTGGAGCTGAAGGCCCAGCAGGGCCTGGACGCAAACCCCTGCTGACCTGGAATTTGTTGGTGGAGTTGAAGGGGATTTCACAGGCTTTCTTGTAGCGCTCCCGGTACTCCATGACATTCCCCAGCGTGATCTCGGAGAACTTCAACAGCGCCGTTTCTGAGGCGTCTCCAATCACGATCCTCTGGAGAAGGGAGAACAGGTGAGTGGAATCTGGACTCCAAGCAGTGCTGAGATGCAGCCACCTCTGGGGTGGGGCAGCTGGGGAACAGCCGCACATAACACCACATGGGGATGAGTCACCCAGCACTCAGATGCAGCCACCTCTGGAGCGGGGCAGCTTGGGAACAGCTGCACAGAGACACTACTGAACAGTTATGGCAGAGAAAATAATGCCACATCTAAATGAAAGCTCAGGTCGGAGGCACAGTGGAATTATCCTGAGCTGGAGCAGCAAGAGAGAAACATCCTGATTCTGGAGCCTAGAGTTATGAGATCTTTTAATGACCAGCATGAGAGCGCCCCCTGCTGAGCCCCCTCCTCCCTGCGCCTCCCTGCAGCACAGCGCCCACCAGGGGAGAGCGCCCCCTACTGAGCCCCCTGCTCACTCCACTCCCTGCAGCACAGCGCCCACCAGGGGAGAGCGCCCCCTACTGAGCCCCCTGCTCACTCCACTCCTTGCAGCACAGCGCCCACCAGGGGAGAGCGCCCCCTGCTGAGCCCATTTTGTATGTCAGATCTAAGTTGTCTATATTGCCCGTCTCGTCTCTCCTGCCTACTGGCCGTACCTTGGGCACCGGCACGTTGTCCTGGCCTGATTTGAAAAAGGCTCGATTGCAGAGAGACACGATCTTGCACAGCGCTCGCCATGTCTCCGATGACTGATCGAAGCTCTGCCCTGAACGAGAGAGAGTTTGATATAACAGCCGAGGAATTCCCTCTCCCACTTCCAACATGAAATGTCCCAAAGCACCAGAGAAGCAGGGACGACTTGCCGGGTGCTGAGATGCAGTCCCCTCTGGGGAGGGGCAGCTGTGGAACCACTACACATAACACCGGACAGGGATGGCTCGCCTGGCGCTGAGATGCAGTCACCTCTGGGGCGGGGCAGCTGGGGAACAGCCGCACATAATGCTGTATGGGGAAAGCCTGCCTGGTGCCGAGATGCAGCCACCTCTGGGGCGGGACAGCTAGGGAACCACCGCACATAACATCGGACAGGGACAGCTCATCCGGCGCTGAGATGCAGCCACCTCGGGATGGTAGCAGCTGGTTGAACAGAGTCCCATACCTGACTGGTCCTCTGTGGTGTCAGCCGTGTGAATCTGGTTGTCGAACCAGAGATGGGAGACAGTCATGCGGTTTTGGGTCAGGGTACCCGTTTTGTCGGAGCAGATGACAGAGGTGGAGCCCAGAGTTTCCACCGCCTCTAGATTCTTCACCACGCAGTTCTTTCGAGCCAGACGCTTGGCTGTGAGTGAGAGACAGACCTGCCAGGTGAGAGACGGAGGCAAAGGAAGAAAGATCAGAGTCAGCATAAACAGCAAAGTGTATCCAGTGTGAGACCAGATCAGTCAGTAGGAATGCTGCACAAAATCTGGATTGAATCTAGTATGAAACTGGATCAGAGTCAGTCTAAACACTGCACACAATCTGGACTGGATTCAATCTGAAACTGAATCAGAGTTAGTGTAAACAGCATTATACAAAATCTATACTAGATGCAATGGGAGACTAGATCTGAGGTAATCTGAGCACTGTAGAAAACTGAAATTGGATTGGAGACCATCTAAACACAGCCTGAAACCTGGAATGGAGTCAGGGTAAACCCAGATCAAATGCTGCACCCAATCTAGATCAGGGGTTCTCACAAGAAATTCTTTGGTGGTCTCAGAGTGTGGCCACCAACGCTTGCTGTTGGCCGCACTGACAATTTTTCTTAAAATACTTAATTAACTTTAGGAACAAACAACTAAATATGCACCTAGACATGTCCAAATCATTGTATTTATTTATGTAGGATTTTTTTTGCAGACTCAGTACTAATGTCCAGTTCTCTATTCTTTACGGGACCTAAACAGACTAGAAAAACAAATAAGGTGCTTTGCGCATTCTTGTCTTTTGTTTTTGGTTGCCTTTGTTAAAAAGTCTTACTAGCTAAGTAAGTCTGCTGCTGCGAAAAGTAATATTTGTATGTTTGTTAATATCACTTTTCATGGCAGACTTACTAGCTAGCTGGGAGGCTGCGAAAAGTGCTATTAACAACCGTACAAATATCAATTTTCACAGTAGGATTACTCAGCCCTGGCAAGCCAGGGCTGCCCGGGGGGGGGGGGGGGGGGCGGCAAGTGGGGCAATTTGCCCCAAGCCCCGGGCCTGCAGGGGCCCCCACGAGAGTTTTTCAGGGCCCCTGGAGCGGGGTCCTTCACTCGCTCTGGGGGCCCCGGAAAACTCTCGTGGGGCCCGGGCCCTCGGAGCTTCTTCCGCTCCGGGTCTTCGGCGGCAATTTGGTGGTGGTGGGTCCTTCCTCTCCGGGACCCGCTGCCGAAGTGCCCCGAAGACCCGCGGCGGGGGGTCCTTCCGCCCTGGGACCCGCCACCGAAGTGCTGGGTCAACGGCGGCGGGGGCCCCCCGCCGCCAAAAACCCCAGACGCCTTGAATCCTCTGGGCAGCCCTGTGGCAAGCCAGGGGACAAATTAAGCCCTGGATGGGGAGGTGGGTACGGAGACAATGGGGGGAATGGGATAGCTCAGTGGTTTGAGTATTGGCCTGCTTAACCCAGGGTTGTGAGTTCAACCCTTGAGGGGACCATTTAGGGATCTAGAGCAAAAATCTGTCTGGGGATTGGTCCTGCTTTGAGCAGGGGGTTGGACTAGATACCTCCTGAGGTCCCTTCCAACCCTGATATTCTATGATGGATGGTGGGCCGGGGAATGGGGACTCACTGGCCGCCTGCTCCTCTGGCGTTTGCGGCTCCAGAAGGGGGAAGGGACCAACCCCTTCTGGTGGCCCTGGGGGAGAGGCACTGCTTTGTGCCCCCCCCCCCCCCAAGTCACTGCCCAGGAGGCCGGCGGCCACAAGAAAAGCCCCTATTGGCCACATTTGAGAAACACTGATCTAGACTGGATCTAATATGGAACTGGATTAGGAGTTGGTCCAAATACTGCAAAATCTGGACTGGATCTGGTGTGAGACCAGACTAGAGTCCCTGAAAGACTCTGGATCTGGATCTAATATGAAATTATCTTGGACTCAAACTATTTATAAAATCTGGACTGGATTCAATATAAAACTGGATGAGAGCCAGTCTAAGCACTGTATATAACACAGAATCCAGTGTTACACCAGATCGGAGTCAGTCTAAACACTACAAAACCTGAACCGGATCCAGAGTGAGGCTGAAAACCTGGACTGGATCCGGACTGAGGCCAGATTGGAGTCAGTCTAAACAATGCCAGATTGGAGTCAGTCTAAACAATGCATAAAACCTGAACCGGATCCACATTGAGACTGGATCGGAATCAGCCTAAATGCTGCACAAAACCTGGGCTGGATCTAGTACAAAACTGGTTCAAAGTCAGTCTAACCACTGCATTAAATCTGGTCTGGATTCAGTGTGAGGCCGGATTGGGGTCAGTGTGAAAACAACTTAAAACATGGACTGGCTCCAGTACAAAGCGAGATCGGAGGCAAACTATGTATAAAACCTGGACCGGATCTAGTGTGACACTGGAGTGGAGTCAGGATGAACCTGAAAGAAAACCCAGACCGGATCCCTTGTGAGACCGGCTCAGAGTCAGGGCCCCGCCACAGCTAGTTAAGGGGGACTCACCGTGACAGTGGCCAGCAGCCCCTCGGGCACATAGGCCACCACAATGGCCATGAAGAAGACCATGGCCTTGAGGAAGGGGTAGCCGATCACCATGGCGACGACAAAGAAGGTGCCCCCGAAGAAGATGGCCAGGCCGGCGATGATATCCACAAAGTGCTCGATCTCGATGGCGATGGGCGTCTTCTCATTCTCCACACCCGAGGCCAGGGTGGCGATGCGCCCAATGATGGTGCGGTCTCCGGTGTTAACGATGATGCCGGTGGCGGTGCCTGGGGGGGGGAGAGATGGAGCTGACACGACTACACGATGACCGGCGTGGCCTCAGCCACAAAGGGTCCAAGGGAGGGCTCTCCGGCGCTCAGATGCAGCCACCTCTGGGGCTGGGCAGCTGGGGAACAACCTCACAGCAACATGGCACAATGATTCAGGACAGGATGTGAAGGAGAATCTTGTATCCAGTTGAAACCACAGAAGGGAATTTGGAAAGAGTGTCCGCCACTGAGCCACCCCACACTCTACCCATGAATGGGGCCAGCCCTGATGGCCAGGGGAGAGCGCCCCCTTTTGAATCATAGAATATCAGGGTTGGTAGGGACCTCAGGAGGTCATCTAGTCCAACCCCCTGCTCAAAGCAGGACCAATCCCCAGACAGATTTTTGCCCTAGATCCCCTCAAGGATTGAACTCACAACCCTGGGGTAAGCAGGCCAATGCTCAAACCACTGAGCTATCCCTCCCCCCAGCTGGGTTTCCCCGCCACGCGCCAATGGAGCCCTTCCCTGCTGGCACCTTCCAGGCACATGGTGGAGAAGAAGGCGATGTTCCGGGTCTCCAGGGGACTCTCGTGGGTGCACTCAGGGGCTCTGGTCTGGGGCTCGGACTCCCCTGTCAGAGATGAGTTATCCACCTGCAAGAGAGAGCCCAGTGGGTCAGTGCCACCCTGCACCCCCCCCTTGCCCCGGCTTGGAGGTATCTGGCATGGATGGCAGGCTGTGGGGTGGGGGCTGAGGGAGCAGGCCCAGGAGTGCAGGGGTAGATCAATGGGTGCCCAAGTGATCAGCTGGGCAGACGGATAGGCACCGTCCAGCAGGGGGCAGCAAAACACACACACACACACACACACACAAATGTACAAACTCACCCTGTGTTCCCCCTCCCCCACGCCCAGCTAACGCAGCCCCCCGCACCTTGCAGCCCTGTGACGTGATGATCCGGATGTCGGCTGGGACCCTGTCCCCTCCCTTGATCTCCACCAGGTCACCCACCACCAGCTGGTTGGCGTTGATCTGGAATTTGTCCCCGTCCCGAATCACTGTGGCTTGCTAGGAGAGTGAGAAGAGTCAGTGTTAACCTTAGAGCTACGGCCACACGGTGACACCACACGGGACGGCTCGCCCGGTGCTGAGATGCAGCCACCTCTGGGGTGGACAGCTGGGGAACAGCAGCACATAGGTATGGCTCTGCTTTAAGCACTCCCCTCTCAGAGCTAGGGATAGAACCCAGGAGTCCTGGCTCCCAGCCCCTCCCCCCTGCTCTAACCACTAGACACCCCCCCCAGCACAATGACTGGGGTATCCATGGCCTGGGTTCCCCTCCCACCCTAGTGCTTACCTGTGGCACAAGATTCTTGAAGCTGGCGATGATGTTGGTGCTCTTGAACTCCTGGTAGTAGCCAAAGCAGCCGGTCACGACCACCACGGCGATGAGGGCAATAGCCAGGTACAGCTGCCCAGGGAGAGGGTACAGGGAGAAAGGTTATTACTCATCCCCTGGCCCAGCGGCGCCCCCTGCTTTGCCAAGTTGCCCAAGTCTGCAGAGAGCCTGGGACAACCCACTACCCTCCCAGAGCTGGGGAGAGAACCCAGGAGTCCTGTCTCCCTGCCCCTTCCCCCCACACTTTAACCACTAGACCCCATTCCCTTACTAGACTCAGGGACAGAACCCAGGAGTCCTGGCTCCCAGCCCTCCTTGGTCTAACCCACTAGACCCCACTGCCCTCCCGGAGCCAGGGATGGAACCCAGGAGCCCTGGCTCCTCCCCCAAGCTCTAACCCACTAGACCCCACTCCCCTCCCAGAGCCAGGGATGGAACCCAGGTATCTTGACCCCTCCCCCCCATGGGGTACCCACGTTATCCGCGCTGGTCAGGTCTCCTTGGCCGCACTGGATGCCGAAGGCTATGAGGCAGATGGCAGCGGCCACCCACATTAGGCACTGCAGCCCCCCGGCCAGCTGGCGGGCGAATTTGACATATTCAGGGGTCCCCTTGGGGGGTTTGAGCTCGTTGGGGCCATCCCGGAGCAGGATCTCTCCTGCCACTGTGCTGTTCATGCCCTGGATGCAGATAGAGAGAGTGTCCCATGTTAGGTGGAGGCACCCCTAGGCGATGTGGGGGTGTGGCTATAATATAGGGGTGGAGCTACAGCACAGGGGCGGGGCTATTAGGTGGGGGTGGGGCTTCAATAAAGGTGGGGGGCTATGAGTGTTTCTAGGATCTCCAGAATCGCCTTTGTCCACCCACTTTGCTGTCCGTAGCTTCTCCACCTTTCCTCAGTTTCCTCTCCAGAGATCCACATGCACCCAGGGCCGGATGGAGACCCAAGGCCCCAGCTCCTGGAGTCAGGTGAATGCCGCAGGATCTCAGCTTTCATTAAAAAAATTAATCCAGGTTCTAGCTCTTGTGGTGGGGGAGAAAAGTTCTGAAATGTGCCTGACGCCTGCCTGAGTTTGCAGAGAGCCTGAGCTGATTGCTCAGCGAGGGCTGAAAACAGCACCATTTATGGCAGTCTTCCTCCCCCTGGCTGGTGTCCCTCTCACCACAACTGGGGCACTGCCCTCAGGAAGCGCACAGCTCTGGAGATGCCCTCCAAACCTGGCTGGGGCATTGCTTAGAGAGGAAGCTCTCAGCCCTGGGGACAGGTCAGAGACTGTTTGAATACATGGGGGATTGAAGGAGGAGCCCCCGGCCCAAAAAGAAGTGGCTCTCAAAGCCCAGTGGGGATGGGCTACCATGTAGAGGGCACGGTCACCTTTGGGTGGGGGGGCACTGCCAGAGAAGGTGTGCTGTACTGTAGCCCCTGGGCTGTAGTGGAGCAGGGCATCTGAAGTAAACGGCACCCAGAGCTGGGTTGAGAGACACAGACCTACCTGGCCTCCATCTTGGGGGCCCTTACCTTGTTGATGTTGGTTTGGTACTTCAGCTCCAGGTCTTCCACCGAGAGCTGATGATCGTCCTGGAGGAGAGAAGGGAGCCCAGAGTGGGTGAACGGGCTGCCCCAAGCGTGACTGATGCTGCCTGGGTCTACCGAGAGCCTGAGCCCGTCGCTGGGAGGGGGGAGCTGTCCCCAGTGTGACTGATGCAGTGACGCTGCCTGGGTCTCCCGCGAACCTGAGCTCGTCGCTGGGAGAGGGGGGAGCTGCCCCCAGTGTGACTGACGCAGTGACGCTGCCTGAGTCTGCCGAGAGCCTGAGCCTATTGCTCTGAGATGAGGGGTTGTCTACAGCTGCCTCTAGCTCCCCACAGAAGCTAACAGCTCTACTACTACTGCTGGCTGCTTGAGCAACAGAGCTTTGTGCAAGGCCCACGGTCGAGTCTTGCGACCGACCCCAGTCCGGCTGCCCCCACTCACCACGTCCATCTCTTTCTTCATGCTCTCCAGCTTCTCTTTCTTCTTCGCCGCCTTGTTCGTCTTCTTCTTCTTGATCTTCACGTCCATGGCACCATTGCCCTGCTTCTCCATCTCCACCGAGTACATCTCGTATTGGTCCTGTGGAGAGGAGAACAGCCCTAGTGCTGTTGGCCTTTGGGGGAGTTGCTCCTTGAGCTCGACAAGTAGAGGGCTGTGCTGAAGGGACCCAGCTGGGTCTCTGTGCAAGATAACAGCGCTACTACTGCTGCCAGTAGGTGATAAGGCATCTCAATGCCGGGGTATTCAGCTCAGCAGCCCCTGGGTTCTATGCCTTGCTCTGGGAGGGAAGTGGGGTCTAGGAGTTAGAGCAGAGGGGGCTGGGAGTCAGGACTCCTGGGTTCTCTCCCCAGCTCTGGGAGGGGAGTGGGGTCTAACGGTTAGAGCAGAGAGGGCTGGAAGCCAGGACTCCTGAGTCCTATAGCACTGATTCAGATGACTTCACATCCCTTTGTTCCTCCTCAGGCACTGCATCCAAGGGGTTTGCTGGGGCTCTTAGCGTGTGTCCCAGTGCGAGTGGTGCGGTTCACTTCCTTCTCTCATTGACAGCTGTTCTCTAAGCCATCAAACGCCTGGTGTAGAAGGAAGAGCGCCCCCTATTGAGCCAGGGTCCCATAGCAAAGCACCCCCTAGTGCCACCCTGGGGCATCGGGGCCAGCCCTGACTGCCGGGAGTCCATGGATTCCTTTGCTGCAGATCCTCTGGCTGTGAAATGTCCAGCCAGGTGGGAGCATCACAGCTGGGCCAATTGTTCCTTGCGAGGCCCCTAGGGGGCGCCGTGTATCCAATTCGATTACACCCCCGGCCACCTCCAATTGGAAAGTCAAATAACAAAACAACTGTGAAATTAACCAGGTACGATTTCGAAGTCCTCTATCCATCCCTTCCTATACACACCTTCTATCCATCCATCCCCACGTACCCCCTCTATCCATCCATCCCCATACACACCTTCTATCCATCCATCCCCACGTACCCCCTCTATCCATCCATCCCCATACACACCCTCTATCCATCCATCTCCACATTCCCCCTCTATCTCTCCATCCCCATACACACCCTCTATCCATCCATCCCCACGTACCCCCTCTATCCATCCATCCCCATACACACCCTCTATCCATCCATCCCCACGTACCCCTCTATCCATCCATCCCCATACACACCCTCTATCCATCCATCCCCACGTACCCCCTCTATCCATCCATCCCCATACACACCTTCTATCCATCCATCCCCACGTACCCCCTCTATCTCTCCATCCCCATACACACCCTCTATCCATCCATCTCCACATACCCCTCTATCCATCCATCCCCATGTACCCCTTCTATCCATCCATCCCCATACACAGTCATCTAACTATTCATCCATCCATCCTCCTATACTCCCTCTATCTACCCATCCATCCCCATATACTCCCCCTCTATCTATCCATCCGTCCCCATATACCCTATCTATCTAATCTATCTATCTATCTATCTGGCCCCGTACACACACTCTATTTATCGAGCTACCCACAAGGAGACCCAGCGCCCTGGCATCTGGCCCCTTCCCACGGCAGAGAATCAGAGCCCGGCCCTTACCGCTTTCCCCATCCTGGCTCTCTGGGCGCCCAGGCAGGCGGGACACACTGGGGATGGGGGCCGCACTGGCAGAGGGGCGGCAGCACAGCTAGCACTGGCAGTCCGGCCCGGGCAAGCACCCGTGTCCCTCAGGGAGCCTTTTATACTGTCCCCAGGAACCTTCCCCGCCCACTGCGGACGCTGCGGTGCCATGGCTGGGCCCCTCTTTTGCGTGAGCCTTGAAGTCACAGCCCAGGAGCCGATAACCTTGGCGGGTGGAGAACAAAACACTGCGATCACCTTGGGATGACCCCGCAGGGAACCAACGTGCCTAGCGCTGGTGAGGACCAGCAAGGTGACACCCCCGGCTTGGGAGAAAGGGACACAGCCCTCCCGCAGCGGGGGCTGGGAGCCAGGACTCCTGGGTTCTCTCCCCAGCTGTGGGAGGGGAGTGGGGTCTAGTGGTTAGAGCAGGGGGGGCTGGGAGCCAGGACTCCTGGGTTCTCTCCCCAGCTGTGGGAGGGGAGTTGGGTCTAGTGGTTAGAGCGGGGTGGGGCTAGAAGCCAGGACTCCTGGGTTCTACCCCAGGCTCTGGGAGGGGAGTGGGGTCGAATGGTTAGGGGGTTGGGAGCCAGAAGTCTTTCTACACTGTATGTGGAGCACAGAACGTGGGGGAAGGAGCTAGTTCTGGGGATAAATAAGAGTAAAGAGATTTTGAAAATCATAGTCAAGTTCAGGTCATGAACAGGTGACAAGAGATCAGGGGCCCAGATCCCAGCTGGGGTCAATCGGCCGTCGCTAGGTTGGAGTCAATGGACCAGATCCCAGCTGGGGTCAATCGGCCATCGCTAGGTTGGAGTCAATGGACCAGATCCCAGCTGGGGTCAATTGGCCATCGATCTGTTGGAGTCAATGGGCCAGATCCCAGCTGGGGTGAATGGGCTGTGGTGCCACTGGAGTCAATGGGCCAGCTGGGGTCACTGGGGTCATGGACAGCACTGGGTTACTCCTGGTTTACACAGTGGAGGACCCGGCTCGGTGTTCAGCGAAGCGACTGGCCCGCGACTTGTCAGTTTTCTCTGGGTCGCTGACCTTAGGGACAAGCATTTGATCCTGTAGCAGAGACTATCAGGGGTGCTGGAGCAATGTGTACGGGGGGGGAGGGGGGCTGAGAGCCATTGAACCAAACTGATATGATGAAAACCACATCAAGCCAGGGGGTGCAGCAGCACCCCGAGTTGCAGCACCTATGCAGAATGTGCCTCCGGAGGAGAACTGGCCTAGTGGTTAAGGTGGCAGATGGGTATTCAGGAGACCTCGGTTCAATGCCCAGGGCTGCCATAGACTCGCTGGGTGACCTTGGGTAAGTCACTGCAGAGCTCTGTGTCTCAGTTTCCCCACCTACGAAGTGGGAAGAAGAATCCTGCCCGTGTCTAGTTACAGTGTGACCTGGGCAGGGCCTGTCTCTGGCTGTGTCTGGGCAGTGCCTGGCACAGTGGGTGCCGGGACCAGACTGTGTTATATAGACCCACAGGTCTCGCTCTCCCTTGGGCAGCACAGACAAGGTGGGTGTTTCCCTTCCGCTTCCTTCGCGTTGTCGTCTGCAGCTGGGCAGCTCGTGGGGCCGGCCGGAGCTGGATCAGGAGCCCCAGGGGACACCGCCCTCCAGAGCAGGCGTCGCGCTGCTGCTGAGTTGGGCAGAGGGGGCATTTTGCTGGTGCTGGGTCTGGCCAGCTTCAGGGATGGCGCGATGCTAAGTGTCAGCCCTTCCACGGCAGGGCCTGACTCACTCTGGTAAAACAACCCCTGTGTTGTCCAAATGGGAAAACTGAGGCATGACAAGGGGAATGAGTGTCCCAAGGGCAGCTGGGATACAACCTAGGAGTCCTGGCTCCCTGCCCCCCTGCTCTAACCACTAGCCCCCACTCCCCTGAGCTGGGATAGAACCCAGGAGTCCTGGCTCCCTGACCCCCTGCTCTAACCACTAGCCCCCACTCCCCTGAGCTGGGATAGAACCCAGGAGTCCTGGCTCCCTGCCTCCCTGCTCTAACCACTAGCCCCCACTCTCCTGAGCTGGGATAGAACCCAGGAGTCCTGGCTCCCAGCCCCCCTGCTCTAACCACTAGCCCCCACTCCCCTCCCCGAGCCGGGGATCCTTATTCTCCAGTGGTTCCGCCCCCCCCCTTCCCCCTGTGGCCCAGTCTGGCGCTGCCTCGGCAGGTTCCTTTGGTCTGACCTTGCAGGGCCCTTGGCCTGATACCGCCGCTTTGTCCCAGCTGCGTGTGACTGTCCCGGGCGCAGCGATACCCCCCCCCCCCGCAACCCTTATCACGGCTGGGTTATCGGGCAGGCAGGGAGATTGCGGGCAGGGGGAGGGAGGGATGGGCTGCAGGCTCCTCACAGACTGGCACGCACACGCACTGACATGCACACGCACACTGACACATGCACACGCACTGACACGCACACGCACTGACATGCACACGCACACTGACACATGCACACGCACTGACACACACACGCACAGTGACACACACACACTGACACATGCACATGCACTGACACACACACGCACAGTGACACACGCACATGCACTGACACTAGGACCTGCACTGATGCACACACACGCTGACATGCACATGCACTGACCCACATGAACTGACACACACACATGCACACACACTGACATGCACATGCACTGACACACACACACACACTGATGCATATACACACACTGAAACACATATGCTCTGACACGCACACAGATCACACACACAGGGAGACACACATGCACTGGCACACACAGATACACACACGTACACACACTGACACGCACACACACATACACACTGATGCATATACACACACTGAAACACACATGCTCTGACACATGCACACAGATGACACATGCACGGAGACACACACATGCACACGCACTGGCACACACACTGACACACGTACACACACTGACACACACATATACGCACTGACACGCACACACACATACACACTGACACACATACGCACTGACACACGAGTCCTGGGGTCTATCCTAGCTCTGGGAGAGGAGTGGGGTCTAGTGGTTAGAGCGGGGGGGTGCTTGGAGCCAGGACTCCTGGGTTCTAGCCCCAGTTTGGTAGCACACGTTTGTTTAAACTGATGTGATTAGATAAAACCAAGAGCCACATCCCACGTGACGCTGCGGCTCCCTCCCCATTGCCTGTGACCTGAGCGCACCAAGAAATGAGAACAATTTCACCCGAGGGGTTGGAATTCCTCCCCTGGCCCAGCACTTCCTGCTGGCTGGGCTATAGATAGCTTGGAGCTGCCGGCAGGGAAAGCTCGGGCAATGGTCAGCCCGCGGGCCGGGCATCCCCCTGCGTCCCCGTTGGTGATATAGAGCCACAGGCCCAGTTCCCACCCGTCCCTACAGCCCCGGATCTGACCCATGGGCCCATCTAGCCCGGTATCCCGCCCCCTTCCAGAGCAGGCCCCTGGGCACACAATGTCTGTGCTGCTGGCTTGTTCCCCAGCTGTGTCAGCCCATCTCCTGGGGACATGCAACCTGCTGCTTTTCTTGCCCCAGCGGGCAGGGCTGTAAGGTGTGTGTGACACTCTGCACCCCCAAGCAACACCCTGGCACCCCATATTTACCATGGTGATATAATTATGATATTGTTTGTGCAAAGTCTGCCTTGTGAGGTACCAGGTTAAAAGGCTGGATCTGTTGAACATGAATACCCCGTTGGATTGGCTGTGCTGTCAGTGCAAGGGGAGCTGTGACGTTTTGCTACGTGTGCGTTACTGAAATATGTCGTGAGGTTGGGAACCCCCCACAACCAGCCTTTCGGGTACAACCATGGAGGAGCCAGAAGGGAATCCACACTCCCAAGGACTATCCCAGGAGCTGTATACAACGAAGGCTTTCCCAGAGAGCAGTAGACAATGGAGACTGTTTAACTCACATCATGGGGGGAGGGATAGCTCAGTGGTTTGAGCGTTGGCCTGCTAAACCCAGGGTTGTGAGTTCAATCCTTGAGGGGGCCATTTGGGGATTTAGTTGGGGATTGATCCTGCTTTGAGCAGGGGGTTGGACTAGATGATCTCCTGAGGTCCCTTCCAACCCTGATATTCTATGAATTCTATCTATGATAGCAAAAGATCTTTCCAGCAGGAACCTATAAGGGAGGGGAAGTGACATCATCACTTGGCCTCTCTCCCCCCACAACTCAACAGCTGGAAACACGTCTGGAGGACAAAGATGACCGGGCCAGGTGGCCCCAGGCAGGAAAGGAGACTCCCAGGCTGTGTATGAAGGAACAACAACAATACCATCCGCGTGAAACACAGCTTGACTCAAATCCTGTCTAGTTTATAGGACTCGGATTGCGATTTCACTTTTATTTTGTAGGTGACCAACTGGGGTCTCTACGCTCACTGTTTATAACAGGGCCGGCTCCAGGGTTTTTGCCGCCCCAAGCAGCCAAAAAAAAAAAAAAAAAAAAAAAGCCGCGATCACGATCTGCGGCACTTCCGCCGCGACTCTACTGCCGCCGCTTCATTCTTCAGCGGCAATTCGGCGGCCGGTCCTTCCCGCTGAGCGGGACCGAGGGACCCGCCGCCGAATTGCCACCGAAGAGCCGGACGTGCCGCCCCTTCCATGTGCCGCCCCAAGCACTTACAATCGGTCTGTAGTTAATAGATCTGTTTTATGTTTTGCTCGAAGTGCCTGGGGAATCTGCTCCGGAAGAAGAGCTGGCGCACGTCCACTTTCCTTTGTAGAAGTGGAGGACTGGGTAATATACTTACACTGGCAGGCTTCTGACCAGAGAAGGACGGTACAGCCCTGGGGTCCTAGGCTGGGGAACGGAGGGAATTGGCTGGAGCTCTCTATTGTTGGTTCATGACTGGCTAGGAGAAGTGTTCATGTAACTCGGCTGGGTGTGTCCCAGCCTGGGGATGGCTGTGTAAGGGCAGGACCTGGAGGGGTTTGCAGCTTGTCACAGCATCACACTGTGAGAGGGAGCCCAGACTGGTAAACCAGAGTGCTCTGTGGTACCCCAGTTCCGGGTTGCACCCCAGGGAACCCGTCACGGGGTGTCACAGCCAACACAATTCACCAGGGCTGCTCACTGAATTGCCCAGCAGAAGACCTTGCCATATATGAGTTGGGAGGGGAGGGGAGTCTAGTGGTTAGAGCAGGGGGGCTGGGAGTCAGGACACCTGGGTTCTGTCCCTGTCCTTGGCTCTGGGAGGGTCTAGTCGTTAGAGCAGGGAGGGGACTGGGAGTCAGGACTCCTGGGTTCTCTCCCCTGCTCTGGGTGGGCAGTGGGGCCTAGTGGTTAGAACAGGGGGGCTGGGAACCGAGACTTCCGGTTCTTTTTGTGGCTCTGGGAGGGGAGTGGGGTCTAGTGGGTTAGAGCCGGGGGAGGGGGCAGAGGCTGGGAGCCAAGTCTCCTGGGTTCTATCCCTGGCTCTGGGAGGGGAGTGGGGTCTAGTGGGTTAGAGTGCAGTGTGAGCAAGGTAAGTTATCAAACACACATTGGTTAAATAATTTAATGAGCCAGTTCCCTCTAATTGGTTTCTCGTTGTTCTTTGGATCTGTGATCCTTACAGCACCAGAGCATGCTGGAGCATGTTGGAGCATGAGCACATAGCAGTGTTTTATCAGCCAAAAATAACGTTGAAAGCAGGCGAGAGTTTGCAGAAAGCAAAGGAAAGATGGTTAGACGAGCAGCAGAAACTGAACTCAACGGGTCATGCTACAATTTCGGAGCGCTCAGCCCACGCAACTGAAGATCTCGTCCCAATCTCTGCACAGCAAACATTTCTCCTCCCTCTCTACTCCTTCTGCTGGGGGAATTCGGTATCGACATGGAGCCTGAAATAGAGACCTTCATTTATCCCCAAAGGAGCTGGGCTGTCCATGGAAGTAGTGGATCTCGCTTCTAAAGTCAAGCAAACGATTCTCAAGTGGGATTGAAGAAGGGAGACAAGCGACTGATCTAGCCAAGAACGGCAATTCAATTCAATACTCCATAGCCAAGCCGTTCCAGGCATGACTCTGTACCCAAAGGTAATATACGGGGGATAACGCTGAACCCATCCGAATTCCTCTGGAGCGTCCGATGCCCCTTTAACCAAAGAGTCACGTAAAAATTCTACCTAGCTCTCAGCAGCGCTGTCCAGCAGTAGCTTCGTCGATTGCAGGCTCAGAAAGGGGCCCGGTGATCATGACAAAGCCTGAACGCTTCCCTGAAGCGATGCCCATATGCACGAGAGCAGATTTTTTAGAAACCCACCCCAGCTTGCCAGTGGGGGAATCCGCCGCGGCCCTTGGGGAGTTGTTGCCCTCCTTGTTGGACATGGACTCCTCATTTCCAACCTGAATGTGTCTAGCTTCCGCTGAGCATTAAAGTCACGAGTGTGTCCGGCCTCAGTGCTGTCAGCTGATCGAGGGCAATCTCTGGATGGACAGGCGAAGGCTGGTGGGTGAAACACCGGTGCTACCGCATGCGCTTTGAGGCCCTCAGAGGCCGTCGTTTCGGAGTAACCCGGGACCGTCGTTCCGGGGGCGCGGGTGGCATCGGGAGCATGCCATCACCGGGGCAAACAGCACACGCGTACAAGAGGCTTTTTGCTGCTCATCGGTGGAATCATAGAATCATCGAATCTCAGGATTGGAAGGAACCTCAGGACGTCATCTAGTCCAACCCCCTGCTCAAAGCAGGACCAATCCTCAAAGCAGGGTGCGGCTTTCCCAGCCGGGCGCCAGCAGCTGGTTTCTCGAGGCAGACGGGGGTGCATTCTGGGGACTCATTGGAGGCGTGAGGACAGCTGCGCGCTCTCTTTCTGGATTTCGCTGCCATCTCCTTAGACAGGATGTTAGAACGCAGGGTGACTAGGATGCTGATCAGGGACCAAACTTCCGGGGTTACCCAGCAGGGAGTGCTCTTGCTGGTCAGGCCAGGATGGGCCCTGCTCACAGCTCCTTCAGCCATTCACCAGCAGCGGTAGTAGACTGTTATCTTCCAGATGGCACTAAAGGAGTTGCTCCACTAGCCAGCAGCGGTAGTACAGCTGCTATCCTCTAGGTGGCCCTAAAGGAGTCGATCCACTAGCCAGCAGCGGTAGTAGAGCTTGTATCCTTTAGGTGTCACTAAAGGAGTCGCTCCACTAGCCAGCAGCGGTAGTCGAGCTGGTATCCTCTAAGTGGCATTAAAGGAGTCTCTCCACCAGCCAGCAGGAGTAGTAGAGCTCTTACCCTCTAACACAACAAAGGGGGACATGAGGGAATCTTAGCCAATGGGCTGGCCAGTCCCATCTTTCCCAGAAGCCAATGGTGTGGCCCGAAATGGACCCCAGATGGGTGGTGATGGTGGTGGTGGGGGAGCCAGAGGGTAAGGCCAAATTTGGGGGGAGGGGCAGCAGGACATTTGGGACCACACTCCTCTCAGCCCCCCTTGCAGTGTCTGAATCATCTCAGACCCCGTCTGAAGTCCCGTCCACTGCAGTGTCTCCCAGAGTCCTTTGCGCCCTCATCGGACCATGCGCCCTGGTGGGGAGGGGGGTGGTACTTGGCCTACTTGGGGGGCCTGGGGTGTGTGAGTCCTGATGGCTGGCAGAGGAGGCTCATTCTCCCTGGGTCCCATGATGTGGGCTGGGGGGCTGGCAAGGGGGGCGGGGATGTTGTATTGGGAGGGTGTGGGGGGCGCAGACTGGCTGTTTAGTGAGTGTGTGGGTGGGCTGAGGAGATGGTTGTGTTGTGGTGCATGCGGGTCTGTGTGTGTGGATGCAGGGAGGTGTTGAAAACCGGCTCAAAGCTGGGCGTTGGGGGGTGGGGGCTGGGCGGAAGGATCACTAGTGTCCATAGGCTGAGAGGCTGATGGTAATCACGACGGCGACCCACACGATCAGCACCACAATCCCCACCCCCAGGGCCGTGTTGTTGAAAATCCGGGCCATCCGGGAACTCCGCTGCGCCTCGGCAGTGTTCCCAGTGCGGTTGGCATCCCGAGTCTGTGGAGAGACAGAGAGACGGGAACAATTAACCACACAGCAACGCTGCATGGGTACGGTTCACCCGGCACTGAGATGCAGCCACCTCTGGGGCGGGGCATCCGGGCACAGCCACACATAACACTGTACAGGGATGGCTCACTGGGGGCTGAGATGCAGCTGTCTCCAAGACGGAGCAGCTGGGAAACAGCCGCACAGTGACGCTGCATGGGGATGGTTCACCCGGCGCTGAGATGCAGCCACCTCTGGGGTGGGACTGCTGAGTAACAGCCATGAATAGCACCTCTACCACACCCTCTCTTATTATCTCCGTGTGGCTGTTCCCCAATGCCTCTAAACCAGGGGTGGGCAAACTACGGCCCGCGGGACCGTCCTGCCCGGCCCCCCAGCTCCTGGCCCGGGAGGCTAGCCCCCGGCCCCTCCCCCACACTGTTCCCCCTCCCCCTCCAGCCTCAGCTCGCTTGCTCCGCCGCCGGCGCAATGCTCTGGACGGCGGGGCTGTGAGCTCCTGGGGCAGTGCAGCTGCAAAGCCCGGCGCAATGCTGACCCGGTCTCTGAGCTGCATGGTGGCGGTGGTGGCGTGGCCTGGCTTCAGCCGGGTGGTGCGGCTGTAGCGCCGCCAGCCACCGGTGCTCCAGGCGGTGCGGTCAGGGGGCAGGGAGCAGGGGGGTTGGATAGAGGGCAGGGGAGTCTGGGGTGGTGGTCAGGGGGTGGGGGTGTGGATAGGGGTCGGGGGGGGAAACAGGGGGTTGAATGGAGGCAGGGGTCCCGGGGGGCAGTCAGGAAGGAGCAGGGGTTGGATAGGGCAGCGGGGGGCAGTCAGGGGCAAGGGTTCCGGGGGCAGTCAGGGGACAGGGAGAAGGGGGGGTTGGATGGGGCAGGGATCCCGGGGGGGCCGTCAGGAATGAGAGGAGGGGTTGGATGGGGCGGCAGAGTCCAGGGGCAGTCAGGGGACAAGGAGTGGGGGTGTGTGGATGGGGCAGGGGTCCCAGAGGGGCCATCAGGGAACGGGGGGTTGGATGGGGCAGGAGTCCTGGGGGAGGCAGATAGGAGGTGGGGGCTGGGCCTTGACCCCCTCCCCTAACTGGCCCTCCATACAATTTACGAAATCCGATGCGGCCCTGAGGCCAAAAAGTTTGCCCGCCCCAGCTCTAAACAGTCCCCAGCTCCGGAGTCCCAACGGATCCTTTCTGTGACTGGCTAGAATCAAGCCTAGGGAATCAGATGCCAGCACCTGCTCTCCCCTGAGACCCTGGCTCCAGGCCGCACACTTATCTGGCCGCGCCGATCCAGGCTATTACTACCCTGAAACCAAAGGGACAAGGAATGGCCCGGGTGGCACAGAGCGGAGCAGCCCACGTCACCAGCCATCTGGGCCCCCGCCTCCAGACCCTCCCAGCCTTACACTGGCTCCCCACTCAGTAGAGAGCTTCGTTGTCCTCCTAGCAATCCCCGAGGAATGGTGTCACCTGCTCCAGTGACAGGACCCCAGAAGAGCAAGCTGTGGGATGGGTGTGGACTGTGGAACTCATTACCACAAGACAGAGCCCACTATGCCCTGCAGCACAGCGCCCCCAAGTGGTGCAATGCGATCAGCACTGACTGCCTGGGAAGAGCACCTCCCACCCGGTTCCCTGCAGCACAGCGCCCCCTAGTGCCAGGCTGGGGCACCAGGGCCAGCCCTGACTGCCAGGGGAGAGTATCCCCACCCCGCTCCCTGCAGTATAGCGCCGCCCTGGGGCACCGGGACCGGCCCTGACTGCCAGGGGAGAGTATCCCCACCCCGCTCCCTGCAGCACAGCGCCCCCTAGTGCCGCCCTGGGGCACCGGGACCAGCCCTGACTGCCAGGGGAGAGTATCCCCACCCCGCTCCCTGCAGCACAGCACCCCCTAGCGGCCGTGCTGGGTCAGTGGGGCCAGGGGAGAGCGCCCCCTAGGGACTCACCTGGATGGAATACACCAGCGCCACGATGCCCAGGGGCAGGCAGCAGCAGAGGAGGGTGAAGATGGAGTAGCCCAGGTAGTCAGCCTCATTGGCAGGAGGCGGGGAGACCAGGATGACCTGCTGTGGGGCATAGCCCATCGGGCCCCGGTTGGGGTCCTCGTTGTACGGGGGGTAATAGCCCCGTGGGTTGGGGGGCATTCCGGGGGCTGCCCCATAGCTGGGGGTGGGGAATTGCCCGCCGGAGGGCAGTAGCGGGGGAGGGGCCCCATAAGGTGGCACGTTGGCGTATGGGGGGGGCTGAGCAGGGGCGGAGGGCTGGGGGCCTTTTTCATAGCCTGGGTAGCTCATGGTGCCGCACTCCTCCTGGGCGCCTTTCCCGGTCTGCCGCTCCCTCGGGGCGTGTCTCCGAGCCCTCTAATTTCCAGGCCTCCCCTCTCCTCCTCCAGGCCGTTCTCCCGCTCCTCCGGCACCTGCTTGCTGTATTTCCTGAGCCGACTTGGGGCGTTCTCCCCTCTGAGCCGCCTTTCCCGCTCCCCCTTCCCCCCCTGCTGCCTCAGGGCCCTGGGGTCCGCTGGGCAAATTCAGGATGTTTGCTCTTCTCCGCTCTGCCTGTCACGTCCTTCCTCTGCTCGGCTGAGCAAACCCACAACGGTCACGCTTTTCCTTCTGCCTTTCACCTTCCCTCTTCCCTCGCTGAGAATCAGAGACCCCCGGATCTCCCCCTCCTTTCCGCCTTTCGCCGTCTTCCTCCCCTGAGAAACAGACGCTCCAGGATCCTCCGCTCCTCCGCTCTGCCTTTCCCGGTTTCTTCTTCCTCACAGATCCAGTGCCCTTTATCCACCAGACAGAGACGGCCCCCAGGCCCGCCCCCAGCCTGCAAAGAGGAATAGGACAAGAACCAGCCTAGCCAGGTGCAGCCACACCCAAGAAAGCAAATGTGAGCCCTGAGAAAGAATCCCGCAATAAATCGCCCGGTTTCCTGCCCCACCTACCCCTTATGTCCCTGCCTAGTGGCCGGTTAAAAGTCAGCATGACACTCCCATCTGGGCTGCCAGGAAGGGAGAGTTATCTCCAGGGCTGGGTTTTCATAGAGTCATAGAATCATAGACTATCAGGGTTGGAAGAGACCTCAGGAGGTATCTAGTCCAACCCCCTGCTCAAAGCAGAATCCAATCCCAACTAAATCATCCCAGCCAGGGCTCTGTCAAGCCTGACCTTAAAAGCCTCTAAGGAAGGAGATTTCACCACCTCCCTAGCTAACCCATTCCAGTGCTTCACCACCCTCCTAGTGAAATAGTGTTTCCTAATATCCAACCTCGACCTCCCCCACTGCAACTTGAGACCATTGCTCCTTGTTCTGTCATCTGCTACCGCTGAGAACAGTCTAGATCCATCCTCTTTGGAACCCCCTTTCAGGTAGTTGAAAGCAGCTATCAAATCCCCCCTCATTCTTCTCTTCTGCAGACTAAACAATCCCAGTTCCCTCAGCCTCTCCTCATAAGTCATGTGCTCCAGCCCCCTAATCATTTTTGTTGCCCTCCGCTGGACTCTTTCCAATTTTTCCACATCCTTCTTGTAGTGTGGGGCTCAAAACTGGACACAGTACTCCAGATGAGGCCTCACCAATGTCGAATAGAGGGGAATGATCACGTCCCTCGATCTGCTGGCAATGCTCCTAATTAGACAGCCCAAAATGCCGTTAGCCTTCTTGGCAACAAGAGCACACTGTCGACTCACATCCAGCTTCTCGTCCACTGTAACCCCTAGGTCCTTTTCTGCAGAACTGCTGCCTAGCCATTCGGTCCCTAGTCTGTAGCAGTGCATGGGATTCTTCCGTCCTAAGTGCAGGACTCTGCACTTTCCATCTCTAACCACTAGCCCCCACTCGCCTCCCAGAGCTAGGGATAGAACCCAGGCATCCTGGCTCCCAGCTACCCTGGCTCTAACCACTTGACCCCACTCCCCTCCCATAACAGGGGAGAGAACCCAGGAGTCCTGACTCCCTGCCCTCCCAATCACTAGACACCTTTCCTGTGCAGCTGTATGATTAAAGACCATTTATCTCATTGATATTATCACTGTGATGCAATTGCCCTTTGTTTCTGATTTTCACCCTACTTTTGTATCATTCAAATATATAAAAAATAACTTGTTTTATTAGGAAAATACAACGTATTGCATGAGATATATGGATTAGGATAATACATTAGTCTGTGTGTATATGCAAAGCTGTCTCTTAAAGTAAGGCTATGTATTAGTCTGGAAGATAACCACACAATAACCAAACAGGCCCGCACGCAAGCTCTGAAGTGTGTGCCTCTGAACGTCCCGATGACTCTCCCGCCCACCACGGACACATTTCAAGCTGCTCGCCGAGAACGGTTTAAAGATCTGACGCACTGAAATGGGAAGAAAACGAAAATCTGTCTCAGAACACGAGGACGCATTCAAAAGTTAAAAAAAAACAAGGAGAAAAGGAGGACGTTGAGTGTATCCGCTGCAAATGGTGGGGCCCAATTATTAAACCTTAATATTTATAGGCTTAATCGTTCTAAGTCAGCAACAGTAAACGGCTTATTCAAACGAAAAGCTTTATGTGGGGATTAGCGAAACATTGTTCTCTTAACCGCCGAGGTGGCCTTGCGTTTGGAGTTCGATGTTAGTTCCGCAGCAAACCACATTGAATTCCCCCCATCCACCAAAATAAACCCCGAGATTTACCCAGAAAAATCATCACTAGTTTTTGGCACTGATTTTCACCCCCTGTGGTTCAGCAAATTACCTAAGGGCATGTGGTAGTTCCCGTGACTCTGGGATCCATCTTGGGCCAGTGATTTTCCATGCAGCAGGGCTGGGGGCTTTCTTTGGGACAGTGCATTTCCATGCCCATGGCAGAGAGGATATCAATTGCAGTTGCAACACCTCCATTTTGCCTCTTTCCTGACCCGATTCACTGGACTGTGGATTTACAATTATAATAAATGGAGATATCCCATCTCCTAGAACTGACCTTAACAGGTCATCAAGTCCAGCCCCCTGCCTTCACTAGCAGGACCAAGTACTGATTTTGCCCCAGGCCCCCTCAAGGATTGAACTCACAACCCTGGGTTTAGCAGGCCAATGCTCAAACCACTGAGCTATCCCTCCCCCTGCCAATTAACAGGAGCAACTTGAACTCGGGACTGAGGACCTTCCAACCCTTTGGAAGTTACCAGAGAGTCTTTGGCCTGGTCCACATTACCCCCCCACTTCGGACTAAGGTATGCAAATTCAGCTACGTTAATAACGTAGCTGAATTCGAAGTACCTTAGTCCGAACTTACCGCGGGTCCAGACGCGGCAGGCAGGCTCCCCCGTCGATGCCGCGTACTCCTCTCGCCGAGCTGGAGTACTGGCGTCGACGGCGAGCACTTCCGGGATCGATCCCAGAACATCGATTGCCTGCCGTCGGACCCGGAGGTAAGTGTAGACGTACCCTTTGTCAAGCCGTCTGTCCCATCAAACCTTATCTAAGGACTTTGCAATCACTTGTCTGTATAGGATTTATTACCCATTTATAACTCTCTCCTTTTATAGTTGGTTTACTAAGGATTGGCTGACAGGTGCTAAGATCTGAGATGATATTGACCTGGGGTAGGGTGACCAGATTGTAACTGTGAAAAAACGGGACAGCAGGTGGGGGGTAATAGGCGCCTATATAAGAAAAAGTCCCCAAAAATGGGACTGTCCCTATAAAAACGGGACATCTGGTCACCCTAACTTGGGGGGAAGTGTCTGATCCTTTGGGATTGGAACGAGCCTCACAACTGGTGAATTGGGTTTTCAGTAACCTCTCACTATATTAGACCTATTTGTCTGGGTGGGAGTCAAGGGCTGGGATGCCTAAAGGGGACGGCGTCTGGCTTCTGGTTAACCAGTCTGGTGCTGCAGAGCATCCAATTCTAGCGAAAACCACCAGCCCTGGGGATTGTCTGCCTGGTTCCTTGCAGTCTGCCCTGAGTGCGTCATTCTCACTGTGGGCCATCCCGGTCACAGCTCACCGCCCAGCTCAGACGTGGCAAGGGCATGTGCTGGGTGAGTCAGTGTCCAGCCCTGGGGAGTTGTATTGGCAGTGTTAAGGGAAAACAGCATATGTAACTTCATTTTGTGTTTCAGGCCCACTATTAGTTAGAAGCCAGCATTCCATGTACTAGGAGGGAGAAGGGGAGGCATTTGGACACAAGAAGATAAGGGCAGCAGTTGAGAAACAAGCGAGCCGCATGCCTAAGCAGCTGCAGCATTAGGCAGCACGGGCAGCATGCCTAGAGGGGATAGGTGGTAGATAAGGGAAAAGTTTGTTTATTAGCTATGACTTACGATGCACGAGGACAGCATGCTTTGCTAAAAAGTACATAATCTCTGCGTAACCTGCATTCTGGGTCCCCTCCTGACTAGCAGGGGGGCACCACACTCGAGCGTAATAAACCTGTTCTCTCTGTAATTCTCGGCAGTTGTAGACTTGGTTCTTGTGCCTCCGCCTAGACTCGAACTGCGCGTGACCTATAGGTATAATTCGCAACAGCAGTGACGCATCTTACAGCCCTGCCCTGGGGCAAGAAAAGAACTGGGTTGTGTGTCCCCAGGAGATGGTCTGATGCAGCTGGGGAACAAGCCAGGCCATTGTACGCCCAGAGGTCTGATCCGGGTGGGGGCAGGGTACCGGGCTAGAGGGACCCATGGGTCTGATCTGAGGTGACAAGGAGGGGGCAGGGTACCGGGCTAGATGGGCCAATGGGTCTGATCTGAGGTGACAAGGAGGGGGCGGGATACTGGGCTAGATGGGCACATGGGTCTTATCTGAGGTGACAAGGAGGAGGCGGGATACCGGGCTAGATGGGCCCATGGGTCTGATCTGAGGTGACAAGGAGGAGGCGGGATACCGGGCTAGATGGGCCCATGGGTCAGATCCGGGGCTGTAGGGACAGGGTGGGAACTGGGCTAGATGGGACCGTGGCTCTATATCAATGATGGGGGTGCAGGTGGGACGCCAGGCTAGATGGGCCTCAGGCTCCGAGCTATCTATAGCCCAGCCAGCAGGAAGTGCTGGGCCAGGGGAGGAATTCCAACCCCTCGGGTGAAATTGTTCTCATTTCTTGGTGCGCTCAGGTCACAGGCAACGGGGAGGGAGCCGCAGCGTCACGTGGGATGTGGCTCTTGGTTTTATATAATCATATGAGTTTAAACAAACGTGCTACCAAAGTGGGGATAGAATCCAGGAGACCTGACTCCCAGCCCCCCCGCTCTAACCACTAGACTCCACTCCCCTCCCCCAGCTGGGGAGAGAACCCAGGCATCCTGGCTCCCAGCCCCCCCCTGCTCTAACCACTATCGCCCACTCCCCTCCCTGAGCTATGGATAGAACCCAGGTGTCCTGACTCCCATTGCTGTGCTGTAGTCACATGACCCTTTCGCCTCCTCTTTTCCATTTCAGTTTAATAAGACTGAAGCACCTGGGCTGTTCTCTCTGGCCTGTTTTTGCCACCTCTGCGAAAACACCCCCTTTGGGGGGATATTTTTCCTGCTTGGCCTCAGTGAACTCCACTGCCCAATTCTTATGAGTCTCCCCTGCCCCGCTCCCTCCAGCACAGCGCCCCTAGTGCCGCCCTGGGACATCGGGGCCAGCCCTGACTGCCAGAGGAGAGTCAGTGATGGTTTGGACTGGTTCACCTACTTCCTTGTTGAAGGTAAATAAGAAATGTTCCGGTTTGCTCAGGGTGGCTCTCTCTATATCTGGATACCACTGACTCCCTACCCCCTGAAAGGTCTAGGTGAGCTGTCCCCTTGCGGCCATTCTCCAGCTGCTCCCACCCCAGAGGTGGCTGCGTCTCAGTGCTGGGTGAGCTGTCGCCATGTGGCGTTATGTGTGGCTGTTCCCCAGCGGCCCTGCCCCAGAGGTGGCTGCATCTCCGCGCCAGACGAGCCGTCCCTATGCAGCGTCGTTCTGCGGCTGTTCCCCAGCTGCCCCACCCGAGAAGCGGCTGCATTGCCTACTTTTCTCTCTCTTCCCCCTCTCCCCCGACGCTCCCCAGGGCTGGTGAAACCCGAGGAGGGAGGTGGGGTGAATATCACACTGCACCTTTGCCTGGCAACACAGGCATGCAGAAGTCTGTGACCGTGGGTGCCTGGAGACAGGAGGAGATGCAGCCAGGTGGGGAGTCAGCTGGCATGGCGTAGGCCTCCTGAGCTCCCCTCCCCCCTGGTCCCACTACTGGAGGGGGGCACAGTCTAGTGCCCCAGCTATTTCAGGCCTGGACGTTGTCTCACAGCCAACATCCCTGGAGTGGCCAAGAGCTAGAATCCAGGAGTCCTGGCTCCCTGCCCCCTTCTCTCCCCCACTAAACTCCACTCCACTCCACTCCCAGTCCTGGGGCTAGAACCCAGGAGTCCTGACTCCCAGGCCGAACCCACTAGACCCCACTCCCCTCCCAGAGGTGAGGATAGAACCCAGGCACCCTGGTGCTGGACTGGGGGACAAGGGGTTAGTACAGGAAGATTTGGGGCTTGTCACCGCTTGTTTGTTGCTATCAGGAAGTGGATGAACGGCTGCAGAATAAACAGATCAAACAAAGACGCTGCCCCCGCCCTGGCCTCCCCACACTGCCGCCTCCCCCACTGCCAATGTCCCTCCCTGATATCCCTCCCCCAGAGCTATGCCTCTGGGTTGGTTTAAACTTGGCCTGAGCCTGGTGGCTGAGAGAGCCACCTTTCATTATTGCTACACTTAAGGAACAATTAAACTCCTCTATAGAACCAAGTGTATGACAGATATAATGACCTTTAATATTGCCTCAGCGTCACCAGTACGGATAGAGGATCATGTTCTCACCGATGTGGAAACATTCACATACTTGGGCAGCACCATCAGCCAGGACAGTGGAACAAACCCGGACATCCGGAACAGAATCAGTAAAGCCAGGAACACCTTCAAGAGCTTAAATACAGTCTCGAAATCATCAACGTACAACACCAAACCCAAACTCAAGATTTCTCAGAGCTGCGTACTTTCAACATTACTTTACAGTGCAGAATGCTGGGGAATGAGAAAGTCTAACATGACCAAACTGGCTTCATTCCATACAACCTGCCTCAGAAAAATCCTCCGTATCTTTTGGCCCAGAACAATCTCAAACCAAGATCTGTTGACACAGTGCAGCCAAGAGGATCTAGGCACCATCATTGCCAGGAGGCGTTGGAGATGGATTGGCCATGTGCTTCGGATGGGAACTGATTCCATCAGCAGAGTAGCAATAAGATGGACACCTGGAGGCAAGCGAAAATGAGGCCACCCGAAAACAACATGGCGAAGAGCTGTGGAAGCCGAGCTGAAAAAACTGGGGCAGAGCTGGGGAACCATTGAAAGACTTGTCAGAAAGAGACAGGAGTGGAGGAGCTTCATCACTGCCCTAAACGCCAGAGGCGTAATAGGAACATGATGATGATGATGATAGAACCAGGTAGATTAAACAATTGCAGCCTCCACTCAGAACAAGGGCACACCTGGGCAGAGGAGTTTCTCTGGGTATTGTCTGTTGGAAGGGGTGTGTCTGTGGAGAGAAGCAGCAGAAAGCCAAGGAGGCATCCAGAACAAGCACTGGGAATGCGGCCCTCAGAAAGGCCAACAGAGAGAGCGAGAGAGAGAGAGAGAGAGAGCGAGCAAGCGAGAGAGAGAGAGCGCTATTGGGCACAGTGCTGGCTGGAAGGGGGCTTGGGATTGCAAACAAAGAAACTTTCTCCAGCTCTTTGATTCCTGCTGTATTCAGGGAAACAGGCCCTTGTGCATGGACAGGATCTCTAGACCCTGAATAGTGGTGAACCAGTCGGGTCAAAAAGGAGTAAAGTTGATGTGAGCAGGGGATCCACTTTCCTGTGGTGCCAAGATGGAGCAAATAACGAAGGCATTGCAAACATTACAGCCGGCCGAGAGGAAGCAAAACAAGACCTGAAGCAACCAGAGACTTTGCAGAAGGAAGTAAACCAAGACCTATAACAGCAGGGTCTGGAAGGGTGAATGGGAGTGTTCCTGGTCTTGCCCACTAGGGGTGCTGTGCACACTGATAAAACTCAGGAGTCCTGGCTCCCAGCCCCCCTCCTCCAACCCGCTAGTCCCCCCTCCCTTCAGAGCTAGGGACAGAACCCAAGAGTCCTGGCTCCCAGCTCCACATTTCTCTCTGTGGGTTTGGGCTGGATCTTCACTGTGCTCAGGCGTCTCTAACATCCAGGGGTGTCTGATCTCTCAGCCCTTTGTCCCTCCCCAGTCACCCAGCGACTCCGCCCGGCGTCGGCGCTAATGGTGCGGGGATGGCCAATCTGCTGGTTGTGTGACGTTAAAGCCAAACAGCACTTCCCAATTTCCAGGAGTGGATCTAAAGGCTGCTAGGGGCCAATGTGCAGAAAAATAAGAAAATCACAATAAACCTCCTTCCCTAAGCGCTTTGGAGAGCGGGAGTCTGGGGCAGAAAAGCAGCCGGTGTTTACACAACATGCTAAAGGCGGATCAAAGGAAACAGATTTGCCACTCAGCAAATCATTAACCCATGGGACTCCCCGCCACTGGATACTAGCAGGGTTAAGGATCCAGGTCCTGCTGTGCCAGGCGCTGCCCAGACACAGAGCGAGAGACAGTCCCTGCCCCAGCTGAGATCAAGGCCCTGTTGTGCCAACCTCACTCTGGAATCGATCAGCGCTGGTGCGGGCAGGGCAGGGGGTGCAGGGCTGGTGCAGGCAGGGGGTGCAGCAGGGGCTGGCTGCAGGCAGGGGCTGGTGCGGGCAGGGCAGGGCAGGGGATGCAGGGCTGGTGCGGGCAGGGGGGCAGCAGCAGCTGGCTGTGGGCAGGGGGTACGGGTACAGCGGGTACAGCCCACCCTGTACGGTAAGTGCCCCCTCCTCCTCCCTCCCCCACCGGGGTAGCAGCAGCAGCCCAGGGCTCTGGGGGTTATTTAAAGGGCCCGGGGCTCCCCTGCTTCTACCGCCCCGGCCCTTTAAATAGCTGCGGGAGCCCTGGGGAAGCGGTGGGGCTCCAGCGGCTATTTAAAGGGCCGGGGCGGTAGAAGCAAGGAGAGCCCCGGACTTTTTAAATAGCCCCCGCAGCCCTACCCCAGGGCTCCAGCCGCGGGGCTCTGGTGGCCCTTTAAATAGCCCCCTGGGGAAGCCGGGCCACCCGGTACGCCGTACCGGCTCTTGCCAGTACACCGTACCGGGGCTTGGGTGCGGGGCCCTCTTAGGGGCGGGGCCTGATTCTGGGGAATCGGTGGAATCGGCCTAAAGCCGGCCCTACAGGAACGCCGGGCCCTCAGTCGAGCTAGTCAGACACACTTGCGGCGGGTCGGTAACTGAAGCGCTCGAGTCTGCGAAGCCTTGAAATCACTGACACTTTCGTGCATCTCGCCCGTGCCCTCGCGGAGCGTTTTGGCCCGTTCCAGAGCCCGGCCCCTGCCCCAGTGCTGGGATTGCCCCGAAACAGGGGGAAACCAGGACCACCGAGACCACCTAAAAAACCCTGTCATGGGTTTCAGCCTGGAACTGGGCGACTGCTGAGCTCTCTGGCTTAGCAACCTGGGCTCCCTCTCACACTGTGAGGCTGTGACAAGCTACAAACCTCTGGCAGGTCCTGCCCTTACACAGCCATCCCCAGGCAGGGACACACCCAGCCGAGCTCCAGGAATGGTCTCCCAGCCCCTCAGGAACCAACAATTGAGGCTCCAGCCAGTTTCCCCAGCTCTCTTCAGCCTAGGACCCCAGAGCTGCACCGTCCTGCTCTGGTCAGAAATGTGGATTTTAAGTGATTATAAGTAGTGAGGGTAGAGATAAAAAGTGCCAGGGTTTGAGTCAAGCCGGGTCTCACCCTGATGGTGGTGTTGTTCCTTAATACACAAGCTGAGTTACTGAAAATCCACTAGAGAACCACTGAAAGGGGTCTCCAGACCTAAAGAACGCAGACACGCCCCATCAGAAGGGGGCACTCGCTAGCGGTGGGTGCCAACCCCGTCACACCGATCCACCACTTCCACAAAGGACAGTGGCCGTGCACCCGCCGCCGCAACCTGAGCAGAGTTCCCAGGCACTTCAACCACAGCGCAGTGTTCTAGGTGAAATATAAACCAGGTCTATTCACTACAGAGCGATGGATTTCCAGGGATTGGGAGCAGCGAGCGCAGAGATCAACGTTGGTTACCTGAGAAATAAAAGGAAAATCGCAACTGAGTTCTCTAAACGAGACAGGATTTGAACCAAGCCGTGTCTCGCGCTGACAGACAATACAGGCAGGTCACAGCTCCTCCATACACCGGCTGGGACTCCCCGTAAGGCTACGGCCCCCTCCCCCGTTCAGTCTTTGTCCTCCAGACGTGTTTCTAGGGGTTGGATTGTGGGGGGAGTGAGGCCCAGGGATGACGTCACTTCCCCTCCTTTATCGTTTCGTCCAGCTCTGGGGTGGGATGTGGGGGCTGGTTATACAAAGATCTTTCGCTATAATGTGAGTCAAGCAGCCTCCATTGTCTGCCTGCTCCCTCCGAGAAGTCTCCATTGTCTACGGTTCCTGGGATAGTCCCTGGGCGTGTGGATTCCTTCAATGGGCCATCAGCGCGTCTGGCTGCTCCATTGTTGTACCTGAAAGGCTGGTTGTGGGGGGTTCCCAACCTCACAACGTATTTCAGTAACACACACGTAGCAAAACTTCAGAGCTCCCCATGCAATGACAGCACAGCCAATCCAACAGGGTATTCATGTTCAACAGATCCAGCCTTTTAAAAAGATACCTCACAAGGCAGACTCTGCACAAAAAGTATCATAATTATATCACCGTGGTAAAAATGGGGGTTGCATGGTGTTGCTTTGGGGTACAGAGTGTCTCAAGGCCCAAAAGATCAGCTTGGACGGCAGCTCTGTCCTGCTCTGGAGGAAGCCAGTGTTCTGGGAAACCCGGCATTCAGGCCCGAGGGGTCGGGCAGCAGCTCCTGAATGCCAGTCACAGCCCCTGGAGAAGGGGGCCTGCGAGGCCCAGCCGCCCCTAAAATCCACTAATACAAGTGCCCCGTAAAGAACGTGGGGGTCATACTCTACAAGCACCAGCCCTTGGGTTAGCCGGAGCAGGCAGCTACCGAGGAACCGTATTCCTCGCCGGCTGTGGCAATATTCCCAGGCACGGGAGCGGCAGGTGGCTCCAAAGAGGAAACTGCGTCAGAGGCTTCCAGGCTCGTAAAGGCCATTTAGCCACACTTGCTATTTAGGTGGCAGTGAGGTCCAGTAGTTAGAGTGACTAGGAGTCAGGACTCCTGGGTTCTTTCCCCAGCTGTGGGAGAGGAGCGGGGTCCAGTGGGTTGGAGCAGGGGGCCTGGCAGTCAGGACTCCTGGGTTCTATCCTTATTTCTAGGAAGTGAGTGGGGTCTAGTGGGTTAGAGTGGGAGGGGCTGGGAGCCCGGATTCCTGGGTTCTCACCACATCAAGGGGAGGGGAGTGGGGGATCTGGGAGTCCTGGGTTCTATCCCCATCTCTGACAGGGGAGTGGAGTTTGGAGTCAGGACTCCTGGGGTCTATGCTTGGTTCTACCCCTTTAGAGACCCTCCTCTCGCTCTGAGGGCTGAGCGGCTCCTCAGATGCTTTGAGATCCCAGCTGGCCGGCGCTAGAACAGGACCAAGCCTCATCCCTTCCCCAGGGTCTCTCAGAACACGGGGGTCGTGGTCCTTCGAACTCTGACCCAGCAGGCCCATTTGGCCTGTGGCTGGGGAGTTTTCAGTGGTGAAGGGGTTAATGAGAACAGGCACCAATCTCCTTCCTGTTTTCCGGAAAGTGGAAGTTTCTCTGCTGTGGTTGGAAAAGAAAGTGGAAGGCTCCAGTGGTATAAACTGTGGACAGAGCCAGGGACACAACCCAGGAGTCCTGGCTCCCAGCCCCCGCTGCTCTAACCACTAGATTCCCCTCCCCTCCCCGAGCCAATGAGAGAACCCAGGAGTCCTGACTCCCAGCCACCTCTGCTCTAACCAATAAAACCCACTCCTCTCCCAGAGCCAGAACCCAGGAGTCCTGGCTTCCAGCCCCCCCCCCCCCCCGCTCTAACCACTAGACCTCACTCCCCTCCCCAAGACAGGGATAGAACCCGGGAGTCCTGACTCCCAGCCCCCCTGCTCTAACCACTAGACCTCACTCCCTTCCCAGAGCCAGGGACAGAACCTAGGAGTCCTGGCTCCCAGCCCTGCTCTAATCTTCTTATCACTGGACTTTCCCCTCATCTGAACAGAAGATTTGTTGTCTCTATTTAGCAGGAAGTTTCTCCCGGCTCCTTTTCCTCCCTGCATTGCTGTGTGCCCGGGCTGCAGCTCCAGAATGGTCTGAGCGCGTCTTTATCGTTTATCTGCCAGAACTGCCTTGGTTAGTGTCAGCAGTGGGATCAGACCAGCCCCCCGGCCCAGGTAAGAGCTGCTGTTTGCAGAGCTCCCCATCTCCGCAGCTTCCCTTGTTTTCTGCCTCAGTTTCCCCCAGCAGTGACAGCCGTCTCTCTCAGCTTCTGGGATGAAAGGCAGTATGGAAAAGCAACGCCCCACTGTTCCCAACACTCCTGCAGCAGTGATCCGTTTTTCTACCCGTGCGAAAATCTTCTTCCACGTAACTAGGCACTGCCTAGCAGCTCAAAGTGCAATGGGGCAAAAAAGGGCCCAAGGCGATCCTCGGACGTGTAAACAGGGGAGTCCTCAGTAGAGGTGGGGAGGGGTTTTTAGCCTCCATCTAAGGCACCGGTGAGAGTGCCACTGGGACGCTGCGTCCAGCTCTGGTGCACGTATCTTTAAAAGGATGTTGAACAGCTGCAGAGGGGGCAGAGAAGTGCAGCAGAAAGGGCCTGACAGAGAGACACCTGACCGAGCTCCAGCTGCTGAACTGGTCAAAGAGATGAGCGAGAGGTAACTTAAGCAGGGTGGATAAGGACCTTCCCGGGCAGGAAACCCCGGGTCATCAAGAGCTCTCGAATCTCGTGGAGAATGGCAGAAACAAGAGCCAGCAGCTGGACGCCCAAGCCAGGCTCATTCCAGTTCGAAATCAGGCACACTCCCCAGGGCGGCGGTGAATTCTCTGTCTCTTGGCGCCTTCAGATCTAGACTACCAGCCTCGCTGGAATATGTTTATTGGGTTTAATGCAGGGGGAGCTGGGAGTCAGGGCACCCAGCTTGAATCCCCAGCACTGGGAGGGGAGTGGGGTCTAGTGGGTTAGAGCAGGTGGGGGCTGGGCGTCAGGACTCCTGGGTTCAATGACCGGGCGGTTTCTCTCACTCAGCATCACTCAGCAAAGTTGGAGCTGGCTGATGGGGTGGGGATTGTGGGCTGTGAGAAGGAAACAAAACTTTGGATGGGGAGAGCAGGGTCTGTGTCCATATAATGGTCACTTTCCTCCGGGGCCCCCATCTGTCTCGTGGAGTCAGCAAAGGAGCTGAGCTGGGCTGGAGTGAGCCCTTCGAGGGAAGAGGTGATGCAGAGAACAGGTGAGGGCTAATTTAAGCAGAGCCCCCTGACTGCATGGGGAATACAACTGTCTGTCTGTCCCCATCCACACCCAGCTATCTATACACCTCTATCTAGCCATCCCCTTACACCCCCCTTTATCTATCTTATCTAGCTATCATCTATCTCTCTATCCCCAGACACACCCACTCTATCTATGTATTATAGCAAGGTGCCAACTCTACTAAAGTTAACAGCAGCTTTCTGTTTACAGGCCACTCCTAAGTGCTCTAAAATCCACATGCTCTTTCCAATTGTCTTAGCAATTCGCTGTTCTTCATGGAGGAGAGTTAATGATCTACATGTGGGGTCATTGGCGCTAGTTTGCTGAGATACAGCCCCTGCCCCTCCTCTTCAAGTTCAGAGATTCTCCCAATGGGTTTTTTGTGCATACTTACCTTCTAAAAATCTGATGGCTTAATGGGGGTGTGGAGGGGAGAGGGAGATGGAAATGGTGGTGGGAAGGGGGCTACATATTGCAGGGGATGGGGGAAGGAGAGGGATACACCAGCCTTTCTCACAAGCTTAAAGTTCCTGTAACCATCATGTAATAAAACGGCCCCGTTTCTGGGGCACAGACCTGGTCGGAGATTTCTCTCTCCAGCTCTGCGGGCAATGACATGTTGCAGGTGGTTCAAAGCATGGCCATTCACTCCATTCCACTGCCACGAAGCATGCAGCGCAGCCATCCGTAGGGTTGCCAACTTTCTGACCGAACAAAACTGAACACCCTTGCCCTGCCCCTTCTCTGAGGCGCCGCCCCGCTCCCTCCTCCCTCCATCGCTTGCTCTCCCCCACCCTCACTCACTCATTCATTTTCACCGGGCTAGGGAGAGCTGGTGAGGGTCCCTTTTCGACCGGGTGTCCTGGTTCAGCACGGTTGAAAACTGGACACCTGGCAACCCAGCGCTTAGCAATCACCTAGTGGCTGTGTGGCTTTGCGGAGAGAACAGCAGATTGGAGCTCGGAAAACCTGAGCCATATTCCCAACTGCCACCTGCCTGCTGGGTGACCTAGGCCAAGTCATTGCCCAGCTCTGTGCCTCGGTTTCCCCATCTATATGATAGAGGCCATTGTGATCATCTAGCCAGGCCTCCTGGATAACACAGGCCTGAGAACTGCTCCCAAAATAATTCCTGGAGGAAATATTTTAGAAAGATATCCCATCTCGATTTAGAAATTGTCAGCAATGGAGAATCCACCACGACCCTTGGTAAATTGTTCCAGTGGTTCCACCCTCCCTGTTAAAAATTGACGCCTTATTTCCAGTCTGAATTGGTCTAGCTTCAACTTCCAGTCGTTGGCTCTTGCTCATCCTTTGTCTGCTACATTGAAGAACCCCATTATTAAACATTTGTTCCCTGTGTCGGTGCTGGTAGACTGGGATCAAGTCACCCCTTAACCTTTCTCCTTGTTAAGCTGTGCCTGTCTCTGCCGCCAGTCTAAAACTCATACATCCCCACCCCGAAGACGGCCATGCAGGACCGTCAGCAGCTTCAGAGAGCAGGGATTTGCCGGATTTGCTTTTGTCCTCGCTCCTGGAAGGTGCTCAGTGAGCTCCTTGCACTGGACTCAGTCCGCTCGATGGCTGCAACTGCCAGCCTCTTTGAGACCTTTTCATATTGAGTGGCAAAAAAATTGGTCAACGCACGGTTAAGGATGCCCGGGGGTATCTCGTGCCCATGCACAGCATCAAGTTCAGCCAAATGCAGTTCTCTGCAAGCCAGCAAATGCAGAGGGAAGGTAAATGCCCAGACAGTCTTATCTTTGCCCCTGGGGCTATCAGTAGCCACGGGGAATTCTCGGCATGCAGTCCAGCTGCAATGCAGGGTGGAGGGATTAGACGGAGCATCTTGACAGAGCTGTGGTTGTGATCTGGGGTGGTCTGGGGTGATCTGGAGGTATATATGGGCCCCTCCAACTGCTCCCCACCCCCCACGTGTGTGATCCAAGGAAAGAGGGGAACGCAGTATGAGAGACCCAGTATGTCCAATCTTGGCAGAATTCGATTTCTATTTTTTAAATACTTTTGATAGACAATACCAATGTTTATTTTTAAGCATTTCCCCCTATTTTTATAAATTTAAATGTTCCCCATTGCACACAATTATGGGGTTTAAGCCTTTTCCCCCTAATTTTTATTTACTTAAATGTTCATAGTTGTGGGAAGTTATAGCAGGGGTGGGATCAGACAATAGGGGAGGGTTGGACAATAATTATTTAATGTCAGTTTCACTATATCCTTCCAGTTCTGGTCGCCCCGCTCAGAAAGGAGATAGTGGATCTGGAAAAGGTTCAGACAAGGGGAACAAAGATGCGCAAGAGTCTGGAACAGTTTGCAGACGAGGAGAGACTAAAAAGATTAGGGTGGTTCAGCTTAGAAAAGAAGCGACTGAGGGGGGATATGATTGAGGGCTATAAAATCATGAAGGGGGGTGGAGTAAGTGACCAGAGAAGTGTTATTTACCCTTTCCCACAATACAAAAAAGCAGGGGTCTCCCAGTGAAATGAACAGGCAGCAGGGTCAGTATAAACAAGAGGAAGTGCTTTTTCACACAACAAGGCTCCGTTAACCCATGGAACTCATTGCCAGGGGACGTTGTAAAGTGTAACTGAGTTAAAAAAAAGAACTGGATAAGTTCGTGGAGGATAGGTCCATTGATGGCTATTAGCCAAGATGGTCAGGGATGCAGCCTTTAAATCTCTGACTGCCAGAAGCTGGGAGGGGAAGTTGGGGTGGATCTCTCCAAAATTACCCTGTTCTGTACACGCCCCCCTGAAGCCCTCATGTTGGTCATTGCTGGAGACAGGATACTGAGCTAGGTGGACCATTGGTCTGCCCCGGGATGGCAGCTGTTATGTTCTTATGACAATAGATGCTGCGATTCAAAAAGTGAAACTTCCCCACTCTTAAAACACAAACTTGCAGCTTTGTATGTCAACATACACTCAGCAAATACCTTGAAATCAAACTCCAATTGTGCCCGGGGCAGCGTTCCTCTTACTTTTTGATCAATTTTGATCATCATAGATGGAAATGTCGGCTAGTGGGTCGATGGGTGTGACGTGATCCTCAGGGTACAACGTGGAACTGGGGTACCGCTGTGCCTGCTTAACTCTCCGGCCTGGGCTGTCTCTCACAAAGCTGTGCCAGTCACAAGCAGCAATCCCCTCCAGGCGCTGCGATCACTCAGCCACCAGCAGGTGGAGCCCCACGCCCAGCTAAATTGCACAAAGACTCCCTGAGCCACTCATGAATCATACAGAGACAGGCACCAGCCATTCACCCCAGCCGGGCCTTGCACCCCAGAAATATACCATCTGACACTGCTCATGACTACCTTGGACAGTGAAAGCTCACTAATTAGTTCACCACTTCGTCAAAGGGTAGGGAACGTGCAGCAGCCCCTGTTAACCTGAGCTAAGATTCCACGAGCACTTCCACCAAAACACACTGTTTCAGGTAAAATATAAAACAGATTTATTAACTACAGAGAGCTGGATTTTAAGTGATCATAAGTAGCAGGCCTAGAGGTCAGAGCTGGTTATGTAGAAATAAAAATAAATTCACCGTCTACATTCTACAGACTAAGCAAGATTTAGATCAAGCAGTTTCTCACCCTAATAGACGTTACAGGCAGCTCACAGTTCTTGATACACAGGCTGGATTCCCTCTCAGCCTGGGACCAATCTCCTCAGTTCCAAGTCTTTGTCTTCCAGGTGTTGTGATGGGGACGGGGAGGGGCCAAGAGGTGATGTCACCGACCCTCATTTATACTTTCTCTCCAGCTGCTAGAAAGATCCTTGCCCTGACGTAGGGGTCTGGCAGCGCCCACTGCATATGTGCCCTCTCTGAGGAGTGTGGATTCTTCCTGATGGGCCACGATCGCCTGTCTGGCCAGCGATTGCTGCGCCTTTGTTGCCACTGAAAGGCCGGCTGTGGGCGTCTCCCAACGTCACAACATATTTCAGTAACACACACGTAGGAAAACATAGCTTCCCATATAGGGCTAGCACGTACAATCCAACAGGGTATTAATGTTCAACACAGCAAGACTTTTTAAACAATACCTCACATGGCATGCATTGTATAAAACCCTTCGTAACCGTGCTGAACCTGCCTGGAGGTTCCCGGGTGCGATTTTGAGGTATGGAGTGCCTGGTGGGTACGGGGAAATCAACGTCGCTCGACAGCGGATGAAAACCGAACGCTTTGCATTGCGTAGGGTGTGTCCGTAGCAGGGCATTGGCTTATCCTGCAGTAGGGATTGGCAGCTGTGGGGCAGGAGAGGAACCTGGTCTGTGGGTTTAAAGAAGGGGAAGTGAAAGGCGAGTTAGATGGTGTGGGGCACGTGAGGGGAAGGCGCTGAAAGGGCTGTGAAATGTAGCTGCCAGGCGGAGTTTCACAGCTTCTCAACCTTTTTGCTACCAGGCACCGGCTTGCTGCCTTCCTAGACTGTCAGGGAGATCTCAGGGACTGGTCATTGAGAAAGACTGGGCTACCTGGCTGTAGGAGGGGGCAGGCAGCTCCTGTTAAATACATGGCACAGGTGGTGGTGGTGGGGGTTGTGTTATGGGTGAAGGGGGCATGGCACAAAAAGGCAGCGTGAAGGTGGCACACGGGCGTGGACCCAAGTGCTGTATTTCCTGGTCTGCAGAGGTTGGTTGATCTTGGTGTTTGGGAAGGGCCCAAGATCCCCCCCGGGCAGCCTTAGCTCTGCGTCAGAAAACTGTTTTGAGGCTGAATCAGGCTAATTGCAGGTTCTCTCCATCCATGGTCTGGGTGGGATCTCGCTAGGGTCGCCCCCCCGCCCCCCCCGCTCCGGGACTGTCCCGGCATCTCCAGGAATAACGAACCTTGAATGAACTATTCAGGGCCGGCTCTAGGTTTTTTGCCGCCCCAAGCAAAGAATTTTTTGGCTGCCCCCCACCCCAGCCCTGGGCTCCCCCCGCATCCCCCTGCCGCCCCAGCCCTGGGCTCTCCCCCCCCATCCGCACCCCCTGCTGCCCCAGCGCTGGGCTCTCCCCCCCCCACCCCACCCACACCTCCTGCCGCCCCAGCCCTGGGCTTCCCCCCACCAGTGCTGACTCCGCCCGCTCCCCCCTCGCTTCCAGCCGGTCCGGCGCTGGCAGGGTCGGGGTAAGTAGGAGGGCTCCCGGGCCGCGCCTCAGCTCAGGGTCCCTCCAGCCGGGGCTCCCACCTCCAGGACCGGCCGGGACCCGGGAGGGCAGAGCCGGGGGACCGCCCAGCAGGGGGCTGAGGAGCCAGGGCAGGGCAGCCCCAGAGAGAGCGGAGCCCCGGAGTGCGGGATGCGGGCCCCACACGGCAGCGCCCCGGGCACCGGTCCCCACTATGGCCCCGCTGCTGCTGCTCCTGGCTGCCCTACCACAGTCCCTGGGTGGCTCGGGCCACTTCGCCCAGCCCCGGCTGCGGCGCTGGGGGGCAGCCGCCCTGCGACACCTGCAGGTGGCTCCGTCCACCCCGCGGGGTGCCCCCCAGCCCGAGTGTCCCGCGCTCAGAGCCCGCCCGGGCATAAGGTGCGGGCGCTGCTCCCCGACGCAAATCGCAGCGGCCCCAGGGCACCCCCCGCGCAGGACGCGCTGCTGCTGCCAGGGCCGGCTCTAGGCTTTTGCCACCCCAAGCGCAAAAAAAAAGGCTGGCTGGAATGCCGCCCCTGAAAATGTGCCGCCCCAAGCACGTGCTTGGTTTGCAGGTGCCTGGAGCCGGCCCTGGAACTATTGTGTCATGTGATGAAACCTCCAGGTACACGTCCCAGCCAAACTGGCAAGCCTAGATCTCGCTCTCTTTCCATCCCAGGTTTCCCTTCACTGCAGCCCCTTATTCGTACCTTGCCCACCCCCGCCCCGGCCAGTGTGAAGGGACAGCTGGGGTCATGGCCCCCTCCCCATCTTTCATTTCCTCCCTCTCGCTCTCGTCGGTCCCTCACCTTCTCCCCTACCTGGGACGGGGAGGCTGGTCTGTGACCATCCCTATTTCCCATCTGGCTTCCCAGCAGCTCCCTCCCCCCTGAGGATCAGGCCCCAGGGACCCCCCAGCGATGGCGCTTATCCGGATCGCAAGCGTCATCCTGGCTCTGCTCAGCCTGGTGCTGCTGGTGGAGGCCCTGGTCTCAGACAACTGGGTGAAGGTTACTGAAGCAGAGGGGAGGCATTTTGGGCTGTGGAAGAGATGTGTGTCGCAGATTTGCATCTTGCATCTAACCAGAGTACCAGGTAAGGAAGCTGTGGGTCCTGTCCCCAGCTCTGGGAGGGGAGTAGGGTCTAGTGGTTAGAGCGGGGTGGAGGCTGGGAACCAGGACTCCTGGGTTTTCTCCCCAGCTCCAGGAGGGGAGCGGGGTCTAGTGGGTAAAACCGGGGGGCGGTAGTGGTGGTGGTAACCAGGACTCCTGGGTTCTTTCCCCAGCTCGGGGGGGAGGGGAGAGACAGGGGAGTGGGGTCTAGTGGATTAGAGCAGAGGGGCTGGGAGTCAGGTTCTCTTCCCAGCTCTCGGAGAGGACAGGGGAGTGGGGTCTAGTGGCTTAGAGGGCTGGGAGTCAGGACTCCTGGGTTCTGTGCAGTTATTGATTTAACCCCTTCCCCGCTCCACAGGTTTCTTCCACACCATCAGGTTTTTCATGATCCTGGCCATGTTCGCCGGGTTTCTCTCCTTCTTCGCTCTCATCGCCTCCTTCTTTTGTTCCCACTTTCGCTCCGTGTCCCTGATCCTGGTCTCCACCGTGGGCAGCTTCAGTGCAGGTACCGCACCCACAGGGCCCCCACCTCGCCGGCCAGTCCCGGCCCACGGGTCCCACAGCATTATGGATACTGTGGATCCCCCCCCCAGCCAGCCCTGGGGAGATGCCCCTCTCCCCTGGGATCCTGCCCTGGGCTCTGGCAGCTCCCCCTGGTGGTGGGCCGGGGCAGGGACTGGGACTGAGCGTGGGCCGCACTAAGGGGTGTCCATGCTGTTCACTTTGCCCCAGGACTCTGTGCCATGATCGCGCTGGTCGTGTTCGCCAATACTGATTGCCAGCTTGTCATGCCAGGAATGCTCTCCTACAGTTGGTCCTACGGCCTGGGCTGGCTGTCCTTCTTCCTGTATCTTGGAACTGGTGAGCGTATCTAGGGCTCTGTGGGCTGAGATGCAGCCATCTCTGGGGTGGGGCAGCTGGGGAACAGCCACACATAACATCACGTGGGGATGGCTTGCCCACCACTGAGATGCAGCCACCTCTGGGGCGGGGCAGCTGGGGACCAGCGGATGATGCTTCCATTGGTTCCGTCACGGTCCTGAGCCCATTTCTCTCCTCTGCCCCAGGTGCGGTAATGCTGCTCACCCCGGGATCCTCCTACAGCCGAGTGTGAGGCCCACACTGCCCCCTAGGGATGGAGCTGGGAGGGCTGGATGGAGCTTGCAGCGTCGTGGGGACGAACCCCGAGCAGGGTGTGTGAACTTGTGTGTGTCTGTCCGTCTGTCCTACTGCCCTCTGCTGGAGGGGATGAGCCCTGCTGTGTGTATATGTCACTCTGGGCTCCCACAACCCCCCATCACAGCGATTGCCCTCCCCTCCACACAGCCCCCCTGCCCTCCTCTCTCCTTCCCAGGGCCCCCAGCTGAACCCCATTTCTTCCATGGAGATTAAAGGGCCTGTCCTCTAAACCTTCTGTCTGGTGATTTCTGGCCCCTCAACAACACCCCTATCCCTCCCACTCCCCTGGGGTGAGTGTCAAAGACAGGCAGGACGCCTAGGTTCTCTCCCCAGCTCAGGGAAGGGAGTGGGGTCTAGTGGGTCAGAGCAGGGAAGTGGGGTCAGGACTCCTGGGTTCTATTCCTAGTGCTGGGAGGAGCGGGGAGACGACCAATGAGAGCAGGGGAGTCGGTTCTGATCACATCAGCTCTGGGAGCTCACGCTCGGTTTCTGGGGGTGTTGGGGCTGCAATGTTATAAAACACTCCCTGTCCAAAGTTGCTTCGTCGCTGACCCTGACCAGGCTCCAGCGGGCTGAGGCCGTTCAGTCGCTGACATCTGCAGTGTCAGAGACGGAAGGGGTGGGCAGGGGGGTGACTCAAACAGGGGGAGGCCGGGGAAAGAGATGGGCGGGTAGCCAGGGTAAATCAGGGACTGAGTAGATGGAGGGGTTTTTCCTTTCTTAGATGCTAGTTTTTGAAATGATGTGGAAAATATCCCCCCAAATTCTTGCTTTTACATCTAGATCCATCTTTCAGTCATTCCCAAATTCACCGCAGAGATTTCACAGGGGTGGAGAAAGGTGACAGGCTGGCAAAAGAATTAATATTGGGAGATCAATAACTGCTAGCAGTTGGTAAATGTGAGCGGGAGCAGAGATTCCTCTTGAAAAACCCTGCTGTGGAGAGCAGTTTAGAGCTAAGCACGGAAGATTAGATTTTTATTGGTAAATGTCAGTAAAGTTTTATCTAATCCTTTCACGCCGCGCTGTAAGCTGCTTTCAACAACAGGGTTTTAATGCTGATTTCACAGTTTACACACAAACGGACGAGAAAGTATTTCCTCATTGGTATTAATCAAAGTTTACAGCCAGGCAAAGGAAGAAAAATGCTGACGAAGAATTTCTTTGAGTCAAAATCCAGCGATCTGGACTTTTGAACTAGGCCTGTTACAAATATATATTATATATAAATGGAACAGGTCTGATTTGTTGCTTGATGGCTGTGTCTTTTGTGTATTTTGCCACGTGATGTATGTTGACAATGGGTGTGTAAAGAGTTATAAAACTGTAGCTTCTTGAGCCCCAAGATCGACTGCCTTCAAATAAAACCACCGACTAACCGCCCCGCAACGTCACGTGACTGCACGGTAATAGAGAGACATTTTAAAAAATGCTTAAAGAAAAACATTGTAAATTGTCCGGGGAAATTTTTTAAAAAGTAAACATGGAGTTCTGCCGAACACGTCTATATCTAGGCTTGGCAGAGAGGCATTTTTATCGGTGAACGTCGATTTCAAGGGGCGGAAAAATATCTCCCTTGATAATAATCGACATTTACAGAGTAAGAAGAACGCTGCTTGAGAACGTCTCGGCGTTTGATTTCAGGATATTGACTTTGCATATGTGCACCAGCGACATTTGTGTTTTAAGGGTTAGAAAGCCTTAACTTTTAGCATCTCAACCGCGGCGGTCAGGAAGTAATTCTTGGCCGACCCCGCTGTTCTCTGCTTCCCCCCGGGAAATCGATAAAAATCAGGAAAGAATTGTGAAAATTTCCAGGGATGAGAATTGAAAAAAAAACAACGCTTGAAAATAAACATTGATCTTGTCTGTTGAAATGATCAAGAAACAAACACTGAATCCTACAGACCCTGGCTGTGATTCTATCCCTGCCCATATGGGGGGACATAGACGCAGGGCAAGAGAAGGACGGGGCCGAGGGCACTGCAGTTAGAGGTGTGATCATATAGTCCATCCCGCCACCATGCCCAGGGCGTGATCGCCCCCTACTGTCCGTGCCCCAGGTTTATTGCAGGTCTGGACTGAGATATCCTGAGCAATTAGTGACCTTTCTATTCCCCTGTGGCAGGGGTGGCACCCCCCACCCCCTGCAGCACAGCACCCCCTAGTGCCACCTGGGGCATCGGGGCCAGCCCTGACTGCCAAGGGAGAGCCCCCACCCTGCCCCCCTGCAGCACAGCGCCCCCTAGTGCCTCCCTGGGGCATTGGGACCAGCCCTGACTGCCAAGGGAGAGCCCCCACCCTGCCCCCCGGAAGCACAGCGCCCCCTAGTGCCTCCCTGGGGCATTGAGACCAGCCCTGACTGCCAAGGGAGAGCCCCCACCCTGCCCCCCGGAAGCACAGCGCCCCCTAGTGCCTCCCTGGGGCATTGGGACCAGCCCTGACTGCCATGGGAGAGCCCCCCACCCCCTCCCTTCTTGTCTCCCACCCATGCCCAGATTGTGCCTGCCCCTGCTTAGCCAGAGAGAGGAAAGTGAACGGACTCGGACGCTGCTAAACAACCCCCTGCACCTGCAGCGAAAGGGGGAAGTTTGGAGCCACCCTTTGAGGCGCTCTGGGGCCCGGCCCCCCCAGCTTGCCCCCAGGGGGACCCACAGAAATCTCACCCCCTCCTCACTCCACCCAGTGACACTTCCCCTTTCGCCCTCCAAAGCCGCCGGACTGATTGCTCAGCTCCCCCCGGGCCAGATCGGCTGCTGGAGCCGCGGCTGCAGGACGCGCTATAAGGTAATTGCACCTTCTCCTGCCGGCGGGAGTGGGGGCTAGTGGCTAGAGCAGGGGGGGCTGGGAGCCAGGACTCCTGGGTTCTATCCATGCTTTGGGAGGGAACTGGGGTCTAGTGGTAATGGTGGGGGGCTGGGAGCTGGAGCTGGTGCAGGCTGGCTCTCCAGTGCTAAGCGGGAAGAAAAGGGCCTGTGTAGTGCTTGGAGGGGAGATCTCCAGGGAAAAACGTACAGTGCTTTAAGGGGCATGGTGGAGGCACTAGGGGGTGCTGGGTTGCAGGGGGCGGGGTGGGGGCACTAGGGGGCGCTGTGCTGCAGGGGACGGGGTAGGGGCAGTCAATGCCGGTTCTCACCCCCTGAGGCCACTCTCCCACGTCCTCCCCCTCAACTTGGTTTGCTCAACACCCAGAGGAAGTGGCAGCACCTCTGTGACAAAAATACCCCGGGCCGAGGCCCAGCCAGCGGCCCTTGACGCGGGGGAAACAGCTGCTCTGGTGCCCTGCGCTGCTCGGAAATGGGGGGGGGCATTCTCAGGAGTCTTCAACCCCCATCACCCAAGTGGGGGATTAGACGTGAGGAGCAGCCGGGGCCTTTGACTCTGGACTCCACCGTGCCCGGCCTGCGGTGAGGCACACAGCCTGACAGCTGCTGCACAGCTGGGGAAACTGAGGCACGGGGGGGGTGACTTGGAGAACCTCACACACAAGTGGGCTCAGAGTTCTGGGCTCTTCTGCTGCTCTAACCACTAGATTCCGCTCCCCACCCAGAGCCACGGATAGAACCCAGGAGTCCTGGCTTCCAGCCCCCACCCCCTAACCAATTAGAGGCATCCGGTGTGAGCTCCCGGGGGGTGTGGGTGGGGTTGTACCAACCTGTAATAACAGAACCCTGCCCAGCGGGGTGTGTAACGGTCCCCATGCGTTTAGCTGCCTTCCCTATGTAAACGTGACGTCCTTTGCACCGCGCCATGTGTGACAAACCCATCCGGCAGCTAGTGAGTTAGAGCAGGGGGGTTGGCAGCCAGGATGCCTGGGTTCTCTCCCCAGCCCTGGGAGGGGAGCGGGGTCTAGTGGTTAGACCGGGTAGCAGGTTCCCTGCAGTCTCCCCTCTAGCTGGTCTCTCTCTGCTCTGGGTGGTTGATGTTGCTCTGGGTCACTGCAGGAACCAACCAGCCCTTCACTCTTTCTTCTGCTCCCCGGCGCCGCGGCTGCCCAGGGGTCACCATGAGGCGTCTCGTCTGGTTGCTGTTCCTCCCAGGTAAGGCCCCTTCCCCTCGCCCTGAAGCTCTGGCTGCTTCAGACCCACAGAGCCCTGGGGGCCGGGGAGAAGGGAGGGGATACCCAGCTGGGGGGGGGGTCACAAGCTCAGAGGAAGGTTTTCCTCTGTGAGATTCACTCCATTTGCATCAGACTAATGTGATCCAGTGATTGGCGGTGGGGGGTGGGCTGGGATTCAGGACTCCTGGGTTCTATCCCAGCTCTGGGAGGGGAGTGGGGTCTAGTGGTTTAGAGGTGGGAATCAGGAATCTTGGGTTGTTCCCAGTGTGCTGATGGGGAAACTGAGGCACAGAGCCAAAACATGAGCTGAACAGGGAGTTTAGTGCTGGGAATCAGACCCCGATCTCCTGAGTCCCAGTTCGGCACTGGAAGCGCCCGGCCAGCCTGCCCCTCACTGCCATCTCTGTCACTCTGCTGCTTCCAGGCTTCCTCTGTCAATGTGAGCCACCTGTCGAGGTCCCCGAGTCCCTGATCGCTTGGACGGGGGCCTGTCTGTCCATCCCGTGCCTCTATCAATCCTGTGTCCTGAACCCCATAAGGACAAAGAAATTGACCATCAGCTCCCTGACCTGGTACCTGAACCCTGTGTATGATGATGAGAAGAAAGAGTTCAGTGGCACCGTCCTGTATAAACACAGCGCCGCCATCAGCCCGGCCTTCGCAGGGCGCGTGAGGTTCCTGGGGGACCTGGAGAGAGATTGCAGCCTGCAGCTGTCTGACCTGCGGGCCAGCGAGAACGGCTCCTATGGGCTGAGACTGATCGTCTTGACCACCGCGCAGAAGCCGGAGGAGAAGAAGTGGATGACTAAGATCAGTGTGAACGTGACGGGTAAGAGGGAAAGTCCTGGGCTTCCTTGTAGGAACAGATTAAAGACTCATAGCCCACCCCACTCCCTGCTCTAACCACTCGACCCCACTCCCCTCCCAGAGCTGGGGAGAGAACCCAGGAGTCCTGGCTCCCAGCCCCCCCAAACACTAGACCCCGCTCTGGTAGCAGCCATCACTGGGGACGCAGCTCAATGTGCCTGGGATCACATCCAGGCCAGCTGTTCCTATTTTCTCCACCTCTGTCCCATCCCTTTAATGAGGTAACGACTCTCGCTAAAGTCTGGGGCTACAGCCAGCCTTGAACTCCCCGTCTGCACGAGAACAGCACCGACCTCTGCCAGTCGAGCTAAAGGAGATGGATCCTTACCTAGCAGAAGCAGTAGGTTGTTATCCTCCGTGCTGCTCAGCAGAGACTCTAGCAAAACGGAACAACAGTTTGGATAGAAAACTTCAAAGTTGTTTCCGTTTTACGTTTTACGTTTTACGATGTTTTTCCACATTTCTCCTGAAATATTTTACTCACAAACTTTGAATTTTTGAATTTAATTTTTCCACTTGCTTTTTGTTCCCTTTTCACCCCAAGTGCAGCACAAGGAAGGATGGCGGGGGTTGGGTTTTGTTATTTCATGTTTTCCCTTTTCCTCCGGCTGCCCCAGGGGAAGTCATTTTCGGTGCCTCAGTTTCCCCACCTGAAAATCAGGGAGAATAATCCTTTGCCTATTTCCACTGTGGTCTCTTTGGGGCAGGGACTGTCTCTCGCTGTGTCTGGGCAGCGCCCGGCACAACAGGGCCCTGATGTCACCTGGGGCAGGGACTCTACCTAATGCAGTAGGAAGAGAGCCTGAGACGTGATCCCTTGTATCAGAGGCCTGGTATGAGGCAGGCCCTGCTCACAGACTGTGGCAAGCACAGGGCTGATCTTGCAGAAATACACATTGCTAAGAAGTGCTAGGCACAGAGCACTCCCGCAAACACCGCCCGATATTAAGTGGTACCAAGGAAGGTACAAAAACCTTCCCCCAGGATAACGGGAACACACTGACCCCTTCTAACAGATAAGATCAGGCTGACAGTACGGAACTTGTTTATAGCAGGGTATAAAGATGTACCCAAGGCTTTGTCTACACTAAGCACCTTTCAGCGACACAGTTGTGCCGCTACAGCCCTGCCGCTAAGAGGCGCGCAGTGTAGCTGCTGTTTGTCGGCAGGAGAGAGCTCTCCTGCCGACAAAAAAATTCCACCCCCAGTGAGCGGCAGCAGCTTTGTCGGCGGGATAGCACTCCTGCCCACAAAGCACTGTTCACACCACCACTTTTCGTTGGTAAAACTTTTGTTGTTCAGGGCGTGTGTGTTTTTTAACATCCCTGAATGACAAAAGTTTTGCCGATGAAGTTCCAGTGTAGACACAGCCTCAGAGGGAGACTCTTTGGCCAGCCGAGGGGGCAGTGGAAAATCCCGCCACAGACTGAGCTGCGTCCATTGTCACAGGCAGACATGTCTTAGTGTCCTCGTAGAGTCCGCCGGGTGCTACTATCATGCTTTGTCGCCAATAAACCTGGTCCGGTGCCTTCGTACCTTAATGGATCTTGTGGTCATTGGGTGGTTCGCTTGAGGTGTCTATGCAGAGCTGGGGCAGCACACAGAGAACACACACACGCAGCCAAACATCTAACACCACCTAATAATAAAGTGTTCTCCTTAATAACTTTCCCCTTTGTCCCCCTGACACAGATTCACCTCCAGCTCCTCAAATCCAAGCACCCAGTGAGTTCAGGGAGTCAATCGCGGCCCAGGCAGTTTGCTCCGTAGCCTATCACTGCCCCGACTACCCCATAACCCTGACGTGGGTCGGTTTGGGGCATAGGACCCCTGAGCCCACCATGAGGACAGGGAGCAGAAGGACTGAGAGCACACTGACTTTCACGCCCACCTGGCAGGACCATGGGACAAATTTAACCTGCCGGCTCAGCACCCCGGCTGGGACACCGAGCTCGGAGAGCAGCGTGGTGCTGGACGTGAAATGTGAGTGGGGGGATTTGAACTGGGTGCCCCTGGGTCTGACAGCACCAGCCCCACCAGCAGCTCTGGCGCTGACCCATAAAGCGCTGTATGGGCTGCAGTTCTTGGAGGGCACCAGGAGGTGGACTGGGGCCCAGGTAGGTGGAAGCAGATTGGCCAATGGGGCGGGAGCTGGCAGTATTTTGAAGGAAGAGTGGGGCTGTCCCACTGGGCAGGGATGGGCACGAGGGTCAGAGCCAGCACCCCCTAGAGGGGAAAGGCCCAATGCCCCATTCCCCGTCCCCCTGAGCCAGCCAGTCCCCTGCCCTGGATGGGAGCTGGCGCCTCCTAGAGGGGAAAGGCCCAGTGTCCCATTCCCTGCCCCACGTCTGGACAGTGTCCATATCTCAGCTGTTCACCCGCGTGTTGGTTTGCTCCAGATGCCCCTAAGGGAGTCCAGTTGAACGCGACACCCGGAGAGACCATCCGAGAGGGGGACAGACTCGTGCTGATGTGCATGACCGAGGGCAGCAACCCCCCCGTCTTCACGTACAACTGGTATAAGGACACACAGTGGCTGCACCAGGGGCAGGAGCAGAGGCTGGAGTTTGAAGCCAAGGGGGATGAGCATTCCGGCTCCTATCTCTGCCAAGCCACCAATGAAATACAGACGGTCCCATCCCCAGCGCTGCGGATAGACGTCCAGTGTGAGTGTGGGGGCTGGGGCCAGACGGGAAGGCAGGGTCTGCGGAACTGCCCGAGACTAGATACCTCTGCTGAGCACAAGGAGAGGATGTTATTGGGCTTCCCTAGACACTTGTGATGTGGACATCAGAGGAGGTGAAATAGACAGGGCTTGTGGCATCAGAAAAGACAGGAACTGAAGTTAAAGGGGAATCTCCATTAGCTCTTAGCAGTACAAGGCCTCTGACACACAGCATGGCAGTTCGGGTTCCAGCCAGCAGAGGGCAATGTGCCTAATCTCACACACACAGAGGCGGATCTGACCCATTCCCTCCAGCAGGGGGAGTGCTTACACGCGCAGAGCAGGATTCAACCCCTCCAGCAGGGGGCAGCAGGAGACGTATGTACACACACACACACAGAGTTGGGAGAAAAAGACAAACAAACCCGCAAACACTGGAACAATTTATTTTATTGCACTCAAGGGCAAAAAGGAGAAAAACAGAAAATTTGTCATTTCAAAACTGACATTTTCCCCGCCCCCAAATCGGCCCATTTTGAAGCAGAAGCGACTCGGCTGTTTCAAACATTTGAAAGTTTTTTCAACCCGTCACCTCTCGGGAGAGCCAGAGAGCGTCTTGCGCCTGAATGAATTCGGCGGGTCACTCTTGGTCCATGGCACATGCAGAAAACAACGTGTGATGCAAAAGGAACATTCGCTTTTGGGGTGAAATGTCCCAGATTTTGCTAAAAAACCCACAGACCAAAAAGCACTTTCCCTCCCCCCGCCCCCGCAGCTTTTGGAGGTTTTGCCACAGACAGATAATTCGTTTCACTGGACAATTGGTTTGGTTTTGTGGGGTGGGTGCGGGGGCGCGGCCCGTTGAAAATCCAAACATATTTTTAGTTTTTTGTTTTTGATAAAAATCCCCAAAATATACTCAGGGTTTTGAACTTTTCCTGAGACCGTGTGACGGGTTCACTCACTAGAGCGGCGCCTCCTGCTGGCCGTCTGGGGGATTAGTCCCCTCCTGGTGGTGTGTCGCCGTCATCGTCACCACCTGCAGACCTGCTGCGCCTCTAACCTCTGTCTCTGCTGCTTGAGTTCCCTGGGCCACCTCCCCATGGCCCCAGCATCTCCTTCGCCCTCTTCTCAGGGCCTCCCAGCCTGCTAGGAACCCCGTCCTCTCTCCTTGGGCACCCTGCAGACACCCACTGCCTCTGCCGCTGCCCCTGCAGCTCCTTTTATGTGAGCCCTCTGGGTCCTGATTGGCTGCTCCGTTCAGCCGCTCTCCAATTGGCTGCTCCCTGCGCAGCCTCCCGAGGCTGCTTTTAACCCCTTGCTTTCCGGTGTGGGGTGAACACTCCATCACAGACCAGAAAATGATTTTTTTCATGGGAAATGTCTGGGGAGTTTTCGTTGAAAACACAAACATTTCAGGTGTAACCCTCCAGAACTTCCTGAGAGAAATAATGGCCATTTCCCCAAATCAGGCAGGGCTCTGCAGTGACACTGCCTCAGTTTCCCCACCCTACCTCTAGAGAAAGGATTGGCCCGTGTGACAGGTGTTCACCGGGGAACTAAGTTCAGTTTGTTCTCTGCCACTGGACTCCCGGAATGACCTTGGTTCATTCATTTAGGGTTTCCCATGGAATAGTCCATTTAAATCAGGGCCGTTTTATTCCCCAGATGCCCCAAAGGACGCGCGTGTTGAACTGGTGACAGGCTCTCAGATCCAGGAAGGGACCACGGTTGTGCTCAGCTGCTCCTGCAGGGCTCATCCGCCCGTCAGCAGCTACAGCTGGTACAGAAACGGGCAGCACCTCCCAGCACAAACCCAGCAGGAGCTGCGGTTTGACAAGATCCATCCCGACCAGTCCGGTTCCTACCACTGCGAGCCTCGGAACAGAGTCGGGATGTCAGAATCGCCGGCCATTACAGTCGACGTACAGTGTGAGTAGCCAGGGGACCAGCAGGGGGCGCTGCAGCTGGGTGGGGTATCCAGGATCTGCACTCCAGCTTGGCGTGGCAGAGCCTGCATGAATCCCGGAGGGGCAGGAGCCATAGCCTCCCCCTAGGACCTCCTTCCTGCCTCTGAAGAGGCATTGGTGTGAGAGGTGGGATCCCGGTATGTACCTCAGCATCCAGGGTATCTGTGCACGGGTGGGGTGCTCTCCTCCTCCTGCTTCACAGAGTCCCCGATTGGGCACAGGGCCTCAGCACAGCAGGGCTGAGAGTTAGCACCCCTTTGGGGTGGCTCCCCCCTCTCCAAGCAACAGGCTCAGGCTCTCTGCAGACTCAGTCACACTCAGGGCAGCTCCCTCCTCTCCAAGCGACAGGCTCAGACTCTCTGCAGACCCAAGAAGCGTTGCTCTGTCAGTCGCACTTGGGGTAGCTCCCTCTGTGACGGGCTCCCCCCGGGGTGCCACTTGGAACTGGGGTACCACTGAGCCCATCTGACCCACCAGCCTGGGCGCCCTGTCACACTGTGGTGCTGTGATCAGCTGCCAAGCTCCCCAAGCCTGCTCTTTCAGCAGCACACACCCAGAGAGGGACACACCCAGCTGCAGCTTCACACACAGATGCTGAGATCAGCTCTGCATGGGAAGGCTCCGCTAAGGCACCTCTCAGTTGCTAAGGCACGCACCCCCCTCTGGAGTGTAAACCCCAAATGATACCGTCTTGCACTGCACAGGGAACTGTACAGCGCAAGCTCAGACAAGTCGCCCCCTCCCTCAATGTGGAGAGAGGGATGCAACAGCTTTCTGCCCCCAGTTATAATTCCCACACACTGGTTTTAGACAAAACCAACACAAGTTTGTTAACTACAAAAGATAGATGTTAAGTGATGATAAGTGATAGCAAACAGATCAAAGCAGATTATCTAGTAAATAAACAAAACCACAAACTGAGCTGAACACACTAGCTAGGTAGGATATGAATTAGCAAATTCTCACCCTGAGTGATAAACAGGCTGGCAGATTCTTAAGGCACAAGTTGCCTTGGCTTTCCCAGGTTTTCATACACAGCTAAAAATCCTTCCAGCCTGGGACCATCACTTCCCACAGTTCAGTCCTTGCCCCTCAGGTGTTTCCAGGTGTGTTGTTGTCGGGAGAGTGAGGTACCATCATTTCCCCACTTGTATATCTTCTTCCCTCTTGCTGGAAAGCTCTTTTGCTGTGACCTGGGTCAAACGGTTCCCATTGTGCAGTGCTCTCTCTGAGAGGTTTCTATTGCACACAGTTCCTGGGGTAACCCTGGTGATTGTCTGCATTTCCTCAATGAGCCATTAACATTGTTTGGCCTGTATACTGTTGTACCTGAAAGGCTGCTTGTGGGCGTTTTCAACCTCACAACATGTTTCAGTAACACATACATAGCCAAACTTCATAACTCCACATACGACGATAGCACGTACAATCCAACGAGATATTAATGCCTAGCAGATCAAGACTTTTAACATGATACCTCACAAGGAATACTTTGTACAAAACATATCCTAATTACATGACAGTGGTGACTATTGGCGTGCCAGGGTGTCACACCCTCCTCTCCCAGCAATGAGCTCAGGCTCTCTGCAGACTCAGGCAGGCGTCGGCTACACTCAGGCAGCTCCCTCCTTTTTATTTCCTGCCTATAACCCTCCCCCCCGAACACTGAGACACACCCTGATCTCGATTATTTTCCAGACCCCCCCAAGGAGGTACAAATCACCCTTGAAAACCCCCAGCGCATCCAGGAAGGCGACGCAGTGATGCTGAACTGCTCCGTGGGCAGCAGTAACCCCCCGGTGACTAAGTACATGTGGTACAAGGATAACAGCCAGTATCAGGAGACCCAAGAGAGCGTCTTGACCTTCCCTGCCACAAAGGAGCGGTCCGGTAGCTACAGCTGTGAGGCTCAGAACGTGATCAGCTATAAACAGTCTTCGTCTGTCTCAGTGGATGTGCAGTGTAAGTCATCGCTTCCTGGCTTCTCAGGCAAAGTCGTCTTGGAATTTTCCACTGCAAAATTTTGACGAAAAAAATCGTTTTGTTCTTCCGGCTCGACATTTTTATTCCATTGGTGCTTTTCGAAGACCAAAAAAATTCAGTTTTCTCCCCTTAGAACAATAGTCTTTGTCTCTCATGATTTAGCCTTTTACATTTTGTTCATGCTTTTCTAATGAGAAAAGTGACTTAACCCCCCTCCTCCCCCCCTTTTATTTTCTAACAGAAAAGTAGGGGTGAAAAGCAATACAAATTGTGCTTTGGTTGCATTGTGCAGCCTTTTCTCATTGTTGTTATTATTATTATTATTATTATTATTATTATTAAAAAGTCTTTTTCACATTTTCCAATGGGAAAGTGACTTTTTAAAAAAAATTCTGCTTGATTATCCACTGGAAAAGGGAGAAAAAATGTTTGAAAAGCTGTGTTTTTCTCTCACCACCTAGCCTTTACAAAAACAGAAAATCATTTTTTCATGCTTTTTCCTGGCTTTTTCCATTTTATCGTGACTGAAAAAGCATGCAAAAAAGTTTTTAAAAGTGTTATTTACACTCACGATTTAAAAAATATTTTTTTCATGGCTTAATTCACTTTATTTTTCACTGGAACAGTATCAGAAAAGTTTTTAAAAATGTTATTTTGTCTCACCATATAGTGGGTTTTATTAAAAAACAACAACCCCTTTTTATACTTTCCAGGGAGGAAAGTGACTTTTTGGACTTTGTTCCACTGAAAAAATAGAGAAAAAAAGTTTTGTTTAATGTTTAGAAACGACCAGAAAGTGTTTCCCCCATAATTTCTCCCCCTCTTTTACCCCTTCGCAGCTTTTTCCAGTAAATAACAATGGTGAGAACTTCACCACAATCTCCAACCAAAATTTGTCCAAAATCATAAAAGAAATGATTTCCCCTCTCCCCCAAAAACGTTACATATTTTTTTCCAACCAATTTTTTGTGGTCAGAAATGACTGTTGTTCCCTTTGAGACAAATCTTTTGGGGGTGAGTCCCCCTGTTTTCTGGCAAAAATAGATCTGCTGAAAAAGCCCCAGGCAGGTCTGGTTGCCATCTCAGGGGCTTTGGGGGCAGCCCTAGACACGCCTGGGTCACGGAGGGGAGTCCGCTGTGGGAAGCGCTTACAAGCAGAGCGCCAGAAGGAGCCCAGCCGGATTGGACTCTCGTCCCGTCGGCCTTAGGGTCGCACAGTGCGTGGATACGAGGCCTTCCGGGGTGATGGAGACGGAGAACTGAAGGAGCAGAGCGCTGGAACTTGTCCCACCTGTGAAGCTAAGCAAGGAGAGGCTGGCCCAAGAGGTCATGTGATCTCTGGGTCACTAGGCTCCTGTTCTACCTCTGAAGCTAAGCAGGGAGAGGTGGGGCCAGTGGCTGGAAGGGAACCCAGGAGGGAAAAACCCTGCTTTCTATTGAAATAGATTAACCAGAGGAGTGGTATGGGAGGCTGTAATGGTCTGGCCTTTAAAATCTAGCTAGTGTCAGACCCCAGCCATGGGCCGTAGCTCCATTGGGGTCAATGGGCCGGCTGCCTGGGGCTCTCAGGGTGCTTTGTGTCTCTCTGCAGACGCGCCCCAGCACGTTGCCGTGGTGCGGCAGCCGTCGGGGTCCATCAAGGAGGGCGAGGCCGTGACCCTGGAGTGCTCCGTGGGCAGCGCCAACCCCTCTGCCCTGCACTACGCCTGGTACAAGGACGAGGCGCGGCAGGGTGAGAACTCCAACAGGCTGAAGCTGGCGGCCGTGGTGTCGGCTGATTCGGGCCAGTACCGGTGTGAGGCTAAGAATGACGTGGGCACCACCCATGCTGAGCCCATCCCGCTGGACGTCTGGTGTAAGTAACCAACCCCCAGAGCTGGGGAGAGAACCCAGGAGTCCTGGCTCCCAGCCCCCCACTCTAACCACTGGCACTGGCTCTCTCCCCAGATGCCCCCCGGGATGTACAGCTGTCCGTGGCCCCACAGGGGCCGATTGTGGAGGGGATGGAGGTGACGCTGCGGTGCTGGGCCGATGCCCTCCCGCCCGTGCTGGGCTACGACTGGTACCGGGACGGCCAACTGCAGGAGCGGCAGACCCAGGACATGCTGAGCATCCTGGCTGTGAAGGTTGGGGCGTCCGGGCACTACCACTGTCGGGCCAGAAACCAGATCTCCTACGGGGACTCCTCGCCCATCCGCCTCACCGTCTACTGTAAGGGGCCTGTGTGCTGGTGCCCCTCAATCCCGACCCGCAGCCCCTGCTAGCCCAGCACTGGGATCACCCTACCCCCAGCTCTGCTGGTGCCCCTCAATCCTGAGCTGCTCTAACCACTGGCCCCCACTCCTGTGCCCCCCATTCCTTGCTCTCTGTTGTTTTGCAGTCAGCTCCATGACTATAGCCAAGAACTCGGCTCTAGGGGTCGGCGTGGTCGTAGTGTTTATCCCCCTGCTGGTGGCGCTGGTCTTTGCCCTTAAGCGATGGTAAGCAGAAACCTTTCCTCACCCCCAACCCAGGCATCCCCAATCCCCAGGGATCAGCACCCACGGAGCCGGGCAGCCTGACCTCTGCAACAGGCTCGTGCAGCCGGGAAACTCCGCTCCTCCCCCACCCTAACCACTAGACCCCACTCCCCTCCCAGAGCCAGAGGTAGAACCCAGGAGTCCTGGCTCTTGACCCTGCTCCTCATTGTCATTGCAGGAGGAAGCGGCGTCTTCCCGAGCTGGTTGTGGAGCCTCTGGGCAGGCGAAGGAGATCGTTCTTTGTGAGAGATTTTTCATAGGGGGCGCTGTGCTGCAGGGGGCAGGGTGGGGGACTCTCCCCTGGCAGGCAGGGCTGGCCCCGATGCCCCAGGGCAGCGCTAGGGGGCGCTGTGCTGCAGGGGGCAGGGTGGGGGACTCTCCCCTGGCAGGCAGGGCTGGCCCCGATGCCCCAGGGCGGTGCTAGGGGGTGCTGTGCTGCAGGGCATTGCCCTATAGCAGATCAGAGTTGAATTTCTAGTCCTGAGCCCTTGGGGTCATTAAAGATTCCCTAGACCACTCCCTAAACTTCAGGACATCAAACCCAGCGTGTGGGCGAAACCCCAGCGTGGGAAATTCTGTCCTCCCTCCGCCAAGCCCTCTCAGACATTACAAGAAGAAAGAGGATTTTTCTTCACTTCCTGTCCTAAACTTGTGGCATCACTGAGCGGCTGTTCCTCAGCTGCCCCTCCCTAGAGGTGGCTGCATCTCAGTGCTGGGCGAGCCATCCCCATGCGGCGTTATGTGCAGCTGTTCCCCAGATGCCCTACCCCAGAGGTGGCTGCATCTCAGTGCTGGGCGAGCCATCCCCATGCGGCGTTATGTGCAGCTGTTCCCCAGATGCCCTACCCCAGAGGTGGCTGCATCTCAGTGCTGGGCGAGCCATCCCCATGCGGCGTTATGTGCAGCTGTTCGCCAGATGCCCTACCCCAGAGGTGGCTGCATCTCAGTGCTGGGCGAGCCATCCCCATGCGGCGTTATGTGCAGCTGTTCCCCAGATGCCCTACCCCAGAGGTGGCTGCATCTCAGTGTTGGGCGAGCCATCCCCATGCGGCGTTATGTGCAGCTGTTCCCCAGATGCCCTACCCCAGAGGTGGCTGCATCTCAGTGCTGGGCGAGCCATCCCTGTGCACTCAATGGATGTTTTGTCTCTCTCTCAGCCTAGGAGACGGGAACCTTTGAAAGCCCAGCAGCCCGCCAGCTCGGTGGGATGCCTGAATGGAGTATCCGGAGATGCTGTCAATTATGCTACACTCCAGTTCCCACCCAGCCACGCCCAGGGGCTGACTGCCCCTTCCAGGTACAAAGGAAAGGAACTGGGGGAGCAGAAATGAGTTCCCCTCCCCCCAGTATGGAGTCCTGGCTCCTCCCAGAGCTGGGGAGAGAACCCATGATTCCTGGCTTCTCTCAGGGGTGGGGAGGGAACCCAGGAGTCCTGGCTTCTCCCAGGGGTGGGGAGGGAACCCAGGAGTCCTGGCTTCTCCCAGAGCCAGGGAGGGAACCCAGGAGTCTGGGTTACGTCTCATCAGAGCTGTCGATTTCCTCCCAGGGTGCCAGGAAACTCGAGGCAGCGAGTGAAGCCAGGGGGCCTGGATGAAACCGTTATTTACAGTGTGGTGAAGAAACCCAACCTGCCGCCCAAGGTACCAGCCTGGGGTTACCCTGAGTCCCCCCAGAGCCCCGTCACGTCAGAGCCTGTGTCCTCCAGGCCCTTTAACTGTGATGCTTGGGCAATGCCCGTCTGTCACTGAGTGAGGGGCACCGGCGGGGCTGGGGGTGGGGAGGGGGAGCCCAGAGCTGGGATCGCAGGGGGCTGTGGGTTGGGAGTGAAGGGCACTGGCAGGGCTGGGGGGGGGGGAGGGGCCCAGGGCTGGGCTAGCAGGGGCTGTGGGTCGGGAGTGAGGGGCACGGCAGACCTGTGGGGGAGGGATCCCAGGGCTGGGATCACAGGGGCTGTGGGTCAGGAGTGAGGGGCACTGGCAGGGCTAGGGGGGAGGGGCCCAGGGCTGGGCTCGCAGGGGCTGTGGGTCAGGAGTGAGGGGCACCGGCAGGGCTGTGGGGGAGCCCAGGGCTGGGATAGCAGGGGCTGTGGGTCGGGAGTGAAGGGCACTGGCAGGGCTGGGGGGGAGGGAGCCCAGGGCTGGGATCGCAGGGGCTGTGGGTCGGCAGTGAGGGGCACCGGCAGGGCTGTGGGGGAGAGGCCCAGGGCTGGGCTAGCAGGGGCTGTGGGTCAGGAGTGAGGGGCACTGGCAGGGCTGTGAGGGAGCCCAGGGCTGGGCTAGCAGTGGCTGTGGGTCGGGAGTGAGGGGCACTGGCAGGGCTGTGGGGGAGCCCAGGGCTGGGCTAGCAGGGGCTGTGGGTCGGGAGTGAGGGGCACGGCAGACCTGTGGGGGAAGGAGCCCAGGGCTGGGATCGCAGGGGCTGTGGGTCGGCAGTGAGGGGCACTGGCAGGGCTGGGGAGGAGGGGCCCAGGGCTGGGCTAGCAGGGGCTGTGGGTCGGGAGTGAGGGGCACTGGCAGGGCTGGGGGGAAGCCCAAGGCTGGGATCGCAGGGGCTGTGGGTCAGGAGTGAGGGGCACCGGCAGGGCTGGGGGGGAGAGGCCCGGGGCTGGGCTAGCAGGGGCTGTGGGTCGGGAGTGAGGAGCACGGCAGACCTGTGGGGGAGGGAGCCCAGGGCTGGGATCACAGGGGCTGTGGGTCAGGAGTGAGGGGCACCGGCAGGGCTGGGGGGGAGGGGCCCAGGGCTGGGATCGCAGGGGCTGTGGGTCAGGAGTGAGGGGCACCGGCAGGGCTGTGGGGGAGCCCAGGGCTGGGATCGCAGGGGCTGTGGGTTGGGAGTGAGGGACATGGCAGACCTGTGGGGGAGGGAGCCCAGGGCTGGGATCGCAGGGGCTGTGGGTCGGGAGTGAGGGGCACCGGCAGGGCTGTGGGGGAGGGAGCCCAGGGCTGGGATCACAGGGGCTGTGGGTCGGGAGTGAGGGGCACTGGCAGGGCTGTGGGGGAGCCCAGGGCTGGGCTAGCAGGAGCTGTGGGTCAGGAGTGAGGGGCACCGGCAGGGCTGTGAGGGAGCCCAGGGCTGGGATCACAGGGGCTGTGGGTCAGGAGTGAGGGGCACCGGCAGGGCTGGGGGGGAGCCCAGGGCTGGGATCGCAGGGGTGATGGGACTGTATCATACTAGCTGTACAGCTAAGACACCCAGGCATAGCAGGCTGGGCAGGTTGTTTTTCTGCCTCTAGTTCCCCTTTTCGTGTCTCTCACGTGACTTAGGATAAACTTTTGCTCTCAAAATAAAATCATTTGTCGAGATAAGATAAAAATACGCTGCCCTTCCCCTGAGCAGCTGGAATCTAAACCAGCCATGAACACCCTGGGGAGCCTGCCACGTACCTATTATGTCTTGATGCATCTTCATTTAACATCAGACCTCTGGCAGCGCGGGTTGGGGGGCAGGGCTGGGCTGGCAGGGGGCTGTGGGTCGGGCGTGAGGGGCACTGGCAGAGCTGGGGGTTGGGAGGAGCCCAGGGCTGGGGTAGCAGGGGGCTGTGGGTCGGGAGTGAGGGGCACCAGCTGGGCTGTGGGGGAGGGAGCCCAGGGCTGGGATCACAGGGGTTGTGGGTCGGGAGTGAGGGGCACTGGCAGAGCTGGGGGTTGGGAGGAGCCCAGGGCAGGGCTGGCAGGAGTTGTGGGTCGGGAGTGAGGGGCACCGGCAGAGCTGGGGGGTGGGGAGCCCAGGGCTGGGCTGGCAGGGGGCTGTGGGCTGGGAGCTGGGGGGGTCTCAGCAGGTGGAGCTGGGGGCTGGCGTCTGTAGCTGTCTCTCTCTGATCCCCGCCTGCCTCCCCAGGGCGAAGTGAAGGGCGACTATGAGAATGTGGGGGCCCGGCCGGAGGAGGAGGAGGAGCTAAACTACTGCACCCTGGTGCTGCCCCCGCGCACCCGGGCCTTACGTGGCCGCTGGGAGTGTGAGTCGGACTCGGAGTCGGAGGCGAGCGTGCAGTACGCGGCCCTGAGGCACTGAGCCCTCCCCAGATGGGGCCGGCTCCCCGCTGGCCATGGAGCCCAGCCACGGACCCACGGAGCCCTGGAGCCCGGCCACGGACCCACGGAGCCCTGGAGCCCGGCCACGGACCCACGGAGCCCTGGAGCCCAGCCACGGAGCCCTGGAGCCCGGCCACGGACCCACGGAGCCTGGCCACAGACCCACGGACCCCCAGAGCCTGGCCATAGACCCATAGAGCCGGGCCACGGACACACGGAGCCCGGCCATGGACCCACGGAGCCTGGCCCCGAGCCACTCTGGACTCTCAGCCCCAGCTGAGCTCTGGACGTTGGGCCCCACCTAGAGACCCAGACCCTGTGGGGGGTGGGGGAGGGTCAGTGGCTCTAGCGCTGGATCTGGACAGGGGAGCAGAGCGGGGGCAGGGCGGGCAGAGTCTCTGCAGCTAGAGCTAAACACAGGAGATGTGATGCAGGGGCAAGGGATGGGGTGTTCCAGCCAGCAGGGGGCAGCAGGGACACACACACACACACACACACACACACACACACACACATGCACACATACAGGGCAAGAGATGGGGTGTTCCAGCCAGCAGGGGGCAGCAGGGACACACACACACACACACACACACACACACACACACACACACACACTTGCCCAGCTGGCTGTAGGACACACCTGTCTGCAGCAGGGGGCGCTTTCCCTGGTTACCGCCCCATCCCAGCTATCCCCGAGACTCTCCAGGTGCTGCCCCCTGAGGTTTAGCCCCCCAGCACGGCGACCCTCCTGAGGCCCACAGGCTCTGGGTGATTCCCCTACAAGCTGAGCCTGGTTTGGCGAAGTCCCCCGCCCCCGGGTGATAGGGGACCCCACAACTATCACTCAAGAGCCGGATCAACCTGCTGTAGCTTTTCTAGCGCGCTATAGGTTGGAGTGCGGGGGCTGGGAGCCAGGACTCCTGGGTTCCAGCCCCAGCTCTGGGAGGGGAGTGAGATCTAATTGCAGGGGGAGGCGGGGATTTGCAATGCTCACTGAAATGTTTATGAGTAGTGTCTGTTTAACAGCAACGCTGCACGGGGACGGCTCATCCGGTGCTGGGATGCAGCCAGCTCTGGGGTGGGACAGCCAGGGAACAGCCGCATGCAGTCACTCAGTGCTTTCCTTTCTGATTAACGAGTGCCTGGGCCAGCACGCGCCTGGCACGAGGAACCAGGGATGTAATTGGCATCTCTTCCCGCCATAGGATCAGCAATAAAAATACTTTACAGGCTATTAACTGCAGCAGGAACTGGTCAAATAGCAAGTTCTGTAAACAGCTCTCAGCTTGAAAGCACCGGAGCGTTCGGCCCCCGCTGCCAAGAGAAACCGGCGCAGCTGCCACAGCAGGAAAAGAAATAAATTGATCTATGAGCATTTGCCTGTGCGTCCTGTACGAGGGGATGCAATGCCAGAGCGTGGCACAGGGGGCGCTGTGCTGCAGGGGGTGGGATGGGGGCTCTCCCCTGGCAGTCGGGGCTGGCCCCAAAGGCCCAGGGTGGCACTAGGGGGTGCCGTGCTGCAGGGTGTGTGTGTGGGGGGCGGGGGGCGGGGGCTCTTCCCTGGCAGTCAGGGCTGGCCCCAAGGCCCCAGGGCAGCACTAGGGGGCGCTGTGCTGCAGGGGGCGGGGTGGGGGCTCTCCCCTGGCAGTCAGGGCTGGCCCTGGTGCCCCAGCACAATGCAAGCTTGCTGGGTTAAAAGCAGGGGAGGCTGGGAATCCAGACTCTTGGGTTCTCCTCCATTCTGTCCTTCTCTAACCTGTGCCTCAGTTTCCTGCTATAGTGTGGGTGTGAGTGACTTAATGCCTGTAAGGGGTGGGGCAGCTGGGAATGCCGTGACGGACTCTGAGATGCAGGTGGGGCAGTTGGGGAACAGCTGCACACAACACTGCAAGGGGAGGCCTAGCTTGGTGCTGAGATGCAGCCACTTCTGGGTCAGGGCAGCCAGGGAACAGCCACACATAACGCCACATGGGGACACCTTGACCGACTACAAGATGCAGCCACCACTGGGGTGGGGAAGTTGGGGAACAGCTGCACATAACATCGTATGGGGATGGCTCACCCAGCGCTGAGATGCAGCCACCTCTGGGGCAGGGCAGCTGGGGAACAGCTGCACACAACACTGCATGGGGACAGCCCGCCGGGCCTGAGATGCAGCCAGCTCTGTCATGAGATCAGGCTGGGAGTTTCCTGCAGCAGCACTTCAGAGGGAGCAATTCACTCTAGTGAGTTGACCTTGCCTTCCTGTGTGTCTCTAAAACCACGTTATCTCTCCCAGCGGAAATAGCACAGAATCACGGAAACAAGCAGAGCGATATGGATCTCGGGGGAGTTCGCTCATTGAGCTTTGTATCAGCCATCAAAATAACAGGCCCTGACAACTGATCGGCTGACAGCAGCGGGGCTGGGAGCCAGGACTCCTGGGTTCTAGCCTCGGCTCTGGCGATAGGAGAAACCACTACGTTGGCAGTTGGGTAGAAAGCATCTGTAGCACACATGAATGCCATGCTATGCTGCTTTTCACTAACAAGGGGGGGATCCAGTTGCTTTTAAAGGAGTCCCCAAGAAATGCGTCTAGCTCTGGGGCGGAGCAGCTGGGGAAGAGCCGCACAGCGACTCTGCACGGGGATGGATCACCCAGCACCGAGATGCAGCCACCTCTGGTGCGGGGCAGCTAGGAAACCGCCACGCAGGGATCGATGAGCGGCAGCTGCCTCTGAAGTGGGGAAAATCTCTTCCCAGGATGAGGGGGCGAGTCCCATTTATCGGGTCACATTGCGGGGCTGGGTGTCTGTCCTACTTCAGGGTCCCAGCTCCGGGTCCACACAGAGGGATCCATTCCCCGTGGGGGATAATCCAGCCGTGCCCCCGTCTCGGCGGCCGTTCTCTTCCTCTCAGTCGCTCCAGCTGGGGGGCACGAGGCAGAAGGGCCCGTGGGGCAGGGCGGCCCCCTGCGCCTCCCTGGGTTTTTATGGCTTTATGGCCCAGCCACGTAGCCGGGGGATGAAGCTGCCCTGGTTGAACAATTCCTTCTGGGCAATTTCATCCCACCTGGGAGCAGGCAGATCCACGCCCCCAGCGACTGCTGGCACAGCAGCTCGCCACGTCCCCGGAGCCAGGCCGGGCGGGAGCACAGGTGTGGGGAGCTGAGCCAGAGAGGTAGGAGCTAGGGGATGTGGCCATAGGGCAGGGATGAGGGGGTGGATTTAGGGGATGCAGTGATGGGGCAGGGATGGGGGGTGGATCTAGGGGACACGGCCGTGGGACAAAGATCATGGTGGATCGAGGGGACACAGCCGTGGGGCAGGAATCTGGGGGTGGATCTAGGAGATGCAGCCGTAGGGCAGGTATGAGGAGGTGGATCTAGGGGACGCGGCCGTGGGACAGGAATGGGAGTGGATCGAGGGGACATGGTCATGGGGCAGGGATCTGGGGGTGGATCTATGGGACGCGGCTATGGGGCGGGGATGGGAGTGGATCGAGGGGACATGGTCATGGGACAGGGATCGGGGTGGATCTAGGGGACGTGGCCATGAGGCAGAGACTGGGGGTAGATCCAGGGTGTGTGGTCATGGGGCAGGAAAGTGGAGGTGGATCTAGGGGACGCAGCCGTAGGGCGGGGATGGGGGGTGGATCTAGGAGATGTGGCCATGGGGCAGGGATGGGAGTGGATCGAAGGGACATGATCATGGGGCAGGGATGGGGGGCGTGGATCTAGGGGATGTAATGATGAGGCAGGGATGAGGAGGTGGATCTAGGGGGTGTGGTCGTGGGGCAGGGATGTGGAGATGGATCTAGGCGACGCGGTCGTGGGACAGGGATCTGGGGTGTGGCTCTAGGGAACGTGGGGCAGGGATGGGGGGTGGATCTAGGGGATGCGGCTGTGGGGCAGGGATGTGGAGGTGGATCTAGGGGATGGGCCGTGGGGCAGGGATCTGGGGTGTGGATCTAGGGGATGTGGGGCAGGGATGGGGGGCTGGATCTAGGGTACACGGTGGAGGAGGCTCATCCTTGTTATCATTCCAGCCCCAGCTGAGATGCCTCCCTCCTCCACCCCCCGCTGAGCCGGCACCATGGACCCGCTGGACACCCTGGCCCTGGCCGTCTACTCCATCACCATCCTGCTGGGCTTGCCTGCCAACGCCTTGGTGCTGTACATCTTCTACCGTCGCGCCCGCACCCGCCTCACCCCCAACCTCATCTACATGATCAACCTCTGCCTCTCGGACCTGGCCTTCGTCCTCATCCTGCCGCTCAAGATCCTGGAGGTGGTTCCGCCAGGCTGGTCCCCACCAAGCTTCCTCTGCCCCCTCTACAGCCTGGCCCACTTCGGCACGCTCTACGCCAGCACCTGCTTCCTGACGGCGGTCAGTGCCGGGCGCTACCTGGGCGCCGCCTTCCCCATCCGCTACCAGCTCTACAAGAAGCCCCTTTACTCCTGCCTGGTCTGCGTGGCCATCTGGACCCTGGTGGCCTTTCACGGCATCCTGTTGCTCATCCTGGAGACTTCGCTGGGCGCCAACGCCACCCTCTTTATAGGCAACGGCACCGCCTGCTACCAGGAATTCAGTCCAGAGCAGCTGGCCCTGCTGGCTCCTGTCCGCTTGGAGCTGTCCGTGGCCCTGTTTTTCCTGCCCTTGGTGATCACGGTCTTCTGCTATGCCGGCTGCATCCACGTCCTCGTCAAGTCCCGTCTCCACGAGCAGAAGAAGCGCCGGGCGGTGCGGCTGGCCTTGGCCACGCTCTCCGTCTTTGTGCTCTGCTTCGGGCCCTATAACCTGTCCCACGTGGTGGGCTATGCCCGCGGCGAGGACGTCTGGTGGCGCAGGGTGGCACTGCTGCCCGGTGCCTGCAACGCCTTCCTGGACCCGCTCATCTTCTACTTCCTCTCCTCGGCCAAGGACCACGGCCTGGCCTGGGTGTGGCGCTCGGTGGGGCAGCGTTGCAGCTCCTTCCGGCAGAAGATGACCATGGGTCACAGGGAGGCAGGCAAGGGGCAGCCTGAGAAGGGGGCTGCATCGCAGGGAAGTACAGGCCCCGGGGTGGGGAGCTCCAAGTGACCATGGGACAAGGAGACACCAAACGCTGTTGGGACAGGATTCGGGGAGATTGGCAATCTTGGATGGGCTGTGGGACCCGGCTGCTCATGAACCTTAAAAATTCCCCATGGGGCTGGGAGCCTCCAATCTTGGATAGGACGCAGGACCAAGGACCAGGAAATTCATGACCATTACAGATTCCCTGTGGCACCCGGAACCTCCGATCTTGGATAGGACGTAAGACAAAGGACCGGGAAATTCATGGTCTTTACAGATTCCCCATGGCACTAGTAGTCTCCGACCTTGGATGGCACGTGAGTCCAAGAACCTGGCCTATCCATGGGTCAGTACATATCCCCCTTAGGACAAGGAGGTGTCTGGTTTTGACAGGACTAGTGGGTGAGGTAGCCGTTTTCCACTGAGACATGAGTGCATGGTCATGACCTTGACCATTGGTGGTCTTGAAAGACCCCTTAGGATGGGGACATCCCTGACTGGGCTGGGACGGGGGGTGAAGAGATGCCAGGCGGGGTGTGATGGCAGGGTCCAGATTTCTTGTGCTCATTTCATACCCCCATGGGACCGATCCTGCCGTGGGAGAATTGGATATAGAGGATGATCCAGACCCCCTCACCCCCATAGGGCGAATTAGAATGTACGGCTAACTCTGCTACTGGGGGAATAGACTAAACTCCGTCCTGTTGGTCTGCATTGGGTGAGCCAGTCTATGAGGTTCACTGTGCAGTTATTCCCCAGCTGCCCTGACCCAGAGGTGGCTGCATCTCAGCACCAGGTGAGCCATCCCCGTGTGGCTGCTCCCCAACTGCCCCGCCCCAGAGGTGGCTGCATTTTGGCACTGAGGCCATGATTCCTACCCATTGTGTATGGAAGGTGCTAGAGATATGTCCGAGGTAACTGGGAGGTCTGTGTAACTTGGACGTAGAAATATTCCAAACCACAATCAGTGGGAATCCTAAATCTCCTGTCAATGAAATCCCAGCTCCTGCAAGAATGTCCCAGGACTGATCAATGAGTTAGTAGGAACAGAGGCAATGGGGCCGGATCCCAGCTGGTGTCAATGGGCTATAGCTCCATGGGAGTCAATGGGGCCAGAGCCCCCAGCTGGGGCCAATCGGGATCACCCAGGGGTCTCACCACTCCACCCTAGCGCTGACTCTTTTGCCCAGTGGCTGTAAATTGCATTCCACTAACGGATCCGTGCTGATTTAATCAATAAAGTTTTCCCAGCTCCAGTGGGGTCGTTATTATTAATATAGTTATTGTAGGTGTCATTCGACTGAGACCAGGCCCCCGCTGAAATGGGTGTGCTGCACTCACAGCACAGTGCAGGGGGTGGGAGCCAGGACTCCTGGGTTCTATTCCCAGATCTGGGAGGGGAGTGGGGTCTAGTGGTTAGAGCAGGGGGGCTGGGAGCCAGGACTCCAGGGTTCTATTTCCAGCTATAAGGGGGGAGTGGGGTCTAGTGGTTAGAGTGGGGGAGCTGGGACACCTGGGTTCTATTTCCAGCTATAAAAGGGGAGTGGGGCCTAGTGGTTAGAGCGGAGGGCCTGGGAGCCACGACTCCTGGGTCCTATTGCCAGCTGCCAGTGTGACCCTGGGCAAGTCCCTGCCTCGCTCTGTGCCTCAGGTTCCCTCTGTCTAAATGGGGAGAAGGGCCCAGCGGGAGGTGCAGCCGATGCAGCCTCTCCCTTCCTAGTTACGATTGCCCTGTTCGGTCTCTGAGCCTGACCCAGCTGCCCCTCGGCCTGGGTTCAGCGCTGCCCATCCAACACGCCCTGGCAGGCGAGAATCAATGACCAGACACCCGCCAGTCTCCCCTCTGCCCACTAGGTGGCAGCAGATGAGAACTGTATTGTCCAACCCCTTGGGCCTAGACTAAGTTTTGCAGCTTGCTGGGAGGGGACGGTGTGACGTTCCCCTGGTGTTATCTGTACCGGTGATCTGCTAGGTCACTCCAATCCTTGCCTCTGGGCGCCAGCCTTACCCTGCTCTGCTGTGAGAACCCCCACTCCTGGGCTGTTCACGCACAGCCTCTGCCATGTAAGCTGCTCCTTGGATTGTGCAACCGAATGACACTAACCAATATCTCCGGTCCCAGACACAACCCTAGGAACCTCCGTCTTGCAGTGTCCAGTTATGCCTGCTGGACGCCAATGTAACAAATAAATTGATATGTACCAGGCTTGTTATCCCCAGGGGAGTCTCTGACACGCTTCAAACCAAACGCACGGCTTCAGGTAGAACAAACAAGTAGATTTAAGTCATTATAAGTCAAAGCACAAGTCAGATTTGCTCAAATGAAATAAAAGCAAAACGCATTCTAAGCTGATCTTAACACTTTCACTGCCCTTACAAACTTAGATGCTTCTCACCACAGGCTGGCTGGTTGCTCTTCAGCCAGGCTCTCCCCTTTGATCAGCGCTTCAGTCGCTTGGTGGTGGTGGTGTCTGTAGATGGAGGTGGAAGAGAGAGGATGGCAAAATGTCTCTCCCTTTTATCATGTCCTTTCTTCCCTCTTGGCTTTGCGCCCCCCCCTTCAGAGTCAGGTGAGCATTACCCCATCGCAGTCCCAAACTGACCAAAGGAAGGGGGGTGACGCCCTCGAGGGTCTAACAAATTCTTTTGTCGCTGCCTAGGCCAGTGTCCTTTGTTCCTGTGAGGCTGGGCTGGGTTTGTCCCATGCCTGCCCTGATGAGGTGTGAACTGCCTCTCTGCTTTTGAAGAGTTTTTGCCTGGGCTTGCTTTAAGTTATGAGGATACATTTTCAGCCTCATAACTATATACATTAAATTATAACCTATAACACCACTATAACGTTACTGTAACAACTATTACTACAACATCACTATAACAACAATGCTCAGTGCGTCATGAGCCTTCCGAAGAAACCCGACATGACAAACTTTGCACTGGATATCACACAATCATTTTATAAAGATGAACATGGGGGTGTAAGGTGTTCCCACGAGCTACAGAGCGTCACAGGAGGATCTGGACCAATCCACCCCCCCTTCATCCTTCTCCCTCCCCCCCCCCTTTGGTTCCACTTTAGGGCTCTGCAAAAGCAGAAGTTGCTTGAAACCGCCAGGCGTCCCTGTGGTTTGGAGGCGCGGTTGGAAATTTCTGCAGGCCCGGGGGGGGGGGGGGGTGGTTGGGTACCTAGAAACTGTCCAGAGCAGGAACTGGGGTTCTTAGGAACTCTAGGAGGGGAAGCAGGGCTGGGTTCCTAGAAATTACGTGGTTGAGCCCTGGGCTTCCCTGAAATCACCACAGGGATGATTGGGCTCCCTCAACACAATCATGGGCGGCTCGGGACTCCCTCAAAACTATCGGTTCTAGGCTCCAGGCTCCCTACAAACATTGGTTATCTCTAGGGTCTCTAGAAACTGTCAAGGGAGCTCAGGGCTCCCTCGAAACTATTGTGGGTGGGCTCTGGGCTCCTTGAAACTGTCGCAGCTCCCCTGTAACTACCGGCTTGCCCCACCCACAATTTCCCTCTTTGCCTAAGCTTTGTAGCCAGCTGCAGTTGACAAGGGGTCAGAGTTTGGGGAGGAGGGAAGGGGGATAGGGTGTCTGGGGAGGGGAGCCCTGCACTGGGGACTCTGGGGCCAGTAACCCCAACTCTGCCCTGGTTGCTCAGGTCTTGCCTAGTGCCTCACCCGTTGCTGTCTCTCCAGTTCAGCCAGCAAGCGCGGAGGGCGGTTTCCGAGGGCCCAGCGATGCTTTGTGATCCGGGACACTGGCAGGGGGAGGGAGAGTTGGTCTCTGAGTCACTAGAGGGGAAAGGCCCCATGCGCCATTCCCTGCCCCTCCCCCTCAAAAAACCTGCCAGTTCCCGGCCCTGGGGCCAGATCGAAGCTGGCACCCCCTAAAGGGGAAAGGCCCCGTGCCCCATTGCCTGCCCCCGCAAACCTGCCAGTCCACCGGTGTGGGGCCGGATGGGAGGCAGCACCCCCTGGAAGGGAAAGGCCCTGTGCCCCATACCCAGGGCCGGCTCTGGCTTTTTTGCCGCCCCAGGCAAAAAAGCCTCCGCCGCCCCCCCCACCCCCGCGGGGGGGGCGGCACTCTCCCGCCGGGGGGAGGGAGGCCGGAGCCCCGGGGCGAGGGTGGCGAGCCCCGGTGGGGGCTCCGCTCTCCCCCCGGCGGCCGGGGGGAGGGCGCCAGAGGGGAGGGCGGCCGGAGCCCTGGGAGGAGGGCGGCGAGCCCCGGCGGGGGCTCGGCTCTCTCCCCCCCCGGCGGCCAGAGCGCCGGGGGCAGGGCGGCGAGAGGGCGGCGAGCCCCGGCTGGGGCTCGGCTCTCCCCCCGGTGGCCAGAGTGGAGGGCGGCGAGCCCCAGCAGGGGCTCGCCGCTCTCCCCCCGGCAGCCGGGGGGAGGGCACGGGGGGGAGGGCGGCCAGAGCGCCGGGGGGAGGGCGGCGAGCCCGGCTGTGGCCCCGCTCTCCCCGGCGGCCCGAGCGCCGCGCCGCCCCCCTCCAGGTGCCGCCCCAAGCACCAGCTTGGTTGCCTGGTGCCTGGAGCCGGCCCTGCCCATACCCCACCACCTCTAAGCCTTCCAAGTTTGGGGTGCTCATCTCTTAGATGCTTGCTGGGTGTCTGTGTAGTGCCTGGCAGTAGGCCCCAGTTCTGGTCCATGCAGTGCCCAGGGAGGGGGTCCATGCAGTGTCCAGAGCTTGGCTCCCAGCCGTCTGTCCTGTGCCCACTGGCTGGCCAGGCAGGGATACCGGTCTAGGGGCTGATCCAGATCAGGACAGCTGAGGGTGCGAGATACTGCTCCAGTGAATAGGAAAAGGAACCAGGAAAAGGAGACCTGACTTTGGTTCCTACAGCTCAGGGGAAGTGCCTTTTGTTAGAAAGGAGCGGGGACTGGGCGACAGGACTCCTGGGTTCTATCTCCAACTCTGGCAGGTGAGTGGGGTCTAGTGGTTAGAGCAGGGAGGCTGGGAGTCAGGACTCCTGGGTCCTATCCCTGACACTGGCAGAAGAGGGGGGTCTAGGGATTAGAGCAGTGGGGACTGCATGCCTGGTCTCCTGGGTCCTTTCCTCAGTTCTGGGAGGGGAGTGGGGTCTAGTGGTTGAACAGGCAAATTCTCCCCTCTCAGGGGGCTGGGGAGTTTCCCAGTGCAGATGTCAGTGGCAGCTACAGAAAACAGGGTGTCTATTTTGGTGCTCTGGTCACCTCTTCCTGCTTGAAGCACCCACACCTAGGTTTATTTTGGGCTCCAAAGTGTTTTCTCTATCAGCTGTCACATCAACCCTGCCCCGGACTGGAGGCTGAGTTACCCAGCCAGGGCAAGAGGAGAGATCCACTGTGCTCCGAGAACTGGTCCGGTAGAGAATCAGAGCTGGACATGGGGTAAGGGACTGCACTGAGGTTATCTATCTGTCTGTCTATACCCAAACACCCCCCTCTATCCATCCATCCATCTATTCCCATACACCCCCTCTACCTATCCATCCCCATACACCCTATCTATATATCTCTCCTGAGGAGCTGGGCCCTGGTAAATCAGGGAGAGAGCTGTGACTGCTCAGAGGAGAAATGGGTGGGAATGGGACACGGGGCCTTTCCCCCTCTAGGGGGCACCCGCTCTGATCTGGCCCCAGGGTGGGGGATGGGCTGGTTCCGGGTATGTTCTCCCCCCAGGGCTCCATTCCTCATAACCCAGGGGCCATCTCAGTGGTGTGGTTTCTCTGAGAACTCAGGAGCTTTGTTTTCTCAATCCATCTGGGTGGCCGCTCCTGGCCTTGTGGTCACATTGCATCTGTCTACCCTCGTTCCTCTGTCTGGCCTCAACCACTAAGCCCCACAGCCCCACGGGGCTCCCCGGCCACCGCCCCGGGAGCATGGTGCTCACTCGGCCCACACGCAATGCTGGGAGCCCCTGCCCATTGCTCTTTGTCTGGCAGGGCCATTACCCCGGGCACAGGTGTGGCTGCCGTGGAGTCCTGGTTCCCAGCCTCCCCTGCTCTAACCACTAAACCCCCTTCCCCTCCGCTCCCAGCACTGGGGAGAGAACCCAGGAGTCCTGGTTCCCAGCCTCCCCTGCTCTAACCACTAAACCCCCCTCCCCTCCGCTCCCAGCACTGGGGAGAGAACCCAGGAGTCCTGGCTCCCAGCCTCCCCTGCTCTAACCACTAAACCCCCCTCCCCTCCGCTCCCAGCACTGGGGAGAGAACCCAGGAGTCCTGGCTCCCAGCCTCCCCTGCTCTAACCACTAAACCCCCCTCCCCTCCGCTCCCAGCACTGGGGAGAGAACCCAGGAGTCCTGGTTCCCAGCCTCCCCTGCTCTAACCACTAGACCCCCCCCTCCGCTCCCAGCACTGGGGAGAGAACCCAGGAGTCCTGGTTCCCAGCCTCCCCTGCTCTAACCACTAAACCCCCCTCCTCTCCCAGAGCTAGGGAGAGAACCCAGGAGTCCTGGCTCCCAGCCCCTCTGCTTTAACCACTAAACCCCCCTCCTCTCCCAGAGCTAGGGAGAGAACCCAGGAGTCCTGGCTCCCAGCCCCTCTGCTTTAACCACTAAACCCCACTCCTCTCCCAGAGCTGGGGAGAGAACCCAGGAGTCCTTGTTCCCAGCCCTCTGCTTTAACCACTAAACCCCACTCTTCTCCCAGCGTTGGGAGAGAACCCAGGAGTCCTGGTTCCCAGCCTCCCCTGCTCTAACCACTAGACCCCCCTCCACTCCCAGCACTGGGGAGAGAACCCAGGAGTCCTGGTTCCCAGCCTCTTTGCTCTAACCATTAGACCCCCCTCCCCGAGCTAGGGAGAGAACCCAGGAGTCCTGGTTCCCAGCCTCCCCTGCTCTAACCACTAGACTCCATTCCCCTCAGAGAGCTGGGGCTAGACCCCAGGGGTCCTGAGTAACCAGAGCCCCCTAGAGGTGAGACGTAGGAAGGTGGAACACTCGGCGTTCCTGCCATAATGCGGTGGGGAGAGATGTCAAGCTGTTGGCCGGGAGGATTTATAGCAGTTCTTGGGGAAAACTAACAGTTTCGCTCCAGGCCGGGAAAAATGTAAACATCTTAGAGTGCTGGAGTGGAGATGAAAGGCGGGGTCACGACGGGATGAGGCGCCGTGGGGTGCTGGGCCCAGGGGCTCGCTGCCTTAGAGAGGTAGTGATCCGTGACCGATGGCCGGACCCCCAGCGTGGGGTCCTGGATCGGGCGCTGGTCAGAGTGGGACTGGATGACCGTAATGGTCCCTTTGGGCCTTGGAATCCACGAATCTGCAATTTTCTCCCCAGTGACATAAAAGTGGGCGGGGGAGTGAAAATGTTTTTATTTCCCCACTTTCACTCACTGTTGTAATTTTTCCACTCTCTTTTTTGAGGTGGGGGAATAAAAAGGAAAGGGTGGCGGCAGAGACTGAGACAAAGTGTGGGGGCGGTTTGGGGTTTTTTTTCTCCAAATTCTTGGAAAAAACTTTCAAAACAGTCACTTGGAAAACAAAGTTCTGAGTGGAAGGGGGCGGGGTCAGTGCTTTTGAAAGTTTCCTACAAATGGAATGATGAGTAATATTCTTCTCTGTACTGTGGTAGGATCGAGGGGCCGCCAGCCCTGGCCCAGGACCCCCCATGCGCCAGGCGCTGTACGTTATTAGTGCTATTTAGATGCGTTACAGTATCACCCAGGTGCCCCGGGACCCTGCTGCACCAGGAGCCGCACAGACAGAGCCAAGAGCTGCCCCCCGGCTCCAGGGAGTTTGTCTAAGGCAGGGGTTCTCAAACTGGGGGTCGGGACCCCTCAGGGGGTCACGAGGTTATTACATGGGGGGTCGTGAGCTGTCAACCTCCACCCCAAACCCCGCTTTGCCTCCAGCATTTATAATGGTGTTAAATATATAAAAGAGTGCTATTAATTTGTAAGGCGGGGGGTCACACTGAGACGCTTGCTATGTGAAAGTGATCACCAGTAAAAATGTTTGAGAACCACGGGTCTAAGGACTGATCTCGAAGGGGGCTCGCTAACCCCACCTGTCTCTCCTTTCTCTGCAGTGAATGAGCCTTGCGGGAACCCCGCCTCCAGCCCTACCCCAAGGCCTGGTGGGTCCCCCGTTGCTATTGGTAACCCATCTCCATCTCCATTCTCATTCCAAGGCCTAGTGGATCCCTGGTTGCTATTGTCCACCCAGCCCCTGCCACCCCCTTCTTCCCACCATGCCTTCCATCAGCAGCCCCCAGCTCTCCCTGGCCGTCTACATGGTGACCTTTGTGACAGGCCTGCCCCTCAACCTGCTGGCCTTCTGCGTCTTCGTGGTGAAGGCCCGCCGGCGCCTGCTGCCAGCCGACGTCCTGCTCCTCAACCTGACGGTATCCGACCTGGTGCTGCTGGCCTTCCTGCCCATCCGCATTGCCGAGGCCTCCTGGGACATGAACTGGAAGATGCCAGATTTCCTCTGCCCCCTCTCCGGCCTCCTCTTCTTCAGCAGCATCTACCTTACCACCCTCTCGCTCACTGGCGTCAGCGTTGACCGTTACCTCAGTGTGGCCTTCCCCCTCCGCTACAAGGCGGGGCGCCGGCTGTCCTACGCCATGGTGGCCGTGGCCTTGTTCTGGGTGGCTGCTTTCTCCCACTGCAGCGTGATCTACGTGGTCCAGTACCAGGCCAGGGGCAATGACACAGCGGGCAACCTCACCCGCTGCTACGCCACCTTCACCGACCACCAGCTGGCGGTCCTGCTGCCTGTCCGCCTGGAGATGTTCTTAGTCCTCTTCTGCCTTCCGCTGGGCATCACCACCTTCTGCTACACCAGATTCATCGCCATCATACGCTCCCTGCCACTGGTGAACCCCAGGAGGAAGCGCCGGGCCATCGGGCTGGTGGCAGCTACATTTCTCCTCTTCCTGGTCTGCTTCACCCCGTTCAACATCTCCCACGTGGTGGGCTACATGGAGAATAAGAGCCCAGAGTGGAGAGTCTACGTCCTGCTCCTCAGCACTTTCAATGCCAGCTTAGACCCCATCATCTTCTACTTCTCCTCCTCGTCTTTCCAGAAGATATGCCTGGAGTGTCTGCAGGCCGCCTGGGAGAAGCTTCAGCTCGGCCGGCTCTGCCCTGGGGTCTGGCTGGAGGCCACGGAGAACGTGGCCACAGAGGATTCGCAGATGGTGCAGTGAGATGGATGGGGTGGGGACCACAGTTCCACCTCCACCAGGTCTAGGACGTGTTATGGTTCCTGCCAGTCCTGAACTGAAGTCTGGGAAGGAATATTCCCAAATGAGGGTTTGTCTACACTTGCAGGTTATTTCAGGTTTGGTGTTTCCACTTTAATCAGGGATAACTCTCCCAAAGCTACGTGTGAACACCAGCTTAAGCAACTTCCCTTTTGAATCATTGCATCCACACAGCCCCGCGGGACACGCGCTTACCAAATAACCACACAGCCTTCCAGGAAAGCGTCTCTTGCTGCAACCTCCCACCACTCGCCTCTACGCATCCTGGGATTTCGCGTGTTGTGGGATGCCCCTGGAATTCTGGGACCGACGGGTCCTCTGGCTTGGCTTTGGCAAGCCAGCCCCACTTCCAAACCTCTGGCTATGGGGCAGCGTGCTGGGCACCAGTAGCCTGGTGGTCAGTAATACAAACTGGCAGATGCACGCGTATTGCCCATCACAGAGCCGGATGGCGCTGGAGTCAGCCACAATGATACGGATGGGAGAGGAAATCAAGGAGCTAGTTGTGTCCATGGATTCCCGGGAGCGACTTCACTTGGTGGGGCACCACAACTAGCGCTGACCGGTGGGACAGGGCCACCCATCCTGGGGTGAGCAGCAGTGTGGTGGCAGCACTTCAGGGCGACAGGCCAGGCCCCTAGAGATCTGTGCAGAGCTCACCCCGGAGCTGCAGGGGTAGAATAGCAACAGCAGAGCTCCCCTCAGCACGGAGAAGCGCGCGGCTGTCGCCATCTGGAAATTCGTCACCCACAATTGCTGCTGGTCAGGATCTAGCTCATTCGGGGTTGGTAGATAAACCCTGGGGTGGTTGTCATGGAGGTGTGTGCTGCTACTAGGAGGGTGACACTCAGGAGGTTGTTGGTGGAGGGGCACATTGAGGGTTCCCGAAATGGGGGCATTGATGGGACCCATCTGCCTGTTCTTTGCTCTCCACGCCAGGCCTTGGAATTCATCAACAAGACGGGGTCTCTCCATGGCCAGGGCCGGCTCCAGGCACCAGCCTGGCAAGCAGGTGCTTGGGGCGGCCACTCCGGAGAGGGGCGGCACGTCCAGCTATTTGGCGGACGGTCCCTCACTCCCGCTCGGAGCGAAGGACCTCCCGCCGAATTGCCGCCGCAGATCGCGATCGTGATCGCAGCTTTTTTTGTTTGTTTGTTTGTTTGTTTTGGGCTGCTTGGGGCGGCCAAAACCCTGGAGCCGGCCCTGTCCATGGTGCTCCAAGACCCAGCTGACCTCCACGGTTGGCTCACCCATATTGGGGTGGGCTGGAGGCAGGAGATTTAGAAACTCAGCCCAGCTTCCTGCAATGAGCAATGGACCACGGCCAGGAAGGGTGGTGTGACTTCTCCTGTCCTTCCAGGAGACCAGCTTCTCCGCTCCCCCGGCTGATGGGACCTGTCACTGGAGAGCCCTGACTGCAGAAAGGAGTCCACCCCGTGTAGCTGCAGCGCGCCAGCGGAGCGCGCACCGGGAAGGTGGAGGCATCTCGTGGCGGCTGAGCAAGATCTGCCTCGTGTCCCAGCCGCTTGGCTGTGTTTAGCACAACAGCTGAGGGCTTCGCCCGTGGAACGTTACGAGTGGCCCCAGAGACGCCCTCTGCTCAGGGGCCTTGGTCTCGGTCTCTCCCCGGGGCACAAGGTTAGTCTAGTCCAACTGGAGTCTTTGGGCTTCTCACAGGGGTGGGGCCCTTTCAAGGAAGACGGGGCCCAGCCCCACCAGTGACACAGCCTATCTGCCTCCCGAGATGGTGGAGAGAAACCTCACCCAACGGGGCCCTTTGCTCACGAGGAATTTTATGACCTTTGTGCAATGTTATGAGATTTTCCCCAGCCATCTCGTAAAGAAATAATAAACCCCGGTGTCATTAACAAAAAATCCCATTGATGGAACATAATCCCAGCCGGGCGGATGTCCAGCATGAGGTGCCAGGGGCGCCCGTGGCCGTGCCAATGAGGCCACCGCCCTGCGTGAGGTGGAACCAGTTCTCTGTGTCTTGGGGCAGGGAGGGAGGCTCTGTTTCTTGGAACTGGGCAAGGGAAGGGGGACCATGGCGAGCTCAGCATTGGGGTCCATACATGTAGCCCCCGCTATGTCCCCCAGCGGGGCTGCCTTGCCTCCGCCTCATGGCAACTAGCTGGGCACTGGGCGCCCGCCGCAGCCTCCCGGGGTCATGGCGAAGGCAGGGAGAGACATGAGAGCCCGGGAGTCAGGACTGCTGGGTTCTACTGGGAGTGGGGCCTAGCAGGTTGGAGCAGAGGGGCTGGGAGCCAGGACTCCTGGGTTCTACCCCCAGCTCCAGGAGAAGATTGAGGCCTAGTGCGTTAGAGCAGGTGGGGATGGGAGTCGGGATAGGCAAGGGGAAAGGAGGGGGCTCTCAGGGTTAGCCCCTCCCTCTGGCACCAGCTGGCTAAATGCTCCCCATTCCACCCCTCATGATTCCCCCTCCCCTTGTCCCATTCCCCACTCCCCCGAGCCAGCCAGTCCCCATCCAGGGGCAAGATAGGACCTAGCGCCCCCTAGGGGAAATCGGTGGAAATGTTGTGGGCAGAAGCTTGTTGCTCCGTGTGATTTTCCAGAAGTCTGGGTGCTGAGGGTTGTACAAAGGCCCCATATCAGGGGCCCTGCACCGGGTGCAGCACGAGCCCTGGCAGCTGCTGTGGGCAGCCATTTCCTCCTGCCTCGCCGAGGGCAGAGCCGGCCCGGCCCAACCTCCCTGCAGCTAATGGGGCAACCGACCACCACGGGACAGGCAGGATTCAGCTCCTCTGCTTGGGGTCTATTGGTTGGAGCTGCTGGGGGGTGGGGTGGACTCCTGGGTTTTCTCCCCAGCTCTGGGAAGGGAGTAGGCTCTAGTGGTTAGAGCAGGGGGCTGGGAGCCAGGACTCCTCGGCCAAGGGTTATCATGGCAAAAGAGCACAGGGTGGGTCCATAGATGCCAAGCACGAACCCTACAGTGAAAAATGCCCCCATTTGAAACCCATCTCCCCTCTGGAAGGACGGGGGAGCCAGCCTGTGGCACTCCCACATGAATGTCCGTCTGTCTGTCTGTGCACGCGCCAGGAGGATGGGTGCCTGGGACGTCACCTTTGTCTCACAGCACCGACGCTATCAGAACTATGCAAATAGTAACTGATGTGTCTCCACTGTGGGGGGCTGGAGAGAGAGAGTAGGCAGAGCCCACCTGGATGCAGAGAGACTGGGATGTGCTGGGCTGAGGGAGGCCAGGCCGGAGGCCTTGAGAGTTTCCTGTGCTGTGTTCAACTCTCAATAAATCCTCCTGTTTTATGCTGGCTGAGAATCACTCCGGTCTAGAGAACAGGGTTGCATCAACCCCTTTGGGGGTGGAGGCCCCAGGGGTCCAGAGCGAGTGGACTCCCTGAGGGGGCCCACGGAAGAGACAGACGTGCTAAGGCTCAGAGAGGTGCGGCTCCAGGAGGTGGAGGGGCCTGACCCCGAGAGAGAGTGCACCCCCGAGAAGGGCTGTCTCACTAAAAGGGGCACCCCCCATGGACCGCATGGGGCCAAGAGTGGGCACGATCTGTGAGTCTATGACAGGGAGGGACAGAACTCTGGACCCAGAGCCCTGCATGAGGCCGGGGGTGAGGATCTGCATTCTTGGGGCTCATTCATCCCTCCCCAAAGGAACGCCATGGGGATGGGGGACTGAGGTTGGGGGGTCAGGATGTGGGGTGTGCTCATTCCATCCCCCACAGAATGGGTCCCCCACTCGAAGAAAGAGACTCGAGGGGACGATTCCTCCCCGGCAGTGGCTGCATTACCAAGTATCAGGGGGTAGCCGTGTTAGTCTGTATCTACAAAAACAACAAGGAGTCTGGTGGCACCTTAAAGACTAACAGATTTATTTGGGCATAAGATTTCGTGGGTAAAAACCTCACTTCTTCAGATGCATTACCAAGGGTTTTGGGAACAGAACCATCAGGTCCGATCCGCTTGCGGTTCCATATCCTGCCACCACATCTCAGCAGCGAGACAAGCTGGGAGGGAAAGTGGGTTTCCCTCCGTTACGGAGAGTGGAGGGACTGACGGTTTCTAACTGCAGGAGGGCACGACACTTGGAGAGATGTGATGGCTGGTGCATACACCCAGCCCTGTTCCTAGAATCATAGAATCATAGAATATCAGGGTTGGAAGAGACCTCAGGAGGTCATCTAGTCTAGTCCAATCCCCTGCTCAAAGCAGGACCAATCCCCAAATAAATCATCCCAGCCAGGGCTTTGTCGAGCCGGGCCTTAAAAACCTCTAAGGAAGGAGATTCGACCACCTCCCTAGATAACCCATTCCAGTGCTTCACCACCCTCCTAGTGAAATAGTGTTTCCTAATATCCAATGTAGACCTCCCCCACTGCAACTTGAGACCATTGCACCTTGTTCTGTCATCTGCCACCACTGATCTCAGACTAGCTCCATCCTCTTTGGAACCCTTCTTTAGGTAGCTGAAGGCTGCTTTCAAATCCCCCCTCACTCTTCTGTTCTGCAGACTAAACAAGCCCAGTTCCCTCAGCCTCTCCTTGTAAGTCATGTGCCCCAGCACCCTAATAATTTTTGTTGCCCTCCGCTGGACTCTCTCCAATTTGTCCACATCCTTTCTGTAGTGGGGGGACCAAAACTGGACGCAAAACTCCAGATTGGGCCTCACCAGTGTCGAATAGAGGGGAATAATCGCTTCCCTTGATCTGCTGGTAATGCTCCTACTAATACAGCCCAATATGCTGTTGACCTTCTTGGCAACGAGATCACACTGTTGACTCATATCCAGCTTATCGTCCACTATAATCCCCGGGTCCTTTTCTGCAGAACTGCTACTTAGCCAGTCTGTCTCCAGCCTGTAGCAGTGCGTGGGATTCTTCCTTCTTAAGTGCAGGACTCTGCACTTGTCCTTGTTGAACTTCATCAGATTTCTTTTGGCCCAATCCTCCAATTTGTCTAGGTCCCTCTGGACCCTATCCCTACCCTCCAGCATATCTACCTCTGCCCCCAGATTAGTGTCATTTGCGAACATGCCGAGGGTGCAATTAATACAATCATCTAGCTCATTAATGAAGATGTTGAACAAAACCATCCCCAGGACCGACCCTTGGGGCACTCCACTTGATACCGGCTGTGAACTAGACATCGAGCTGTTGATCACTACCTGCTGAGCCCGACAATCTAGCCAGTTTTCTATCCACTTTATAGTCCATGAGAACCCAGGAACCCTGGCTCCCAGCCCCCTGCTCTGATCACTAGACCCCACTCCCCACCCAGAGCTAAGGATAGAACCCAGGAGTCCTGGCTCCCAGCCCCCTGCTCTAACCCACTAGCCCCCTCGTGATTGGTAGAGGAGTGAGGGACCGGCCGGGCTCAGACAATGGTTTACTTTATGGGAGAAGCTTATTAACTTCTCCTATTCCAAGCTCTGGGCGGGGAGTAGAGTCTAGTGATTACAGCAGGGGGCTGGGAGCCAGGGCTCCTGGGCCAAGGGCTATCATGGCAAAAGAGCACAGGGTGGGTCCATAGATGCCAAGCATGAACCCTGCAGTGAGAAACGCCCCCATCTGAAACCTGCCTCCCCTCTGGAAGGACAGGGGAGCCAGCCCGTGGCACTCCCACATGAACGTCCGTCTGTCTGTGCACGCGCCAGGAGGACGGGTGCCCGGGACGTCACTTTTGTCTCACAGCACCGACGCTATCAGCACTATGCAAATAGTAACTGATGCTGCTTCTCCGTGGGGGAGGGACAGGACACTGGACCCATTGATTCCTCCCCAAAGCAAGGCCATGGGGTGGGGGGCTGAGGCTGGGGACCCCATCCCCTCACCCAGCCCCCCTGGCCAGGATGCCTTGGGACATCTCATTGTTTTCCTGGCACTGGCTCATCAATGTCAGTGTCCCCTCCCCCGGCCACCTGGGGACCCATCGCCTCTGGTATCCTGGCTACGGCTCCGATGGAGCCGATTTTCCCCAAGGGGGATCTGGCCCCATTGACTCCAATGGAGCTACGGCGATTGACCCCAGCTGGGAACTAGCCCCATTCACACCAAGGGAGCGATGGCCGATTGACCCCAGCTGGGATCTGGCCCCATTGCCGCTCTCTTTGGCAGTCAGTCAGGATTCCCTCCCACTCAGCTGCGGCTACTGTGCGTGTCCTGGTGCTCTGGGCAGGGTTTTTATGTGCCCCGGAGCCCGAGCGAAGAAATATGAACTCGGATTTGTTTGTTTGTTTACTTAATATCGCGCTTCGGAAAGATGCTGCAGCCCGGGAGATCAAAGAACCATAAATCCAGCGCAGCCTCTCCTCTGTGCCCTGTGGTAGAACCGCTAGACCCCACTCCCCAGAGACAACCCAGAAATCCTGGCTCCCAGCCTCCCTCCTCCCCCGCTTTAATCATTAGACCCCCCTCCCCTGCTTGAGCTGAGGATACAACCCAGGAGTCCTGGCTCCCAGCCTGCACTGCTCTAACTGCTAGATTCCACTCCCCTTCCCAGGAATATAACCCAGGAGTCCTCGCCCACAGCAGGCTGCAGTAGCCAGGTGCGGGGACGGACACCACACCCTCTCAAGGAAGTGCCAAGTCACACCTCCCGCAAGGCACGAGGAAGTAACGATCGCATCTCTCATCCTTTCTGCGTGGATTCCCAAGGAGAGGGACCAGTGGAGTTTCCTGGGGCGCAGCCACAGACACAACATAACCAGCCACCTGGGCTTCAGAAAACCCACTCCCCAGCTGGGACGCAGGAGACCAGCCACCAGCTCATCCCTGACACATCGCTTGGGGTGGCTCCCAGCCTGGACACCTGGGTTCCAGCCCTTCAGCAGGCTCCCAGCGCACTGGCTGCTGGAAAGGAGGTGAGGATGGGCTCTCTAGCTGCCTGGGTTAGGGCTTGTAAGGAGGTCTAGAGGTTAGAGTAGGGGTTGTGGCTGGGATTCAGGACTCCTGGGTTCTATCACTGACCCTGGATGAAGACTGGGTTAGAGTAGAGAGACCGAGAAAGGACTGGAGAGCTGGATTCCTTTCCCAGCTCTGGGAGGTGAGTGGGGTCTATTGGTTAAAGCGAGGGGGGTGCGAATCAGGACGCCTGGGTTCTGCTCCCAGCCTCATGGGTGTGTATTTGCCTTTACCAGGCATGCCCAGGCCTCTGTGCAAAGTTTAATTTTGCTTTTGCAAAATCAAAAAACAAACAAGCAACAAAGTAAAAGGGAGATTGCTGGCTCAGCTGACCCCGGGGTTCCAGCTCCAATGTGGGAGAGGAGTGGGGTGTAGTGGTTAGAACAGTGGGGGCTGGAAGTCGGGACTCCTGGGTTCTAGCCACAGCTCTGCAGGGAATGGGGTCTAGTCATTAGAGTAGGGGACAGGGAGTTTGGACTCCTGGCTTCTTTCCCCAGTATGGCCATCTCCTCTCCCTGCTCTGACTGTCTGTTCTTCCACTGGTAAAATGGGGGTGAAGGTTTGTGACTTACTTTTTCAACACGCTCGCCCATCACTGGGCGATCAGGGCTGAGCGAAGCTGGCCAGGGGGCCGGGGAGATGGAAATTTGTCTAGCTCAGCTGAGTGAGGGCATGATGGAGACAGGGAGAGGGGAACCCCGAGACAGGAGAACACAACAGTCCACGTACGGGGGGCACCCAGCACTGGGATGGGGAGGTGCCAGTCAGGATGTGGGGCATGGTCATTCCATCCCCCACAGAATGGGTCCCCACTCGGAGAAAGAGACTAAAGGGAACGATTCCTTCCCCCACCCCACCCCGGCAGTGGCTCCATTACCAAGGGTTTTGGGAACAGAACCATCAGGTCCGATCCGCCACATCTGAGCAGCGAGACAAGCTGGGAGGGAAAGTGGGTTTCCCACCGTTAGGGAGAGCAGAGGGACTGACGGTTTCTAACTGCAGGAGGGCATGACTCTTGGAGAGATGTGCTGGCTAGCGCATACACCCAGCCCTGTTCCTAGAATCCTAGAATCATAGAATATCAGGGTTGGAAGGGACCTCAGGAGGTCATCTAGTCCAACCCCCTGCTGAAAGCAGGACCAATCCCCAACTAAATCATCCCAGCCAGGGCTTTGTCAAGCCGGGCCTTAAAAGCCTCTAAGGAAGGAGATTCCACCACCTCCCTAGGGAACCCATCCCAGTGCTTCACCACCCTCCTAGTGAAATAGTGTTTCCTAATATCCAACCTAGACCTCCCTCACTGCAACTTGAGACCATTGCTCCTTGTTCTGTCATCTGCTACCACTGAGAACAGCCGAGCTCCATCCCCTTTGGACCCCCCTTCAGATAGTTGAAGGCTGCTTTCAAATCCCCCCTCATTCTTCTCTTCTGCAGACTAAATAACCCCACTTCCCTCAGCCTCTCCTCATAAGTCATGTGTCCCAGCCCCCTGGTCATTTTCGTTGCCCTCCGCTGGACTCTCTCCAATTTGTCCACATCCTTTCTGTAGTGGGGGGACCAAAACTGGATGCAATACCCCAGATTTGGCCTCACCAGTGTCGAATAGAGGGGAATAATCCCTTCCCTTGATCTGCTGGCAATGCTCCTACTAATACAGCCCAATATGCCATTGGCCTTCTTGGCAACGAGGGCACACTGCTGACTCATATCCAGCTTATCGTCCACTGTAATCGCCAGGTCCTTTTCTGCAGAACTGCTGCTTAGCCAGTCAGTCCCCAGCCTGTAGCAGTGCGTGGGATTCTTCCGTCCTAAATGCAGGACTCTGCACTTGTTCTTGTTGAACCTCATCAGATTTCTTTTGGCCCAATTCTCCAATTTGTCTAGGTCACTCCGGACCCTATCCCTACCCTCCAGCATATCTACCTCTCCCCCAGCTTAGTGTCATCCGCAAACTTGCTGAGGGTGCAATCCATCCCATCATCCAGATCATTAATGAAGATGTTGAACAAAACCGGCCCCAGGACCGACCCTTGGGGCACTCCGCTTGATACCGGCTGCCAACTAGACATCGAGCTGTTGATCACTACCTGCTGAGCCCGACAGTCTAGCCAGCTTTCTATCCACTTTATAGTCCAGGAGAACCCAGGAACCCTGGCTCCCAGCCCCCTGCTCTGATCACTAGGCCCCACTCCCCACCCAGAGCCAAGGATAGAACTCAGGAGTTCTGGCTCCCAGCCCCCTGCTCTAACCCACTAGCCCCCCCGTGATTGGTAGAGGAGTGAGGGACTGGCCGGGCTCAGACAATGGTTTACCTTACGGGAGAGGCTTATTAAATTCTCCTATTCCAAGCTCTGGGAGGGGAGTGTGGCTAGTGATTAGAGCAGTGAGGAGCTGGGAGCCAGGATTCCTGGGTTCTCTCCCCAGCTCTGGGAGAGGAGTGGGGTCTAGTGGAGCTAAAAGGTCAAGAATCCTGGGTTGTATTTCCTAGTTCTGTGCATTGACTCCTTATTTCCTATTTTTCTCACAAAATCACTCCCTGAGAATCAGGGATTGAACCCAGGAGTCCTGGCTCCCAGTCCCCCACCCTCTAACCACTAGACCTCGTTTGATGATATTTATGAAAATTTCCCTCTGAGTAACAACCACTTCCCTGTTGTTCAGGGTGCCTGCTCGGCCCACTCCCTGCAGCCCATCCCTGTGTGTTTGCTCACAAGATCTCATGCATCCCAGGCTCTCCGTTCTCTCTCTGGCGCTGCCCCCACCCCCCCGCCCCGTCCGTGCCTGCCGTTGGCTAAACAGGAAACTGAGCTAAATAAATACAGGAGCCGGCTACATAAATTCCAGCCATATGTCTAGTGTCAGCTAATGGAATGGGAGCCCTGAGCTTGCTCACATGGCTATGGGTAAGGAGGGCTGGGAGCCAGGACTCCTGGGTTCTGTCCACACGACTGGGGGGGAGGGGCATCTAAGAGTTAGAGCGGAGGGTCTAGGAGGAGGACTCCTGGTACTCTCCCAGCTCAGGGAGGGAAGTGGGATCTAGTGGATTAGGACAGGGGGCCTGGAGCCAGGACTCCTTTGTTCTATCTGCAGGCCTGGGAGGGTGTGACAGGATCCCTGGGGTGCAACCTGGAACTCAGATACCCCTGAGTCCTCTGCCCCACCAGTCTGGACTCCCACTCACGCTGTGATGCTGTGACAAGCAACAAACGTCTGGCAGGTACTGGACTTACACAGCCATCCCCAGGCAGAGACACACCCAGCCGAGTTACATGAAATGCTGCCCTCAGCCACTCATGAACCAAAAAGCCAATTCTCCCCAACCTAGGACCCCGGAGATGTACCATCCTGCATTGGTCAGAAGCCTGAGCAGTGTAAGTTCTTTGCCCAGCCCGTCCCCCTCGCCCCGGGCCTCTCGATGTGGGGAGGACATGCACACACCTTTTGTTAACTGAGCTAAGATTTCCAAGCATTTCAAGCAAAATTCATTGTTTTAGATAAAGTATAACACAGATTTATTAACTACAGATAGAGACAGTTTAAGTGATTATAAGTGGTAGGCATAAAAGTTAGAGATAGTTACCAAAGAAAAGAAACTAAGCGTGCAGTCTAAAACTTCAACCTCTAAGACACTAGGCAGTATTTAGATCTAGCAGTTTTCTCCACTCAATGGATGTTACAATTCACAATACACAGGTTTCTCCCTTGTCTCCTCTGCTGAAGTTCTCTCTCTTCTCAGAGTCCTTGTGGCTTGCAGCGTAGGTGGGGGAGGAGAAAAGGCCAAGCCATGCAGCCTCTGTCCCTTAATACCAAGGTCTGGTCCTGGTGGGCTTTGCTGAGTCACAGTGATCAAGTAAATCCCCCATTGTGTGGTGCTTGTGCAACTGTCATTGAATTGTAAATCCCTTGATTGCAACTCCCCTGTTGATGAATGGCCGGTGAATGCCCACATGGGCGGGGGTCACCGCCCTTGTAGGAAGGACTCTCAAACTTACAACATATTTCACTGACAACCATACAGCAAAATCTTATAACTTCATACACACTAACGATACACATATTTGGACAGAACAATGGGTTTCAGCAGATCATGACCTTTCATATGATATCTCACATGCATTCTTTGTATCACACATAACATAATCATGTGACATTGGTGAATACGGGGTTCCAAGGTGTTGCTTTGGGGTACAGAGTGCCACAGAGGGGAGTGGGATCTAGTGGGTTGGAGGGAGAGGGGGCTGGAGCCAGGACTCCCGGGTTCTATCCCCAGTGCTAGGAGGGGAGTGGGATCTAGTGGGTTGGAGGGAGAGGGGGCTGGAGCCAGGACTCCCGGGTTCTATCCCCAGTGCTGGGAGGAGAGTGGGATCTAGTGGGTTGGAGGAGGAGGGGGCTGGCTACTAGGACTCCTGGGTTCCTTTGGCAGCTGATGAGCCTGTTCTCCTTTGAAGGAGCTGAGAAGATGAGTTCAAATGTTTACATCCCGCTGGTTCTCACTGTCTACATTGTCACCTTCCTGACCGGCCTCCCGTCCAACCTTCTGGCCTTCTACACCTTCCTGGTGAAGGTCCGCCAGAAACCCACCCCCGTCGACATCCTTCTCCTCAACCTCACCGTCTCCGACATCTTCCTCCTCATCTTCCTCCCCTTCAAGATGGTGGAGGCTGCCTCAGGCATGGTGTGGCCCTTGCCCGCTTTCCTCTGCCCACTCACCAACTACTTTTACTACAATAGCATCTACATCAGCTCCCTCCTTCTCATGGCCGTCAGCGTTGATCGCTACCTGGGGGTGGCCTTTCCCATCAAGTACAAGCTCCGGCGCCGTCCAGCTTATGCTGTTGCCACCTCCGTGGTCTTCTGGTTGATCACATGCGGCCACTGCAGCATCGTCTACATTGTCGAATACGAGGTCCTGAGCCCCAATGGGACCGCGACTTCCAATAACGTGTCCAACTGCTATGAACATTTCTCCCCTACGCAGCGCCAGATCCTGCTCCCTGTCCGGCTGGAGTTCTTCGTCGTCCTCTTCTGCCTCCCCTTCACCATCACCATCTTCTGCTACGTCAACCTTGTCCGCATCCTGGTGGCCTTGCCCAACATCCCGGCCCGGAGGAAGCAGCGGGCCGTGGGCCTGGCTCTGGCCACCTTGTTCAACTTCATAGTCTGCTTCGCCCCCTACAACCTGTCCCACGTGGTGGGCTTTGTCCAGAACGAGAGCCCCTCCTGGAGGGTGTACGCTCTTCTCCCCAGCACCCTCAATGCCGCCTTGGACCCCGCCATCTTCTACTTCTCCTCCACTGCTGTCCAACGGGCCTTCGCCAACTGCCTGGCCGCCCTGTGGCATAACCTCAGCACCATCATGTCCCGGTGCCATCTCCCCTGCTTGACTCGCTGCGGAGAAGGGGGCAGCGAGTTGAAGGCAGCCAGTGGGAACGTGGTTGAGGAGTCAACGACTTGACCCCCAGGATGAGACCAACTCTCTGCTTCCTCCGCAGAGCCTTCCTTGTCCTATACTCCGCAGGAGCAAGAGATCCTGCACTTGGCCAGGGACGGCATCTTCTGTCCTTCCCTGCACCTCCCGAGAGGGCTGTAGGCCTCCTTAGACAGCTGCGTGCAGCGGGGCTCGGAGTTGGTGCCCAACTTCCACAAGGCTTTGGCCTACTTGAGCTTCAGTGTGGTTGGCCAAACTTGCACAGGGGTTTGGCCGACCTCCAGTTGGGGTCAAGGTCCTTCCTTTTCCGCTGCCGGGCCATGAGCAGTACCGGGTTTACAATGGTGCCAACGGGAGCGGGCCCACACTTAGAAGGGGCCCTGGTGCTGGGACTGTGGCCCCACCCCCCTGCTGGAGCCTGAGCCCCCCCGCGCCCCACTGAGCCTGTTCCTCCAGAGCCGCTGCTCACTGTTGGCTCCTCTCCACCCCCTCCCCAGCTTCCTCCCGCTTCAGTCCTCTCCGCCCCTGACAGCCGGTGCGAATGGCGGGCGGGGCCTCAGGGGAGAAGAGGCTGAGCAGGGGCTGGGCCTTGGGGCAGAGCGAGGGGTGGGGCCACAGTCCATCCTTGGCCCTGGCCACGAGTGGTTGGCCAAGCGCCCCCCAGACTTTGGCCTACTTCAGCTTTGGAGTGAGTGGCCCAACTTCCTCAAAGATCCAGCCTCTCTCAGTGTCAGGGTCGCCATGGCGTCAAGGGCCTTCCTTTGCCACTGCTGGCACATGAGTGGTTGGCCTATGTCATCACCGTCCACCCACTCCAGGTCTTTCCTTCTCCATGGTTGGGCCCACGGGCAAACAAGCTACTATGGGCTGTAACTGCAAGGGGGGAACCAAGTGGGGGTTGCTTGAGGGAGGGCAAACAGGCTGAGCTGAGCGGGTCCCATTTCAGGGGAACTATTTAGTGGCAGATGAACAAGGACCAGGCTCCATGAAGGGCCCGTGGGCCCCGAGTTTGCCCTTGTTGAGCTATGGAGAGCTCCTCCTCCTTGGCCACTAGTATTAGTGTGTGTTGTCCTCTGTGGAAATGTAGTTACCGCCTTGGTGGGACTGGAACTCAAGAGGCTACAGCCCAGCACGCTACTGCTTGAGCTAAAGGAGCAGTGCCGTGTGTTGGCGGCAGTAGTAAGGCTGTTATCTGCCATGTGGATGGGAAGGATTTGGACTCTGGACCTTCACCATCAACGCACGGTGCAAGCAGAAGGGCCGGCGCCGCTTGGTAACAGCAGTGGGAACAGGCTGTTATTAACTAGGATTTGAATGCAGGACTTCCAGCACCACAGTGACGGGCTCACGTGATCTAAAGGCGGAGTGCCTTTTTCAGCGGTAGTAGGGCTGTTATCCTCCAGGTTGGTGGGGGATGGGCATTTAGCAGGCACACGTACAATGGACGCTGGTCCCTGCGGGTCTGTTCCAGGTCCGGACGTAGAGCTGAGATCTCCCTTGCGCAAGGTCCTGCACCTCCTCCCTTCACTGGCGGATCTGGCGCCCCCCAGGGGCAGTGGCTTTAGCTACGTATTAAATAAAATAATCTATTTATTATCCAACGGAGATTATTTTCTTATCCTTCAGGTCTGGGGTGAGGTCTAGTGAGTTAGTGTCGGGGAGTGGGGGTTGGGAGCCAGGACTTATGGGTTCTATCCCCAGTTTTGGGAAGGGAGTGGGGTCTATGGGTTAGAGTTGTTGGGGGTAGGACTCCTGGATTCTATCCATGGGAAGGGACCATGGCTAGGAAGAAGTAGGCCTCACACGTATTGTCACTGGCGACTTTCAATTAATTGCAGGGCGTGAATCTGGTACCCAGGTGAGCAAATAGTATCTCTGTAGTGCTGATATTAACCGGGGTTAATGGATAACTGGCCTGGGCAGAGCCTGGGGCAGCCAGGGGATTTCACATGAACCACCAGGTCCCAGGCCGTGGGACGCTGCCACGGACCTGACACCCCCACCCCCGGGGCTTCCCCAGAGCAGGAGCCCACCCACTAGGGTTGCCAACTTTCTAATTGCAGAAAACCGAACACCCTTGCCTTGCGCCCTGCCCTGCACCTTCTCCAAGGCCCTGACCCCGCTCACGCAATCCCCCCACCTTTGCTCACTTGCTCATTTTCACTGGGCTGTGGGAGGGGGTTGGGGTGTGGGAGTGGGTGAGGGCTCCAGCTCGGGGTGCGGGCTCTGGGGTGGGTCTGGGTATGAGGGGCTTGGGGTACAGGAGGGGGCTCCATGCTGGAGCTGAGGGGTTCAGAATGCAGGAGGGGGCTCAGGGCTGAGGCAGGGGATTGGGGTGCAGGAGGGGCTGAGGGCTCCAGCTCGGGTGGTGAGCTCTGGGGTGGGGCTGGTGATGAGGGGTTTAGGGAGCAGGAGGGGGCTCCGGGCTGGGGCTGAGGGGTTTGGAGTGCGGGGGGATGGGGGACTCAGGGCTGGAGCAGGGGGTTGGGGCATGGGAGAGGGTTCGGGGTGCGGGCTCCAGTGACCTCAGGCGGCCCCGGCATTTCCCGAGAACAAAGGAAGTCCGCGCAGCTTCTGGTAAGCAGCCGGCATATCCGGCCGGCTCCTAGGTGGAGGGGCGGCCATGGGGGCCACAGGGGCTCCGCACGTTGCCTCAACTGCAGCTCCCATTGGCTGGTGAGTGGTGCTGACCGGAGCCGCCAGGATCCCTTTTCTGCTGGGCGTTCTGATACAAAAACCAGACGCCTGGCAACCCTACCACCACACAGAGCCCCCTGTATCACACATGCAGCCCCCTCTCCTGGGCTCAGTCACCGTGGCCTGGCCAGCTCCTCGGGGGGTCGGCGGGGGGGGGGGGGGGAGCTGGGTGCAGGTCAGCTCCTCTCCGAATGGGGCTGAGACCCAGCAAACCTCATTGCACAGCGAGCTCCCCAGAGCAGCTGTTAGCAGATAAACAAACGAGCGGGGTGCAGACATGCACAGGGAGCGCCCCTCCCCCACGCTGCATTGCAAACACCCCCCCACCCACACAGGGGCTCCCAACCCCTCACGCACATGGGCAGCGGGGAGGGAATCTGTGTGTGGAGGCGGGGGGATCCCAGGGCTGGGCTAGCAGGGGGCTGCAGGTTGGGAGTGAGGGGCACCAGCAGAGCTGTGTGGGGGAGGGGGAGCCCAGGGCTGGGCTAGCAGGGGGCTGCGGCCTGTGGGTTGGCATTGAGGGGCACCGGTAGAGCTGGGGGGAGTGTCAGGCTGACCACAATGGTTTATATCAGGGGCTGTCTCTCCCTTGGACGCCTGTTCCCATCTTGGCACTCGGAGGATGTGGGGAGAGGGGGTGCGGTGCAGCTGGCTGTGTGGTTGTGTCTCTGTGTCCTGTCGGGGTGTGTGTGTGTGTAATGGGCTCCCGCACGCCCCTGGCAGGTATTGCTGGGACCAGTGGAATTTGGGGGTGGGGGTGGGAAGGGGTGTGTGGGGAGGGATGGCTGGGAGGGAGGTGTGTCTGTTTATACACACACAGTGCAGGGCTCGTCCCCTCCAGCAGGGAGCAGCAGGTACACACACACACAGCTGCACAAAATCTCACCACACAAACACTCCCATAGGACATGCACACACCACATGCTCACAACAGCCATATGGGACAGTGTGTGCGCGCTCTGTGGGGTGAACTCTCTGCAGACCCCAGGATGGCGCTAGGGGGCGCTGTGCTGCAGTGGGCGGGGTGGGGGCTCTCCCCTGGCCGTCAGTGCTGGCCCCGATGTCCCAGGTGGCGCTGGGGGGGCTGTATAGTGGGGGGGGGGGGAGTGTTGCCGAGTCTCACAAGAGGAAAAAGCGGCACTGCCTTTCAAGCCGAGCCCTGCCCCTTTCAGAGGGAGGGGACTGGGGGGGTTCATACAAATTCCCTAATTTTGTTTTATTAGTTCTAGTTTTGCTGCCTACAACATCCAGTGACAAAGTAAAAATATGACAATAGGAAATGTGTGTGTACTTGCATTATAGGCTGAGTCAAGTGGGCGGGCCAGAAAGTTCATGAATTTGCCCCCCCCCAACCCCACTGTAAGGAGCTTGGGGGAGGGGAGTGGGGCTTGCATGCAGTGTTTGCCCCCACACACACTGCAAGGAGCTGGAGGGGGAGGGGGGCTTTCCCGCACTATGTCCCTGCCAGCGCTGCAGCATCCCACGTCCAACGGAGCTCACAATGGGGTGTGTATGTGTGTGTGTGTCTGCAGCGGTTCCCCTCTCTGGGCCTGGGGCGCAAGGACTTGCACTCAGCACCTCACTCGGCCGGTAGGGTTGTCATCTTTCTAATTGCACAAAACTGAACACCCTTGCCCCACCCCCGAGGCCTGGCCCCTTCCCCACTCCTTCTCTGAGGCCTCACCCCCCGCTCACTCCAGACCCCCTCCCTTCGTCGCTCGCTCTCCCCCACCCTCATTCACTTTCACTGGGCTGGAGCAGGAGGTGGTGTGGGCTCAAGCGGGAGGTGTGGGCTCTGGGGTGGGGCCAGGGATGAGGGGTTTGGAGACTGGGTGGGGGCTCAGGGCTGGGGCAGGGGGTTGAGGGTTCGGGCTCCGGCTGGGCGGCGCTTACCTCTGGCGGTTCCCTGCCTGCCCTGGCTCCGCACTGCTCCCGGAAGTGACTGGCATGTGCGGCCCCTAAGCGGAGGCGCAGCCAGGTGGCTCTGCGCAGTGCGCGCTGCCGTGTCCACAGGCACCGCCCCCGCCGCTCCCATTGGCCGCCGCTCCCAGCCAATATGAGCTGCAGAGCTGGCGCTGGGGACGGGGGCAGCATGTGGAGCTTCCCTGATCACCCCTGTGCCTAGGGGCTGGACATGCCAGCCACTTCCAGGAGCCGCACGGAGCCTGAGCGGGCAGGAAACCTGCCTTAGCAGCAGATCCTGCCTCCCCCGGCACCGCCCGGACCCTGCACAGGGTGCAAGCAGAGCGTCGAGACCTTGGAGGGGAGGCAGCCCAGCCCAGCCGACTTTCAAGGCCAAATCAGCCACCTCCAAATCAAACAAAGCCCAAACCCCCAACGCTCCAAAAATGAAAGCAACTTTAACAAAAACAAGCCCAATTCTGCTTGCAGCCCCCTGTTCTCCCAGCCTGCCCCCCCCCCCCGCACTCTGCTGGTGCCCCTCACTCCCGTGGCAGTGTCCCATGGCCTGGAAGCCAGTTGTTCCTCCAGCTGCCCATGCGAGATCACCAAGCTGCCCCAGGCCCTCCCCGGCCCAGTTATCCATTAACCCCTGGTTAATATCGGCGCCACGGAGATGCTATTTGCTCACCTGCGGTGCTAGATTCACGCCCTGCAGTTCATTAAAAGTCGCCAGTGACAATGTGTGTGTGTCCTACTTCCTAGCCATGGTCCCCTCCCATGGATAGAACCCAGGAGTCCTGGTCCCCAGCGCCCCCGACTCTAACCCATAGACTCCACTCCACTAGCCCTGAAGAAAAATAAGAATATAATCTCAATTGGGTAATAAATCAATAAATCAATAACTTTATTTAATACATAGCTAAAGCCACTGCCCCTGGGGGGCGCCAGATCCGCCAGCGAAGGGAGGACATGCAGGACTTTGCGCGAGGGAGATCTCAGCTCTACGTCCAGACCTGCAGGGACCAGTGTCCATTGTACGTGTGCCTGCTAATCGCCCATCCCCCACCCACCTGGAGGATAACAGCCCTACTACCGCTGCAAAAGGCACTCCGCGTTTAGATCACGTGAGCCCTTCACTGTGGTGCTGGAAGTCCTGCGTTCAAATCCTAGTTAATAACAGCCTGTTCCCAGTGCTGCTACCAAGCAGCGCCGGCCCTTCCGCTTGCACCGTGCGTTGATAGTGAAGGTCCAGAGTCCAAATCCTTCCCGTCCACATGGCGGATAACAGCCTTACTACTGCCGCCAACACACGGCACTGCTCCTTTAGCTCAAGCAGTAGTGTGCTGGGCTGCAGCCTCTTGCGTTCCAGTCCCACCGAGGCGGTAACGACATTTCCACCGAGGCCAACACACACTACTACTAGTGGCCAAGGAGGAGGAGCTCTCCATAGCTCAACAAGGGCAAACTCGGGGCCCACGGAGCCTGGTCTTTGTTCATCTGCCACTAAATGGTTCCTGTCATAACTATAAAGGGAAGGGTAACAGCTCTCCTGTGTACAGTACTATAAAATCCCTCCGTGTCATAACTATAAAGGGAAGGGTAACAGCTCTCCTGTGTACAGTACTATAAAATCCCTCCTGGCCAGAGACTCCAAAATCCTTTTACCTGTAAAGGGTTAAGAAGCTCGGGTAACCTGGCTGACACCTGACCCAAAGGACCAATAAGGGGACAAGATACTTTCAAATCTTGGGGGGGGGGAGGCTTTTGTTTGTGCTCTTTGTTTTGGGGGTTGTTCGCTCTTGGGACTAAGAGGGACCAGACATCAATCCAGGCTCTCCACATCTTTCTGAACAAGTCTCTCATATTTCAAACTTGTAAGTAAACAGCCAGGCAAGGCGTGTTAGTTTACCTTTGTTTTCTCAACTTGTAAATGTACCTTTTACCAGGGTGTTTACCTCTGTTTGCTGTAACTTTGAACCTAAGGCTAGAGGGGGGTCCTCTGGGCTCTTTAAGTTTGATTACCCTGTAAAGTTATTTTCCATACTGATTTTACAGAGATGATTTTTACCTTTTTCTTTAATTAAAAGCCTTCTTTTTAAGAACCTGATTGATTTTCCTTGTTTTTAGATCCAAGGGGGTTGGATCTGGATCCACCAGGAGTTGGTGGGAGGAAGGAGGGGGGATGGTTAATTTCTCCTTGTTTTAAGATCCAAGGGGTTTGGATCTGTATTCACCAGGGAATTGGTGAAGAGTCTCTCAAGGCTACCCAGGGAAGGGAATTAGCATCGAGAGTGGTGGCAGCGGACCAGATCTAAGCTGGTAGTTAAGCTTAGAAGTTTTCATGCAAGCCCCCACATTTGTACCCTAAAGTTCAGAGTGGGGAAGCAGCCTTGACAGTTCCCCTGAAATGGAACAAGCTCAGCGCAGCCTGTTTGCCCTCCCTCAACCAACCCCCACTTGGTTCCCCCCTTGCAGTTACAGCCCATAGGTGCTTGCTTGTCCGTGGGCCCAACCATGGAGAAGAAAAGACCCAGAGTGGGTGGAGGGCGCCGGAGGGACCCTCCAGCTGAAATCGGTCTATGTTTCACTTGTGAGCCAGCAGCGGCAAAGGAAGGCCCTTGACGCCATAGCGATCCTGACACTGAGAGGGATCCTTGCAGAAGTTGGGCCACCCACAGCAAAGCTGAAGTAGGCCGAAGTCTGGGAGGCGCTTGGCCAACCGCTCATGGCCAGGGCCAGATTAATCTTTTCTAGACCCCAGCACCTGGTCTGTGGCCCCACCCCTTGTTCTGCCCCAAAGCCCCGCCCCTGCTCAGACTCTTGCCCTCGAGGCCCTGCCCGTCGCTCGCATGGGGCACAGGGGGCGGAGAGGAGCTGAAGTAGGCCGAAGTCCGGCGGGAGTTTGGCCAAACGCTCGCGGCCAGGGCCGGATTTATCTTTAGTGGGCCCCGGTGCCCAGACCATGGCCCCGCCCCTCCTTCTGCCCCAAAGCCCTGCCCCTGCTCAGCCTCTTGCCCTTGAGGCCCCGCTTGTTGTTCGCATGGGGCATAGGGGATGGAGAGGAGCGAGCAGAGAGCGAGGGGGGGAGAGGGGGTGGAGAGGAGCGAGCAGAGAGCGGGGGGGAGAGGGGGTGGAGAGGAGCGAGCAGAGAGCGGGGGGGAGAGGGGGTGGAGAGGAGCGAGCAGAGAGCGGGGGGGGAGAGGGGGTGGAGAGGAGCGAGCAGAGAGCGGGGGGGGGAGAGGGGGGGGAGAGGAGCGAGCAGAGAGTGGGGGGGAGAGGGGGTGGAGAGGAGCGAGCAGAGAGCGGGGGGGAGAGGGGGTGGAGAGGAGCGAGCAGAGAGCGGGGGGGAGAGGGGGTGGAGAGGAGCGAGCAGAGAGCGGGGGGGGAGAGGGGGTGGAGAGGAGCGAGCAGAGAGCGGGGGGGGAGAGGGGATGGAGAGGAGCGAGCAGAGAGCGGGGGGGGAGAGGGGGTGGAGAGGAGCAAACAGCGAGCAGAGGTTTGGGGGGAAGAGGCCGAGCGGGGGTGGGGCCTCGGAGCGCAGCAGGGTGGAGGGGCAGGCGCCAGGGCCCGTTCTGAGTGTGGGCCTGGCACCATTGAAACTTCAACCTCTAAGACAGTAGGTGGTATTTAGAACTAGCAGTTTTCTCCACTCAATGGATGTTTGTTTCTTTGTTTATCTGCTTTGATCTGTTTGCTATCCCTTATAATCCCTTATAATCTATCTTTTGTAGTTAATACACTTGTTTTTGCTTTATTTAAACCAGTGTCTGGGAATCATAACTCAGGAGCAAAAGGCTGTTGCATATTCCTCTCCACATTGAGGGTGGGGGCGAATTTTATGAGTTTACGCTGTACAGTTGCCTGTATAATTTTGGGTTTATACTCCGGTGGGGAGGGGTGGGGGGGAGGTGCGTGCCTGAGGAGCTGGGAGTAGCTTTCTCATGCAGGGGCTGGTCAGAGAGCTGCTTGTAACTGCCGCTGGGTGTGTTCCTACTAGTATGTATGCTCCCGAAAGTGCAGGCTGGCAGGTTTGGTAGCTTGTCACAGCAACACAGTGTGAGAGGTTGGTGGGTCAGAGGGCTCAGTGGTACCCCAGTTCCAGGCGGGGGGAACCCGTCACACCTAACTCAAGTGCAGGATCTCTTGCTTCTGCGGAGCATGGGACAAGGAAGGATCTGCGGAGGAAGCAGAGAGTCGGTCTCATCCAGGAAGTCAAGGCATCAACTCCTCAGCCTCCATCTCACTGGTCACCTCTACCTCTCTGCCCCCTTCCCCGCAGCGAGTCAAGCAGGGGAGATGGCACCAGGCCATGATGGTGATGAGTTTGTGCCACAGGCCGGCCAGGCAGTTGGCGAAGGCCCGTTGGACAGCAGTGGAGGAGAAGTAGAAGATGGCGGGGTCCAAGGCGGCATTGAGGGTGCTGAGGAGGAGAGTGTACACCCTCCAGGAGGGGCTCTCGTTCTGGACAAAGCCCACCACGTGGGACAGGTTGTAGGGAGCGAAGCAGACTATGAAGTTGAACAAGGTGGCCAGAGCCAGACCCATGGCCCGCTGCTTCCTCTGGGCCGGGATCTTGGGCAAAGCCACCAGGATGCGGACGAAGTTGATGTAGCAAAAGATGGTGATGGTAAAGGGAAGGCAGAAGAGGACGACGAAGAACTCCAGCCGGACAGGGAGCAGGATCTGGAGCTGTGTAGGGGAAAAATGTTCATAGCAGTGGGACGTGCTATTGGAGGTCGTGGTCCCATTGGGGCTCAGGGCCTCGTATTGGACAATGTAGACGAAGCTGCAGTGAGCGAAGACCACCACCCAGAAGACCACAGAGGAGGCAACAGCATAAGCCGGACGGCGCCGGAGCCTGTACTTGATGGGAAAGGCCACCCCCAGGTAGCGATCAACGCTGATGGCCATGAGGAAGAGGGAGCTGAGGTAGATGCTATTGAAGTAGAAGTAGTTGGTGAGTGGGCAGAGGAAAGCAGGCAAGAGCCACTCCATGCCTGAGGCAGCCTCCACCATCTTGAAGGGGAGCAAGATGAGGAGGAAGATGTCGGAGACGGTGAGGTTGAGGAGAAGGATGTCGACGGGGGTGGGTTTCTGGCGGACCTTCATCAGGAAGGTGTAGAAGGCCAGAAGGTTGGATGGGAGGCCGGTCAGGAAGGTGAAGATGTAGACAGCGAGAACCAGCGGGATGGAAACGTTCAAACTCATCTTCTCAGCTCCTACAGAGGAGAATGGGCTCATCAGTTGCCAAAGGAACCCAGGAGTCCTGGTAGCCAGCCCCCGTCCTCCTCCAACCCACTAGACTCCACTACTGTCCCTGGGCTGGGGATAGAACCCAGCAGTCCTGGCTCCAGCCCCCTCCCCCTCCAACCCACTAGACTCCACTCCCTAGATCCCAGAAGTCCTGGCTCCAGCCCCCTTGCTCCAACCCACTAGATCCCACTCCTCTCTGTGGCACTCTGTACCCCAAAGCAACACCTTGGAACCCCGTATTCACCAATGTCATATGATTGTTATGCGTCATACCAAGCATGCATGTAAGATATCATATTAAAGGTCACGATCTGATGAAAGACGTTGTTCTGTCCAAATATGTGTATCTTTAGTGTGCATGAAGTTAAAAGATTTTACTGTATTGTTGTCAATGAAATATGTTGTAAGTTTGAAAGTCTTTCCTACAAGGGTGGTGACCCCCTCCCAGGTGGGCGTTCACCGGCCATTCATCAACAGGGGAGTTGCAATCAAGGGATTTACAATTCAATGACAGTTGCAGAAGCACCACACAATGGGGGATTTACTTGATCACTGTGACTCAGCAAAGCCCATCAGGACAGGTCTGGGTAAGTGTCTTTTAAACACATGGGCTAAGGATATAAAATAAGGGACAGAGGCTGCATGGCTTGGCCTTTTCTCCTCCCCCACCTACAGTGCAAGCAACAAGGACTCTGAGAACAGAGAGAACTTCAGCAGAGGAGACAAGAGAGAAACCTGTGAATTGTGAACTGTAACATCCATTAAGTGGAGAAAACTGCTAGATCTAAATACTGCCTAGTGTCTTAGAGATTGAAGTTTTAGATTGCACGCTTAGTTTGTTTTCTTTGGTAAACTATTGCTGCTTTTTATACCTAACACTTATAATCACTTAAATTCTCTCTATCTGCAGTTAATAAATCTGTGTTATACTTTATCTAAAACAATGAATTTTGCTTGAAATGCTTGGAAATCTTAGCTCAGTTAACAAAAGGCGAGTGCATGTCCTCTCCAGGGGCGAGGGGGGCGGACTGGGCGAAGAACTGACACTGCTCAGGCTTCTGACCATGGCAGGACGGTACAGGTCTGGGGTCCTAGGCTGGGGAGCTGGGGGGAATTGGCTGGAGCCTCTCTGTTATTGGTTCATGAGTACCCGAAGGCAGCATTCATGTAACTAAGAGGGTTGTCCCTGCCTGGGGATGGCTGTGGCTAGGTCTACACTACGGGGGGGGGGGGGGGGGTCGACCTAAGATACGCAACTTCAGCTATGTGAATAGCGTAGCTGAAGTTGCGTATTTTAGGTCGACTTACCTGGCTGTGAGGACGGCGGCGAGTCGACCGCTGCCGCTCCGCCATCGACTCCGCTTCCGCCTCTTGCCATGGTGGATTTCCAGAGTCGACAGCAGAGTGATCAGGGATCAATTTTATCACGTCTTCACTAGACACGATAAGTCGATCCCCAATAGATCGATTGCTACCCGCCGATCCGGCGGGTAGTGAAGACGTGCCCTGTGTAACTCCAGTACTTGCCAGAGGTTTGTAGCTTGTCACAGCATCACAGTGAGAGAGGGAGCCGTGACTGGTGGGACAGAGGTCTTTGTGGTACCTGAGTTCCAGGTTGCACCCCATATTCTTCACAGTAATATTATTATGATATGATTATGGCATAATTATGATGCATTTTATTCAAGATGGGTCATGTGAGATGTCATTGGAAAAGTTATAATTTGCTGAATATGATTGTCCTATTTGTATGCATGTATCATTTTTGTATCTGAAGTTATGACTATTAATCATGTATCTGTATTTCAAATTTAGTTACACCTGGTAACACCCACTAGACAAGATGTTTTCAGTCTAGATAGTGGGTGGGGAAGGGCCTATTCAGGGCAATGAGTCATTAGGAAAAAAACAATAGGCCTTAGGAGAAGCTTATCTCCCACGTGGGGAGAACATTACAAACAGCCTCTGAGTCATGGCTGCTATGACTCTACAAGGCCATGGGATGTGATCGCATGTCTCTAGACTCCATTTTGGGAGGACACTGTTTTTCCATTGACCGGGCATGGGAACCAAGCTTTGGGAACAAAGGGTTCCCACCCTACGCAAAAGCTATACAAGGTGAGGAGTGACATTATCTGGTGTTCTTCACTCCCCACACACGAAGAATCCTGGAAACGCGTGAGGAACAAAGACTGAACTGGGGGAAGTGCTGGACCCAGGCTAAAGGGATTTCTAGCCTGTGAAGGAAATGCCTGGGGATTCCAAGCTGTAAAGCAAGTGCAGCTTGTCCATTTAGAATCTGCAGCCTGCTTGTATTATCTCTTAGAGTGAGAATCTGCTACTCATATCCAATCTATTTAGTATATTAAGCGTAGTTTGCGTTTTTTTGTTTATTTGCTAGGTAATCTGCTTTGATCTGCTTGCTATTCCTTATAATCCCTTAAAATCTATCATTTGTAGTTGTTAAACTTTTTTTTTCTTTATCTAAACCAGTGTGTGGGAATCACAATTCAGGGGCAAAACGCTGTTGCATATTCCTCTCCACATTGAGGGAGGAGGCGAATTTTATGAATTTATGATGTACAGTTTGGGTTTATACTCCAGAGAGGGTGTGTGCCTGAGCAGCTGGGTGTGTCCCTGCCATCTGTGTGCTGGTGAAAGTGCAGGCTGGAGGGCTTTGTAGCTTCTCACAGCAGTACAGTGTGAGAGGGAGCCCAGGCTGGTGGATCAGGGGGCTCAGTGGTACCCCATTTCCAGGTGGCATCCCAGGGGGGAGGAACCTGTCACATCCATCACACCCTGCCAGGCCTGGGGCTAGACCCCAGAAGTACTGGCTCCAGCCCCCCTGCCCTAACCCACTAGATCCCACTCCCCTCCCAAACATGTGGATAGAACCCAGGGGTCCTGGCTTACAACCCTCCTTACCCGTAGCCATGCGAGCAACCTCCAGGCTCCCGTTCCATTAGCTGACACTAGACATATGGCTGGAATTGATGTAGCCGGGTCCCATATTTATTTAACTCGGTTTCCTGTTTAGCCCAGGGCAGGCGCAGATGGGGGTGGGGCAGTGCCAGAGAGATTGGAGGGCCTGGGATGCATGAGATCGTGTAAGCAAACACACAGGGAATGGCTGTGGTGGGGTGGGGGCCAAGCGGGCAGCTCGGACAACATGGAAGCGGTTGTTACTCAGAGGGAAATTTTCATAAATAATATCAAAGGTGGAAGGAAATGGAGTCTAGTGGTCAGAGCGGGGGGCAGGGGGACTGGGAGCCAGCACTCCTGGGTTCTATCCCTGGTTCTCAGGGGTGATTTTTTTGGTTAAAATAAGGGCTAAGGAGTCAATGCACAGAACTAGGAAATACAACCCAGGATTCTTGACCTTTCGGCTCCACTCAACCCACTAGACCCCACTCCCCTCCCAGAGCTAGGGAGAGAACCCAGGAGTCCTGGCTCCCCCCTCTACCCACTGAGCCATTCCCAGACAGGCTCCAGTCAGGCTGTGGGTGCCCTCACACCAAGCTGTGATGGGCCCCTCCTTCCCTGGGGTACATGTAGCTCTACTCCCGCCTCCTAGCTGTGGGGATTGATCGTTAAATAGCCTCATTAAAGCGAAGTTAATCAGCCTCTTCCATAAAATAAACCAGTGTCTGAGTCCGACCAGTCCCTCGCTCCCCTACCAATTGCCGGGGGGCAGGTGTCTAGTGGGTTGGGGGTGGGGGGCTGGGAGCCAGGACTCCTGGGTTCTATCCCTGGCTCTGGGTGGGGAGTGGGATCTAGTGATCAGAGTAGGGAGCAATGAGCCAGGGCTCCTGGGTTCTAGGAACAGGGCTGGGTGTATGCGCCAGCCAGCACATCTCTCCAAGTGTCGTGCCCTCCTGCAGTTAGAAACCGTCAGTCCCTCCGCTCTCCCTAACGGTGGGAAACCCACTTTCCCTCCCAGCTTCTCTCGCTGCTCAGATGTGGTGGCAGGACATGGAACCGCGACCGGATCGGACCGGATGGTTCCGTTCCCAGAACCCTTGGTAATGGAGCTGCTGCCGGGGGAGGGAGGGGAAGGAATCGTCCTCTCGAGTCTCTTTCTCCGAGTGGGGGACCCATTCTGTGGGGGATTTAATGACCATGCCCCACATCCTGACTGGCACCTCCCCATCCCAGTGCTGGGTGCCCCCCGTACGTGGACTGTTGTGTTCTCCTGTCTCGGTGTTCCCCTCTCCCTGTCTCCATCATGCCCTCACTCAGCTGAGCTAGACAAATTTCCATCTCCCCGGCCCCCTGGCCAGCTTTGCTCAGCCCTGATTGCCCGGTGAAGGGCAAGAACGTTGCAAAAGTAGGTCATCAATCTTCACCCTCATTTTACTGGTGGAAGAACAGAGAGTCAGAGCAGGGAGAGGAGATGGCCATGCTGGGGGAAGAACCCAGGTGTCCTGGCTCCCCCCAGCCCCCTGCTCTAACCATTAGACTGCACTCCCCCCAATCTGGGATAGAACCCAGGAGCCCTGGCTCATTGCTCCCTACTCTAACGACTAGACTCCCCTCCCGGTCAGAGCTGGGGCTTGAACCCAGGTGTCCTGACTCCCAGCCCCCACTGTTCTAACCACTACACCCCACTCCTCTCCCACACTGGGGCTAGAACCCCGGGGTCCGCTGAGCCAGCAATCTCCCTTTTACTTTGTTGCTTGTTTGTTTTTTAATTTTCCAAAAACAAAATTAAATTTTGCACAGAGGCCTGGGCATGACTGGTAAAGGCAAAAATGCATAACGGTGAGGGCTAGGGGTGACCAGACGTCCCGTTTTTAAAGGGAGAGTCCCGTATTTAAGCCCTCCTGCTGGTGTCCTGATTTTTTCTTTAAAATGGGCAAACTGTCCCGTATTTTCTGTCTTCCCCCATCAGTATTGGTGGGTCCCGCTGCTGGCCGCATCCCTGCTCACCACCCACTTGCCCACCAGTGGCTTCCCCTCTCGCTGTCCTCTCCCTGCTTTGCCCCTTCATCCCCCCAACCCCGCTGCTCCTCCATATCCCCCCCGGCAGGGCACGTCACGCTCCCAGCACTGTGCGGAGAACCAGCCCCTGGTCGGAGCGCTCAGCTCACCAACAGTCTGTCTGGCAGGCTCCTTCCTTCCTCCGTTGCCTGTGGCTGGGCCGGCGCCCCGGGAAAGCCCAAGACCCGCACAGCGCTGGCACGAGGAAGCTCTCCGCACCTCAGCTAAGCTCTGGAGTGGGTGGGGGAGAAGCGATTTCTAGACTGTTCATTCCCTGAACCTGCAGGTTCCACAGCAGCCCCCGGGCTTAGCACCTTCTTTGCCCCCATCCCCACTGGGTCCTGCCCCCAGGGAGCACGGGGCTGCTTCGTCCCCTAGGCACCCTCCCCTGCTGAGCCACCTCTCTGGCCCGGTTCGCTGAAGCCCCTGCAGTCAGGTTCCCTGGGCCCTGGTGCATCCTTAGGGCTTAACCCCTTCCTGCCCGCGCTGTGGCCAGGGACCAGGAGGCGGCTGGGTTATGTCGGTGGTCAGCAGCAGCCTGGAGGTGTCAGCTGCCCTTTGACAGTGTGCGGGCAGGAAGGGACAAGCTGCTTCCAGCCACATGGGAGCGGTGGGGATCGGGGAAGAGATGAGCTCTGCAAAGACGTGGACCAGGTCATCCCTTCCCCCCCCCCCCAACCCCCTGCGCGGCTGGAAGCAGCTCCTCCTGCAGTGGTGTGAACCCTGGCAGAAATCTGGGGGGAGGCGGGAGGGGGGGGGCATGTGATGTTGCGTTGGGAAGTCGTGCCAGGTACCAGGAGAGGCAGGTCCATCCCGGGGCCCAGCCACGCATGGAGGGCAGAGAGCGCCGGGCAGTGAGGGTCGGGTCGGTCGGTCACCCCCACTGTGTGAGAGAGGTGTACGGGAGTGTGTGTGTGTGTGTCACCTCTCCCCATGTGTCAGGAGGGTGCGGGGGTGTGTGTCACCCCTCCCTGTGTGAACCCTAAAGCCTTAAAGATAAGAAGGTAAATAAAAAGAATCCAACTACGCAGTATTTCTTTTTAACAGGGGCTCAGTCAACTTGATGTTAAACTGAAAATTTGATTACCATTGAACTTGCTTGAATATGAGTAATTTTACCAGGTGTCCCATATTCAGCATAGGGAAATATGGTCACTCTAGTGAGGGCTGGAACCAGAACCCAGGAGTCCTGACCCGTAGCTTTAACCAGCAGACCCCACTCACCCCCCAGGGCTGGGAAAGGAATCCAGCTCTCCAATCCTGCTCTGCTCCCTTCCAGAGCCACTGATAGAACCCAGGAGTCCTGGCTCCCAGCCCCCCTGTCCTAACCACTAGTCCCCACTCTACTCCAGATGAGCCCTGATCCAGGCAGCTAGAGAGCCCATCCTCACCTCTTCTCCAGCAGCCAGTGCGCTGGGAGCCTGCTGAAGGGCTGGAACCCAGGTGTCCGGGGTTGGAGCCACCCCAGGCGATGTGTCAGGGAAGGTGGCTGCTCTCCTGCGTCCTGGCTGGGGAGTGAGTTTTCTGTAGCCCAGGCAGCTGGTTAAATTGTGTCTGTGGCTGCGCCTGTGACAAAGTTCCTCCTCTATCTTGGTGGGTCCTGCGCTTACTGGCGGATTTTCTTGCCTCAGAGATTCACCATGTGGGTTGGGGAACAGCCCAGAGACCTTCCCCTCTGGGAGAACCCACAGTCCAGGTCAATTGGGAGGTTTGGAGGGAACCCGAGCCCGCCCTCTACTCCGGGTTCCAGCCCAGGGCCCTGTGGACTGCAGCTGTCTATAGTGCCTCCTGGAACAGCTGCATGACAGCTACAACTCCCTGGGCTACTTCCCCATGGTCTCCTCCAAACACCTTCCTTATTCTCACCACAGGACCTTCCTCCTGGTGTCTGATAACGCTTGTGCTCCTCAGTCCTCCAGCAGCACTCACTCTCAGCTCCTTGCACCTCTTACTCCCAGCTCCTCACACTCCCACCACAAACTGAAGTGAGCTCCTTTTTAAAACCCAGGTGCCCTGATTAGCCTGCCTTAATTGAGTCTAGCAGCTTCTTCTTAATTGGCTCCAGGTGTCCTAATTAGCCTGCCTGCCTTAACTGGTTCTAGCAGGTTCCCGATTACTCTAGTGCAGCCCCTGCTCTGGTCACTCAGGGAACAGAAAACTACTCATCCAGTGACCAGTATATTTGCCCTCTACCAGACTCCTGTACCCCACTGGTCTGGGTCTGTCACAGCCCCAGGAAACCCCACCGGTCCCTCTCCTCAGAAATCCATGCAGAAAGGATGAGAGATACAATCGTTACTTCCTCGTGCGAGGTGTGAACCAGCACGTCCTCAAATCATAGAATCATAGAATATCAGGGTTGGAAGGGACCTCAGGAGGTCATCTAGTCCAACCCCCTGCTCAAAGCAGGACCAATTCCCAACTAAATCATCCCAGCCAGGGCTTTGTCAAGCCGGGCCTTAAAAACCTCCAAAGAAGGAGACTCCACCACCTCCCTAGGTAACGCATTCCAGTGCTTCACCACCCTCCTAGTGAAAAAGTTTTTCCTAATATCCAACCTAGACCTCCCGCACTGCAACCTGAGAACTCCTTGTTCTGTCATCTGCCACCACTGAGAACAGCCGAGCTCCATCCTCTTTGGAACCCCCTTTCAGGTAGTTGAAAGCAGCTATCAAATCCCCCCTCATTCTTCTCTTCTGGAGACTAAACAATCCCAGTTCCCTCAGCCTCTCCTCATAAGTCATGTGCTCCAGACCCCTAATCATTTTTGTTGCCCTCCGCTGGACTCTTTCCAATTTTTCCACATCCTTCTTGTAGTGTGGGGCCCAAAACTGGACACAGTACTCCAGATGAGGCCTCACCAATGTCGAATAGAGGGGAACGATCACGTTCCTCGATCTGCTGGCAATGCCCCTACTTATACAGCCCAAAATGCCGTTAGCCTTCTTGGCAACAAGAGCACACTGTTGACTCATATCCAGCTTCTCGTCCACTGTGACCCCTAGGTCCTTTTCAAGCGAGGGTGGTGTCCCCTGCACTCGCCTATTGCACCCAGCGGTGGGCAAGGATGCCTGGGTTCTATTCCTGCCTCAAGTAGAGGAGGAGGGTCTAGTGGATAAAGCAGGGGGGCTAGGAGCCAGCACTTCTGGGTTGTCTCCCCTATTGCGGGAGGGGAGTGGGGTCTAGTGGTTCAACCACAGGGCACTGGAAGAGAGGCTACGCTGGATTCAGGGATTTCCCTACACGCCCCCTGAATTTCCTCAACCCTCCCCGCCCCCCAGTTTTGTGAACTAGTTACATGCAGTGTTGCCAATTTAGTGATTGTTTGGAAATTTGAATTGAAATTGAAACATTAATACACACTTTAAAAGCATATAAAGTGTATGATAAAATACGTGTATCTGAAAAGGTATCATAGATTTGAAAAGTATGAACATAGACTAGCTTCCTTATACAGCTGTTGTTTTTTATGACAATGTCAGTGCATGCATGTCGGTGATGTTGGCCAACCTAATCATTTCAAATGATGCTTTGTAAGCAAAGTCTAAATGAGCTCTCCCTGACAGCTAGTGATGAGCTGGGTGCTGGGAGGAAAGGCTTCAGGACCAGATTGTATTTACATTCACACCTAATCTACCTAGGTATCCAGCAAACAGATCTGTGTTGCCCAAGTGATAGATTTTGGCTGCTGTTGGGTTATAAATCACTTGAATGTGGGGGGAGGGGGGGAGGTAATGAAATGTTTTTATTCTTATTGTAGGAGTAAAGGGCAGTAGAACTGTACGTAGCCTGTGCTGATTGAGGGCATCGAGAGAGAGAGAGAGAGAGAGAGAGAGAGAGAGAGAGAGAGGGTGGGGACAGGTGTTTTGCTTGATGGTCTGCCTGAGTCACAAGTACTATTTGATCTGCCCCTCTCCACTGTTTAAAGACAGAGCTGATTAAACTCCATAGATAGTCTTTTGTTTTGTTAAGTGACCACTACAGCTGAACTCACTGATAATCAGATCTAAGTGCTTAGTCCTGCTGTGGGGACAGTGTTTCTGTGGAAGAGAGGGCCCAGACTGCACTAGCAGCGAGGTTCCCCCACTGAGAGCTCAGCTGAAATCACTGAGAGCTGGGTGGAACCTCAAGAGACCAACTCACAGAGGTCACAGTGGCAGCAGAAGGTGACGGCGCAGGGCCATTGGCAACAGAGCGATGGAGTGAACGGTGGCACAACAAACAACAGTGGCCAGAGCGAACAGTGAGCTGGAGGAACGAGCAAGGTGCCTTCTTGCCCCCCACCTGGGAGGTGAACTCATGTGAAAGCACCTCTGAACTCTGAGTCTCCACTGACCAAGGACAACACCGGTGAGTGTTAATGAGGCTTTTAAGAATGCTGGAGACACAACACAGTTCATGCGAACAAACATGGCTGTGGCATCATACTTTCTATTTAAGCCAAAGATACCACACACTACAAACTGGAGGCCAATGTTAAGTGCATTGTCACTTGTTCATCCTGAAGTTGAACACTGGTTCCGAACAAGACCAGCAAATGCTCACTATCTTTCTGCAAGAAACTCAGCTGACTGGCTAGAAGTATGTGGTGCAACAGTGAAAGACTCAACAGTTGAAAAAGTGAAGAACTCTCTCACCGCATTCAAAACATTTGCATACATGGCTGATGAATGCACCGATGCAAATGGGAATCAAGTATTAAGTCATTGCGTATGTTATTTTGATGTCAGTGGTAGGCCAGTAGATGCATTTCTAGATGTTCAAGTTATAGAAGACAGATTGACTGCATCTGTGACAACCCACATCTTAGCCCTGGTCTACACTGGGGCGGGGATCGATCTAAGTTACACAACTTCAGCTACGTGAATAACGTAGCTGAAGTCAACGTACTTAGATCGATTTACAGTGGTGTCTTCACCGCAATGAGTCGACTGCTGCCGCTCCCCCGTCGACTCTGCTTGTGCCTCTCACGGCGATGGAGTACAGGAGTCGATGGGAGAGGGCTTGGGGGTCGATTTATCGCATCTAGTCTAGACGCGATAAATCGATCCCCGCTGGATCGATCGCTGCCCGCCGATCCAGCGGGTAGTGTAGACATACCCTTAGAAGAGTTAAATGCTTGTCAGTTGGACCCCAAACAGATGGCTGCTTGTGCATTTGATGGAGCTGCAAACTTCTCTGGAAGACATGGTGGAATACAAGCTTTGCTCAGAGAAAAGTGTAACCCGAATCTCTCCTATACACACTGCAGAGGCCATCTACTCCAACTAGCACTAGTACGAGCTGCAGACTCTTCAAAAGTCATTTAAAAAGCTATAAATTTAATGTCTTCATTATATTCTTTTTTCAGCAAGAGTCCAAAAAGACTGAATATGTTGGAAAATATAGAAGATACACTGGGACTGAAGTTCAAATTAGTCCAACCTGGAAAAACCCTCTGGCTTTCTCATGAGCGATCCTTGGCCATTGTCTTAAAATTACTCCAGCCGTCATTACTGGCTTTGGAAAGTATCTACCAAGATGGGATGGATCTAAGTACTGAGGCTGGTGGATTACTTTTGCTACTATGTTCAGAGAAGACTATTGCCATTCTCTCTCGTAAGTCTACTGTTGAAACCACTTGGGTCATTAAACAATGCCATCCAGGAATCTGCTACAACAGTAGTAGATCTTTGTCCAGCAATAGAAGCTACATTTGGATCAATCTGATAGCTATCCATTGAAAAAAATTCTGTAAGAAGCAAAGACTTCAGTCAAGAAGTTGACTAATGAAGACATTTATATTGAATCCTTAAGTGAAGAGGACAAGAAGTGTTTGTTAAGACAACTGAAAAAGTACACAGACTTGATTCTTTAAAATCTACAACAGCGGCTTCTAGATTCTACTCAACCTCTACGGAGCTTTTACAGATCCCTGTCCTATAAAACACCGACAGTTGAGTGGAGTGAGGCACTACCAGCAATGGGGCTGCCATGTGTTCAGGATAGAATAGAGAATTTGAACACAGAGTGGAATATCATACGACAAATGAATGAAGATTTGACTTCAACTTCTTTTTTACCATCGCTAGTGGCTCGACCCGATCTTTATGCTGTTTCCTGGGATGAAAAAAGTAGGAATCCATCTCTTGCTACTCCCAGTCCCAACAGCTACAGTTGAGCGTTCTTTTTCATCATTGAATAGAATTTTGTGTTCTGAAAGAAGTGGCCTTCTGCCTGATCATGTGAATGAACTAATGAGCATATCAATTGAAGGAATGGAAGTACTGGACATACGAGAAGTCACCAAAGATGAACGCATTGCATTCAAGAAGTTCATTAACAGAGATGTGCAAAATTATAACAAGAAACCAAGAAGGATGTAGATGTTGTGCTTCATAGAAGGCTTGAGAAGCCAAATTTAATTTGTGTGATGATTTTAAAACATGAGTTAAATCTAATAAAATGGTCATGAAACATTTTTCAGTTTTTACTGTAGTGCCATACAGCCGATCTTCACCCCACGGTCTCACCCCTCATCGTCCCTGACCTCCCCCCCTGTAAATTCGAACACCTCCCCCTAATTTCAATTCCTGGGGAAAACACTGGCTGGATTTATGGTTGTTTCTTCCATCTCCCAGGCTGCGGCATCTTTCCGAAGCGCGATATTACATAAACAAGCAAATCCAAGTTCATATTTCTTCGCTCGGGCTCCAGGGCACATAAAAACCCTGCCCAGAGCACCGAGACACGCACAGTAGCCACAGCTGAGTGGGAGGGAATCCTGACTGACTGCCAAAGACAGCGGCAATGGGGCCAGATCCCAGCTGGGGTCAATCGGCCGTCGCTCCATTATAGCCATAGCCAGGATACCAGAGGCGATGGGTCCCCAGGGGCCATAGGGGTAGCATTGCAGGGGAGGGGACACTGACATCGATGGGCCAGTGCTGGGAAAACGGTGAGATGTCCCAAGGCTTTACAAGCTACCCCAAGGCATCCTGGCCAGGGGGGCTGGTTGAGGGGATGGGGTCCCCAGCCTCAGCCCCCCAAACCATGGCCTGGCTTTAGGGAGGGATCAATGGGTCCAGTGTCCTCCTGGACTCCTTTCTGCAGTCAGGGCTGTCCAGTGACAGGTCCCATCAGCCCGGGGAGTGGAGAAGCTGGTCTCCTGGAAGGACAGGAGAAGTCACACCACCCTTCCTGGCCGTGGTCTGTTGCTCATTGCAAGAAGCTGGGCTGAGTTTCTAAATCTCCTGCCTCCAGCCCACCCCAATATGGGTGAGCCGGCCGTGGAGATCAGCTGGGTCTTGGAGCACCATGGACAGGGCCGGCTCCAGGGTTTTGGCCGCCCCAAGCAGCCCAAAAAAACAGAAAACAAAACAAAAAAAAAGCTGCGATCACGATCGCGATCTGCGGCGGCAATTCGGCGGGAGGTCCTTCGCTCCGAGCGGGAGTGAGGGACCGTCCGCCGAATTGCTGCCGAATAGCTGGACGTGCCGCCCCCCTCCGGAGTGGCCGCCCCAAGCACCTGCTTGCCAGGCTGGTGCCTGGAGCCGGCCCTGACCATGGAGAGACCCCGTCTTGTTGATGAATTCCAAGGCCTGGCGTGGAGAGTAAAGTACAGGCAGATGGGTCCCATCAATGCCCCCATTTCGGGAACCCTCAATGTGCCCCTCCACCAACAACCTCCTGAGTGTCACCCTCCTGGTAGCAGCACACACCTCCATGACAACCGCCCCAGGTTTATCTACCAACCCCGAATGAGCTAGATCCTGACCAGCAGCAATTGTGGGTGACAAATTTCCAGATGGCGACAGCCGCGCGCTTCTCCGTGCTGAGGGGAGCTCTGCTGTTGCTATTCCACCCCTGCAGCTCCGGGGTGAGCTCTGCGCAGATCTCTAGGGGCCTGGCCTGTCGCCCTGAAGTGCTGCCACCACACTGCTGCTCACCCCAGCTGCACAAAATCTCACCACACTAACGCACCCATGGGACGTTCACACACCATGAGCTCACAAGAGCAGTATGGAACAGAGTGTGTGCGCTCAGTGGGGTGAACTCACTGCCGACCCCAGGGAGGCACTAGGGGGTGCTGTCCTGCAGGGGCGGGGTGGGGGATCTCCTCCTGCATCCAGGGCTGGCCCCAATGACCCTGATGGTGCTATGGGGCGCTGTTCTGCAGGGGGAGGATGGGGGCTCTCCCCAGCAGTCATGGCTGGCCACGATGCTGGCTGGCCCCATGGTTAATCAGCTACAATCTGCCTGCGTCTGCAGCTGGGGATTTCTACCCTGCGCTTCGGCACATAAGCCCTGAATCTCCAGGGCCATCTGGCAGGCTAAGGGCCGATAGCAAGACTGATAGACGTTGGCTTCCGTGTCGGGGTGATTCCTGGGCTGGCCCAGAGCGAGCTTCCCATCGTTCGCTTACATGGGAGCATCGGCAGAGCTGTGGGGGGATGGGGTGAGCCCAGTGCAGCGTGTGTGTGTATCGGGGGGGGGGGCAGATGCTGCATACAAGTCCCACTCCCCTCCCCCGAGCTCCTTGCAGTGGCGGTGGAGGACAAAGTCATAGACTTTCTGACCCACCCACTTGACACAGCCTATAATGCTTGAAACAAAGAAAGAACGGCTGCATGGCAAGAGACTCTAAAAGGCAGCTGCATCTTCTCCATTTTGTCCTCAATCCTGCTTCTTACCTCTGGAGGGACTTTGCTACAAACGGAAGCTCTGAACAATGGACTGAATGACCCATCCCAGCTGGGGATGTACTCCGGAGACTTAACTTAAGCCAGCAGTTTATTCCATCACTGCTACAAGCCGGAACCAAGAACTTTGCCGTTACTTTGTACATAATTGATTCCATTTATCCGATTTTAACTCTCCTCTCTATTTCTTTCTTTTTATGAATAAACCTTTAGATTTTAGATTCTAAAGGCTTGGCAACAGCGTGATTTGTCGGTAAGATCTGACTTATATATTGACCTGGGTCTGGGGCTTGGTCCTCTGGGATCAGGAGAACCTTTTCTCTTTTACTGGGGTGTTGGTTTTCATAACCAGTCATCCCCATAAGGAGCGGCACTGGTGGTGATACTGGGAAATTGGAGTGTCTGAGGGAATTGCTTGTATGACTTCTGGTTAGCCAGTGGGGTGAAACCGAAATCCTCTCCGTTTGGCTGGTTTGGTGCCTTCGTAGTAAAGGACCCCCAGCCTTGGGCGGTGACTGCCCTGCTCTAAGCAATTTGTCCCGCCAAAGGCTGCTTTGTTACAGTTACACTTACAGTTTGTGTGTACAGGGGGCTGTGTGAGTGGGCTCCTGCGCTGCGGAAGCCCCAAGGAAGGGGTGTCCCATGGCCTGGAAGCCAGTGGTTCCTCCAGCTGTCCATGCGAGATCACCAAGCTGCCCCAGGCCCTGCCCGGCCCAGTTATCCATTAACCCCTGGTTAATATCGGCGCCACAGAGACGCTATTAGCTCACCTGCGGTGCTAGATTCATGCCCTGCAGTTCATTAAAAGTCGCCAGTGACAATGTGTGTGTGTCCTACTTCCTAGCCATGGTCCCCTCCCATGGATAGAACCCAGGAGTCCTGGTCCCCAGCGCCCCCGACTCTAACCCATAGACCCCACTCCACTAGCCCTGAAGAAAAATAAGAATATAATCTCAATTGGGTAATAAATCAATAACTTTATTTAATAAATAGCTAAAGCCACTGCCCCTGGGGGGCGCCAGATCCACCAGAGAAGGGAGGACGTGCAGGACCTTGCGCGAGGGAGATCTCAGTTCTACGTCCAGACCCGCAGGGACCAGTGTCCATTGTACGTGTGCCTGCTAATTGCCCATCCCCCACCAACCTGGAGGATAACAGCCCTATTACCGCTGCAAAAGGCACTCCGCCTTTAGATCACGTGAGCCCTTCACTGTGGTGCTGGAAGTCCTGCGTTCAAATCCTAATTAATAACAGCCTGTTCCCACTGCTGCTACCAAGCGGCGCCGGCCCTTCCACTGGCATAGAGGGCCGCGCGTTGATGGTTAAGGTCCAGAGTCCAAATCCTTCCCATCCACATGGCGGATAACAGCCTTACTACTGCCGCCAACACACGGCACTGCTCCTTTAGCTCAAGCAGTAGGGTGCTGGGCTGCAGCCTTTTGCGTTCCAGTCCCACCGAGGCGGTAACTACATTTCCACAGAGGCCAACACACACTACTACTAGTGGCCAAGGAGGAGGAGCTCTCCATAGCTCAACAAGGGCAAACTCGGGGCCCATGGGTCCCTCACGGAGCCTGGTCCTTGTTCATCTGCCACTAAATGGTTCCCCTGAAATGGGACAAGCTCAGCCCAGCCTGTTTGCCCTCCCCCAAGCAACCCCCACTTGGTTCCCCCCTTGCAGTTACAGCCCATAGGTGCTTGCTTGCCCGTGGGCCCAACCATGGGGAAGAAAAGACCCAGAGTGGGTGGAGGGCGCCGGAGGGATCCTCCAGCTGAAATCGGTCTATGTTTCACTTGTGAGCCAGCAGCGGCAGAGGAAGGCCCTTGACGCCATGGCAACCCTGACACTGAGAGGGATCCTTGCAGAAGTTGGGCCACCCACAGCAAAGCTGAAGTAGGCCAAAGTCTGGGAGGCGCTTGGCCAACCGCTCGTGGCCAGGGCCAGATTAATCTTTTCTAGACCCCAGCACCTGGTCTGTGGCCCCACCCCTTGTTCTGCCCCAAAGCCCGACCCCTGCTCAGCCTCTTGTCCTCGAGGCCCCGCCCGTCGCTCGCATGGGGCACAGAGGATGGAGAGGAGCGAGCAGGGAGCGAGGAGTGGGGGAGGGGGTGGAGAGGAGCAAACAGCGAGCAAGGGTTTGGGGGGAAGAGGCCGAGCGGCGGTGGGGCCTCGGGGTGCAGCAGGGGGGGCGCAGGCGCCAGGGCTCCTTCTGAGGGTGGGCCTGGCACCATTGATACCATTGTAAACCCAGTCCTGCTCGTGGCCCAGCAGCAGCAAAGGAAGGCCACTGCCACCATGGCGACCCCAACTGGAGGTCGGCCAAACCCCTGCGCAAGTTTGGCCAATGACTCTGAAGCTCAAGTAGGCCAAAGCCTTGTGGAAGTTGGGGACCGACTCCAAGCCCTGCTGCATGGTGGTGTCTACGGAAGGCCTACGGCCCTCTCGGGAGGTGCAGGGAAGGACAGAAGATGCCGTCCTCGGTGTGGCACTGCGGCCCATATTTCTCGCAGTGATGCTATGATATGATTACGACATAATTATAATGTATTTTATGCAAGATGAGTCATGCGAGGTGTCATTGGAAAAGTTATGATTTGCTGAATATGATAATCCTATTTGTATGCAGGTATCATTTTGTATCTGAAATTATGAATATTGAATATATATCTGTATTTCAAATGTAGTTACACCTGGGTAACGCCCACCAGACAAGATGTTTTCAGTCTAGATAGTGGGTGGGGAAGAGCCTATTCAGGGCAATGAGGATAAAACAATAGGCCTTAGGAGAAGCTTAGCTCCCACCTGGGAGCCTTCCTGAGAATGCTCCAAATAGCCTCCAAGTCATGGCTGCTGTGACTCTACAAAGACATGGGATGTGATTGCATGTCTCTAGACTCCATTTTGGGATGTCAGTGTTTTTCCACTGACCGGGCATGGGAACCAAGCTTTGGGAACAAAGGGTTATCACCATATACAAAAGCTATATAAGGCGGGGAGTGACATCATCTGGGGTTCTTCACTCCCCACACAAAAAGACTCCTGAAAACATCTGAGGAACAAAGACTGAACTGGGGGAAGTGCTGGACTCAGGCTAAAGGGATTTTTAGCCTGTGAATGAAACACCTGGGGATTCCAAGCTGTAAGCAAGTGCATCTTGCCCCTTAAGAATCTGCAGCCTGCTTGTATCATCTCTTAGGGTGAGAGTCTGCTACTCATATTAAGCTTAGTTTGTGTTTCTTTGTTTATTTGCTAGGAAATCTGCTTTGATCTGTTTGCTATCCCTTCTAATCGTGTAGAATCTATCTTTTGTAGTTAATAAACTTGTTTTTGCTTTATCTAAACCAGTGTGTGGGAATCATAACTCAGGGGCAAAAGGCTGTTGCATATTCCTCTCCACACTGAGGGAGGGGGCAAATTTTATGAGCTTACAATGTACAGTTCCCTGTGCAGCACAAGACGGTATAATTTTGGGTTTATACTTCAGTGGGGGTGCGTGCCTGAGGAGCTGGGAGTAGCTTTCCCCTGCAGGGGCTGGTCATAGAGCTGCTTGTAACTGCAGCTGGGTGTGTTCCTACTAGTATGTATGCTGGTGAAAGTACAGGCTGGAGGGCTTGGTAGCTTCTTACAGCAAAACAGTGCAACAAGGTGCCCAGGTTGGTGGGTCAGAGGGCTCAGTGGTACCCCAGTTCCAGGCGGGGGGAACCCGTCACACCTAACTCAAGTGCAGGATCTCTTGCTTCTGCAGAGCATGGGACAAGGAAGGATCTGCGGAGGAAGCAGAGAGTCGGTCTCATCCAGGAAGTCAAGTCATCAACTCCTCAGCCTCCATCCCATTGGTCACTTCCACCTCTCTATGCCCTTCCCTGCAGCGAGTCAAGCAGGGGAGATGGCACCAGGCCATGATGGTGATGAGTTTGTGCCACAGGGCGGCCAGGCAGTTGGCGAAGGCCCTTTGGACGGCAGTGGAGGAGAAGTAGAAAATGGCGGGGTCCAAGGTGGCATTGAGGGTGCTGAGGAGAAGAGCATACACCCTCCAGGAGGGGCTCTCGTTCTGGACAAAGCCCACCACGTGGGACAGGTTGTAGGGGGCGAAGCAGACTATGAAGTTGAACAAGGTGGCCAGAGCCAGACCCACGGCCCGCTGCTTCCTCCGGGCTGGGATCTTGGGCAGGGCCACCAGGATGCGGATGAAGTTGATGTAGCAAAAGATGGTGACGGTGAAGGGGAGGCAGAAGAGGATGAAGAAAAACTCTAGCCGGACAGGAAGCATGATCTGGAGCTGCATAGGGCAGAAATGTTCATAGCAGTGGGACGTGCTATTGGAGGTTGCGGTCCCATTGGGGCTCAGGACCTCGTATTGGACAATGTAGACGATGCTGCAGTGGGCAAAGACCACCACCCAGAAGACCACAGAGGAGGCAACAGCATAAGCCGGACGGCGCCGGAGCTTGTACTTGATGGGAAAGGCCACCCCCAGGTAGCGATCAACGCTGATGGCCATGAGGAAGAAGGAGCTGAGGTAGATGCTATTGAAGTAGAAGTAGTTGGTGAGTGGGCAGAGGAAAGCAGGCAAGAGCCACTCCATGCCTGAGGCAGCCTCCACCATCTTGAAGGGGAGCAAGATGAGGAGGAAGATATCGGAGACGGTGAGGTTGAGGAGAAGGATGTCGACGGGGGTGGGTTTCTGGCGGACCTTCATCAGGAAGGTGTAGAAGGCCAGAAGGTTGGATGGGAGGCCGGTCAGGAAGGTGAAGATGTAGACAGCGAGAACCAGTGGAATGGAAATGTTCAAAGTCATCCTCTAGGCTCCTACAGAGGAGAATGGGCTCATCAGTTGCCAAAGGAACCCAGGAGTCCTGGTAGCCAGCCCCCCTCCTCCTCCAACCCACTAGACTCCACTACTGTCCCTGGGCTGGGGATAGAACCCAGAAGTCCTGGCTCCAGCCCCCTTGCTCCAACCCACTAGATCTCACTCCTCTCTGTGGCACTCTGTACCCCAAAGCAACACCCTGGAATCCCATATTCACCAATGTCATATGATTGTTATGTGTCATACAAAGCATGCCATGTAAGATGATATATTAAAGCTCATGATCTGCTGAAACCTGTTGTTCTTTCCAAATATGTGTATCGTTAGTGTACATGAAGTTATAAGATTTTGCTGTATGGTTGTCAGTGAAATAAGTTGCAAGTTTGAGAGTCCTTCCTACAAGGGTGGTGACCCCCGCCCACGTGGGCGTTCACCGGCCATTCATCAACAGGGGAGTTGCAATCAAGGGATTTACAATTCAATGACAGTTGCACAAGCACCACACAATGGGGGATTTACTTGATCACTGTGACTCAGCAATGCCCATCAGGACGGGTCTTGGTATTAAGGGACAGAGGCTGCATGGCTTGGCCTTTTCTCCTCCCCCACCTACGCTGCAAGCCACAAGGACTCTGAGAAGAGAAAGAACTTCAGCAGAGGAGACAAGGGAGAAACCTGTGTATTGTGAACTGTAACATCCATTGAGTGGAGAAAACTGCTAGATCTAAATACTGCCTAGTGTCTTAGGCCTGGTCTACACTAGGAGCTTATATCGAATTTAGCGCCGTTACATCGAATTAACCCTGCACCCGTCCACACCAGGAAGCTACTTAGTTCGAAATAGAGCTCTTTTAAATTCGACTTCTGTAATCCTCGAAAACGAGAGGAGTAGCGCTAAATTCGAAATGGCAATATCGAATTAGGCTAGGTGTGGATGGAAATCGACGGTAATAGCTCCGGGAGCTATCCCACAGTGCACCACTCTGTTGACGCTCTGGACAGCACTTCGAGCTCGGATGCTCTGACCAGCCACACAGGAAAAGCCCCGGGAAAATTTGAATTCCTTTTCCTGTCTGGGCAGTTTGAATCTCATTTCCTGTTTGGACATCGTGGCGAGCTCAGCAGCACTGGCAACGATGCAGAGCTCTCCAGCAGCAGTGACCATGCAATCACAGAATAGAAAGAGGGCCCCAGCATGGACTGATCGGGAAGTCTTGGATCTCATCGCTGTGTGGGGCGATGAGTCCGTGCTTTCAGAGCTGCGCTCCAAAAGAAGGAATGCAAAGATCTACGAGAAGATCTCTAAAGCCATGGCAGAGAGAGGATACAGCCGGGATGCAACGCAGTGCCGCGTGAAAATCAAGGAGCTGAGACAAGGCTACCAAAAAATCAAAGAGGCAAACCGACGCTCCGGATCCCAGCCCCACACATCACGTTTCTACGAGGCACTGCATTCCATCCTAGGTGTGGCCGCCACCACTACCCCACCAGTGACCGTGGACTCCGAGGATGGGATATTGTCCACGGCCGGTTCCTCCTCGGAAATGTTAGGTGACGGGGAAGATGAGGAAGGAGATGAGGAGGACGAGGCAGTCGACAGCGCTTGCACCGCTGATTTCAACGACAGCCAGGAGCTCTTCATCACCCTTACCGAGATCCCCTACCAACCGTCCACAGCCCTTACCCCGGACACCGAATCAGGGGAAGGATCAAGCAGTGAGTGCTTTAAACATCTAAACATTTCATTTTAACATAAGTGGAATATTTATATTGTTAAGAATGGGCTTTTCAGTCACTCATTTAAACATAGAAACTTTTATTTATAACAAAACAGGAATATTAACTATATTAGTAATTTGTTGTTCATGATTTAGTTGGCTTAGTGAACTATTTACTCCTAACTATGTATAGAAAATCAAGTACTGTCCGGATATTCATGATTAGTCCACCACAGGACGCTCCACTCTGTAGTCCGTAATGCTGAACTTAAATGAAAAGGCGGTCAATGTGCCCGGGAATGGACAGACAGTCCTCCTGGGATAGCTCGGCATAGCTCTCCTGCAGGTACCGCTCCAGCATGCGCACGAGGTTCAACGGCAGGGCGATCTTGTTTGGTCCCCCGTGGTAACACACGTTCCCACGCCATGAGTCCATCAGGTAGTCGGGGATCAGTGCGCGGCACAGCATGGCGGCATACGGCCCAGGCCTCTGCATGCTTTCACGCAGCATCCTTCCCCTCTCGGTCTCCGAGATCCTCATGAGTGTTATGTCACACATGACGCCCTGCTTTAAATTAGGGAGGGGAATGTTAGTATTGGGACTGCTTTACAGCCACGCTGTGGAGGCGGCAGAGGGGCAGCATACAGGGATCTTTCCCGGGGACAGCCGCGAGGTGGTGGGACAGGGGTAGAGCTCATGCTTCCCTGATTGCTGCCAGCAGAGAGTGGCCTTGCATTCAGTGCGAAAGGAGCCCAGTGCTACTATTACATGTTTAAGCTGCCACTAGTCTACGGCTTACCATGTTTTCCTGCAGCAGAAGTAGAGGTGTCCTGCAACGCTTCTCTGATCGCAACTGCAGGACCCCAGACACATAAGGCGAGGGCCGAAAATTCGACCTTGTCCTGAGTGCGCATGTGAAAGGTGCAGTGCATGGTGTTGTTCACAGAGAAAGACTATGCTCTTTGTTAGCAACTTCATTTATCTGTCTCAGGAATTTACTCCCTTTTTCCCATTCCCACAGACACATCTGCGACTGTCTCCCAACCCAGCCTGGCATCACACTCCCAGAGGCTAGCGCAGATTAGAAGAAGGAAGAGAAAAACGCGGGAAGACATGTTTTATGAACTTATGGAGTGCTCACGAGAGCAGGCAGCCCAGACGACACAGTGGAGGGAGAACTTGTCACAAATGCACAGAGCAGTCATGGAACGGGAGGAGAGGTGGCGCCAGGAGGACCAGCAGGCTACTCAAACCCTGATTGGACTAATGAGGGAGCAAACGGAGACGCTCCGGCGCCTTGTGGATGTTCTGCAAGACCGGAGGCAGGAGGACAGAGCACTGCTGCTGTCTATCTCTAACCGCCCTCCCCCACCACCAAGTCCCACACCCCCCTCACCAAAAGTACAAAGAAGGAGGGGCGGCAAGGTCCGTTAAAACTGTCAGTCGGCCACTGCACACTGCTGCAGCAATGGAAGGCTCTCGTTCCAAAGTTTGAAAAGTCCTTTCCTACCCATCTCACACTAGCCCATGTCCAAGTTTCCTCCCCCCCCCCCCTTTTCATGTGCGGTTCATAATAAAACATCTGTTTCTGTTAAGTACTGTTTCCGAGAGTGTCTTTTGGAGGGGATTCTGTCTGAAGGGGGGGAAGGGGTTTGTTACTTGGACAGGACAGTCACCTGTAGCAGGCTACAGAGGCGGGGGCAGGTCCAGCATCAGGACACATACACAGCACAGTCACCAGTTACCCTGGTCAGTCTGGGAGGCGGTTTTCTTGTTCTGGGGTGCGAGGGGGTTGATCTGTGACTTTGTGTCGGGGGAGGGCAGTTAGAGATCCTATGCCACGGTCCTTATCCTGGATCACAGAGCCACGCAGCAGGGGATCTGTTACCCTCCGCCCCCTGCCAGAAAGTCACTTGGCCGACACATACATCCAGTCCCGCCCAGGACTGCTGGCAGGCTGCGTTGAAACAACCAATCCAGCACTGCGGAGCCTGTCATTCCCGGACTTTAGAAGCATCATTTGCATCAAAACACTAAGCCCGCCCCCCGCCACAGTCTGCGTCCCCGGTTTAAAACATTCCCGCGAAAACAGTAAAAAAGAGAACCTTGTTCATTAACAGAACAGAACAGATTTTATTTGTTGGGAAGGTGGGGAAGGGGGTATGTAACTTGGAAGGATAGTCAACAGTAACTGGGTAAAGAAACGGGGGCAGGTTCAGCATCTGTGTCCACAAAGTAAAAAGTCACTGGAGACCCTGTTCAGTCAGGAACCTGGCTTTCAAAGCCTCCCTGATGCACAGCGCGTCCCGCTGTGATCTTCTAATCGCCCTGCTGTCTGGCTGGACGTAATCAGAAGCCAGGCTATTTGCCTCAACCTCCCACCCCGACATATAGGTCTCCCCCTTGCTCTCACACAAATTGTGGAGCACACAGCAAGCAGCTATCACAATCGGGATATTGGTCTCGCTGAGATCACAGCGAGTGAGTAGGCTTCTCCATCTCCCCTTGAGACGGCCAAAAGCACACTCCACCACCATTCTGCACTTGCTGAGCCGGTAGTTGAATAGTTCTTTCCCTGAGTCCAGTGCGCCAGTGTAGGGCTTCATGAGCCAGGGCATTAGCGGGTATGCAGGGTCCCCGAGGATGACTGTTGGCATCTCCACATCCCCAACAGTTACTTTGTGGTCCGGGAAGTAAAGACCTTCCTGCAGCCGTCTACACAGACCAGAGTTCCTGAACACCCTAGCGTCATGAACCTTGCCAGGCCATCCAACGTAGATATTGGTAAAACGTCCCCGATGGTCCACCAGTGCTTGCAGCACCATGGAAAAGTAGCCCTTCCGGTTGATGTACTGGCTAGCCTGGTGGTCCGGTGCCAGGATAGGGATGTGAGTCCCATCTATAGCCCCACCGCAGTTTGGGAATCCCATCTCGGCAAAGCCATCTCTGATGAGCTCCACGTTTCCCAGGGTCACTACCTTAGATAGCAGTAGCTTGACGATTGCCCTGGCTACTTGCATAACAGCAACCCCCACGGTAGACTTGCCCACGCCAAACTGGTTAGCGACGGACCGGTAGCTGTCTGGCGTTGCGAGCTTCCAGAGGGCTATGGCCACTCGCTTCTGGACAGTCAGGGCTGCCCGCATCCGGGTGTCCTTTCGCTTCAGGGAAGGGGACAGCAACTCACACAGTTCGAGGAAAGTCCCCTTCCGCATGCGAAAGTTGCGCAGCCACTGGGATTCATCCCAGACCTGCAGCACTATGCGGTCCCACCATTCCGTGCTGGTTTCACGGGCCCAGAATCGCCGTTCAACAGTATCAACAAGACCCAGTGACAGCGAGATGTCCTGGGCGCTGGGTCTCATGTTCTCAGAGAGGTCGGAGCTAGTGTCCGACTTCATGCCGTCACGGTAGTGCCGTAGCCTCCTCTCATGATTGATCTGCAGCTGCCTCTGGTACAGGTGGAGGAGAAGCTGCGAGGCGTTGAGAACTGCCACAACTGCAGCGATGGTCGCAGCGGGATCCATGCTCGCACTGCTGTGGCGTCCGCGCTGTCAGTAATCAGAAAAGCGCGCGAACTGATTTCCCGCCGGCGCTTTCAGGGAGGGAGGGAGGGAGGGCTTGAGTGACGGACGGATGACGACAGGCGCCCAAAAGCACCCTCGACACATTTTTTTATCCAGAAGGCATTTGGGGCTCGACCCAGAATTCCAATGGGCAGGGGGGACTGCGGGAACTGTGGGATAGCTGCCCACAGTGCACCGCTTCCAATGTCGACGCTTGCCCCATTAGTGTGGACTCACAAAGTCTCACAAAGTCGAATTACTGTCCTTAGTGTGGACACACACGTTCGACTTAGTAATATCGATTCCACATAGTCGAATTAACTAAAATCGAAGTACTCTCGTAGTGTAGACAAGGCCTTAGAGGTTTAAGATTTAGATTGCACGCTTAGTTTGTTCTCTTTGGTAAACTATCACTGCTTTTTATACCTACCACTTATAATCACTTAAATTCTCTCTATCTGCAGTTAATAAATCTGTGTTATACTTTATCTAAAACAATGAATTTTGCTTGAAATGCTTGGAAATCTTAGCTCAGTTAACAAAAGGCGTGTGCATGTCCTCTCCAGGGGCGAGGCGGACGGGCTGGGCAAAGAACTTATACTGCTCAGGCTTCTGACCATGGCAGGACGGTACAGGTCTGGGGTCCTAGGCTGGGGAGCTGGGGGGAATTGGCTGGAGCCTCTCTGTTGTTGGTTCATGAGTACCCAAGGGCAGCATTCATGTAACTAAGAGGGGTGTGTCCCTGCCTGTGGATGGCTGTGTAAGTCCAGTACCTGCCAGAGGTTTGTAGCTTGACACAGCATCACAGTGTGCGTGGGAGCCGTGACTGGTGGACCCTAACAGGTCTTAGTGGTACCTGAGTTCCGGGTTGCACCCCAGGGATCCCGTTGTGACACTGCCGCCCATATTCTTCACAGTAATATTATTATGATATGATTATGGCATAATTATGATGCATTTTATTCCAGATGGGTCATGAGAGATTGTTACCGAAATATCAGGTCCGCCTAGCTGAGAGCCAATAACAGCCAGACAGGGATAAGGAAGAGGTTGCTTTAATCTGCAGAAGAAAGGAGAGCTTTGCACCTTAGCACAAAAACTCTAACTCATACAAAAAACCAAAGATTTTTTATACACACTTAAACACAGGCCCTGGTTGTGTTAACATTTGATTGGTGGTTAACAAACCCTGCACTTCTGCTATCTGGTCAGTGAGAACCGGTTTGGGACCAGCTCCCACTTAAGGCAGAGAAAGGAAGACAGTTAAAAAGTTTAGGCTACTGTGTACGTGAGGTGTCTGTTTTACCCTAATGGCCGCTGGCTGCCATAAAGGCTGCTAGCTGTTAGGGGAGGTGTCGCTGCTGACTGTCACAAGATGTCATTGGAAAAGTTATAATTTGCTGAATATGATTGTCCTATTTGTATGCATGTATCATTTTTGTATCTGAAGTTATGAATATTAATCATGTATCTGTTCCATGAAGGAGGAGTGCTAGGCAGAGATGGGCTCCACCTACCGAAGAGAGGGAAGAGCATCTTCGCAAGCAGGCTGGCTAAACTAGTGAGAAGGGCTTTAAACTAGGTTCACCGGGGGAAGGAGACCAAAGCCCTGAGGTAAGTGGGGAAATGGGATCCTGGGAGGAAGCACGAGCAGGAAAGCGTAAGAGGGGAGGACTCCTGTCTCATACTGAGAAAGAGGGACGATCAGCGAGTTATCTTAAGTGCCTATACAGAAATGCAAGTAGCCTGGGAAACAAGCAGGGAGAACTGGAAGTCCTGGCACAGTCGGGGAACTATGATGCGATTGGAATAACAGAGACGTGGTGGGATAACTCACATGACTGGAGTACTGTCATGGATGGATATAAACTGTTCAGGAAGGACAGGCAGGGCAGAAAAGGTGGGGGAGTTGCGTTGTATGTAAGAGAGGAGTATGACTGCTCAGAGCTCCGGTATGAAACTGCAGAAAAACCTGAGAGTCTCTGGATTAAGTTTAGAAGTGTGAGAACAAGGGTGATGTCGTGGTGGGAGTCTGCTATAGACCACCAGACCAGGCAGATGCGGTGGACGAGGCTTTCTTCCAGCAACTAGCAGAAGTTACTAGATCGCAGGCCCTAGTTCTCATGGGAGACTTTAATCACCCTGATATCTGCGGGGAGAGCAATACAGCGATGCACAGACAATCCAGGAAGTTTTTGGAAAGTGTAGGGGACAATTTCCTGGTGCAAGTGCTGGAGGAACCAACTAGGGGCAGAGCTCTTCTTGACCTGCTGCTCACAAACCAGGAAGAATTAGTAGGGGAAGCAAAAGTGGATGGGAACCTGGGAGGCAGTGGCCATGAGATGGTCGAGTTCAGGATCCTGACACAAGGAAGAAAGGAGAGCAGCAGAATACGGACCCTGGACTTCAGAATAGCAGACTTTGACTCCCTCAGGGAACTCATGGGCAGGATCCCCTGGGAGAATAACATGAGGGGCAAAGGAGTCCAGGAGAGCTAGCTGTATTTTAAAGAATCCTTATTGAGGTTGCAGGAACAAACCATCTCGATGTGTAGAAAGAATAGTAAATATGGCAGGCGACCAGCTTGGCTTAACAGTGAAATCCTTGCTGATCTTAAACACACACAAAAAGCTTACAAGAAGTGGAAGGTTGGGCAAATGACCAGGGAGGAGTATAAAAATATCGCTCAGGCATGCAGGAGTGAAATCAGGAAGGCCAAATCACACTTGGAGTTGCAGCTAGCAAGAGATGTTAAGAGTAACAAGAAGGGTTTCTTCAGGTATGTTAGCAACAAGAAGAAAGTCAAGGAAAGTGTGGGCCCCTTACTGAATGAGGGAGACAACCTAGTGACAGAAGATGTGGAAAAAGCTAATGTACTCAATGCTTTTTTTGCCTCTGTCTTCATGAACAAGGTCAGGTCCCAGACTGCTGGACTGGGCAGCACAGCATGGGGAGAAAGTGACCAGCCCTCTGTGGAGAAAGAAGTGGTTCGGGACTATTTAGAAAAGCTGGATGAGCACAAGTCCATGGAGCCGGATGCGCTGCACCCGAGGGTGCTGAGGGAGTTGGCGGATGTGATTGCAGAGCCATTGGCCATTATCTTTGAAAACTCATGGCGATCGGGGGAGGTCCCGGATGACTGGAAAAAGGCTAATGTAGTGCCCATCTTTAAAAAAGGGAAGAAGGAGGATCTGGGGAACTACAGGCCAGTCAGCCTCACCTCAGTCCCTGGAAAAATCATGGACCAGGTCCTCAAGGAATCAATTCTGAAGCACTTAGAGGAGAGGAAAGTGATCAGGAACAGTCAGCATGGATTCACCAAGGGCAAGTCATGCCTGACTAACCTAATTGCCTTCTATGATGAGATAACTGGCTCTGTGGATGAGGGGAGAGCAGTGGATGTGTTATTTCTTGACTTTAGCAAAGCCTTTGATACGGTCTCCCACAGTATTCTTGCCAGCAAGTTAAAGTAGTATGGGCTGGATGAATGGACTATAAGGTGACTGTAGAAAGCTGGCTAGATCGTCGGACTCAACGGGTAGTGATCAATGGCTCCATGTCTAGTTGGCAGCCGGTTTCAAGCAGAGTGCCCCATGGGTCAGTCCTGGGGCCGGTTTTGTTCAATATCTTCATTAATGATCTGGAGGATAGAGTGGACTGCACTCTCAGCAGGTTTGCAGATGTCACTAAACTGGGAGGAATGGTAGATACGCTGGAGGGTAGGGATAGGATACAGAGGGACCCAGACAAATTAGAGGATTGGGCCAAAAGAAACCTGATGAGGTTCAACAAGGACAAGTGCAGGGTCCTGCACTTAGGACGGAAGAATCCCATGCACTGTTACAGACTAGGGGCTGAATGGCTAGGCAGCAGTTCTTCAGAAAAGGAGCTAGGGGTTACAGTGGACGAGAAGCTGGATATGAGTCAACAGTGTGCCCTTGTTGACAAGAAGGCTAACGGCATTTTGGGCTGTATAAGTAGGGGCACTGCCAGCAGATCGAGGGACATGATCATTCCCCTCTATTCGACATTGGTGAGGCCTCATCTGGAGTACTGTGTCCAGTTTTGGGCCCCGCACTACAACAAGGATGTAGAAAAATTGGAGAGAGTCCAGCGAAGGGCAACAAAAATGATTAGGATGTTGGAGCACATGACTTATGAGGAGAAGCTGAGGGAACTGGGACTGTTTAGTCTGCAGAAGAGAAGAATGAGGGGGGATTTGATAGCTGCTTTCAACTACCTGAAAGGGGGTTCCAAAGAGGATGGATCTAGACTGTTCTCAGTGGTACCAGATGACAGAACAAGGAGTGACAGATGACAGATGACATCCAAGTTGCAGTGGGGGAGGTTTAGGTTGGATATTAGGAAAAACTTTTTCACTAGGAGGGTGGTGAAACACTGGAATGGGTTACCTAGGGAGGTGGTGGAATCTCCTTCCTTAGAGGTTTTTAAGGTGAGGCTTGACAAAGCCCTGGCTGGGATGATTTAGTTGGGAATTGGTCTTGCTTTGAGCAGGGGGTTGGACTAGATGACCTCCTGAGGTCCCTTCCAACCCTGATATTCTATGATTCTATGATCTGTATTTCAAATGTAGTTACACCTGGGTAACACCCACTAGAAAAGATGCTTTCAGTCTAGATCAGGGGTGGCCAACCTGAGCCTGTGAACGAGCCAGAACATACCAATGTACGTTGCCAAAGAGCCACAGTAATACATCATCAGCCCCCCATCAACTCCTCCCCCACACTCCAAGCGCCTCCTGCCCACCGGCAGCCCTGCTGATCAGCGCCTCCCCCTCCCTCCCCACACCTCCCAATTAGCTGTTTTGTGGCGTGCAGGAGGCTCGGGGTGGGGGGGAGAGGAGCGAGGCCATGGCAGGCTCAGGGGAGGGGGCAGGGCCTGTGGCAGAGCCAGGGGTTGAGCAGTGAGCACCCCCGTCACATTGGAAAGTTGGCGCCTGTAGCTCCAGCCCCAGAGTCGGTGCCTTAACAAGGAGCCGCATATTAACTTCTGAAGAGCCGCATGTGGCCCTGGTCTGTTCAGGGCAATGAGCCATTAGGAAAAAACAACAGGCCTTAGGAGAAGCTTAGCTCCCACCTGGTGATGAACCTTCCTGAGAACCCTCCAAACAGCCTCTGAGTCATGGCTGCTATGACTCTACAAGGTCATGTGATCAGACCACATGTCTCAAGACTCCATCTCGGGATGTCAGTATTTTTACACAGACTGGTCTGGGAACCGAGCTTTGAAACAAAGGGTTCCCGCCATATGCAAAAGCTATACAAGGCGGGGAGTGACACCATCTTCCCCACACACGAAGACTCCTGGAAACGCGTGAGGAACAAAGACTGAACTGGGGGAAGTGCTGGACCCAGGCTAAAGGGATTTGTAGGCTGTGAAGGAAACGCCTGGGGATTCCAAGCTGTAAAGCAAGTGCAGCTTGTCCATTTAGAATCTGCAGCCTGCTCGTATCATCTCTTAGGGTGAGAATCTGCTACTCATATCCAATCTATTTAGTCTATTAAGCTTAGTTTGCGTTTTTTTGTTTATTTGCTAGGTCATCTCCTTTGATCTGTTTGCTATTCCTTATAATCACTTCAAATCTATCTTTTGTAGTCAACAAACTTATTTTTGCTTTATCTAAACTAATGTGTGGGAATCATGGCTCAGGGGCAAAGGTTGTTGAATATTCCTCTCCACATTGAGGGAGGGGGCGAATTTGATGAGCTTACGCTGTACAGTTCCCTGTGCACCGCAAGACTGTATAATTTTGGGTTTATACTCCAGAGAGGGTGCGTGCCCGAGCAGCTGGCTGTGTCCCTACCTGTATACATGCTGGTGAAAGTGCAGGCTGGAGGGCTTTGTAGCTTGTCACAGCAGTACAGTGTGAGAGGGAGCCCACGCTGGTGGGTCAGGGGGCTCAGTGGTACCCCATTTCCAGGTGGCATCCTGGGGGGGGAGAACCCGTTGCATCCATCACACCCTGCCCGGCCTGGAGATAGACCCCAGAAGTACTGGCTCCAGCCCCCCTGCCCTAACCCACTAGATCCCAGTCCCCTCCCAGTCATGTGGATAGAACCCAGGGGTCCTGGCTTACAACCCTCCTTACCCATAGCCATGCGAGCAACCTCCAGGCTCCCGTTCCATTAGCTGACACTAGACATATGGCTGGAATTGATGTAGCCGACTCCTGTATTTATTTAGCTCAGTTTCCTGTTTAGCCAGGGGCAGGAGCAGATGGGGCAGGGGGCAGCGCCAGAGAGATCGGAGGACCTAGGATGCATGAGATCGTGTAAGCAAACAGACAGGAAATGGCTGTGGTGGGGTGGTGGCCAAGTGGGCAGCTTGGACAACATGGAAGCGGTTGTTAGGGAAATCTTCATAAATATTATCAAAGGTGGAGTGGAGTGGAGTCTAGTGGTCAGAGCGGGGGCAGGGGGAGGGTTCTGGGACCGAAGACTCCTGGGTTCTATCCCCACCTCTGGGAGGGGAGTGAGGTCTAGTGGATTAGAGTGGGGGGTGCTGGGAGCCAGGACTCCTGGGTTCTATCCCTGATTCTCAGGGGTGATTTTGTGGTTGAAATAAGGGATAAGGAGTCAATGCACAGAACTAGGAAATACAACCCAGGATTCTTGATCTTTCAGCTCCACTCAACCCACTAGATCCCGCACCCCTCCCAGAGCTAAGGAGAGAACCCAGGAGTCCTGGCTCCCCCATCTACCCACTGAGCCATCCCGGTGATTCTGAAGACCAGCCCACCAGCTTTCCCAGGGCCAGGGCATCCTGCACCCGTGCTCCAGACAGGCTGTGGGTGCCCTCACGCCAAACTGCAATGGGCTCCTTGCTTCCCCAGGGTACATGTAGCTCTACTCCCGCCTCCTAGCTGTGGGGATCGATTGTTAAATAGCCTCATTAACGCGAAGTTAATCAGCCTCTTCCATAAAATAAACCAGTGTCTGAGCCCGACCAGTGCCTCGCTCCCCTACTAATTGCAGGGGGGTGGTCTAGTGGGCTAGAGCAGGGGGCTATGAGTCAGAACTCCTGGGTTCTATCCCTGATTCTGGGTGGGGAGTGGGGGTCTAGTGATCAGAGCAGGGGGCTGGGAGCCAGGGTTCCTGGGTTCTAGGAACAGGGCTGGGTGTATGCACCAGCCAGCACATCTCTCCAAGAGTCGTGCCCTCCTGCAGTTAGAAACCGTCAGTTCCTCCGCTCTCCTTAACGGAGGGAAACCCACTTTCTCTCGCTGCTGAGATGTGGTGGCAAGACATGGAACCACGAGCCGATCAGACCCGATGGTTCCGTTCCCAGAACCCTTGGTAATGGAGCTGCTGCCGGGAGGACCCATTCTGTGGGGGATTTAATGACTACGCCCCACATCCTGACTGGCACCTCCCCATCCCAGTGCTGGGGCCCCCCCGTATGTGGATTGTTGTGTTCTCACATCTCGGAGTTCCCTTCTCCCTGTCCCCACCATGTGGTTACTCAGCTGAGCTAGACAAATTTCCACTCCCCCGGTCAGCTTCACTCAGCCCTGATTGCCTGGTGATGAGTGAGCACGTTGCAAAAATAGGTCATAAATCTTCACCCTCATTTTACCGGTGGAAGAACAGAGAGTCAGAGCAGGGAGAGGAGATGGCCATGGTGGGGGAAGAACCCAGGTGTCCTGAATCCCCCCCAGCCCCCTGCCGTAACCATTACGGTCTCCCACAGTATTCTTGCCGGCAAGTTAAAGAAGTATGGGCTGGTTGAATGAACTATAACGTGGATAGAAAGCTGGCTAGATTGTCGGGCTCAATGGGTAATGATCAATGGCTCCGTGTCTAGCTGGCAGCCAGTATCAAGCGGAGTGCCCCAAGGGTCGGTCCTGGGGCCGGTTTTGTTCAATATCTTCATTAATGATCTGGAGGATGGTTTGGATTGCACCCTCGGCAAATTTGCAGATGACACTAAACTGGGAGGAGTGGTAGATACGCTGAAAGGTAGGGATAGCATACAGAGGGACCTAGACAAATTAGAGGATTGGGCCAAAAGAAATGTGATGAGGTTCAACAAGGACAAGTGCAGAGTCCTGCACTTAGGACGGAAGAATCCCATGCACTGTTACAGACTAGGGACCAAATGGCTAGGAAGCAGTTCTGCAGAAAAGGACCTAGGGGTTACAGTGGACGAGAATCTAGATACGAGTCAATGGTTTGCCCTTGTTGCCAAGAATCCTAACAGCATTTTGGGCTGTATAAGTTGGTGGCATTGCCAGCAGATCGAGGGACGTGATCATTTCCATCTGTTCGACATTGGTGAGGCCTCATCTGGAGTACTGTGTCCAGTTTTGGGCCCCACACTACAACAAGGATGTGGAAAAATTGGAGAGAGTCCAGCGAAGGGCAACAAAAATGATTAGGGGACTGGAGCACATGACTTACGAGGAGTGGCTGAGGGAACTGGGATTGTTTAGTCTGCAGAAGAGAAGAATGAGGGGGGATTTGATAGCTGCTTTCAACTACCTAAAAGGGGGTTCCAAAGAGGATGGATCTAGACTGTTCTCAGTGGTGGCAGATGACAGAACAAGGAGTAATGGTTTCAAGTTGCTGTGGGGGAGGTCTAGGTTGGGTATTAGGAAACACTATTTCACTAGGAGGGTGGTGAAGCACTGGAATGCGTTACCTAGGGAGGTGGTGGAATCTCCTTCCTTAGAGGTTTTTAAGGTCAGGCTTGACAAAGCCCTGGCTAGGATGATTTAGTTGGGGATTGGTCCTGCTTTGAGCAGGGGGTTGGACTAGATGACCTCCTGAGGTCCCTTCCAACCCTAATCTTCTATGATTAGACTGCACTCCCCCCAATCTGGGACTGAAACCCAGGAGCCCTGACTCACTGCCCCCACTGCTCTAACCACTCCACTCCACTCCTCTCCTCTCCCACACTGGGACTAGAATCCCGTGGTCAGCTGAGCCAGCAATCTCCCTTTTACTTTGTTGGTTGTTTGTTTTTTAATTTTGCAAAAACAAAATTAAATTTTGCACAGAGGCCTGGGCATGACTGGTAAAGGCAAATGCTTACTGGTCAGGGCTGGGGACAGAACCCAGAAGTCCTGGCCCGTAGCTTTAACCAGTAGACCCCACTCACCTCCCAGGGCGGGTCCTGCTTTCTCTAACCAAGTCCTCTTCCAGGGTCAGTGATAGAACCCAGAAGTCCTGGCTCCCAACCCCCTCCTGTCCTAACCACTAGTCCCCACTCCCCTCTGGATGAGCCCTGACCCAGGCAGCTAGAGAGCCCATCCTCACCTCTTCTCCAGCAGCCAGTGCGCTGGGATCCTGCAGAAGGGCTGGAACCCAGGTGTCCGGGCGGGGAACGACCGCAGGCGATGTGTCAGGGAAGAGCTGGTGGCTGGTCTCCTGCGTCCCAGCTGGGGAGTGAGTGTTCTGTAGCCCAAGCAGCTGGTTAAATTGTGTCTGCGGCTGCGCCCCAGGAAACCCCACCAGTCCCTCTCCTCGGAAATCCACACAGAAAGGATGAGAGATACAATCGTTACTTCCTCATGCCTCATAGGAGGTATGAACCAGTACGTCCTTGAGCGGGTGTGGTGTCCCCCCACTAGCCTACTGCAGCCTGCCATAGCGAGGATTCCTGGGTTCTATTCCTGGCTCAGGTAGGGGAGGCGGGTGTAGTGGATAGAGCAGGAGGGCTAGGCGCTAGCACCTGTGAGTTGTCTCCCCTATTCCAGGAGGGCAGTGGGGTCGACTGGTTCTATCACGGGGAACTGGAGAAGAGGCTGCGCTGGATTTATGGTTGTTTCTTTGATCTCCCGGGCTGCAGCATCTTTCCGAAGCGCGATATTAAAAGAAACAAACAAATCTGAGTTCATATTTTTTCGCTTGGGCTCCGGGGTGCAAAAAAAACCCTGCCCGGAGCACCGGGACACGCACAGTAGCCACAGCTGAGTGGGAGGGAACCCTGACTGCCTGCCAAAGACAGAGGCAATGGGGCCAGATCCCAGCTGGGGTCAATCGGTCGTCGCTCCATTGTAGCCATAGCCGGGATACCAGAGGCGATGGGTCCCCAGGGGCCATCGGGGTATCGTTGTGGGGGCCAGTGCTGGGAAAACGGTGAGACGTCCCAAGACTTTACAAGCTACCCCAAGGCATCCTGGCCAGGGGGGCGGGGTGAGGGGATGGGGTCCCCAGCCTCAGCCCCCCAAACCATGGCCTGGCTTTGGGGAGGGATGAATGAGCCCCAAGAATTCAGACCCTCACCCCCGGCCTCATGCAGGGCTCTGGGTCCAGTGTCCTGTCCCTCCTTCCCTGGTGGAGACACATCAGTTACTATTTGCATAGTTCTGATAGCGTCGGTGCTGTGAGACAAAGGTGACGTCCCGGGCGCCCGTCCTCCTGGCGCGTGCACAGACAGACAGACGGACGTTCATGTGGGAGTGCCATGGGCTGGCCCCCCCGTCCTTCCAGAGGGGAGGCGGGTTTCAGATGGGGGCGTTTCTCACTGCAGGGTTCGCGCTTGGCATCTATGGACCCACCCTGTGCTCTTTTGCCATGATAGCCCTTGGCCCAGAAGTCCTGGCTCCCAGCCCCCTGCTCTAACCACTAGACCCTACTCCCCGCCCAGAGCTGGGGAGAAAACCCAGGAGTCCTGGCTCCCAGCTTCTGCTGCTCCCCACCTCACTAGGCCCCACTCCCAGTAGAACCCAGGAGTCCTGACTCCCGGGTTCTCAGGTCTCACCCCACCTTTGCTATGTCCCTGGGGGGCTGCGGTGTGTGCCCAGCGCCCAGCTGGTGTCTGTGATGGGAGGCAAGGCAGCCCCGCTGGGGGACATAGTGGAGGCTAGACGCAAGGACCCCAATGCTGAGCTTGCAATGGCCCCCCCTTCCCTTGCCAAGCTCTGAGAAACAGACCCCCCTCCCCGCCCCAAGACACAGAGAACTGGTTCCACTTCACGCAGGGCAGTGGCCTCATTGGCACGGCCATGGGCGCCCCGGCACCTCACGCTGGACGTCCTCCCGGCCAGGGTTATGTTCTGCCAATGGGATTTTTTTTATTATTGACACCTGGGTTTATTATTTCTTTACGAGCCAGCTGGGGAAAATCTCAGAACGTTGCACAAAGGTCATAAAATTCCTCATGAGCAAAGGGCCCTGGTGGGTGAGGTTTCTCTCCACCATCTCGGGAGGCAGATTGGGCGTGTCACTGGTGGGGCTGGGCCCCGTCTCCCATGAAAGGGCCCCACCCCTGTGAGAAGCGCAAAGATTCCAGTTGGACTAGACTAACCTTGTGCCCCAGGGAGAGACGGGGAGAGACCGAGACCAAGGCCCCTGAGCAGAGGCCGTCTCTGGGGCCACTCGTAACGTTCCACGGGCGAAGCCCTCAGCTGTTGTGGTAAACACAGCCAAGTGGCTGGGACACAAGGCAGATCTTGCTCAGCAGCCTCGAGATGCCTCCACCTTCCCGGTGCGCGCTGCAGCTACACGGGGTGGACTCCTTTCTGCAGTCAGGGCTCTCCAGTGACAGGTCCCATCAGCCAGGGGAGCGGAGAAGCTGGTCTCCTGGAAGGACAGGAGAAGTCACACCACCCTTCCTGGCCGTGGTCCATTGCTCATTGCAGGAAGCTGGGCTGAGTTTCTAAATCTCCTGCCTCCAGCCCACCCCAATATGGGTGAGCCGGCCGTGGAGGTCAGCCGGGTCTTGGAGCACCATGGGGAGACCCCGTCTCGTTGATGAACTCTCAGGCCTGGTGTGGGGAGCAAAGAACAGGCAGATGGGTCCCATCAATGCCCCCAATTCGGGAACCCTCAGCCTGCCCCTCCACCAACAACCTCCTGAGTGTCACCCTCCTGGTAGCAGCACACACCTCCATGACAACCGCCCCACGGTTTATCTACCAACCCTGAACGGGCTAGGTCCTGACCAGCAGCAATTGTGGGTGACGAATTTCCAGATGGCGACAGCCGCGCGCTTCTCCGTGCTGAGGGGAGCTCTGCTGTTGCTATTCCACTCCTGCAGCTCCGGGGTGAGCTCTGCGCAGATCTCTAGGGGCCTGGCCTGTCGCCCTGAAGTGCTGCCACCACACTGCTGCTCACCCCAGCTGCACAAAATATCACCACACTAACGCACCCATAGGACGTTCACACACCATGAGCTCACAAGAGCAGTATGGAACAGAGTGTGTGCGCTCAGTGGGGTGAACTCATTGCCGACCCCAGGGAGGCACTAGGGGGTGCTGTCCTGCAGGGGCGGGGTGGTGGGGGGATCTCCTCTGGCACCCAGGGCTGGCCCCGATGACCCTGATGGTGCTATGGGGCGCTGTTCTGCAGGGGGAGGATGGGGGCTCTCCCCAGCAGTCATGGCTGGCCACGATGCTGGCTGGCCCCATGGTTAATTAGCTACAATCTGCCTGCATCTGCAGCTGGGGATTTCTACCCTGCGCTTCGGCACATAAGCCCTGAATCTCCAGGGCCATCTGGCGGGCTAAGGGCCGATAGCAAGACTGATAGACGCTCGCTTCTGTGTCGGGGGTGATGCCTGGGCTGGCCCAGAGCGAGCTTCCCATCGTTCGCTTACATGGGAGCATCGGCAGAGCTGTGGGGGGATGGGGTGAGCCCAGTGCAGTGTGTGTGGGGGGGTGGGGGGGGGGCGGGGGTGGTGGTGTAGATGCTGCATACAAGTCCCGCTCCCCTCCCCCGAGCTCCCTCCCATACCCAATCTCCCTCCCAGAGCCCGCACTCCGAACCCCAATCCCCTGGCCCAGGTCGGAACCCCCTCTGCACCCTAACCCCCTCTCAGAGCCCACACCCCAACGGGCTGTCCCAGCCCTGATTCCCCTCCTGGGGGAGAGCGAGCGAGAGAGGGGGGATGGAGTGAGTGGGGGGGCACAGAGAAGGGGCGGGACAGGGGGCGTTCGGTTTTGTGCGATTAGAAAGTTGGCAACCCTATGTGCTCTTCGCAGGCCGCCAGGGCCCAGCGGCACCAGCACTTGTATGACCGCTGCAGAGCCCCGCCCGGATCTCCGTGAGCAGCAGCAGATCCTGCCTCCCCCCACACTGCCCGTGGCCCTGCATGGCACGTAAGCAGAGTGTCCAGGCCGTAGGCCTTGGAGGGGAGGCAGCCCAGCCCGGCAGGCCTTGAAGGCCAAATCAGCCACCTCCAAAGCAAACAAACCCCAAACCCGCAAGGCTCCAAAAATGAAAGCAACTTAACCCCCCCCCCCCCAGCCCAATTCCGCTTGCAGCCCCCTCTTCTCCCAGCCTGGGGCTCCCCCCGCTCTGCTGGTGCCCCTCACTCCCAACCCACAGCCTCCTGCTAGCCCAGCCCTGGGCTCCCCCCCATGCCCCCACAGCTCTGCAGATGCTCCAATGTAAGCAAATGGTGACAAAGTTCCTCCTCTATCTTGGTGGGTCCTGCGCTTATTGGCGGATTTTCCTGCCTCAGAGATTCACCATGTGGGTTGGGGAACAGCCCAGAGACCTTCCCCTCTGGAAGAACCCACAGTCCAGGTCAATTGGGAGGTTTGGGGGGAACCCGGGCCCGCCCTCTACTCCGGGTTCCAGCCCAGGGCCCTGTGGACTGCAGCTGTCTATAGTGCCTCCTGTAACAGCTACAACTCCCTGGGCTACTTCCCCATGGCCTCCTCCAAACACCTTCCTTATTCTCACCACAGGACCTTCCTCCTGGTGTCTGATAACGCTTGTGCTCCTCAGTCCTCCAGCAGCACTCACTCTCAGCTCCTTGCACCTCTTACTCCCAGCTCCTCACACTCGCACCACAAACTGAAGTGAGCTCCTTTTAAAACCCAGGTGCCCTGATTGACAGAACAAGGAGCAATGGTCTCAAGTTGCAGTGAGGGAGGTCTAGGTTGGATATTAGGAAACACTATTTCACTAGGAGGGTGGTGAAGCACTGGAATGCGTTACCTAGGGAGGTGGTAGAGTCTCCTTCCTTGGAGGTTTTTAAGGCCCGGCTTGACAAAGCCCTGGCTGGGATGATTTAGTTGGGAACTGGTCCTGCTTTGAGCAGGGGGTTGGACTAGATGACCTCCTGAGGTCCCTTCTAACCCTGATATTCTATGATTCTATGATTAGCCTGCCTTAATTGATTCTAGCAGCTTCTTCTTAATTGGCTCCAGGTGTCCTAATTAGCCTGCCTGCCTTAACTGGTTCTAGCCGGTTCCTGATTACTCTAGTGCAGCCCCTGCTCTGGTCACTCAGGGAACAGAAAACTACTCATCCAGTGACCAGTATATTTGCCCTCTACCAGACTCCTGTACCCCACTGGTCTGGGTCTGTCACAGAATGATGAGAAGTTCATTCTGGGCCTGGCTTGTGGCGGAATCACCCTGACACGGAAGCGAGCCTCTATCAGTCTTGCTATCGGCCCTTAGCCCGCCAGATGGCCCTGGAGATTCAGGGCTATGCACAGAAGCGCAGGGTAGAAATCCCCAGCTGCAGACACAGGCAGATTGTAGCCGATAAACCATGGGAGCAGCCCGCCCAGGCTGCTGGGGAGAGCCCCCATCCTGCGCCCTGCAGCACAGCGCCCCCTATTGGTGGGCAGTGAGTTCACCCCGCTGAGCGCGCACACTCTGGTCCATGCGGCGCCTCTGAAGGGTGAATTGTACAAAAGAACCAGTGTCAGAAACACTGAGCCTTGATGTGGCTCTAAGTAATCAGCCTGTCAGAGTGTTAAACCTCAGCATAAATGCTAGGGCGTAACCCTGTAACAATGGATAATGTGTATGACGCTAAACCCAGGGTTGTGAGTTCAATCCTTGAGGGGGCCATTTAGAGATCTGGGGCAAAAATCTGTCTGGGGATTGGTCCTGCTTTGAGCAGGGGGTTGGACTAGATGACCTCCTGAGGTCCCTTCCAACCCTGAGATTCTAAGTTTTTTGGGGGGAAATGTTTAAGTATGCCAAAAATGGTAATTGAAAGCAAATCGCATGTCAAAGGTCTCATGGTAACGCTGCCTCTCAGCTATTACCTGTGAATGACCTTAAAGCTTGTCACGGCAGAAAAACCATTACAAACCCAGTCTGTTGTGCACAAAGGGAAACTGAGGCACACCACCTCAAGAATTTCAACAAAACAAGGAAAGCATGGCGGCAATTCTTCTGTTTTTCCTGCAGTCAGCAGGGAGATTGGTAAAAGGAAGGGGCATTTTTAAGCAATAATCTGTCCCCACCAGGGGGCCGGGAAAGGTTTCTTTTGTTTTTCAGACACTCTACAGGCAAGCTGGCGCCAGCGGAAGAACAACCCAGAACACCATGTTCAAATCAGTGAACGACTGGCAACTGTCTGCAATCACAGAGGGGTGAAAGACGGTGGCAGAGGTGAGCCTGCGGTTAACTCAGGGGACAGGAAACCTCGTGACGTGGGTGGGGGATGGCTTCAGAAGGCCTCACTGGGGGAAACTGTGTCTGGGGATGCAGAATGCTCAACTCGGGGGCTAGCACCTGTGTAATAGTTACCGTGGTACCTTGGAACGGGACGGCAGCTAAGGTGGGTCCCCATGAGCCCTATGGGAGTAATGAGGAAGGAAGAGGCTCGCTGGGACCCACTGGGGGATAGATGGGGAAAGTGGAATGGGGTAAATTGGACAATAATTCAGTTGAACAATTGTTTGTCCATAAAAATAGTTGGATGTGTCCTTCCCCAGTGGCCACGGAGGAGCAGAACCAATGGCCTGTTGCAAATGGGGACCATTAGGGGTGATGTATACGGGGGATGGGGTGTTTTGCTGGGAATGTACACAATACTAGGGGCCACAACTGCACCAGCACATGACCAAGTTACTCACACCTATGCGCTGCTATCTGGACTTTGGTGCCTGAATGGATCTGTGGAACTCATTGCTGTGAATAAGTGAACCAGCGCATAGTACCCGATCCCGTGCCAAGTGGTCAAACTGGTTTGGACAATACCCCATGTCTCTGTGAATATCCAGTGGACTCATAATATGGACAAAAGCACGTGAAGACTGCAGGAGCTGCTCGATGCAACTGCCAACAACTGGACACATTTAAAATATACACTCCAGAATGGTGTTACAAGATCTTAACCCAGTCAATGGAGGAGAAGCAGTGTTTCTGTGGTGGCCTGGATGCTGGACTACATTACAATGGTCAGGGCTCTCAGTGTTACTGTGAATCGTTATGGTTGTCGGCCCATTGTTAAGTATGCTAATCCTGCAATGTATAGCGCGGTGGTTTGGGGGGCACAGACCCACAAAGCACAACCACTGATTGTCACATATAAGTAATATAATAGGCCCTGCACCAAAATGTAACAGATAACCCGGCCCCAATCTACTCGGCCCATCGCTATGCAGTCTGACACACACATTGGAATAGGTACGAGGGAAGGTGCAGGGCACTATACTGCCCAGGGAGAAGTGAGGCAAACGAGACACATTCCATCTTGATACTTGGCCCTATGAGGAAATGTGCCCCCATATGTCTGATGCTTTTCCCGAGACACCTGGGCAGGCGGATTCCAGAAGAAAAGGGGAAAAAAGGGGTGGAGTGTTAGTATCTAGGCTTGTTTGTTAGCCTGAGATAGAATTTTGGATTTTTTTGCTACTCTTATATCTTATACTAATATATGTGTGAACAAAGAACAAAGACACCGTGTGTGTTGCTTCTGCCTAGCCTGATGAGTTTGTTAGTACAATGAGAACAGATAAGAGCAGTTAAAGCGGGTATACTGGGGATTGCTAAGAAGGAGGAGGTGGGAATGGGGAACGGGGACACAGGTGGGGCTCTGCAGCATCAGAGCTGGGAAGGGGGACAGACTCTGTCGGCGTGTAGAACTAACTTGGAACTAACCCCAAGAACCGTCGCATTGCCTGCACTTCGGACTTCTGGGCTTCTGCTTTCTGTCTGCATGACAAGAACCGGGGAGAGGGTGAAGGGAAAACCCCCTAACAGTCTAGTCCAACTGGAGTCTTTGGGCTTTTCACGTGTGGTAGGTGGGAGGGGGCCCTTTCAAGGGAGACGGGGCCCAGGCCCACTGGCGACACGCCCAATCTGCCTCCCTAGATGATGGAGAGGCCCCGGCAGCAAGACGTGGGGGAGACAGAGATTTCAGCAGAGGCCTGGAGAAGGCTCCTGTAGGAGGCCCTCAGAATCCAGGCGGGAAAAGACTCTAGCTAGGGTGGGCAGAGAGTCACCCGCAAAAGCAGGTCAAGTAGGGGGCTGGCTGGAGAGCCAGGAAGAACAAACATCAGGATGTATCAAGCGGAGTGCCCCAGGGGTCGGTCCTGGGGACGGTTTTATTCAACATCTTTATTAATGATCTGGATGATGGGATGGGTTGCACCCTCAGCAAGTTCGCAGATGACACTAAGCTGGGGGCAGAGGTAGATATGCTGGAGGGTAGGGATAGGGTCCAGAGTGACCTAGGCAAATTGGAGGATTGGGCCAAAAGAAATCTGATGGGGTTCAACAAGGACAAGTGCAGAGTCCTGCACTTAGGATGGAAGAATCCCGCTACAGGCTGGGGACCGACTGGCTAAGCAGCAGTTCTGCAGAAAAGGACCTGGGGATTTGTGACACAGTAGGGAACGGGGTGGATTGTCCTGGGAATGTCGTCTAGTTTTACTGGGACTGTCTGCATGGGGGATGGGAGAGCAGGTGATGACTTTAGGTGAGGGACGGTACCTGAGCCTGTAACCTGAGCCAGGAAGGGGGTGGGGTTTTTGGTGTCAGTTTTGGGCTGGCTGGGAAGAGGCAGGGAACCCCAAGTCTGGGGTCTAAGATCCTTGCCCCCCAAAGGGACCTGGCTGAGGGGTCCTGGTTGTACCTACAAGCCTTGCTTGGGACTGTGTTCCTGTCATCTAATAAACCTTCTGTTTTACTGGCTGGCTAAGAGTCACGGTGAATCGCAGGAAGTGGGGGGTTCAGGGCCCTGACTCCCCCACACCCCATAACAGGATTACAGTGGATGAGAAGCTGGATATGAGTCAGCTGTGTGCCCTTGTGATACCAGTCAGCTCTGTGTTCTTGGGGAACCAAGGCGCAGTATCCAGCCTGTCTGACTCATGAAAGACACACTCCCCCCCTCCCCCCCAGCCTCTGCTTGAACCAAAACCTATCAGAGAAAAGACTTGCAGAGAGCAGTGAAGGGCAGTGGGAGACACATCTAGACCCCTCCTGACAAGGGTGACACGACCAAAAGCAACTCCCCTTACCTCATCTGCATGAAAGATGGGACAGGGAGACATCTCCATTAGCATACAGAATGGAGAACAGAGAACCGCACTGAACTCTGGGACCAGAGAAGCAGGGAAGCACTGCCTCCTGGGGGATCTCTGCTCCAGATGCTAATGAACCTACGCCTGCACACACCCAGCTCAGCAGTTATCAGACCAATTCTAGGAATGAATCCTTGATTGATATCCAAAATACCGAAGCAGCCGAATTGCATGGTGAGCTCCCTGGAAGGAACATCACCCGTAGCCAGGAGTGATCAGCTCCTATTGTCTAGCCTAAAGAAAACCCTGGAGTCATCAGTTTACCCATAAACAAATCTAGTGTTCTCCCTTGGACCATTGTTGTTTCCCTACAAAACCCTGACCCACGCTCAAGGAAGTGTTCTGATGCCTGGATCCAACATCTGCTTCAGTTCCACTGGGACTTCATCTTCTCCTGACTGACTGTGCTGGGGGCTCTGCCTGTCTCCAGCACTCCGGACCCTGAGCTACCACCATCACCTGGGAACCCTGACCGGTTCAAGCCTCACGGAGTGGGTGAGATCCCTCCCTCCCTCTCTCTCTCTCTGTTTTCTTTTCTACCTCAGGTATTAACCTTTAATAATGTAACTGTTATGTTGGTTTAGGCCAGGGGTCGGCAACCTTTCAGAAGTGCTGTGCCGAGTCTTCATTTATTCACTCTAATTTAAGGTTTCGCGGGCCAGTAATAAATTTTACCGTTTTTAGAAGGTCTCTTTCTATAAGTCTATAATATATAACTAAACCGTTGTTGTATGTAAAGTAAATAAGGTTTTTAAAATGTTTAAGAAGCTTCATTTAAAATTAAATTAAAATGCAGAGCCCCCCGGACCGGTGGCCAGGACCCAGGCAGTGTGAGTGCCACTGAAAATCAGCTCGCGTGCCGCCTTCGGCACGCGTGCTATAGGTTGCCTACTCCTGGTTTAAGCTCTCCTTGTGTGGTATCACTATTATTCTATAAATAACTTTTATGGTTAAACTGGTTGCTTCTCTCGCTCTCTCTGAACTTTACTCTTTTGAGTTTTTAGCTTCCCCATTTACTCTGCAGCAACGCTTCTTTTACCTAAGCTAAAGCTCCCTGTAGTGCCCCAAAATCCTGTGGAGTTTGCTCATCAAGTGGGTTACCACCAGAACAATTGTAACGTGACAGTGGGGATAGGGACGTGCTGAACCTGGGACATACGAGGGTGGCAGCTTGGAAGTGCTGCTCGACCCAGACTACTGAGTCCAGGGGCATATAAGGGGGTCAGGTTGAGGGTGCTGATTTACCCGGTCCACTCAGACTTGCTCTGTGTGTGTGCGTGTGTGCGTACGTGTGTGTGTGTTCATCTGATTCTGGGGCTGGAGGAACCCAGCCCTGGGGAACCTAGGTCCTGCAGGATAGCTCCATTGGGAGGGGGCTGGAGCACATGAGTTATGAGGAGAGGCTGAGGGAACTGGGCTTGTTTAGTCTGCAGAAGAGAAGAGTGAGGCGGGATTTGATAGCAGCCTTCAACTACCTGAAGGGGGGTTCCAAAGAGGATGGAGCTTGGCTGCTCTCAGTGGTGGCAAATGACAAAACAAGGAGTAATGGTCTCAAGTTGCAGTAGGGGAGGTCTACGTTGGATATTAGGAAACACTATTTTACTCGGAGGGTGGTGAAGCACTGGAATGGGTTACCTAGGGAGGTGGTAGAATCTCCTTCCTTAGAGGTTTTTAAGGCCCGGCTTGACAAAGCCCTGGCTGGGATGATTTAGTTGGTGTTGGTCCTGCTTTGAGCAGGGGGTTGGACTAGATGACCTCCTGAGGTCCCTTCCAACCCTGAAATTCTATGATTCTATGTGGAGGACTTTATCTTCAATGCTTTGTGGGAACAAACCAGGGGGTTATGGGCCAAGACAAAAGCCTGGGTGGAGTTTATTGACAAGCCCTGAAAAGAAGGAAACTGAGGCAGGGCTGCGGCAGGGCCACCCTGCCACAAGGGGTGCCCTGAAGGCGGTGACCCCATCACAGGGCTTAATACAGGGGTATCTGACTGGTGGGAGGGGGTCCCTTCTGGCCTTAAATTCTATCCCTGCCAGCTGCCACTCGGATGCTGAGGGCTGGTGGAGAAAAACCTCACCCAAAGAGCCCTTTGCTCACGAGGAATTTTATGACCCTTTGAGCAATATTCTGAGGAGATTCTTCCCAGCCGGCTCATAAAGAAATAATAAACCCAGGTGTCAATAATAAAAAAATCCCATTGACGGAACGTAACCCCGGCCGGGCGGACGTCCAACGTGAGGTGCCAGGGGCGCCCGTGGCCCTGCCGATGAGGCCACCGCCCTGCGTGAGGTGGAACCGGTTCTCTGTGTCTTGGGGCAGGGAGGGGGGCTCTGTTTCTCAGAGTTGGGCAAGGGAAGGGGGGCCAGGGCAAGTCCGGCATTGGGGACTATGTCCCCCAGCGGGGCTGCCTTGCCTCCGCCTCACGGCCACCCGCCGCAGCCCTCCGGGGTCATGGCGAAGGCGGCGTGCAATGTGAGAGCCCGGGAGTCAGGACTGCTGGGTTCTACTGGGAGTGGGGCCTAGCAGGTTGGAGCAGAGGGGCTGGGAGCCAGGACTCCTGGGTTCTACCCGCAGCTCTGGGAGAAGATTGAGGCCTAGTGCGTTAGAGCAGGTGGGGCTGGGAGCTGGGGTAGGCAAGGGGAAAGGAGGGGGCTCTCAGGGTTAGCCCCTCCCTCTGGCACCAGCTGGCTAAATGCTCCCCATTCCACCCCTCATGATTCCCCATGTCCCACTCCCCCAGAGCCAGCCAGTCCTTGCCCTGGGGCCGGATTGGGCCCAGCGCCCCCTAGGGGAAATCGGTGGAAATGTTGTGGGTAGAAGCTTGTTGCTCCGTGTGATTTTCCAGAAGTCTGGGTGCTGAGGGTTGTACAAAGGCCCCATATCAGGGGCCCTGCACCGGGTGCAGCACGAGCCCTGGCAGCTGCTGTGGGCAGCCATTTCCTCCTGCCTCGCCGAGGGCAGAGCCGGCCCGGCCCAACCTCCCTGCAGCTAATGGGGCAACCGACCACCATGGGGCAGGCAGGATTCGGCTCCTCTGCTTGGGGTCTATTGGTTGGAGCTGCTGGGGGGTGGGGGGGGGTGTGTGTGGCTGGGAGCCAGGACTCCTGCGTTCTCTTCTCATCTGCGGGAGGAGAGTAGGGTCTAGTGGTCATAGCAGGGATGCTGGGAACCAGGACTCCTGGGTTCTCTCCCCAGCTCTGGGCGGGGAGCAGGGAAGATGTAATGTGGAGATTCTTCAGATTCATTGCACCACAACCTCCTTCTGACAACAAAAATAGCTACATGACCCCAGTACCCTGTGTTACTCAGGAGTTAACAAACGCCCTCAGTGCCCCGTGTTACTCAATAGTTAAGCCAGGGCACTGCAGTCATGTCCTCCTTTTTTGTTGTCAGAAGTGGGTTGCCAGGGCTCTGGCCAGGGATCAGGCTTTACCCCGTGGGCTCCAGTGAGTCTAACACCGGCCCTGGCAATCTCATTAAAATGAACTGAGAACTGCTGGTCTAGTGGTTAGAGCGGGGGTGGGAGCCAGGACTCCTGGGTTCTCTCCCTGGGTCTGGGCGGGGAGTAGGGTCTAGTGGTTAGAGCAGGGGGCTGGGAGCCAGGACTTCTGGGCCAAGGGCTATCATGGCAAAAGAGCACAGGGTGGGTCCATAGATGCCAAGCGCGAACCCTGCAGTGAGAAACGCCCCCATCTGAAACCCGTCTCCCCTCTGGAAGGACGGGGGAGCCAGTCCGTGGCACTCCCACATGAACGTCCGTCTGTCCGTCTGTGCACGCGCCAAGAGGACGGGCGCCCGGGAGGTCACCTTTGTCTCACAGCACCGACGCTATCAGAACTATGCAAATAGTAACTGATGCGGCTCCACCGTGGGGGAGGGACACGACAATGGACCCAGAGCCTTGCACGAGGCTGGGGGTTGAGAATCTGCGTCCATGGGGCTCATTCATCCCTCCCCAAAGCCAGACCATGGGGGAGGGTGGGGAACCCACCCTCTCACCCAGCCCCCTTGGCCAGGATGCCTTGGGGTAGCTTGTAAAGCCGTGGGACGTCTCATTGTTCCCAGCACTGGCCCGTGGATGTCAGTGTCCCCTCCCCTGCAATGATACCCCGATGGCCCCTGGGGACCCATCGCCTCTGGTATCCCGGCTATGGCTACAATGGAGCGACGGACGACTCACCCCCAGCTGGGATCTGGCCCCATTGCCTCTGTCTTTGGCAGTCAGTCAGGATTCCCTCCCACTCAGCTGTGGCTACTGTGCGTGTCCTGGTGCTCTGGGCAGGGTTTTTATGTGCCCCGGAGCCCGAGCGAAGAAATATGAACTTGGATTTGTTTGTTTATTTAATATCGTGCTTCTGAAAGTTGCTGCAGCCCGGGAGATCAAAGAACCATAAATCCAGCGCAGCCTCTCCTCCGTGCCCTGTGGTAGAACCGCTAGACCCCACTCCTCTTCCAGAGCCCGGGAGTCCTGGCTTCCAGCCCTTCACGGCTCTAACCACCAGACCCCACTCCCCTGCCTGAGCTGGGGATAGAACCCATGGGGCCTCGCCCCCAGCAGGGTGCAGTAGCTGACCCGTGGGAGGGGAGGTTCAGACTCCCTTGAGGACGTGCTGGTTCACACCTCGCACGAGGAAGTAACGATTGCATCTCTCATCCTTTCTGCGTGGATTTCCGAGGAGAGGGACCGGTGGGGTTTCCTGGGGCTCAACCACAGACACAATTTAACCAGTCGCCTGGGCTACAGAAAACTCACTCCCCAGCCAGGACGCAGGAGACCAGCCACCAGGTCTTCCCTGACACATCGCCTGGGGTGGCTCCCAGCCTGGACACCTGGGTTCCAGCCCTTCAGCAGGCTCCCAGCGCACTGGCTGCTGGAAAGGAGGTGAGGATGGGCTCTCTAGCTGCCTGGGTCAGGGCTTGTAAGGAGGGGAGTGGGGTCTAGTGGTTAGAGCAGGGGGAATGGGGAGTTGGGACGCCTGGGTTCTATCACTGGCTCTGGACAGGGAGTGGGGTCTAGTGGTTAAAGCCAGGGGCAGGGCTCCTGGGTTCTGTCCCCAGCCCTGACCAGTGTGTATTTCCCTTTACCAGTCATGCCCAGGGGTCTGTGCAAAGTTTAGTTTTGCTTTTGTGAAATTAAAAAGAAACAAACAAGCAACAAAGTAAAAGGGAAGTGGCTGCCTCAGCTGGCCCCTGGGTTCTAGCCCCAGCTCTGGGAGGGGAGTGGGGTCTAGTGGTTAGAGCCAGGGGCTGGGGGGAGCCAGGACTCCTGGGCTCTTTCCCCAGCGTGGCCAGCTTCTTTCCCTGCTCTGACTCTGTTCTTCAACCTGTAAAATGGGGGTGAAGGTTTGTGACCTAATTTGGCCACGCGCTCGCCCACCACCGAGCGATCAGGGCTGAGCGACGTGGGCAGCGGGGCATGGAAATGTGTCTAGCTCAGCTGAGTAAGCGCAAGGTGGGGACAGGGAGAGGGGAGAACACAACAGTCCATGTACGGGGGGCACCCAGCACTGGCATGGGGAGGTGCCAGTCAGGATATAGGGCGTGGTCATTCCATCCCCCAAAGAATGGGTCCCCCACTCGGAGAAAGAGACTGGAGGGGACAATTCCTTCCCCTCCCTCCCCCCCAGGCAGTGGCTCCATTACCAAGGGCTCTGGGATCCTGATGATGGGTCTGATCTCGCCGCGGTTCCATGTCGTGCCACCACATCTGAGCAGCGAGACAGGCCAGGAGGGGAAGTGGGTTTCTCTCTGAGAACAGAGAGCGGAAGGACAGACGGGAACTGCAGGAGGGCATGACAAGGAGAGATCTGCTGGCTGGCTCATAGACCGCACTCCCGTCCCAGATCTGGGGATAGAACCCAGGCGTCCTGGCTCCGCAGGATTACCCCAGGGAGCGAAAATAATCTGGCCAACCTGTGTAGCAGGATTGCTGCAGGTCAGACCAGCCCAGCCCAGCGCCTGATTTTACGAGCTGGCTGAAATGACAGCAGCAGGAGGAGTATTTCTATTTGAAGCGGGGGACAGCCGAGCCCCAAGTGATTTATCCCTCTCGGGCATCCCTGGGTGAATGACCAGCAATCCCACCCTGCCACGACTGAGATCCAACTCGGGCAAAGAGCAAGGAGCCGCCGGGTTGTGGGAACCGGCCGATCCGGGATTCAAACCCGTGGCTCAGCCTGAAGCCTCTTGCATAGAGCCGGGGCGAGCGAGTGCAGTACAGGGCTGTGGACACTAGGGGGAGAAGGGGGCAGGAGAAAAGCAGGGGGTTGGCTGGACAGACAACTGTTAAGAGACATGGACAGGGCTCTATGAGACTGGATAGCTAGATACGGGGTGCGTATGGAGAAAGATGGATATAGAGGGGCATGGAGGGGATAGCTCTGCTATCTTTCCATCCATACCCATGTGCCCTCTCCATCCAGAACCCAGGAGTCCTGGCTCCCAGCCCACTAGACACGCCCCCTCCCACTCCACCAGTGGTAAGGGATCTAGGAGCAGTGATTACAGACGGCAGAAGGACTGGCTGGGCCCAGGCAATGGTTTACTTTACAGGAGGTTTATTAGCTTCTCCTTAATGAGGCTTTTTAACGATCGATCCCCACAGCTAGGAGGCGGGTAGAGCTACATGTACCCTGGGGAAGGGAGGGGCCCATCGCAGCTTGGCGTGAGGGCACCCACAGCCTGTCTGGAGCACGGGCGCAGGACACCCTGGCCCTGGGAAAGCTGGCGGGCTGCTCTTCAGAGTCACTGGGATGGCTCAGTGGCTGGAGGGGGGAGCCAGGACTCCTGGGTTCTCTCCCTGGTTCTGGGAGGGGAGTGGGGTCTAGTGGGTTGAGTGGAGCTGAAAGATCAAGAATCCTGGGTTGTGTTTCTTAGTTCTACTGTGCATTGACTCCTTATCCCCTATTTTAACCACAAAATCACTCCTCAGAGCCAGGGAGAGAACCCAGGAGTCCTGGCTCCCGCAAACCGCCCCCCCCCCCCGCCCTGACCACTAGACCCCACATTTGATGATGATATTTATGAAAATTTCCCTTTGAGTAACAGCCACTTCCCTGTACTCCGAGCTGCCCGCTTGCCCCCCCCCTCCACCATCCCATCCCTGTGTGTGTGCTCACGCAATCTCGTGCATCCCAGGCCCGCCGATCTCTCCGGCGCTGGCCCCCCCGCGCCTGCCACTAGCTAAACAGGAAACTGAGCTAAATAAATACGGGAGCCGGCTACATAAATTCCAGCCTTATGTCTAGTGTCAGCTAATGCACCAGGAGCCCTGAGCTTGCTCGCATGGCTACGGGTAAGGAGGGGCTGGGAGCCAGGACCCCTGGGTTCAATCCCCAGGCCTGGCAGGGGAGTGGGATCTAGTGGGTTGGAGCAGCGGGGGCTGGGAGCCAGGACTCCTGGGTTCCTTCAGCAGCTGACAATCCTTTTCTCCTTTGTAGAAGCCAAGATGATGAGTGCGACCATTTGCACCCCAGTGGTTCTCACTGTCTACATCTTCACCTTCCTGATCGGCCTCCCGTCCAACCTCCTGGCCTTCTACACCTTCCTGGTGAAGGTCCGCCAGAAACCCACCCCCGTTGACATCCTTCTCCTCAACCTCACCATATCCGACATCTCCCTCCTCATCTTCCTCCCCTTCAAGATGGTGGAGGCCATCTCAGACGGGGCATGGCCCTTGCCCGCTTTCCTCTGCACACTCACCAGCTTCGTCTTCTACAGTAGCATCTACATCAGCTCCCTATTCCTCATGGCCGTCAGCGTTGAGCGCTACTTGGGCGTGGCCTTTCCCATCAAGTACAAGCTCCGACGCCGGCCAGCCTATGCCACCGCTGCCTCCGTGGTCTTCTGGGTGGTCGGCTGTGCCCACTGCAGCATTGTCTACATTGTCCAATACCAAGACTTGAACAGGACCGCACTCGCCAACAACGGGTCCCACTGCTATGAAGATTTCTCCGATAAGCAGCTCCTGGTCCTCCTCCCTGTCCGGCTGGAGCTCTTCCTGGTCCTCTTCTGCCTCCCCTTCACCGTCACCATCTTCTGCTATGTCAACTTTGTCCGCATCCTGGTGGCCTTGCCCAACATCCCGGTCCGGAGGAAGCAGCGGGCCGTGGGCCTGGCCGTGGCCACCTTGTTCAACTTCATAGTCTGCTTCGCTCCCTACAACCTGTCCCACGTGGTGGGCTTTGTCCAGAACAAGAGCCCCACCTGGAGGGTGTACGCTCTTCTCCTCAGCACCCTCAACGCCGCCTTGGACCCCGCCATCTTCTACTTCTCCTCCACTGCTGTCCAACGGGCCTTCACCAAGTGCCTGGCCGGCCTGTGGCACAAACTCAGAACCTTTGTGGTCCGGTGCCATCTCCCCTGCTTGACTTGCTGTGGGGAAGGGGGCAGAGAGGTGGAGGCAGCCAGTGGGGACGAGGCTGAGGGGTCAACGACTTGACTCCCAGGGTGAGACCAACTCTCTGTTTCCTCCGCAGAGCCTTTCTTGTCCCATGCGCCGCAGAAGAAAGAGATCCTGCACTTGAGCCAGGGACGGCATCTTCTGTCCTTCCCTGCACCTCCCGAGAGGGCTGTAGGCCTCCTTAGACAGCAGCGTGCGGCGGGGCTTGGAGTTGGTGCCCAACTTCGACAAGGCTTTGGCCTACTTGAGCTTCAGTGTGGTTGGCCAAACTTGGCTCCAGAGGGCTTTGGCTGACCTGAAGTCGGGGTCGCCATGGTGTCAAGGACCTTCCTATGCCGCTTCCGGGCCACAACCGAGCAGTTGACCAAGCGCCCACCGGACTTTGGCTTACTTCAGCTTTGGAGTGAGTGTCCCAACTTCCTCAAGGATCCGGCCTCTCTCAGTGTCAGGGTCGCCATGGCGTCAAAGGCCTTCCTTTGCCGCTGCTGGCTCACAAGTGAAACATAGACCGATTTCAGCTGGAGGGTCCCCCCGGCGCCCTCCACTCACTCCTGGTCTTTCCTTCTCCATGGTTGGGCCCACGGGCAAGCAAGTGACTATGGGCTGTAACTGCAACTAGGGGTTGCTTGAGGGAGGGCAAACAGGCTGGGCTGAGCTTGTCCCGTTTCAGGGGAACCATTTAGTGGCAGATGAACAAGGACCAGGCTCCATGAGGGGCCCATGGGCCCCGAGTTTGCCCTTGTTGAGCTATGGAGAGCTTCTCCCCCTTGGCCACTAGTATTAGTCTTTGTTGGCCTCTGTGGAAATGTAGTTACCGCCTCGGTGGGACTGGAACGCAAGGGGCTGCAGCCCAGCACGCTACTGCTTGAGCTAAAGGAGAAATGCCGTGTGTTGGCAGCAGTAGTAAGGCTGTTATCTGCCATGTGGACGGGAAGGATTTGGACTCTGGACCTTCACTATCAATGCACGGCGCTCTATGCAAGCAGTGGTGGGAAGGCTCTTATTGAGCAGGATTTGAAAGCAGGACTTCTAGCACCACAGTGAAGGGCTCACGTGATCTAAAGGTGGAGTGCCTTTTGCAGCGGTAGTAGGGCTGTTATCCTCCAGGTGGGTGGGGGATGGGCGATTAGCAGGCACACGTACAATGGACGCTGGTCCCTGCGGGTCTGTTCCAGGTCTGGACATAGAGCTGAGATCTCCCTCGAGCAAGGTCCTGCACCTCCTCCCTTCGCTGGCGGATCTGGCGCCCTCCAGGGGCAGTGGCTTTAGCTACGTATTAAGTAAAGTTATTGATTTATTATCCAATAGTGATTATCTTCTTATTTTTCTTCTGGTCTAGTGGGTTAGAGTCAGGGGGGCTGGGAGCCAGGACTCATAAGAACATAAGAACGGCCAGACTGCGTGAGACCAAAGGTCCATCTAGCCTAGTGTCTTGTCTTCCGACAGCGGCCTGTGCCAGGCGCCCCAGAGGGAACGAACAGAACAGGGAATCAGCAAGTGATCCATCCCCTGTCGCCCATTCCCAGCTGCTGGCAAACAGAGGCTAAGGACACTTGGTTCTATCACCAGTTCTGGGAGGGGAGTGGGGTCTATGGGTTAGAGTTGGGGGGGGTGCTGGGGGCCAGGACTCCTGGGTTCTATCCATGGGAGGGGACCAGGGCTAGGAAGTAGGACACAAGCACATTGTGTCTGTCGACTTTTAATTAACTGCAGGGCGTGAATCCGGCACTGCATGTAAACAAACAGTGTCTCGCTGGCGCTGATATTAACCGGGGTTAATGGATAACTGGGCTGGGCAGGGCCTGGGGCAGTCAGGGGATCTCGCGTGGGCAGCTGGAGGAACCACCAGGTCCCAGGCCATGGGACGCTGCCACGGAGCTCACCCTCCCTCCCGGGACTTCCCCAGAGCAGGAGCCCCCCGATACAGCCCCCTGTAAACAGATGTGCAGCCCCCTCTCCTGGGCTCAGTCACCGTGGCCTGGCCAGCTCCTCGGGGGGTCGGCGGGGGCGGGGGGAGGGAGCTGGGTGCAGGTCAGCTCCTCTCCGAATGGGGCTGAGACCCAGCAAACCTCATTGCACAGCAAGCTCCCCAGAGCAGCTGTTAGCAGATAAACAAACGAGCGGGGTGCAGACACGCACTGGGAGCGCCCCTCCCCCCCACTGCATTGCAAACACCCCCCCACCCACACAGGGGCTCCCAACCCCTCACGCACATGGGCAGCAGGGAGGGGAGCTGTGGGGGAGGGGGAGGGAGGTGTGTCTGCTCATACACACCCACGCAGGGCTCGTCCCCTCCAGCAGGGGCAGCAGGAACGCCCCCTTACCCCCCACCCCCACCCCACCCACACAGCTGCACAAAAACTCAGCACACTAACACACCCATAAGACATTCACACACCACAACAGCCGTATGGAACAGAGTGTGTGCGCTTAGCAGGGTGAACTCACTGCCCACCCCAGGGCGGCACTAGGGGGCGCTGTGCTGCAGGGGGCAGGGTGGGGAGCTCTCCCCTGGCAGTCCGGGCTGGCCCCAATGCCCCAGGCTGGCACTAGGGGGCGCTGTGCTGCAGGGGGCAGGGTGGGGAGCTCTCCCCTGGCAGTCCGGGCTAGCCCCGATGCCCCAGGCTGTGCTACAATCTGCCTGTGTCTGCAGCTGGGGATTTCTACCCTGCGCTTCTGTGCATAGCCCTGAATCTCCAGGGCCATCTGGCGGGCTAAGGGCCGATAGCAAGACTGATAGACGCTCGCTTCCGTGTCAGGGTGATTCTGCCACAAGCCACAGGCCTGGCCAAGAGCGAGCGTCTCATCCTTCGCCTACATCGGCCGTAGCAGCAGAGCTGTGGGGGATGGGGGGGCTGTAGGTCTGGAGTGAGGAGCACCGGCAGAGCTTGTGTGTGGAGGGGGCGGGGGGGAGGGGAGCCCAGGGCTGGGCTAGCAGGGGGCCGTGGGTCAGGAGTGAGGGGCACTGGCAGAGCTGTGGGGAGCCCAGACCTGGGCTAGCAGGGGGCCGTGGGTCAGGAGTGAGCTTTGTGTCTGGACTAGGCCGTGGCAGCTGAGGCAGGATCTGGGAGCCTGGGAAAGGGGCCTGCAGGGCATGGGGGCAGAGGGGGGAGAGGACGGGAGCTCCTTGGAAGGCATCACTCAGCTCTGGCACCGTCTGCTTGTCCCAGCAAGTCCGGGAGCCGCCCCCTAAGCACGGCCCAAGGACGGGCCCTGTGAAGGCGCTCCCTGGCCTAGCTACGCAGCGCCTGCAGTCCATGGGCAGACCCCAGTCTGCCAGAGACCCCCCCACCCCGTGTCCCCTCCTGCCCCTGACTGTCCCCCCCTTTGGAGTGCCAACCCCCCCCTCCATTCCCCCAGATTTCCTACAGTCCTGGAAAAAGCCAGGTGCAGTATTTGCTGTGTCCACCAGAGGGCACCAGCACCTCACACCTGAGCCCCAGGGGAATGTGGGGGACCAGAGATGGGAGCGGACAGTCGCATCCTGACTATTCAGAGGCTGCAGTGGCGGAAGGTGGCCACTGGGGGGTGGTTAGTGGGGACACACGTGCACTGGAGCTAACACCCAGTTACAGGGTACTTGGCACTGGGCGGGGTAACCAGGTAATGGCCCAGCCATGCTGGGGGCACCAAGTATCCCCGAGCGACGGGGCACCAGGAGGAAACCAAAAGCCAGAGGTGGGCGGGCCGGCGGCGGCGGGGATCCACCGAAATTCTCAAGACCCTACAGCCTGGTGTGTCTCTTTTTGCGGGGGAGGGGGGGTAGACGATATTCACCACCTGGATGAGTCCGGCCATTACGGAGCAGCCAGGCCAAAGGCAGCCAAGGTCAGCGAGGGCATCGCAGCTGCAATCCCCTGACATGGTTTTCCCCGGGGCCGTTTGCTTTTCAGCTATTGCTCCACCGCTGCAAGGGGCCCCGACGCCCCCGCGGCCTTTCGATTTGCCGTTTTTAGAATAAATTCCACAGATAATCTCCACGTGTCGGCTTCAGCGTTTCCCCCACCCCCAGTTTTCATCCGTTTCAATGTTCAGAGCTGCAGGAAATGACGATGGGATCAGACAATGGCGGGGGGGCGGGGCGGGTGTCTGACTAATTAGAGGATTGGGCCAAAAGAAATCTGATGAGGTTCAACAAGAACAAGTGCAGAGTCCTGCACTTAGGATGGAAGAATCCCATGCACTGCTACAGGCTGGGGACCAACTGGCTAAGCAGCAGTTCTGCAGAAAAGGACCTGGGGATTACAGTGGATGAGAAGCTGGATATGAGTCAGCAGTGTGATCTCGTTGCCAAGAAGGCTAATGGCATATTGGGCTGCATTAGTAGGAGCATTGCCAGCAGATCGTGATTATTCCCCTCTCTTCGGCACTGGTGAGGCCACATCTGGAGTACTGTGTCCAGTTTTGGGCCCCCCACTACAGAAGGGATGTGGACAAATTGGAAAGAGTCCAGCGGAGGGCAACGAAAATGATTAGGGGGCTGGAGCACATCACTTATGAGGAGAGGCTGAGGGAACTGGGCTTGTTTAGTCTGCAGAAGAGAAGAGTGAGGGGGGATTTGATAGCAGCCTTCAGCTACCTGAAGGGGGGTTCCAAAGAGGATGGAGCTCGGCTGTTCTCAGTGGTGGCAGATGACAGAACAAGGAATAATGGTCTCAAGTTGCAGTGGTGAGGTCTAGGTTGGATATTAGGAAACACTATTTCACTAGGAGGTTGGTGAAGCACTGGAATGGGTTACCGAGGGAGATGGCTGGGATGATTTAGTTGGGGTTGGTCCTGCTTTGAGCAGGGGATTGGACTAGGTGATCTCCTGAGGTCTCTTCCAACCCTAATCTTCTCTGAGTCTATGACTAAATTTTAATGACCCAGCTGTTCCAAAAGTTGACGCTAATCGTTAAACCTTCGACCGTCAGTGTCACCTGTCAATACAGACAGCGTCAAAAGCCTTAAAGGGAGCGTGGCTCGGTCTCAAGCCGTTTCTCTGGGGTCGATTGGCTGTCGATTCTGGTTGTTATCAATGGAAAGATCTGTGTATTTTTATCTTTAGGGAGCTCGGATTTTGTGGCTGAAATGGAAAGACGTGGGCTTCGCTCGCTCATCGGCTAGAGGGTGAGCGCTGGTAAAAAGTCTTTTTGTGAGCAAAGAAAGAAAGAGGCCAACCAGGCTTAGCTAGTGTCCTCAGCCCTAGATTGGCTCAGAGGCTGCTGGGACGGGGGCGGACCGCGCGAGCATGACACACGCTGCTCGGACAAGGCGTGCAAGGATCAGGCTTCACATTCTGCTGCTCCCACAGCTGCTGCCAAAGACGCTTGAAAAAAATGACCCTGTTATGGCCGATCCATGTGTAAAACCTGCCGCCTGAGACACAGGCACCGGCGGTACAATCGGGGCTGGCGCTCGTGGGGCGGACGCGCACCGGCGACACGGGGACCCGAGCGTAGACACGCACAAGTGATGTCATCGCCGAGGCAGCCGTGTGCCGACGTTGGGTCGCCTTGATTGTGTAGTATAGACATCTGTCCTGGCGAGAGTCATTAATCACTGGAAGAATTTCCCGAGGGGCCTGGGGCCTTCTCCGTCACCGCAGGGTTTAGATCAGGGTTGGCTGGGTTTCTCCCAGGTCGGCTCCGGGGTTATTGGGGGCAGTTCTCTGGCCTGTGCCATGCAGGAGGGCTGGAGTGTGGCTGGCTCTGTTCAGGCCCCGGTCCCGCCAAACAAGCCCCACTGGAAGGGTTTATTTTGCCTGTGACACAAAAAAAGTGCTGTGGCAACGATAATCGTTCCCCCTCCCCCATATTTAAACAATGGGTAAGGGAGGCGCTTACCCACTGATCCTGCAAGTGGGCGTGAGGGGGATAAACTGGCCGGCACGCTGCACGTGGCAGGACGCAGAGCCGGACCCGGCCGGCACGTGGCACGTGGCAGGATGCAGAGCGGGACCAGGCCGGCACGCTGCACGTGGCAGGATGCAGAGCGGGACCAGGCCGGCATGCTGCCCGTGGCAGGACGCAGAGTCGGACCCGGCCGGCACATGGCACGTGGCAGGATGCAGAGCTGGACCAGGCCGGCACATGGCACGTGGTAGGATGCAGAGCCAGACCAAGCCGGCACACGGCACGTGGCAGGATGCAGAGCAGGACCAGGCCGGCTCGCTGCACGTGGCAGGACGCAGAGCGGGACCCGGCCGGCACACGGCACGTGGCAGGATGCAGAGCAGGACCAGGCCGGCACGCTGCACGTGGCAGGATGCAGAGCGGGACCAGGCCGGCACGCTGCACATGGCAGGACGCAGAGCGGGCCCAGGCCGGCACACGGCACGTGGCAGCATGCAGAGCAGGACCAGGCCGGCACGCTGCACGTGGCAGGATGCAGAGCAGGACCAGGCCGGCTTGCTGCACGTGGCAGGACGCAGAGCGGGACCCGGCCGGCACACGGCACGTGGCAGGATGCAGAGCAGGACCAGGCCGGCACGCTGCACGTGGCAGGATGCAGAGCGGGACCAGGCCGGCACGCTGCACATGGCAGGACGCAGAGCGGGCCCAGGCCGGCACACGGCACGTGGCAGCATGCAGAGCAGGACCAGGCCGGCACACGGCACGTGGCAGGATGCAGAGCAGGACCAGGCCGGCACGCTGCACGTGGCAGGATGCAGAGCGGGACCAGGCCGGCACGCTGCACGTGGCAGGACGCAGAGCGGGACCAGGCCGGCACATGACACATGGCAGGATGCAGAGCCGGACCAGGCCGGCACATGGCACGTGGCAGGACTCAGAGCGGGACCAGGCCGGCACACGGCACGTGGCAGGATGCAGAGCAGGACCAGGCCGGCACGCTGCACGTGGCAGGATGCAGAGCGGGACCAGGCCGGCACACGGCAGGTGGCAGGATGCAGAGCGGGACCAGGCCGGCACATGGCACATGGCAGGATGCAGAGCCGGACCAGGCCGGCACATGGCACGTGGCAGGACGCAGAGCGGGACCAGGTCGGCACACGGCACGTGGCAGGACGCAGAGCTGGACCAGGCCGGCACATGGCACATGGCAGGACGCAGAGCCGGACCAGGCCGGCACGCTGCACGTGTCAGGACGCAGAGCCAAACCAGGCCGGCACGCTGCACGTGTCAGGACGCAGAGCAGGACCAGGCCGGCACGCTGCACGTGTCAGGACGCAGAGCGGAACCAGGCCGGCACGCTGCACGTGGCAGGATGCAGAGCGGGACCAGGCCGGCACACGGCAGGTGGCAGGATGCAGAGCGGGACCAGGCCGGCACATGGCACATGGCAGGATGCAGAGCCGGACCAGGCCGGCACATGGCACGTGGCAGGACGCAGAGTGGGACCAGGCCGGCACACGGCACGTGGCAGGACGCAGAGCTGGACCAGGCCGGCACATGGCACATGGCAGGACGCAGAGCCGGACCAGGCCGGCACGCTGCACGTGTCAGGACGCAGAGCGGAACCAGGCCGGCACGCTGCACGTGGCAGGACGCAGAGCAGGACCAGGCCAGCATGCTGCACGTGTCAGGATGCAGAGCGGAACCAGGCCGGCACGCTGCACGTGGCAGGATGCAGAGCGGGACCAGGCCGGCACACGGCACGTGGCAGCATGCAGAGCCGGACCAGGTGGCAGGATGCAGAGCTGGACCAGGCCGGCACATGGCACGTGGTAGGATGCAGAGCCAGACCAGGCCGGCACACGGCACGTGGCAGGATGCAGAGCCGGACCAGGCCGGCACACGGCACATGGCAGGATGCAGAGCCGGACCAGGCCGGCACACGGCAGGTGGCAGGACGCAGAGCTGGACCAGGCCGGCACACGGCACGTGGTAGGATGCAGAGCCAGACCAGGCCGGCACACGGCACGTGGCAGCCTCACATTCTGTTACTCCGACAGCTGCAGCTAAAAAAGCCAGAAAAAAATGACCGGTGCATAAAACCTGCCTCCCATTTGTCCTCTCTGAGACACAAGCACCTTTGGGGGGGGGGCATTTCCTGTTCTGAAATTATTTGACAAACGTTTCCCTGCATTCAAACTCTGGGTGATTAACAGCAGGAAAATCCCAACCACAGGGGCTGGGAGTAACTGCCTGGCCTGGCCCCGCGAGGCTGACCTTTGCCTCGGCCCGATCCGGCCACGTGGGACCCAGCGAGTCTCCTCTCCTCCCCAGGCCTCGGCGCTGTGGTGAAGGCTGTGGGAGCGGAGAGCTCTGATCTGCGATGTCTAGACGCAGATGGTGACGGATGGAGATTGTAACAGGCTTTGGCAGGACTGATCCCCATCTCTAGGTACCTATGTGGCGATCAAGTATCTAACGATCGGCTCATCAGCCTAGCAGAGGAGGGTCTGACCAGATCCGGTGCCTGGGAGGTGACGCTAGATACAGTCAGACTGGAAACAAGGCGTGGCCCTGGTCTCCACCGCGGACGCAGTAAGGCAGCTGATGTCGCCCCAACGCTAAAATTTCACTCCCCCCGATGTTACCTACCTGCTCCCCCGACTTCATAACACCCCCTCCCCGAGCAGCGGAGCATCCATCCTGGTGTAGGTAGGTCGACACGGTGTCAGTGCAGACGCTGCGTTGCTCACGTGGCCTGTTGCTGGCTTTCAGGGGCCGGCCCACGGTGCCCCACGCTGGCAGTACAATCGGTGCAGGCGCTCGTGGTGCGGACGCACACCGGCGACACGGGAACCCAAGCGTAGACACCCACAGCGATATCATTCCCACAGCGGCCGTGTGCCGACGCTGGGTCGCCTTGATTGTGTAGCGTAGATGTTTGTCCCGGCGAGAGTCATTAATCACTGGAAGAATTTCCCGAGGGGCCTGGGGCCTTCTCCATCAGTGCAGGGTTTAGATCAGGGTTGGCTGGGTTTCTCCCAGGTCGGCTCCGGGGTTCTTGGGGGCAGTTCTCTGACCTGTGCCAGGCTGGAGTGTGGCTGGCTCTGTTCAGGCCCCCCCCCCCACACACACACACTCGAACAAGCCCCACTGGAAGGGTTTATTTTGTCCTGTGACACAAAAAAAGTGCTGTGACAATGGTAACAGTTTCCCCTTCTCCAATATTTAAACAAAGGGAAAGGGTGGCACTTGCCCACAGATCCTGCAAGTGGGCACGAGGGGGATGAATCGGCCGGTATGCTGTACGTGGCAGGACGCAGAGCGGGACCAGGCCGGCACATGGTATGTGGCAGGACGCAGAGCGTGACCAGGCTGGCACACGGCAGGTGGCAGGACGCAGAGCGGGACCAGGTCGGCACACGGCAGGTGGCAGGATGCAGAGCAGGACCAGGCTGGCACACGGCAGGTGGCAGGACGCAGAGCGTGACCAGGCCGGCACATGGCACGTGGCAGGATGCAGAGCAGGACCAGGCCGGCATACAGCACGTGGCAGGATGCAGAGCACGACCCGGCTGGCACGCTGCACGTGGCAGGACGCAGAGCCAGACCAGGCCGGCATACAGCACGTGGCAGGATGCAGAGCACGACCCGGCTGGCACGCTGCACGTGGCAGGACGCAGAGCCAGACCAGGCCGGCACACGGCACGTGGCAGGACGCAGAGCCAGACCTGGCTGGCACACGGCACGTGGCAGGACGCAGAGCAGGACAAGGCCGGCACACAGCACGTGGCAGGATGCAGAGCAGGACAAGGCCGGCACACGGCACGTGGCAGGATGCAGAGCAGGACCAGGCCGGCATACAGCACGTGGCAGGATGCAGAGCACGACCCGGCTGGCACGCTGCACGTGGCAGGACGCAGAGCCAGACCTGGCTGGCACGCTGCACGTGGCAGGATGCAGAGCCAGACCAGGCCGGCACACGGCACGTGGCAGGACGCAGAGCAGGACCAGGCCGGCATACAGCACGTGGCAGGATGCAGAGCACGACCCGGCTGGCACGCTGCACGTGGCAGGACGCAGAGCCAGACCTGGCTGGCACGCTGCACGTGGCAGGATGCAGAGCCAGACCAGGCCGGCACACGGCACGTGGCAGGACGCAGAGCAGGACCAGGCCGGCACACAGCACGTGGCAGGATGCAGAGCCAGACCAGGCCGGCACACAGCACGTGGCAGGACGCAGAGCAGGACCAGGCCGGCACATGGCAGCCTCACATTCTGCTGCTCCGACGGCTGCAGCCAAAAAAGCCAGTAAAAATGACCCTGTGATGGCTGATCCGTGTATAGAACCTGCCCCCTATTTGTCCTCTGAGACACAAGTACCTTTGGGGGGGGCATTTCCTGTTCTGAAAATATTTGACAAACGTTTCCCTGCATTCAAACTCCGGGTGACTAACAGCAGGAAAATCCCAACCACAGCGGCTGGGAGTAACTGCCTGGCCTGGCCCCGCGAGGCTGACCTTTGCCTCGGCCCGATCCGGCCACGTGGGACCCAGCGAGTCTCCTCTCCTCCCCGGGCCTCGGCGCTGTGGTGAAGGCTGCGGGAGCGGAGAGCTCTGACCTGCGATGTCTAGACGCAGACGGTGATGGATGGAGATTGTAACAGGCTGTGGCGGTCGTTCGGACGGCAGGGGAACGGAGGGCAGGCTCGGATGTGTGAAGCAATTATGAGGCACCAGACGGAGCCCCGGGGGAGAGATTTTGAAGGCTGGTTTCGATAACAAAGAGCAGATGAGCGGTCGACGCGGTGTCAGTGCTGATGCTGCGTTGCTCACGTTGCCTGTTGCTGGCTTTCAGGGGCCGTGGTGACGGTACAATCGGGGCTGGCGCTCGTGGTGCGGACGCACACCGGCGACACGGGAACCCACGCGTAGACACGCACAAGCGATGTCATTCCTGCAGCGGCCGGGTGCTGACGCTGGGTCGCTTTGATTGTGTAGTGTAGACGTTTGTCCCGGCGAGTGTCATTAATCACTGGAACAGTTTCCTGAGGGGCCTGGGGCCTTCTCTGTCAGCGCAGGGTTTAGATCAGGGTTGGCTGGGTTTTTATGGATTGGCGCTGGCGTTACTGGGGGCAGTTCTCTGGCCTGTCCCATGCAGGAGGGCTGGAGTGTGGCTGGCTCCGTGACAATGCTAACAGTCCCCCCCCCTATTTAATCAAAGGGTGAGGGTGGCGCTTACCAAAGGATCGTGCAAGTGGGCATGAGGGGGACAAACCGGCCAGCAGGCTGCACGTGGCAAGACACAGAGCGGGACCCGGCCACTGGGCGTGGTTGGTGAGGACACGTGTCCTAGACCCCTCGATGCAGGGCAGGTGTCTGGAGTTGCCAGGGTCCCTGGCCCGGGGGGTAACCAGCTTACATCCCGGCCGAGCCAGCCGCCGGCCCAGCGCAAATCAAACCCACACTGAGCCGCCCCCAGCACCGCCCGCCCCTGGGAGAACCTGCCAGCGTCTGAGCTGTGTCTCAGTACGGTGCCAGCCTGGCACCAGACTCACCAGCGGATCGGCCCCGCAGGGCCCCTTAGATCAGCCGGGGCAACGTCCTGCAGCGCCTGGCCAGACGGTGGCGCTTGCTCCAGGCAGAGAACAGCAGACGCCTGCAAGACCAGTGCCCCCAGCCACTGCAGGGGGTTGGTTACGGGAGATGTGTGCAGGTGAGCTCAGCAGGCGAGCTGCGCCCCATGCTACAGAGGAAGGCTGGCACAGGGCTACCGTGCTGGGGGCATAGTTGGGGGTGTCGTTATGAGGCTGACATGCGACCCCGAGCTGGTCGCATCTCAGCACCAGGCGAGCCATCCCCGTGCGGTTGCTCCCTCGCTGCCCTGCCCCGGAGGTGGCCGAGTCTCGGTGCTGAGATCGTTAAGGAAGGAAAGCATTAGGGAAACTGGAAATTGGAAATGTACAGTCTGACCACCCACTTTGCCTATGCAAACGATGACTCTGAGTCGTATTGGGGGCAGGGTACGGCGGGGTTCGGTTGGGTCCGGGCCAGCTGCCATTAACTCAATTGTGTGTTATTGTTGTGTGGTTAATCCTCCAGGGAGACCAGGGAAAAGGGGAAGCGCCGAGCTGGGCAGAGATGAAAGGTTAGATCCATCGTCGGGGCAGAGGTTTATTGGGGAAGTCGTTGAACGTAATAGAAAGGGTATTAAAATGGTAAACACGGAGAGAGGCCTGCAGCGGGCAGGGATGCGGAATTAATAACAATAGCTAGGGAGAAATCCCGACCTGCAGCCCCAGCCCTGGGGTCCCCCCTGCAACCTGCCCCTCAGTCCCAACCCAACCGCTGCCATCCCAGCCCTGGGATCCCCTCAACTCCGGCTCTGCCAGTGCCCCTCAATCCTGACCCGCAGCCCCTGCTCTCCCCGACCCGGGCTCCCCCACCCCCATGCTAGCTCTGCTGGTGCCCCTCAGTCCCGACCCACAGACCGCTGCCATGCCAGCTCTGGAATACTGGGCGCTGTTTTGTGGCCCGAGAAGGGGATCTTGGAGCCAGGACTCCTGGGTTCTCTCCCTGGCTCGGGGAGGGAGGGTCTAGTGGTTAGAGCAGGGGGCTGGGAGCCAGGACTCCTGGGTTCTCTCCCCAGCTCTGGAAGGAGAGTGGGGTCTAGTGGTTAGGAGGGAGAAGCCAGGACTCCTGGGTTCTATCCCTGGCTCGGGGAGGGGGGGGTCTAGTGGTTAGAGCAGGGGGGCTGGGAGCCAGGACTCCTGGGTTCTGCTCTCAGCGGCTCCCCACTGCCTGGTCTTTGTCCAATGTTAGCCTTCAGCAGCCTGAGCGCTCTGGCTCCTGCCCCCTCCCTGGGGGGGGGGGGGGGGGCGATTCCTCCTTTCCCAGCCCCCTCGGCGCTGGAGGGTGGCCGGGATCTCTGCCCCCCAGCTCCGCTGCACCAGGGTTCAGTCCCCCCAGCGCGAGCTCCCAGTCCGCCCCCCCCCCCCATCCCGGTGCAGCTCCCAGTCCTTGCCCACTTTAGCCCAGCCCCGCAGCTCCCGGCCCCGCCCCCGGGCGGCGCCAGCTGGTGCGGGCGGGGTGCGGGGACTGCAGCCGGCGCAGCGAAGCAGACGGGACGGGGCGGGACTCAGGAGGCAGCACTCCAGCCGAGGGACCCAGGAGTCCGGCCACTCTCCAGCGCGGTAGGTGCCCGGCTGGGGATTAGGAAGGGGGGGGGACGTGTCGCCCTGGCCTTAAATCTGTGCGTGCCCCATAGATCCATCCCCCATGGCCCCCACCCCCTGCGGCCCCAGCCCCCCGCATAGCCCCCATCCACCCCCATGACCCCTGTCCCTCCATCCACACCATATCCCCCATCCCCCTCCATCCATCCATCCATCCATATCTGCCCCCATCCTCTCTTCCCTTCCTCTGTCCCCCCATGTACCCCAGATCCATCCATCCCCCACAGATCATCCATCCTTCCATGCACCCCATCCATCGATCCCTCAAATCCACCCCCATGTGCCCCAACCCCTTCTCCCTTCACCCATCCTCCCATATCCCCCAATCCAGCTCCCATGCACCCCACAGCCCCAATGCACCCTCCATCCATCCACCCCCCCAGCACCTCCAATTAATCCGTCCTTTGTAGAGTGTGTGTGAGATCCCCCCAATCCACCTTCATCCCCCCTCCCACAGTCCTCCAACCAGCCCCCCATGTACCCCCATAGCCCTAACCCTTCCTCCATCCATCCCCACCTCACCTTCTGTCCATCCCACCCTCCCCCATAGCTCCCATCCCTCCCTTCCTTGATCTAGTCCCCTAGCCACCCCTCTGTCCATCCCCCCATATCCATTCACCGTTATAGCACCCACCCTTCCACCCATCACCAACCCCTTCATCTATCTCCCCCCCGGCATCCACCTATCCGTGTCCTCTTACACCCTCCATCCTCCCCCCAAGTCCCATACAGCCTTGCACCGCCCTCGGTCCCCCCCCATCCAACCCTCCACCTGCACCCCCTTCCCCTGTACCCGGCTAAGTCCCCATCCTTCCATCCCCCCCAACCTCCATCCATCCATCCATCCCCCCCACATCCCTTCATCTCTCCCTCCCATCCCTCTACACCCCTCCATCTCCCCCACACGCCTCCATCTCCCCGCTTCCCCATCCCTCCCTCCCTCCCTCTACACCCCTCCATCTCCTCATCCCTTCATTCCCCCACATGCCTCCATCTCCCCACTTCCCCATGCATCCATCCATCCCCCCCACATCCCTTCATCTCTCCCTCCCATCCCTCTACACCCCTCCATCTCCCCCACACGCCTCCATCTCCCCGCTTCCCCATCCATCCCTCCCTCCCTCTACACCCCTCCATCTCCTCATCCCTTCATTCCCCCACATGCCTCCATCTCCCCACTTCCCCATGCATCCATCCATCCCCCCCACATCCCTTCATCTCTCCCTCCCATCCCTCTACACCCCTCCATCTCCCCCACATGCCTCCATCTCCCCGCTTCCCCATCCATCCCTCCCTCTACACCCCTCCATCTCCTCATCCCTTCATTCCCCCACATGCCTCCATCTCCCCACTTCCCCATGCATCCATCCATCCCCCCCACATCCCTTCATCTCTCCCTCCCATCCCTCTACACCCCTCCATCTCCCCCACACGCCTCCATCTCCCCGCTTCCCCATCCCTCCCTCCCTCCCTCTACACCCCTCCATCTCCTCATCCCTTCATTCCCCCACATGCCTCCATCTCCCCACTTCCCCATGCATCCATCCATCCCCCCCACGCCCCTCCATCTCTCCATCCATCCATCCCTCTACCTCCCCATCCCTTCAATCCTCTACATCCCCACATGCCTCCATCTCCCCACCTATCTATCCATCCTCTCCATAAACTATCTATCCCCATACACCCCCTATCTATCCATTCCCAGACACCCCCCATCTATCTATCTATCCCCAGACATCCCCTATCTATCTCCAGACACCCACTCTATCTAATCAACGGCTGAGATTTGACTTGCCCTGGTGAGTTCAATGTGATGCCCCGTCCCAGCCTGAGGCCTGTGAGCAAACAGCAGAGGGCAGAGAGAGGAAAGGTGGTGCATAGAAAGGGCTAAAGGAACTCGCTGGGGGACAGAGTGAAGGATGGCCAGATATGTTTACCTGGGGGGTGTGCATGGCTGGATGGATAGACAGGCAGATGTTCCAGTCTCAGATGAGCTCCATGGTTCCAGGTGTAAAGCAATTCATTGTCCAGATGGCAGTGCCCAGAATAGAACCCAGGAGTCCTGGCTCCCAGCCCCTCGCTCTAACCCACTAGACCCCACCCTCCTCACGGAACTGGGGATCCAACCCAGGAAGGTGCATGTTTCAAGTCAATCTTTCTTTCAGACTCCTGGTTTCCATTCCCAGCTGGGTATTGGGAGTGTGGTCTAGAGGCGGAAGGCCCCATATCCCATGCCCTGTCCCCAGAGCCAGCCAGTCCCCAGCTCTGGGGCCGGATGGGAGCCGACGCCCCCTAGAGGTGGAAGGTGGCCTGTCCCCTGCTCCAGCTCGCCAGGGCTGGAACATTGTCTGTTTACCTACTGCAGAAAACTTTCTGGCTTCCCAGCAACACGGGGCTGCACCTGTTTACTGCTGTCCATGCCAGCGACCCCGGGGCCCCGTGCTGAGGAACCATTAATGGGATCGATTTGTTCCCTCTGCGTCACACAAACACCTCCCTGTAGGCAAGCGATGCATGTCAGCATGGCCCTGGGTTGGGGAGAGCAGTGGGATCCAGTGGTTAGAGCAGGGGGGCTGGGAGCCAGGACTCCTAGGTTCTACCCCAACTCTGGGAGGGGAGTGGGGTCTAGTGGTTAGAGCGGGGGGGACAGAGCCAGGATTCCTGGGGTCTATACCTGGCTCTGGGAGGGGAGTGGTGACTAGTGGTTAGAGCAGGGGGGCTGGGTGCCAGGACTCCTGGGTTCTGTCCCCAGCTCTGGGAGGGCTGTGAGATCTAGTGGTGAGAACAGGGGGTTTCAGGCAATCCTTATAGCTCTGGGGGATGTGAGATCTGCCCCGCCCCCAGCCAGGATGTACAGAAGCAGGAGTGGACGAAGCCACAAGTCTTGCTCTGGTTCGTGCCAATGAACCTGCACGCGACCCCATCTCCCGGCATCCCACGGGGACCCGTCTCTGTCAGGGAGACAGGTTTGCTTTAGTGACGAGCTGGCTGCGCTCCCGGCCCTGGGACAAGCGTCCCTCATGGCCGAGGGCTCCAGATGCTGAAGGGCCTGTCAGCCGCCCTCCTGGAGAACGACCTTGAAACAGATCAGGGTGTGCCGTGCCGTGTGTGTGTGTGTGATCCTGGGACCCCTGAGATCGCTGCTCGGGGGGGATCTCTGCTGCCCCCTGCAGGAGGAGCTGAGCCCTGTTCTGGGTCTGTGTGTGCGTGCACCGATCCTTTGGTGTGACCATGATGTGTGTGTGTGTGTGTGTGCACACCTGCCTTTCAGAGAGCAGCACTTCACACTCCTGGCAGGAGTTTGCTTCACTAAGGACTGTCTCTGGCCGTGTGCCTGGGCATTGCCTGGCCTAGCGGGGCCCTGATCTCCCCCGGGTCAGGGACTGTCTCTCATAGCAGGGCCTGGATCCTTAACCCTCCTAGCACCCAGTGGCGGGGAGTCCCATGGGTTAATGATGTGCTGTGTGGCAAATCTGTTTCTTTCTTTCAGCCTTTAGCATGTTGTGTAAAACCGGCTGCTTTTCTGCCCCAGACTCCCGCTCTCCAAAGCGCTTAGGGAAGGAGGTTTATTGTGATTTTCTTATTTTTCTGCACATTGGCCCCTAGCAGCCTTTAGATCCATTCCTGGAAATTGGGAAGTGCTGTTTGGCTTTAACGTCACACAACCAGCAGATTGGCCATCCCCGCACCATTAGCGCCGACGCCGGGCGGAGTCGCTGGGTGACTGGGGAGGGACAAAGGGCTGAGAGATTAGACACCCCTGGATGTTAGAGACGCCTGAGTACAATGAAGATCCAGCCCAAACCCACAGAGAGATATGCGGCGCCAGGACCCCGGGGTTCTGTCCCCAGCTCTGGGAGTGCAGGGGGGGTCTAATGGCTGGGACTGGCAGAGAGAAGCCCGGCTTCCACTTGTACTGGTGGCTTTATTTGGATATTTGGCAACTACGGCTGTGTCCAATACAATAGAGCTGGGGATAGAACCCAGGAGTACTGACTCCCAGCCCCCCTGCTCTAACCACTAGACCCCACTCCCCCCCCCCCCCCGAGCCAGGGAGAGAACCCAGGAGTCCTGGCTCCCAGCCCCCCCTGCTCTAACCACTAGCTCCCACTCCCTTCCCAGAGCCAGGGAGAGAACCCAGGAGTCTTGACTCCCAGCCCCCCGCTGCTCTAACCACTAAACTCCACACCCGCGGATAGAACCCAGGAGTCCTGGCTCCTAGTACCCCCCTGTTCTAGCCACTAGACCCCACTCCCCTCCTAGAGCTGGGCACAGAGCCCAGGTATCAATGTTGATCCAATTGAGCCGTACCCGTGTGGCATTGCTGTGTGGCTGTTCCCCGGTTGCCCCACCCCAGAAGTGGCTGCATCTCAGTGTCTTGTCACCAAATCTGATCAGCTGCTGCCTCAGTAGTACCCGAAAGCTTTTCCCCGTCACCGCAGGGCAGGTTGGGGCAGAGCAGATCTGGGTTTGGTGGTTTGTGGGGGGCTGTAACCCCCATTTTACCAGGGTCCCCTCACCAGGTGAGGGGCATTGGGCCAGGTCCACATGGGGGGTAGGGGCGAAGGGCAGTGCAGGTACATTTAGGCTCTGAGGTGCTGAGCTGAGCAGAGGGTCTGGCCGGTGTGACTGCGGCCCAGAACCCTGGGCACTAGCCGGCATTTCTTCCTGGTAGTTTAAAGCCAGTGGGGCCTAGTGGTTAGAGCAGTGGTGGGGGGCTGGGAGCCAGGACTCCTGGCTTCTCTCTCCAGCTCTGGGAGGGGAGTGGGGATCTAGGGGGTCAGAACGGGGGGGGGGGGGGGGCTGGGAGCTCTGCTTCAGGAGGGTGGGAAGTGAAGTTCCCCTGTGTGGTCCGTACCAGACGCCAGCGTCCGTGAAGCCTGTTCCACCGACCAGCCACTCCCCCAGGCTGTCAGAGCCCCCAGCGCTTCACCCCTCACCCATTCGGGGGAAGGGAAATTGGGTTTCCTACTTAGATTCCCCAGATCAGGATGATGAGAAAAGCCCTCCCACGCCAGCAGCTAATCTCCCCTCATTAGATCCATCCATCAGCCTGTCCAGCTGCTGTTTTCGCTAGCTAGCTCTGCATGCACCCCAGCTCTGCCGGTGCCCCTCAATCCCGACCTGCAGCCTCCTGGCAACCCAGCCCTGGGCTCCCCACACCCCCTCAGCCGTGCCCAGATCCCCTGCACGCTGCCCCTCACTGGCCTGCCAGGGCTGGGCGTGTACCTCCCATCCTGAGCCGAGCATCTCGTCACCTTCCTAATGGCTGCGACTCAGAGTGTGTCTACGCTGCGATTGCACACCGGGTGTAGACATGCCCTAAATCGTCCTCTAAGCAGGTGCCCGCCATTAGCGGCTGGGCTGGGGCCGCCAGTTCCTGGATCTACAGTGCAACCTCCTCTAGGGCTGGAAGACGTAAGGGGATACTAGCCTACTATATCTGCCAGGTAACGGAGCGACTCTCTTAGCTCACGTGGGCTGTGCTGTTGATCTAGAGGCCCAGGGTTCGAGCTCTGCTGACGGCCTGTGGCCAGGGAGTTGTTGCATGAGGCTATGTGGGTACAGTGTGGAGTTGGTGCCCTCTAGAGGGGAAAGGCCCAGTGTTCCATTCCCTGCCCCACCCCGAGCCAGCCAGTCCCCTGCCCTGGGGCCAGATGGGAGCTGGTGCCCCCTAGAGGGGAAAGGTCCCATTCCCCACCCTCCTGAGCTAGCCAGTCCCCTGCCCTGGGTCTGGATCGGAACCAGCGCCCCCTAGGGGGGAAAGGCCCCATGCCCCATTTCTGGAGCCAGGGTAAAGCAAATGTATTATTTGATCCCCGCTGATTTCCGAGGGAAATGCCAGCTCAGAACGGAGCCGTTCTGGAGTAGCAGCAGGTGGGCTTGGCATTGGGGGGCCAGGAGCAGAGATTGGGGGCTGGGATGAAAAGAGGGAAGATTTATTTCCCCTGATAAGAGCAAAGAGAGAGAGAACCACGGAGCAGCAGGTCCTTTATTCCATGAGGGCGCCACCCGGCCGCCTGACCCCAGATTGGCACCACTGACCCGCGGGTTTTAGGGCATTTTGGAGGCCCCGTTGCTAAAACAGGAGTTTTGTTCAACCTTAATGATGCAGTTACAAGCTGATCTTGGTACTTGGCCTGCCGCTCAGGCAGAGAGGAAGGGAGGGCCTGGGGGAAACTGAGGCACAAAGTGACTTGCTCAAGGTTACACAGGGAGTATAGGGCAGAGCTGGGAATAGAACTCAGGAGTCCTGACTCCACCTGCCCACCCCCCAACACTTTAACCACTAGACCTCACTCCCCTCCCAGAACTGGGATATAACCCAGGAGTCCTGGCTCCCAAGGGCCGGGTTAGCCTGTTTATTCTCCTAGCTAGAGAGGCGCCCGCGGGGGCCCCGCGTCCTCTCCCCCAGCCCTTCGGGAGGGAGGCGTGGGGCGTTCCGATGGGCAGAGCTCCGTTCAGCTGCCGTGTCGTCTCCTAGCGGAGGAAGGGCCGTGGGAAAGTGTGGGGTTGTTGGCCCGCAGTTTGCAGGCAGGGTTGGGGGGATCTTGCATTGCCGCGGTTCCCACGTTCTCACCCGCTGCGCTCGACTGTCTGACAGATAAGGGAGAGGAGAGCTGGCCAGGCCAATCTGGGGCATGCAAATGCGCCGGCTTCAAAGAACACAGATAAGCAATGTACACACATGACCTGGGCTGCCCTGCCTCACAGCGCCCCCTAGCGCCGCTCTGGGGCATTGGGGCAGCCCTGACTGCCAGGGGAGAGCCCCACCCTGCCCCCTGCAGCACAGCGCCCCCTAGCGCCACGTTGGGGCCAGCCCTGACTGCCAGCAGAGAGCTAGTGTAGTTAATGCAGCGGGAGAGCGACCACGGGATGAGAATTAAGCCCCCAGGCCAGTCACGGGAACTGAGTGACTCAGGCACTATTCCGGAAAGATGAGCCAAGCCCCTGGATTGAGTTAGGCCGTTATTACGCGGGGGAAGAGACACCTTGTAACTGACCCGCTGTCTGTCTCTTGGGAGACAATTTGTTCCCTAAACCTGCAACGAGACACTCAAGAGCTCCTGATGTATCAATGCAGACAGCGGCCTGCCAGTGCTGTCCCCAGCTCTAACCTGTATTCTCTCACCATCAGGGACAGAACCCAGGAGTCCTGGCTCCTAGCTCCCTGCTCTAACCACTAGACCCCGCTCCCCTCCCAGAGCTGGGGATAGAACCCAGGAGTCCTGGCTCCCAGCGCCCCCTGCTCTAAACACTAGACCCCACTCCCCTCCCACAGCTGGGGATAGAACCCAGGAGTCCTGACTCCCAGCCCCCCTGCTCTAACCACTAGACCCCACTCCCCTCCCACAGCTGGGGATAGAACCCAGGAGTACTGGCTCCCAGCCCCCCTGCTCTAACCACTAGACCCCACTCCCCTCCCACAGCTGGGGATAGAACCCAGGAGTCCTGGCTCCCAGCCCCCCCTGCTCTAACCACTAGACCCCACTCCCCTTCCAGAGCTGGGGATAGAACCCAGGAGTCCTGGCTCCCAGCCCCCCTGCTCTAACCACTAGACCCCACTCCCCTCCCACAGCTGGGGATAGAACCCAGGAGTCCTGGCTCACAGCCCCCCCTGCTCTAACCACTAGACCCCACTCCCCTTCCAGAGCTGGGGATAGAACCCAGGAGTCCTGGCTCCCAGCCCCCCTGCTCTAACCACTAGACCCCACTCCCCTCCCACAGCTGGGGATAGAACCCAGGAGTCCTGGCTCCCAGCCCCCCCTGCTCTAACCACTAGACCCCACTCCCGGAGACAGAACCCAGGAATCGGCGCTGATCCAGTTCCCCAGCATCAGGCGAGCTGTCCCTGTGCAGCTTCGCATCCTGGGGCACTGGGCACAGTCTCAGCCCCCCCCACCCCTTGCAGTGGGGTGGGAGGAGGGGGCTACATTGGCAGGGGGTCAAAAAAGGTACTTGGGGTGTCCTGGTTGTGTGTGTCTGCTGGGCTCTGCTCTGTGTGTGTGTGTGTGTGTGTGTCTCTGTCCCTGCTGCCCCCTGCTGAAGGGGCTTGTTCCTGCTCTGTGTGTGTGTGTGTTGCCTCCTGCTGGAGGGGCTGGGCCCAGCTGTGTGTGTGTGTGTGTGTGTGTGTGTGTCCCTGCTGCCCCTTGCTGGAGGGACTGGGCTCAGCTCTGTGTGTGTATGTGTGTTTGTGTCCCTGCTGCCCCCTGCTGGAGGGGATGAGTCCTGCTCTGTGTGTTAGCCCTGCCCCCTGCTGGATATGCTGCATCAGACACTGCTCGGTGTGTGCACACACGGATGCATCCCTGGCAATGCACGACCCTTTCTGTGCATTCCCGGCTAGGAGGGGCTGCCTGGTGACGCCGCCGGTTTGGGGCGGGGGCAACGGAAGTGCATGGGGGGTGCATGTCAAGGGGGGGAGGGGGAATGAGCTCCCCCCATGGCCAAGAGAGAGCGATGGGGCTGGGGAGAGCAGGGGCAGACACATCTGGGCTAGGGCTGTTCGGTTCCCCCAGGGTTGTCATGCCCCAGCCGTGCTCCAGTGGGGAAGGAGGGAGGGGTGCGAGCGGCTGCCAAGGCTGGGCCACTAAAGCAGGTTTGATAGCCAAGCAAAATACTTCGCTGGCCACTCAGATCTCAGCCCCTGAGCCAGCCAGTCCCTGTCCTGGGGCTGGATCGGAGCCGGCGCCCCCTAGAGGGGAAAGGCCCCATGTCCCGTTCCCTGCCCCCACTGAGCTAGCGCCCCCTAGAGGGGAAAGGCCCCATGTCCCACGCTGACCCTGTCGCCGCTCTCTCCCCAGCATGGCCCCGCAGCCCGAGGAGCGCGCCCTGTACCTCTCCATCTACCTGCTGACCATCCTGACCGGCTTCCCCACCAACCTGCTGGCCCTGCACGCCCTCATCCGCAAGCTGCGGTGCAAGGCCACCCCCAACTGCATCCTCCTGCTCAACCTCACCCTCTCTGACCTCTGCTTCCTGGCCTTCCTGCCCTTCAAGGTGGCCGAGGCCCGGGCTGGGCGCTGGCCACTGCCCGCCTTCCTCTGCCCCCTCAGCGGCCTCTTCTACTTCAGCACCATCTACTCCAGCACCCTCTTCCTGACGGCCGTCAGCGTGGAGCGCTACCTGGCCGCGGCCTACCCCATCCGCTACAAGCTGCGCCGCCGGCCCGCCTACGCCGCCCTGGCCAGCCTGGGCCTGTGGCTCTGCTCCTTGGCCCACTGCAGCATCGTCTACGTGACCGAGCTGCAGCCAGGCGGCGGGCCGGCCAACGCCACCAGCGCCTCCTCCAAGGACCTCTGCTACGATGACTTCACCCCCAGCCAGCTGCGGGTGCTGCTCCCCATGCGCCTGGAGCTGGGCATTGTCCTCTTCCTGGTTCCCTCCTTGCTCACCTCCTTCTGCTACTGCGGCTTCGTGTGGGTGGTGGTCTCCTCGCCCCACATCCGCCGGGGGAAGAAGCAGCGGGCCGTGGGCTTGGTGGCAGCCACCCTGGCCGTCTTCATCGTCTGCTTCACGCCCTACAACGTCTCCCACGTGGTGGGCTTTGTCCAGCGGGCCAGCCCGTCCTGGCGGGACAAGGCTCTGCTCTTGAGCACCTTCAACGCCAGCCTGGATCCCGTCATCTTCTACTTCTCCTCCTCCGCCGTCCAGCACTCCTGCCGCAGGTTCCTGGCCCGGCTCTGGGGCGTCTGCTCCCTGCCCCCCTTGGCCAGGAAGGTCTTCTACCGCCGAACAGAGAAACTGACACTGGGACCACCCCAGGAGCAATGCAGAGGCCTTGGGGGCGACCAGGTTTGCTGCTCCAAGCTGTGATGCCAGCAGTCACCCACCCTCGGCCCCCAGAGACTGACTCGACTGTGGGGCAGGACTCCTGGGTTCTATCCCTGGTGCTGGGGTCCAGTGGGTTGGAGCATGGGGCTGGGAGTCAGGACTCCTGGGTCCTCTTCCCAAATCCACATCTTCTCAGCGCTGCCCTCCCTCCCCCACTGCTCAGGATCCCCTCTCTGGGGCCAGGACCAAGCTGGAAAGCCCCAACCTCATGACACGCTCAGGTCAGAACTGGAACCCGCCGCTGAGCCATTTCTAGGCCCCATACCCCAGTCCCTTCTGCATCAAAGGCCTCTGCCGTTCACTGTGTCGAAGGAATCCCTGCCCTGCGAGGCTGAGCAGACAGAGCCCAGATCTCGTGGCCTGCTGCGTGACCCCATGCAAGTCACTTCCTCACTCTGTGCCTCAGTTTCCCCCGCTGTACAGTGGGGATAATGCCACTGACCTGTAAAGCATTGTGGGATTTAGGGACGAAGAGCTGGCTACTGGGACATCATCATCCTGGGACAAATCGGGTGCCTTCCTGTTGCGATTATTAGCAACACGGCCTTCCTCTCACGGATCCTCTGCTGGGACTCAAACCCTCCACCTCAGTACCAAAACACACACCTCTGCCTCCTGCCGCAAGGCAGCGCTGTGGTGGGTGGCCGCCCGCAGTGCACCTCCATAGCAAGAGGGGGCGACAGAGAGCGCTGGCTCTCATGGATCGCGGCGGTGGGAGGCGTCCTGCTGGCAGTGCGTGGCATGGGTTTGTGCAGTGTGAGACTGCAACGCCTCCCTCTGGCGGAGTCGCTGGGTACTGCAACGCCTCAGGCACCTCCACCCCCCCCTGGTGGACTCTCGTGGAAATGCATCCCACTGGTGGCCTCATCTCAAACTTTGATCATCCATTTTGCTGCTACCCCCGGATTTGTCCCCATCTGTGAGTAGGTGTCCAGCGAAAGGTGCCTCATTAGTCTCTGTAATCATGGCAAGGAGAAGTTAATTAAAGTGGCCGACGCAGGGCATTGAAGCAAGAGGCTTGGAGTCAATCAGGGGCCACTGGTTTCTATCCTGGAGAATGTGACATGGTCTGGTTATTGAGGAGATAATGGAGTGTGTGAATGGGGCAGAGAGAGATAATGGTCCACCTACAAACAGGACCGGTTAGCATGAGGAGGGGCTGGGAATCAGGACTCCTGGGTTCTATCCCAGCTCTGGGAGAGGTGCAGAGTCTAGTGGTTAGAACGGGGGCTGGGAGTCAGGTCACCTGGGTTCTCTTCCTAGCTCTGCCCTTGCTCGCCTGTATCTTATCCCATATCTATGCCTCATTTTTCTCCCCCCTGTACAACGTGGAGAATTGTATTGATCCAGCCCCCGGAACAATAATAACATTTAATTAGCTAATGTTTGCAAAGCACTCCATGTACCTGGCTGGGAGACAGGAATAAACCCTCCACCCTGAGTGCGAAAGGACTTTGAAACAAGCGATGACTGGCAGCTTCGCAATATACGGGAAATCTTGTTAGTATACAGAGGGGAAACTGAGGCACAGAGCATGTACAGGACTTGCCCACATTGACACAGGAATGGAACCCAGGAGTCCTGGCTGCCAGCCCCCTCTCCACTAATCACTAGATCACACCATTTCCATGCAATGTGTAAAGTGGACTCAACTCCTATAGCTTGAGGGACAGACCCCCAGCTGGGGTCAATGGGCCTGTCACAGACTCCGAGGTTGTGCCCATTCTTGGCCCCGTACGGTCCCTGGGGGGGAACCCCCTTCACTGCGACAGCCCTTCTCAGGGGTGCACTCTCTCTCGGGGGTTAAGCCCCTCCGCCGCCTGGAACTGCACCTCTCTGAGCCTTAGCACGTCTGTCTCTCGCCGTGGGCCCCCTCAGGGAGTCCCCTCGCTCTGGACCCCCGGGGCCTCCACTCCCAGAGGGAATAATGCCACCCTGTTCTCTAGACCAGAGCGACTCTCAGCCAGTGTAACACAGGAGGGTTTATTGAGCGTCTGAACACAGCACAGGAAACTCTCCGTTCCTCAGGCCTGGCCTCCATCAGCACCGTACATCTAAGTGTCTCCTGCATCCAGGTGGGCTCTGCCTGCTCTCTCCATCCAACCCAGAGACCCCTGTCCTTTGTCCTCCGTCCCAGGTAAACAGGTCGCTGAGGCCCTCTCTCTTCAGTCCTTTGTTCCCCTCTGGCTGGAACTGGTTGGTCATCACCGGGGTCCTCTCTCAGCCCTTTGTCCTCCCACTGGGGTGGGTCTCTTAGTCTCCAGGTCACCATTTGTTAGGGTTCCCCATCTCTAGGCCATTGTCCGGGGGTCCCGGCCGCTAGGCGAGGTCACACCTGGTCCTCTGCAACAACAAACCCTCTCCCACCACCTTGCCAAACATGCAGCACACCGGGAAACTGAGGCGCGCACACGCTATTCATGTAAAACACTACAAAAATCCCCAACTTCGTCACAGGGCCGTAGTTCCATTGGGGTCAATGGGGACAGATCTCTGGTGCCAATCAGCCACATCGACGCTGATTTGTCACCAGCTGGGGATCTGGTCATTTATGTCTCCTCCCAGCTGAGGAAGTGGCACAACCTCTGATTTCCGCGCTAAGGGCTGTTTGGAAATTAATTTATCTGGAGAACCAGGCAACCTCGAGGGTTTAGATAAGAGCGTGGCACTGAAACCTGACTGCTGGGAGGGCACAAGGGAAGCAGGGCTATGTTCGGCTTGTTTCATCTGATAAGGGCTTTATTAACAGCCGCCACCATCTCCACTGGAGCAGAAGAGGGCGGAACAGTTTAGACATCAGTACAGGCCCCACAGCGCTCTGCTGCGTGAGCCACTGGAGGAAGGCTGCAGTAGTAGGCTGTTATCCCATTATGGAGGGCTAAAGGACTCACCTCATCAGCTGGCAGGAGTAGTAGGCTGTTATCCCCTTATATCAGCCAACACAACAGAGAGGGTGTGCCCGGCGCCAAGATGCAGCCACCTCTGGGGCGGGGCAGCTGGGGAAGAGCCGCACAGCCATGCTGCAGGGGGTTGTGAGATGGCATTTGGCCAGGACGCCAGGGTTCACGTCCTGATTCCTGCAGACCGTGCCAGGGAAGCATTGCGCACTGGGATTCCCGGGGCTGTCAGGCGGTGGGATGCTAAGCAGCACACAGGCAAGGGACAGCTGGCTGGCCGCAGTGCGGAAGGAGGAGCCCTGGCTGCAGCGGGAATGCGAAGGCTGCCAGGAATGTGCCAGCCACAGCGCGGACACTGATCAGGGGTGGGCACAGCTCAGCCTGGGCGTGCCAGAGCAGGGGCAGTGGGGGTGAGGGCAGGAGGAACTGAACCTCTAGGGGACACCCTCATCCACTCTGCCTGAGACATCACTCTCCCCCTGACCCCCCAGCCCCCGCCTGCCACCCCCCAGACGTTCACCCTCAGCCTCTCACCCTGGACTCCCTGTGAGTCACAGGGAGGCTGGAAGCCAGGACTCCAGGGTCCTCTCTCAGCTTAGGGCGGGGAGTGGGGTCTAGTGGTTAGAGCGGGCATGGAGTGGCTGGGAGCCAGGACTCCTGGGTTCTCTCTCAGCTCTGGGAGGGGAGTGGGGTCTAGTTGTTAGAGCTGGGGGAGGGCTGGGAGCCCGGACTCCTGGGTTCTCTCTCAGCTCTGGGAGGGGAGTGGGGTCTGGTGGTTAGAGCGGGGGAGAGGAGGGGAGTCAGGACTCCTGGGTTCTCGCTCAGCTCTGGGAGGGGAGTGGGGTCTGGTGATTAGAGCGGGGGAGGGGAGGGGAGCCAGGACTCCTGGGTTCTCTCCCCATCTGCATGACCCAGGCCAAGTCCTTTCCCCCTCTCCGAGTCTCAGTTCCTTCTATTGCCCGAGCCCCCCTGAATCCAAGCAGCTGGTGCAGCTCCTGGCGATGGGGAGCCCATGGAAGGGCGCCCTCTGGTGGTGAATCCCAGCACTGACCGGACCGGTTCCTTCTGTGACAGGGCCTCACCCCCCTGGAGCGGGCGGCGTCGCCCTAGGCCGGGCCTCAGCCAGGCTAGAAGGAAGGACCACGAAGAAAGGGGGCGTGAGCGTGGCTAGGAGTCCAGCAGGTCTGCAGCGGACCCTCCCATCTCTGTGTCTGGCCCCTGGCATCTAACCCCCTGGGAGGGGCTCCTGCCTCAGTCGCCCCAGAGACCCACCGCAGGGAGCCTTGCTTTGGGTGCATGTGAGAGACAGCGACGGCACCCCCTAGAGGGGAAAGGCCCCGTGTCCCAGTCCCCCGCCCTAGGGCCGGATCAGAGCCAGCGCCCCCTAGAGGGGAAAGGCCCCATGTCCCAGTCCCCCGCCCTAGGGCCGGATCAGAGCCAGCGCCTCCTAGAGGGGAAAGACCCCGTGTCCCAGTCCCCCGCCCTAGGGCTGGATCAGAGCCAGCGCCTCCTAGAGGGGAAAGACCCCGTGTCCCAGTCCCTCGCCCTAGGGCTGGATCAGAGCCAGCGCCCCCTAGAGGGGAAAGACCCCGTGTCCCAGTCCCCCGCCCTAAGGCTGGATCAGAGCCAGCGCCCCCTAGAGGGGAAAGGCCCCGTGTCCCAGTCCCCCGCCCTAGGGCCGGATCAGAGCCAGCGCCTCCTAGAGGGGAAAGACCCCGTGTCCCAGTCCCCCGCCCTAGGGCCGGATCAGAGCCAGCGCCCCCTAGAGGGGAAAGACCCCGTGTCCCAGTCCCTCGCCCTAGGGCTGGATCAGAGCCAGCGCCTCCTAGAGGGGAAAGACCCCGTGTCCCAGTCCCCCGCCCTAGGACTGGATCAGAGCCAGCGCCCCTTAGAGGGGAAAGACCCCGTGTCCCAGTCCCTGCCCAACTAGGGTCTCCCTCCCCTTCCCTGTCTTTGGGATCCGATGCCCTTTGGCATTTACCCTACAGAGTTTGAAGGGGCCCGGAGGGCCGGGGGGGGGGGGGGCAGGAGTCTCTTACCAGCCAGCCCCATGCCCAGGCTGAGCACCCCCAGGAGGGCTATTTTCAGGAGGTTGAGGCCAGCGATCAGGGAGGGGGGGTCCTGGCGCTGCGGGTCTGGAAGGGGAAAGCCCCAGAGTTAAGGATGCAGGGGACACCCGGATCCCTGCGGAGTCCAGGGCCTGCAGGTCTCTCCCCAGGCAGATGAGCTGTACCGAGCACATGGGGCTGATGCCCCGCGCCTTCCCCTCTCCTGCTGGTACCCACCAGCCCTGCAGCCTCTCCTGAGGCAAACGCCCCGGCCTGTCACTCTGTGAGACGCTTTGCATCTAGCCAGCAGCCTCGAATCCTCCCAAAACCTTTTCCCATCACCACCATTGTTCCCTTGCCCTGCGGGACTCCCCGCTACTGGACATGAGCGGAGCCAGCCCGCGGGACTCCCTGGCACTGGACGCAAGCAGAGGGAACCTATGGGACTCCCCTCCACTGGACACAAGCAGGGGGAACCCATGGGACTCCCCACTACTGGATATGAGAGGGGCCAGCCCGCAGGACTCCCCGCTACATGAGAGGTTTTGGTCTCCCCCTACTCACCATAGGTGTAGTCAGTGCTGAGAGGATTCTGCAGGGACGGGTGCACCACCTGACAGGTGTAGGTGGCTCTGGGCCCCGATGAGGGTAAGTCCAGGGTGATGGAAGCCTGGAGGGGTCCGGTCGGGTCCCCACACTCCTGCAGTGGCTGGGTTGGGGGCAGACGGACACTCCCTTGGTACCAGGCGAGCCGGGCAGGTGGGGGGTAGAAACCAGCGGTTCTGCAAACCAGGGTCCATTTCGACTCCGGCTTCGGGTGGAACTGGAGGAAAACAACTGGGTGGGAGGGTCGGGCTGGGGTGGAATGGGACAGACAGATGGGGGAGGGGGAGACAGACAGACCAACAGAGCGGGAGAAAAATAATCAAACTGACACATCTTGGGAAAGAGTCATAAAGACATTGCAAGAGTGAAATGGGACACGGGCCCTTTCCCCAGTAGGGGGTGCCAGCTCCAACCTGGCCCCAGGGCAGGGGACTGGCTGGTTCTAATAATAATATAATAATAAATGGAGATATCCTATCTCCTAGAACTGGAAGGGACCTTGAAAGGTCATCGAGTCCAGCCCCCTGCCTTCACTAGCAGGACCAAGTACTGATTTTGCCCCAGATCCCTAAGTGGCCCCCTCAAGGCTTGAACTCACAACCCTGGCTTTAGCAGGCCAATGCTCAAACCACTGAGCTATCCCTCTCACATGCCTGGAGCAGCTCTCATCCCCCCAGCAGGGGGCAGCACAGACACACAAACCAGTTCTCATCCCTCCAGCAGGGGGCAGCACAGACACACAGAGCAGTTCTCATCCCCTCCAGCAGGGGCCAGCACACACACAGAGCAGTTCTCATCCCCTCCAGCAGGGGGCAGCACACACACAGAGCAGTTCTCATCCCTTCCAGCAGGGGGCAACACACACACACACACACACACACACACAGAGCAGTTCTCATCCCTGCAGCCTTCCCCGAAGGACTCAGGCAGGGGCCCTTACCATAAACACGCAGCTGGGTCCCGTTGCCTCGTGCCTCCCCGGTGCCCCACAGCAGCACCCGGCAGACATATTTCCCAGCATCCTCCAGGCTGACGTTGGTGATGGCCAGGGTCCCTTCCCCTCTGTGCAGGAAGGTGTCGGGATAGGCCAGCCTGAAACGGGCTCTCAGGGGCACAGCGGCCTCTCCTCCCGGCCCGCCTCGGGACCAGGAGACGGCGCCCTTGTCCGGGGACAGGCCCCGGGAGAAGGTGCAGTTCAGGGTGGCATTGTCTCCCCGGATGACGCCCACCTCGGACGGAGACTGCACCACGGTGAAGTTGGCATCTGTGCAGAGACACAAGCATGGGGAGGGGCTACAGCAGGGTCCTATGGAACTCCCCGCCACTAGATGTTAGTGGGGTGTTTCTGTGGGACTCACTGCAGCATATTAGTGCATTTTCCTCATGGGACTCCTGGGTTCTATCCTTGGCTCTGGGAAGGGACTGGGGTCTAGACCCCTCAGGGGGTCACAAGGTTATGTGTGTGGGGGGTTAATTTATAAGGGAGGATTGCACTCATAGGTCGCACTCATAGATTTGCTATGTGAAAGGGGTCACCGGTACAAAAGCTTGAGAACCAGTGGGTTAGAGCAAAGGGGAGGGGCTAGGAATCAGGACTCCTGGGTTCTAGCCCTGTCTCCGTGTGACCTTGGGCGAGTCACTTAACCACATCATGCCTCAGTTTCCCCATTGTGTCACTTCCCTAGCTGCATACTTGAGCTGGGAGCAGGGATTTCTGTGCCAAGGGCTCTCAGCTGCCTGCTGGGCTCTTACGCAGAAAGAACAGAAACACCCCCCCCCCCCCCCCGCCACACACATTAAATGTTTGTGCTCATGTCTCACTCTCATCCGGTTTAGTTCAAGGGAAGCTGGCGTCAGGCCAAGCCAGGTAACGAGGCCATTGGGAGCAGGCAAAGCGAGACTCAAACCCGAACGGCGCAGATCTCACTAATGGGCTAATTGCCACGCTGGCTACACGCCAGTGGATTACACAGCTCCGGCGGTGATTTGGGGGGGGGAATTGCAAACACAGAAGGGGGGAAACTAGGGACACACACAGCCCCCCCCTCCCCCGCATCTGGCTTCTGGCACTGACTGCAGAGTGGCCAGCCAGCCTACCCTCACCCCCAGCTCAGCTGTGCCCAGCGTCCCCCCATGGGTCACAAACATCGAGGGATGGAAAAGTGCGGGGAGAAGAGGGCATAGAGAAAGCCCCTGGCATGGAGGGAGAATCAAGGATCCTGCTTTGGGGGAGGGCAGGGGGGAATGGGGGTCACACGGAGCCCCTGGCATGGAGGGAAGGAAAACGGGGGGACGACAAACAGAGCCCCTCACATGGGGGAGAGGGAAATGGGGGGCACAGAGCCCCTGGCATGAGGGGAGGGGGAACCCAAACGTGGCAGAGGAAGAAGTAGGAGGTACACAGAGCCCCTGGCATGGGGGGAGACTGGGGGCCCCTGGCATGTGACAAACAGGAGGTACCACAGTCTAGCAGCTGCTCCCCAGTGGCTGTGTTTGGGTGCCTCACCCTGGCCCATGTGCTTTTAAGCTTCCCTGGGTCTCATTCGGCCCCAGCCTGTGCAGCTTTCCTTGGCCTCCCGACACCCTGGGGGCACGTCGGGTGCCCGGGTATGCCAAAGGGCTCCAAGCCCCAGCAGGCTCAGCTTTCACCGGAGCCGTCGATCCCACCAACTTGTCTAGTGCAGACCGGGGAACTGCCCTCAGAACAACGGCAGCGCCCCCCAAAACAAGCGCACGCCTGCACGCGCCCCCTGCCTCAGTTTCCCCACCATGCCAGAGCATGAGCTGGGGCTGGGGGCCTTTCCGCATTCTGCTGCCTTCTTATCCCCAGCCGCTGCTGGCCCAGCGGAGGTGCAAGCTAGCGAAACTCTTAACCCCTAAGTGGCTGGGGGGAAATGGGTGTTTACACACCCCATGTTCCCCCAACCCCCTGCAGCAGGAGCGGACGATCAATGTGCCCCTGACCAGCAGCCTGACGCCCCGCCCACCCCCGATCAGCACACAGCCCCCCCTCAAAGGAAGCAGCGAGCGACCCGGGGAGCTGGGGCAGGTATGGACACGGGGCAGGGCGGCCCAGTACCAGGGTTAGATCCCCAGGGGTTAACTGGCCCCGCAATGGCTCACTCCAGGCGGTCGGCAGCTGTGGGAGGCGAGTGCTGCCCCCGTCTCACTTTGTTTTCCTGCTTGGGGATTTTCCACTGTCCCCCCCCCGGCTTCGTCCCCCTGCGAGAACCAGCTCCCCCGGCTCAGGCAGCCTGCTTAGGGTACCCACTGCTGGGCCAGCGCCAAGTCAGAACGGGAACGGCTTCGCTTGTTTGGGCTGCAGCGTCTTCCAGCGGGGGGCAGAGCCGGGTCAGCCCAGGGCTGCATCCCGGCCCACGGGCCTTGCTGCTGCAGTGGTTTCATCACGTGCTCCAGGATGCGTAAAGTGCACGGACACCCCGAGTGATCCCAGGCGGGCACACGGAGCCCCTGGCAGGGGCGAGAACATGGGGACCTGAGCATGGGGGGCAGGGAGGAACAGGGGGCACGCTGGAGCCCCTGGCAGGGGAGAGAACATGGGGACCTGAGCATGGGGGGCAGGGAGGAACAGGGGGCACGCTGGAGCCCCTGGCAGGGGAGAGAACATGGGGACCTGAGCATGGGGGGCAGGGAGGAACAGGGGGCACGCTGGAGCCCCTGGCAGGGGAGAGAACATGGGGACCTGAGCATGGGGGGCAGGGAGGAATGGGGGGCACACGGAGCCCCTGGCATGGGAGAGAACGGGGCCCCTGGCATGGGGGGAAGGGAGGAACTGGGGGCACACGGAGCCCCTAACACGGGAGAGAACGGGGACCCCTGGCATGGGGGGGAGGGAGGAAGGGGGGCCCACAGAGCCTCTGGCACGGGGAGAGAACGTGGTTCACTGGTATGGGGGCAGGGGGCAAAGCAGGGCTTGAGGGAATGGGGCAGCAGAGGGGTATGGGGATGCACACAGAACGCCCGCTGTGGGGCAGGAGAATGGGGGACAATAGTGGGTGAGGGGGGCTATGGGGAAAGAGTGGGGGACCCTAACATGGGGGGAGGGGAGAAGGGGGCAGCCAGAGCCCTTGGTGTGAGGGAGGAGTTGGGGGGGGTTCAGGGAGTCCAAAAATAGAGGGGGAAGGGGCACCTTGGGGGGTGCAATGCGTTCAACCTGCAGAAGTAACACAGAGCACGACCTGCTAGGATTCCCAGCCAGCCGTCCCTGGCACTTCATACCCAGGGTCCTTTGTATCACAATAACAACTAGAAATTCCCCAGACAGCTGCCCAGACACAGCGAGAGACAGACCCTGCCCCAGCTGAGATCAGGGCCCCGTCGTGCCGGGCGCTGCCCAGACACAGTGAGAGACAGTCCCTGCCCCAGCTGAGATCAGGGCCCCGTCGTGCCAGGTGCTGCCCACGCACAGCCAGAGACAGTCCCTGCCCCAGCTGAGATCAGGGCCCCGTCGTGCCGGGTGCTGCCCACGCACAGCCAGAGACAGACCTGCCCCAGCTGAGATCAGGGCCCCATTGTGCCAGGCGCTGCCCACGCACAGCCAGAGACAGGCCGTGCCCCAGCTGAGATCAGGGCCCCGTCGTGCCAGGTGCTGCCCACGCACAGCCAGAGACAGGCCGTGCCCCAGCTGAGATCAGGGCCCCGTCGTGCCGGGCGCTGCCCAGACAGAGAGCGAGAGACAGTCCCTGCCCCAGCTGAGATCAGGGCCCCGTCGTGCCGGGCGCTGCCCAGACACACAGCGAGAGACAGTCCCTGCCCCAGCTGAGATCAGGGCCCCGTCGTGCCGGGTGCTGCCCACGCACAGCCAGAGACAGACCTGCCCCAGCTGAGATCAGGGCCCCATTGTGCCAGGCGCTGCCCACGCACAGCCAGAGACAGACCTGCCCCAGCTGAGATCAGGGCCCCGTCGTGCCGGGCGCTGCCCACGCACAGCCAGAGACAGGCCATGCCCCAGCTGAGATCAGGGCCCCGTTGTGCCGGGCGCTACCCAGACACAGTCAGAGACAGACCTGCCCCAACTGAGATCAGGGCCCCGTCGTGCCGGGCGCTGCCCAGAGACAGTCCCTGCCCTTTCCCAACTAACCAGGCAGCTTTTCAGGGGCAGGGATCATTCTAGCCGGTCAGAGGCTGTTTCTGCAGCTAACTGGCCCGTTCACAACCGAGGGACCTAGAGCGAAGCTGGGCCGAGGTGCCCGCAGGGGCTGGGACCATGAAGGGAGAGATCGCGTCCTGCTGCTTTGCTCCTTCCCTGCCCCGGGAGCAGGGGGGTTGCGTGTTCCCAGTCCCCGCCCGTACGCAGGATCTCCCCATGGAGCAGAGCGACTCCCTCATCGCCCCCTCTGCCGAACAGAAACGGCCCACTCCTGGGGAGCCGCTAAACGATCGTTTCTTTCCCTGCCTGGTCTGCGCCCCTTTGTGCCGGCTTCCCCGTGTCCACATGACGGGCTGACTCGCTCTAACGGGACAGAGCTTCGTTTCAGTGGGACAACTTCTGTGTGCGGACAGGCCAGAGTAGGAGAAATAAACATTTCAGAAGAATTATTCAGTAATTAAATTAATAAAATAAAAATTAAAAAAATAAATTAATAAAAAAATTAAAATCAGTAAAGAAAGAGACATTCAGAAAGAGAAACACAGGGGTCCTGACCCCCCGCCCTACCTCCCACTCCTCTCCCAGATCTGGGGCTAGAACCCAGGAGTCCTGGCTCTCAGCCCCCCAGCTCTAACCACTAGACTCCACTCCCCGCCCAGAGCTGAGGCTAGAACCCAGGCGTCCTGGCTGCCAGCCCCTCTGCGCTGATCACACGGGGGTCTATGGCAGACACACAGCTCCTGTTCCCCCACTCCCGGATGGGGGGGTGCAGTTCTCCCCCACCCCGAGAAGGAAGGTCACTGACCTGTGAAGGAACCTGGACCCCAGGGGAGGAGCTGGACCCACAGCACCAGGCAGCCCAGCTCCAGCCTCATGGTCTTCGCTCGTAGCCGGCAGGGGACTGGAGCGTGGTGGCCCCGCCAGGCAGAGGAACTCCCCGCTGAGCGTCACCTGCTGGGCTAGCCCCACGGCCAGGGAAACGGGGCTGAGAGCCGCGGCTTTGGAGCCAGGACCCCTGTCCCAGCTTGGGAGAGCAGGGCCTGCTGGTCAGAGCAGAGATGGGGGGTCAGGACTCCTGGGTTCTATCCCTAGCTCAGGGAGGGGAGTGGGGTCTAGTGGTTAGAGCAGGGGAGCTGGGAGCCGGGACTCCTGGGTTCAGTACCTGGCTCTGAGAGGGGAGTGGGGTCTAGTGGTTAGAGTAAGGGGTCAGGACAGGGCAGTCAGGACTCCTGGGATCTGTTCCTTACTCAGGTGCTTCTCTTGTGTGTTTGCAGGATTTCTCGCCTTCTTACGGGGGCAGTTCACGAAAACCCACCTGCCTCTGGGACTCCTCCCCCCGGCCTGTTCCTGCCACCAGAACGGCCTCCCTGCACTCAGATGAACTTGGGTGCTGTAGTGAAGCAGTCAGGGGCGTGGGGGAAGCTTCGTGCTGAGCTAGCAGGGGGCTGCGGGTCGGGAGTGAGGGGCTCCGGCAGAGCAGGGGGGTGGGGGGTGGGGAGCCCAGAGCAACTCAGGCCTTATCTCCCTACCTCGCAGGCTGTCAGAGACCTGACCTAATAAAGCGGAGCTGCGAGCGCTGGATTTACACCCTGACAGGATGTGATCAGCCCCCGCCGCAGACAGCACAGCAGGGCAGGGGGCGTGTGGGCTCGGCCGCACAAACCGGGGCCCTGCCTTAGAGGGGACGTGCAGCCCCCAGCTCTGCGGCTCTTCCAGGCGCTGACAATCCCGGCCGCTGTAACCAGACGGGGTCACACCGCGAGTAGGGCTTGTCCTGCTCGTTCTAGGCCAGCAACTACAAGGGGTCCTGAAGCCAGAGGTAGAGAACCCAGGAGTCCTGACTCCCAGCCCCACCTCCACTAGATCCCACTCCCCACCCCATCCCTACCCGGCTCCTCCGTGTGGGGCATTCCCAGATTTGCAGCCCCAGAGCTGGGATCTCGGCCTGTTACTGGAACATGCCTGGTTAACGATTAACCCCTGAACCCGCCTGGGAGCCAGGCATGGGCCAGGGGGCTGGATCTTTGCTTTCTGCCCCTCACCCGCTCCCCGCAGGGTGTCGGAGAAGTGGGGCCACCTGGCCTTTGAATTTTGGGGTGTCTGGTGATCTGGGTCATTTTTAATCCAAAGCTAAAGGGGCAAAGGCCCCCCCCAGCAGTGCTGGCAGGGGATTGGGGAGCAGGGCTGTGATATCACCTCTGTACATGGCATTAGTGAGACTCATGGGGTAACCCAACTAATTCCCAGGGGCAGGGAGTCCCACGAGTTAACCCTGCTAATATCCAGTGACAGGAAGTCCCGAGGTTAACCCCACTAATAGCCAGTGGCAGGGAGTCCTATAGGTTAACCCTACTAAAATCCAGGGGCATGGAGTCACATGAGTTAACCTACTAATACCCAGTGGAAGAGGGTCCCACCTGTTAACAGCACCAATACCTAGTTGCAGGGAGTCCCACAGGTTAACCCCACTAATAGCTAGTGGAAGGAAGTCACATGAGTAACCCACTAATACCCAATATGTTATGGCACGGAGTCTTCCAGGTCTATAACACAAATAGCCAGCTGAAGAGTCCTGTGGTTTAACACCACCAATACCTAGTGGCAGGGAGTCCCGCAGGTTAACCCTGGTAATGGCCACTGGAAGAGAGTCCCATGTGCTAACTGCTCTAGCATCCAGTGGCAGGGAGTCCCATGGGGTTAACCCCCTAAGAAACAGAAGCAGCCCTTGAAATGTGGGCGTGGCTGACAGGTGGCCCTGAGCTCAGTCACTGCCGCGCGCTCCAAGGCCCCGCGCTGGCCCTGCACTGCAGGCGAAGACGCTGCTCAGCATTTCAATAACTGTGTCAGTCTGTGGCCGAGCTCTGGGCCGACGGGGCCGGGGAATCGCACCGCGGGGCTGCGGGCTGGGGCTGTTTATCAGCCAGACCCCAGGCTGAGCTGTCACAGTGCCGGGCGGCCTAGATTCGCTCAGAGATAGCGAGCTCAGCACAGCCCCTTCACTGTGAGCATGAGACAGGGGACAGGGGAGAGGACGGGGCCCAGACCAGGGCCAGCAGCACCTAGACCCTTCTGTGAGGGGTTCACTCCGGGGTACCACCTGGAACTGGGGTACCGCTGAGCCCCCTGACAACCATTCTGGGCTCCCTCTCGCACTGTACTGCTGTGACAAGCTGCAAAGCCCTCCAGCCTGCACTTTCACCAGCATTCACACCCAGCTGCAGTTACCTGCAGGCTGTCTGACCGCCAGCCTCCCAGCCCGGGACCCCAGAGCCGAACCGTCCTGCTCTGGTCAAATCTGGCCAGTATGTGGGTTTAATACCCAGTCCGCTTCTCCCTCAGTGTGAAGAGAACCATGCCCACTTGTAGAAAGCAAGCTGAGATTTTCCCCAGACACCTTAGTTAAACGCACACTGGTTTGGATTAAAACATAAAATAAGTTTATTAACTACAGAAATACAGATTTTAAGTGATTATAAGTGATAGCAAACACCAGGGCAGATTACCTAGTAAATAAACAAAACTGTAAACTGAGCTTAACATACTACATGAATTAGCAAATTCTCACAATGAGTGATAAACAGGCTGGTAGTTTGCTTTGCAGCTTGGGTTTCACAGGTTTTCATACCCAGACTAGAAATCCCTTTAGCCTGGGACCATCACTAACCCCTGTTCGGTCTTTGCCCCTCAGGTGTTTCCAGGTGTGTTGTTGTAGGGAGAGCGAGGTACCGTCCTTGCCCCCTCTTATATCTTCTTCCCACTTGCTGGAAAGCAATTTTGCTGTGACCTGGGTCAAATACTTTAGGTGATTATAAGTGATAGCAAACAGATCAAAGCAGATTACTTGGTAAATAACAAAACCGCAAATTGACCTTAACACATTAGATAATATGCACTAGACTTTGAGATGCCAGGGCAGAAGGGACCATTGTGAACATCTGTCTGACCTCCTGTGTCACATGGGCCTGAGAATGGCCCCCAAATAATCCCTAGAGCGGATCTTTTAGAAAGATGTGCCATCGTGATCTATACATTGTCAGTGATGGAGAACCCACCCCCCACCCCCGCCCTGCTTGGTAAGCTATTCCAGTGATTAGTTATCCTCACTGCTAAAAATCTGTACCTTTCCCGTCTGAATGTATCTAGCTTCATCTTCCAGCCATTGCATCAGGTTACACCTTCTCTGAGAGATTGAAGAGCTCGTTATCAAACATCTAATTCTTCCAAGACTACTCAGAGGTTACAACAGGTGCTTATAAACGACTCCGGGCATGTCACCATGTGACAGAACAGAGCACGGGATGGATTCTATTCTGAGAACATGAGACTGTAGCTGAAACTGTCAATTCTTTTTATTTGATTTTGTTCTTAAACTCCGTCAGGGCAAATGCTGCTCGGCGCTGATCGGACACCCGGCCTCTCCTGTCGCTCGGAGCGGCTGCACTCTGGTCTCAGCGCGTCAGCTCACTCCGTGCTCGGGTGGGGACGGCTCTCCGAGCTGGGAACCATCCCACCAGCTCACAGTGCAGATAATAGAATCATAGACTCAGAGAACATCAGGGTTGGAAGGGACCTCAGGAGGTCACCTAGGACAACCCCCTGCTCAAAGCAGGACCAACCCCAACTCAATCATCCCAGCCAGTCGCTTTGTCAAGCCTGACCTTAAAAACCTCTAAGGATGGAGATTCCACCACCTCCCTAGGGAACCCATTCCAGTGCTTCACCACCCTCCTAGTGAAATAGTGTTTCCTAATATCCAACCTAGACCTCCCCCACTGCAACTTGAGACCATTGCTCCTTGTTCTGTCATCTGCCACCACTGAGAACAGCCGAGCTCCATCCTTGTTGGAACCCCCCTTCGGGTAGTTGAAAGCTGCTTTCAAATCCCCCTTCACTCTTCTCTTCTGCAGACTAAACAAGTCCAGTTCCCTCAGTATTTCCTCAGAAATCATGTGCCCCGCCCCCAACACCCTAATCATTTTCGTTGCCCTCCGCTGGACTCTCTCCAATTTGTCCACATCCTTTCTGTAGCGGGGGACCCAAAACTGGACGCAATACTCCAGATGTGGCCTCACCAGTGCCGAATAGAGGGGAATAATCACTTCCCTCGATCTGCTGGCAGTGCTCCTAGTAATGCCTGGATCTGTCCCCGCCGTAGACAGCACAGCAGGGCAGGGGGCGTGTGGGCTCGGCCGCGCAAACCGGGGTCCTGCCTTAGAGGGGACGTGCAGCCCCCAGCTCTGCGGCTCTGCCAGGCACTGACAATCCCGGCCGCTGTAACCAGACGGGGTTACACCATGAGTAGGGCTTGCCCCGCTCTTTCTAGGCCAGCACACAAGGGGTCCTGACTCGCAGCCCCAGATCCCACTCCCCACCCAGAGCTGGGGCTAGTCCGGACTCCCAGCCCCTCCCCGGCACCCCATGTGGGGCATTCCCAGATTTGCAGCCCCAGAGCCGGGATCTCGGCCTGTTACTGGAACATGCCTGGTTAACGATTAACGCCTGAACCTTCCTGGGTGTCAGGCATGGGCCAGGGGGCTGGATCTTTGCTCTCTGCCCCACACCCGCTCCCTGCAGGGTGGGGTGACCTGGCCTTTGAATTTAGGGGTGTCTGGTGAACTGGGACATTTTTAATCCACAGCTAAAGGCTGTGCTGATGGGACTGGGGAGCAGGCTGTGATATCATCTCTGTACATGGCATTAGTCAGAGTCGTGGGGTAACCCAACTAATTCCCAGGGGCAGGGAGTCCCATGAGTCAAGCCTGCTAATATCCAGTGACTGGAAGATTAACCCCACTGATACCCAGAGGTTAACCCCACTGATACCCAGCAGCAGGGAGTCCTACAGGTTAAACCCACTAATACCCAGTGGAAGGGAGTTACGTGAGTGTCATAAAGAGGAGGGAGAAAACTTGTTCACCTTAGTCTCTAAGGATAGAACAAGAAGCAATGGGCTTAAACTGCAGCAAGGGAGGTTTAGGTTGGACATTAGGAAAAAGTTCCTAACTGTCAGGGTGGGTAAACACTGGAATAAATTACCGAGGGAGGTTGTGGAATCTCCACCTCTGGAGATATTTAAGAGTAGATTAGATAAATATCTATCAGGGATGGTCTAGACAGTATTTGGTCCTGCCATGAGGGCAGGGGACTGGACTCGATGACCTCTAGAGGTTCCTTCCAGTCCTAGAATCTATGAATCTATGAATCTATGAAAAACCCACTAATACCCAATATGTTATGGCACAGAGTCTTCCAGGTCTATACCACAAATATCCAGGGGAAGAGTCCTGTGAGTTAATTCCACCAATACCTACTGGCAGGGAGTCCCACAGGTTAACCCTGGTAATACTCACTGGAAGAGAGTCCCCTGTGCTAACTCCAAAAACACCCAGTGGCAGGGAGTCCCATGGGTTAACCCCCTAACACACAGATACAGCCCTTGAAATGTGGGTGTGGCTGGCAGGTTGCCCTGAGCTCAGTTACTGCCACGCGCTCAGAGGCCCCGTGCCGGCCCTGCACTGCAGGCGAAGACGCTGCTCAGCATTTCAATAACTGTGTCAGTCTGTGGCCGAGCTCCGGGCCGACGGGGCCGGGGAATCGCACCGCGGGGCTGCGGGCTGGGGCTGTTTATCAGCCAGACCCCGGGCTGAGCTGTCACAGTGCCGGGCGGCCTAGATTCGCTCAGAGATAGCGAGCTCAGCACAGCCCCTTCAGTGTGAGCATGAGACGGGGGCAGGGGATACTTTTAGTGGGAAGCACGGGGGTCTAGTGGGTTAGAGTGGAGGGAAGGGGGGGCTGGGAGTCAGGACTCCTGGCTTCTCTCCCCGGCTCTGGGAGGGGAGTGGGGTGTAGGGCGTAGAACAAGAGTGACTGGGACTCTTCCATTGTGTTACCAGAATTACCATTGAGAGGTGTTATCTCAAGCCAATGTCTTAAGTTCTCTGTACTTGCAGTCAGTGGCTCTCTGAGAGGATCCTCACTTTGCAGTCAGTGCTGGCCCCAGTGCCCCAGCATGGCACTAGGGGGCGCTGTGCTGCAGGGGGTGGGTGGGGGGTCTCTCCTGGCAGTCAGGGCTAGCTCCAATGCCCCAGAGCGGTGCTAGGGGGCACTGTGCTGCAGGGAGCGGGGTCGGGCACAGCCCCACAGCAAATGGGCGACAAGCACCTGGCACGTGAGAATAAAGACACAAACTCCACGTCTAGGCAGACACTTTATTGGGGCTGAGCAGGAGGGTTAGCGTCCGCCCTCCCTGAACCCAGTCACTCGGTGCCAGGCGATTTCGGCCCCAGCCTGGCTTGGATCTGCTCCCAGGCAGCACTGGGGAGTCTTGCAGCGCCCGCAGGGTGACCGGCAAAGGGGGTCATGAGGAGCAGCAGAACCCAAAGCCACCGTTCCCAGGACAGCAGTTATAGCAGAAGCGACAAACGAAATCCTGAGCCTTCTGAAAGAGACGGAGAGACTAGAGTGAGGCCTGCCCTTATCTGACCCCCGACTACCTTCTCCCAAGCCGCTTTCCCCTCCCAGAGCTGGGGATGCAACCCAGGAGTCCTGACTCCCAGCCCCCTACGCTAACCACCTGACCCCGCTCCCTGCCTAGATTTTCCAAAACCAATTATTCAGATGTAGGTCTGGAGACACTTTTTGATCTGGAAGGGGAGTGGTTAGCTCAGAGGTTGGGGGGAGCAGAGGAAGGACAAGGCTGGGAATCAGGACTCCTGGGTTCTATTCCTGACTCCCAGCAATGCGTGAGCACTAAAGGGTTATGTTCTCTGCAGGACTTCAGAGTTCACAGACTGACCACTGCTGCCCTCTGCTTGGCCGGAGAGATGCTTGTTGGTGGGATATTACTGAGGTTAACCCATATGAAGTGTCGGACAGTGGAACTCATTGCCGCAGGATATGTTGGGGTTAACCCATGGGACTCCCTGCCACAGGGTTTCCTGGGGTTAGCCTGTTGGACTCCCTACCACTGGATATTAATTCAGTCAACGTAGGGGATATTTTAGACATAAATCTGTCAAACCACCTGCCACAGGATTTTGTTGGGGTTGGCCCTTGGCACCCAGCATAGCCCTCCCCTCCCCACATCGGTCCCAGCAGTGACTCAATTGAAGCCACCTCCCGCTACTCACCGCTTCTCTCTTCACCATCAACTTGGACTCGCCTAGTCCTTCCTCCGAGTGCTGGGACTCCGAGCCCTGTCAGAGCGGGAGAGCAGGGAGTCACTTGTGCCCCAAGTGTTAGTTTCACCAGCAGTCGCGGCTCCGGAAGGATCACAGGGAATCTAACACCCATCTCTAAAGCACGTCCTGAGCGGACTGCTGGGCTCTGTCCCCAGCTCTGGCAGGGGAGCGGGGTCTAGTGGTCAAAGCAGGGGCGCTGCAAGTCAGGACTCCTGGTGTGTATCCCCGGCTCTGTGAGGGGAGGGAAATCCACTGCATTAGAGCAGCGGTGGGAGGGGGCGTCTGAGAGGCAGGACTGCTGAATTCCATTCCCAGCTCTGTTGCTGATTTGCTGTGTGACCTGGAGCAACTCACTTCCCCAGGCAGAGCCTCAGTTTCCCCTCCCACCCATTACTGCATCGAAATCTCTTTGGGGCAGGGTCAGCCTCTTGCTGTGTGTCTGGGCAGCACCTGGCACACCAGGAATGGAACAGGATCCCCCACTCACCCCAGCCAGGGACGCTCCACGGATTCCCTCGGCACAAAGGAGGGACACGAACAGGAGCAGGACAGCCAGCATCTGGACTCTCATCTTCTCTCGGGGTTGGGTCTTCTCTGCGCAGCTGAGTGGAGCTGGGAGCTACAGGGGCCTGTATTTATTCACTAGCTCAGAGCCCTCCTGGCCAGTGGAGTCAGTGATTGGCAGGGGAGGAGAGATTCCAGTAAGGACGGGGCTGGATGAACAGCTGTTTACCTACAATCCACGTCCTTATGGGAAAAGAGTCTTGTGGTTACCAAAATGCTTCTGAGTTTAACCAGGTGACAACACCCTCTGCCAGTCAGTCCTGATTCTCTGCCCCCTGCTCTGACCTGCTCGACCCCCCCAAAGTGGGGTAGAACGAGGGTTGCCAATTTTGCTTGAACGTATTCCTGGAGGTCTCATCACATGACATAATCTTTCATTAAAGCTTAATCTTCAATTCCAGGAGACATCCTGGAGGGTGGCAACCCTAGAGAACCCAGGAGTCCTGGCTCCCAATCCGTCTGCTATGATCCATTACACCCCCCTTCCCTCCCAGACCCGGTGCTGGAACCGAGATGACTTGACTCCAATTCCCCTTAACACCACTCCACAGTCTGGCCGTCTTGTTTGGAGGACACAGGCCAATATTTTCAGACTTTGGCCAGAGATTTTCACTGACTCCATGTTCAGCTGGATCAGCTTGGAAAAGATTCCCGGAGGTGCTGCTCTCCCAGACTCCAGTGCTGTGGGGACTTGTCATTCGTTATATTACAGAGGTGCCCGGATAGACCCCAACAGCTCAGGGTCCCGTTGGGCCGGGCGCTGCCCAGACATAGTCCCTGTCCCAGCTGAGGAAACATTTTGAAACAAACAAATTCACTTCATTTCAGGTCATTCCAAAATATATTTTTGAAATGTCCGTTGGAGTTGGGTTTTCCCTTTTGTGTGTATTTTTCCCGTTTGTTATATCTCACCTCTGTCGGCTATTTCAGATCATGTCAGTAGCTGTGGGGCACAATATGCACTAGACTCCGAGATTCCAGGGCAGAAGGGACCATTGTGATCATCTCGTCTGACCTCCTGTGTCACACGGGTCTGAGAACGGCCCCCAAATAATCCCTAGAGCGGATCTTTTAAAAAGACGTCCCATCCCCATCCCCCCGCCCACTTGGTAAGCTATTCCAGTGATTCGTTATCTTCACTGTTAAAACTCCGCGCCTTTCCTGTCTGAATGTATCTAGCTTCAACTTCCAGCCATTGCATCATGTTACACCTTCTCTGAGAGATTGAAGAGCTCGTTATCAAACATCTAATTCTTCCAAGATTCCTCTGAAGCTACAACAGGTGCTTATAAACGACTCCGGGCATGTCACCATGGGACAGAACAGAGCACGGGATGGATTCTATTCCGAGGACATGACACTCTTCTCTTCTGCAGAGTTCCTTCAGCTTCTCCTCATAAGTCATGTGCCCCAGCCCCCTAATCATTTTCGTTGGCCTCCGCTGGACCCTCTCCAATATGTTCACATTCTTTCTGTACTGGGGGCCCCCCAAACTGGACACAATACCCCAGATGTGGCCTCCCCAGTGCCGAATAGAGGGGAATAATCACTTCCCTGGATCTGCTGGCAATGCTCTTACTAATGCCTGGATCTGCTCAGAGTGTCTCCTGTTCTGGGTGGGGGTGAGCCAGTGGGGCGCTTTGACAAAAGTTCTCCGTGACATGGAAATTCCCAGTTTCTAACAAGTCTCCTCACGGGGCTCGGATCCCGTCGGGTCTACAGAGCAAATGCTGCTCGTCCACCTGGGAGTGTAGTCTAGGTCCCAGTTCGAGTGACCAACTGTGAGATCCCAGGGGGCTGCGGGTCGGGAGTGAGGGGCTCCGGCAGAGCTGGTGGGGGCGGGGAGCGTAGAGGAGCCCATGTCGAATGTCTCTACCTCGCAGGCTGTCAGAGACCTGACCTAATAAAGCGGAGCTGCGGGCGCTGGATTTACACCCTGACAGGATGTGATCAGCCCCCACCGTAGACAGCACAGCAGGGCAGGGGCGTGTGGGCTCAGCCGCGCAAACTGGGGTCCTGCCTTAGAGGGGACGTGCAGCCCCCAGCTCTGCGGCTCTGCCAGGCACTGACAATCCCGGCCACTGTAACCAGACGGGGTCACACCACGATTAGGGCTTGTCCTGCTCGTTCTAGGCCAGCACACAAGGGGTCCTGAACCCAGGGGTAGAGAACCCAGGAGTCCTGACTCTCAGCTCCACCCCCACTAGATCCCACTCCCCTCCCAGAGCTGGGTCTAGTCCAGACTCCCAACCCCTCCCCGACACCCCGTGTGGGACATTCCCAGATTTGCAGCCCCACAGCCGGGATCTCAGCTTGTTACTGGAACATGCCTGGTTAACGATTAACCCCTGAACCCGCCTGGGAGCCAGGCATGGGCCAGGGGGCTGGATCTTTGCTCTCTGCCCCTCACCCGCTCCCTGCAGGGTGTCGGAGAAGTGGGCCCACCTGGCCTTTGAATTTAGGGGTGTCTAGGGATCTGAGCCATTCTTAATCCAAAGCTCAAGGGGTGAATGCCCCCCCAGGCTGGGCTGACAGGGGAATGGGGAACACCCTTTATGACACTCCACGCTCTGGCCTTCTTGTCTGCAGGACACAGGGCAACATTTTCAGACATTCATGGCAGATTTTCACGGACTCCATATTTAGCTGGATCAGCTTGGAAAAGATTCCCGGAGGTGCTGCTCCCCCAGACTCCAGTGCTGTGGGGACTTGTCGTTTGTTATATTACAGAGGTGCCCGGATAGACCCCAACAGATCAGGGTCCCTGGAAGTTCACCCCAATAAACGTCGAATTGTTTGCACCGTCAGACTTTGGGTATTGTTGCTCTCTGTTCACGCGAGAAGGACCAGGGAAGTGGGAGGGTGAAGGAGTAAGCCCTCTAACATCTTGGTGCGTGACTCGGATACATCACATCGGATAGGTGAGTGGCAGCCTGTAAGTCCCCATCCCCAACAGGCCGCGCAGCTGCTTGGAGGGGGTCGGCGAACTCTTGGGATGGTAGTTGCGGGTTCTGGCAAGCTGGGGTAACAGATTTTTTGAACAAATGGATAAGGAAGAATCAGGGCCCATACCAGGTGCAGGGGTCCACCTGGGATGAGATTGAGAAGGAGACGGGGCAGATTTTGGGAGACCCCAAGGGAAAGGAGTGTAGGAAAAAGGGACTGGTATTACAAGGTTCGTGCGCTGGGATGGCATACTGGGTAAAGGGAAGCCGATCTCCTCCAACACATTAAGGATTTGGAGGGGATTGTGGATCAGCAACAGATTTGAACAGAAAAATTCATGTTAGCAGTAGAGGTAGCGGATTTGAAGGCACGGGACGCTGCACGGACAGAGGAGTCTTGTGAGGCCATCCAGCGAGAGAGGGATGAACTGCTGGGGAGAGTAGGAGACTTAGAGGAGGAATTGTATCAATGTAAACATGGGGGCAATGGACTTGGGGACCCCAAACCATCCGCCCCACTAATGGAACTGAAGGAGACGCCTCCACCGCCCTACCCCAAAAATAGACTGTAACCACCACTGCCAGGGGACATTGTAAGCCAGCGATCCACTGTTACAGCCCCTGCAAAAACAACGAGGAGTCCTCGTGGCACCTTAGAGACTAACCAATGTATTTGGGCATAAGCTTTCGTGGGCTAGAACCCACTTCATCAGATGCATGGAGTGGAAAAGACAGTAGCAGGTATATATATACATAGTAAATGAAAAGTACTACTGATAATTAAATTGTCTCGTTAAACTGACCCCCCACCTGGTAAGGGTACTCCCATCTTTTCATGTGCTATGTATATATACCTGCTACTGTCTTTTCCACTCCATGCATCTGATGAAGTGGGTTCTAGCCCACGAAAGCTTATGCCCAAATAAATTTGTTAGTCTCTAAGGTGCCACGAGGACTCCTCATTGTTTTTGCTGATACAGACTAACACGGCTACCACTCTGAAACCTGTCACCATGCAAGCCCCTGCAAGAGAGGCTACGCGGGAGGAACTGCAGGAGGCAGGAATAGCGGCCCCGGTTGCGGGGTGGGGGGGACCATGCCCCACAAGTAGTAGAACAGGCAGAAATCTGCCCCTTGTCCCTGAAGGACCGGGAGGCAGTACTAGGCCGTTCGGGAAAGGTACCCCGGGATGACTGGGATCGGTTTGTGCTGTGGCTTGTGGAGGTGGGCAGAGAGATGGAGGCTCTAACTCGTGAGGACCAGGTGATCCTATGGCGCAGTCTTTTGGGACAGGGCACCTTGGGAATCGATGTGGCAGGACTGGCACACCCATTTCTAATCCCCGGACAGGGGGCAAAACAGTTGTCTGGGGTGTACTCTTGTACTGCAGGGATGAATACGATGAAGCGAAGCCCAGGGGAAACAGGGTGGGGTACACTGAATCGCATACAGGCATGGGCACGGGGCTGGGTGCATCCCTTGGACGGTCCATGGGTGATACCCCAGACAGGGGCACCAGGACCTGGTGGGGGTGTGGAGCAGGGTAGGGGTGTGGAATTGCTGGAGAAACGGTTGCAGCTGAGCGATCCACAGTTCGTGGGGCATTTAAGGTTGCAGCACCCTGAACTTGCTCCCAATCAGCTACCCCAGTTTCTGGAACAGGCAGATGTGTGGAGGCAGATGCATCGGGGGAAGAGCCGGTCCATGTTATTACTACAGGGGATCAGTACAAGGTGGAAATGGGTGCGTCAGCCTGAAGGGGAGGAGGTAGAGGGAGAGGTCCTGGCTTTAGCTGGGGGGCGGGGTAGTCAGGGATGAGCAGGCAGCTATAGAGCAACAGATCCAGAGACTGCAGGCTAAACCTACTACCCAGGATCTTACCAGATCAGGAGGAAAGTGGCTCCGGAGGCCAGGGGACTAGGACTAGTCTGCAGAAGAGAAGAATGAGGGGGGATTTGATAGCTGCTTTCAACTACCTGAAGGGGGGTTCCAAAGAGGATGGATCTAGACTGTTCTCAGTGGTGGCAGATGACAGAACAAGGAGCAATGGTCTCAAGTTGCAGTGGGGGAGGTTTAGGTTGGATATTAGGAAACACTATTTCACTAGGAGGGTGGTGAAGCACTGGAATGGGTTAGCTAGGGAGGTGGTGAAATCTCCTTCCTTAGAGGCTTTTAAGGTCAGGCTTGACAAAGCCCTGGCTGGGATGATTTAGTTGGGGATTGGTCCTGCTTTGAGCAGGGGGTTGGACTAGATACCTCCTGAGGTCCCTTCCAACCCTGGTATTCTATGATTCTAAGACCTCCTCTCCCCCCTGAGTATCCATGATGCAGAACACAAAAAGCTTTCTGTATCACCCAGATGGCATTGCCGCTGGGTGTTACCTCGAGCAGTCTCCTAGTGAACACACAGTAGCTCCGGGGAGGTTATGGGAGATTGCCAGGGGCGATGGGATGTTGACATCTCTACAGTTCCCTTCAGTACTCGTGGAACATCTCGCAAAAAGTTCCTCTGAAATCACCTGGAATTTATTGCAGCTGGGAGATGTCCCAGGAATTCTAGAATACATAATCAGCTGGCAGCAGGGGCCTCATGACAATTTCCCACGGCCTTATCGGAGGATGACCTCTTCTCCCACAAGTCCAGTAGAGAGGCATGAAAGTGTCCCATAATTTCTTTTGGGTACCCATGAAATCTCTTTTAGAGGGTCCTCTAAAATCACCCAGAATGCAGTGCTCTTGGCAACTGTCCTAGAAAGTCAGGATAAATTGTCTCCTATGAAGCATGCTTTGGCTGCGTCCTTTGCTATTACATTAAATGTGCATCAAGTCATCTGAGTGGGAATAACACGTGGTTTTTTTTCTTCCACAATAACAAAGGAGCCCCAGATATATCTATGAATCAGAAACTACCTTTGCTCTGAGGTTCTCTCACCAGAGCCTAGCAACTGCAGTGTTATAGTAGCAGGGAGCTGAAGTTGATGAGGCCGACAATGGAATACGGGACCAAACTTTCCATTAACTTTAAATGAAGTTATATCAGTAGAGAATTGGCCCCACTATGTCTAATTCGGGTCTTCATACTTTAGAAAGGATGTTGAGATAATTGGAGAGGGTTTGGAGAAGAGCCCTGGGATGGATTCAAAGCCTGGAAAAAAGCATCTCAAGGTGTTTAATCTAATTAGCTTTCCAAGAGAAGGTTAAAAATTACTTGATCCTGGCATATAATCACCTATATTGGGGAAGAGACTTCTGATAGTAGATAGCTCTTTAATCTTGCAGAGGCATAAGAAGTCCTAAAGGCTGGAAGCTGAAGCAAGATAAATTCAGACGAGAAATAAGGTGCATTTTTTAACAGTGAGGGGGATTAGTTATTTGAACAAGTTCCTTAGGTAAGTGGGGGTTGGACTAGGTGACCTCCTGAAGTCCCTTCCAACCCTGATATTCTATGATTCTATGATTCTATGACTGCCTGAAATGCCAGGCACACATTTTTGCTTGGAGACAGGAATGTGTTCGGTGCCAGGACCCGGGCCCCCCTGCGAACCAGTGGGAGGGACAGAGGTGTGTGCTGCGACTTAGGGGCGCCCTGGGAAGCGTCCTGTCCATGTTCCCAGTTTAGGACAGGACGCATCCGGTCACCCCACGCTCCAGGGGGTGATCGAAGGGAGTCCCATAAGGGCTTTTTTGATAGACCCTGGAGCAGCTATCAGCTTAACCACAGGGGGCAGGGGAGGCCCTCAGAAGAACTGTGACAATTGTAGGGGCAACGGGAGGGGAGACACAGTTAACCCTGAGGCGCGGACAGATCAAAGGAATCTTGGGGGAAGGGGAGATTATGTGGGGTTGTAATGATGTGCTAAATGTGTCGGGGCCAGGAGATTTACACAAACTGGGACTTGTACTGGACTTAGCCAATTGGGTGTGTTTACTGGGGCAGACGCAGGACGGACAGGGCTATACCATTCCTATGGGGATGGCCACTTTGACCACTCTTCTCTTCTGCAGACTAAATAACCCCAGTTCTCTCAGCCTCTCCTCGTAAGTCATGTGCTCCAGCCCCCTGATCATTTTTTGTTGCCCTCCACTGGACTCTCTCCAGAACTGGAGCAGTGAACCGGGGAAGGACAGCTCTGCCGGACAGTTCTCCCAAGAAGTCAGCAAAACAGTGAATAAAGGGCAGCTGGTCCCGGACGGCGACTGCACCTTGATAAAGCTTCTCACAAGAGGCGTCTAACAAACCATAAGCACTTGCCCGTTGAGTGGCAAGGCCCAGCTTCTCAGCTGCTGCTGTAAATCAGGGTAGCCCCACTGGACTCAATGCCCATCGGCCTCAGGTGAGGATCTGTCCCCTACGTTTCTGGGGTAGGTTGGAACCAGGGCATCAAACCCATTCTGTGAAGAAAGCTGAATTCAGGCAAGATGCCCCACAGACGCACCTTGGCATGGGTCCATTCAATTCAGAGGGCCAGCTTCCTAGCTGGTGTCAATCCGTGCCTTTCACAACGAGTAAGAGCTCACAGGCTCAAAAGACAGGGCAGGCAAAGGGCTGGAGAGGAAACAGTGGGGCAGAGGGGGAAATAATGTATTGCTTATCCACATGGCGGCTCAGTGCGTAGCAAGCTGGGGTGCAATCTGCAGAGCACTGTCTTGCCTGTGTGGACCCTGGGCACTCTGACATTGGAAACACCAGGACGTCAAAGTGCCCTGCAGAAGTTTTAGAGCACAGTAGCAGGGTCCGCACGGCCACTTTGTGCCCAGCAAGCTAGTGTGCTCTAGATGTTTACGCCGGCTGGCCATGCACTCAGGCTGTGTGTGGACAAGCCCTTCTCAAAGTCACGTCGCAGATCTGCGCTAGAGCCAGCAGGAGAACGTAGCTCTCCAGCCGGTGAAGCCAATGGCCTGTTTGGGCTCTCACAACGCCCGCGATAAAGCCCCACGCTACGGGCGACTGAGGAACCTGGTCTTTGGGTGAGAGGTACCCATGGATCCGTAGGAACAGGAATCAGCGTACGGGGAGATGGTCAGTTTTTAACACGGAAGGAGTTCAGCAGTGGGGGGGTCCAGCTCACACCCCGCTAAGGCAGTATGAACTAGTGGTGAGGGCAGGAGTAGGGACACCAAGGTTCTCCTATGGGAAGGGAGTGAAGTCTGATAGTTAGACCAGGCAAATGGGAATCAAATGCCCAAACAAATCATATCTCCTCCCCCTCACGTATCAACTCCCTTGAAAAATTCTAACAGGGCGGCGTGGCTCAGAACTTGGCATCTGTCAGCAGCCAACCCTATAGGGGCACAATAGTGTAGTGGGGCTCCTTATCTTTCATGCTTCCCTTAATAAATATGGGCAGCCAGTACTAGTCTATACCTTTCAGTACTAACTCCTTAACAGCCCCAAGCACCACCCTATTGTTATTATGAGCATTGTTTTTATGTCAGCAGTGCTTCGAGTCTCCACCTGAAATCAGGTCCCAGTTGTGCCAGGCGTTGGCCAGACACCCAGCGAGAGAAAGTCCCTCCCCCAACTACGATCAGGTCCCAGTTGTGCCAGGCGCTGCCCAGACACACACAGAGGGAGACAGTCCTTCCCCCCAAAGAGTTCACACTCTAAACAGACCAACGAAGGATTATTCTCACCCTTTTATAGGTGAGGGAGCTGAGAGGATAAGTGACTTGCATGAGGTCACACAGAGATTCTGTAGCAGAGCCAGCAACTGAGAGCAGGAATCCTGAGTCCCGGTGCCTTAGCCCAGACCAGCCTTCGTACCACTCTTGAATAGGAATTGGCACGATCTTAAATGGCGCAACATTCCATTGTGATGCACAGAAAAATATTAAATTTGTCACCAATGAACAGGGAGAGGAGAGAAATGGTTTGCTGGTGAGATTTATTTTCAGTCCTGGTGGGGCTTCTGCTGTTCTTGGTGTAAACATTAGTGAACGTCCCCATTCTCTGCTTGCTGATTAAAGGCAACAAAATCAACTCTCAGAACATCAGTCCTGCCCCAGCCCCCCACAGCACTTGTTACTACACAATTTGCGGTTTGCATTTGATTTACGAGATCAGAGTGTGGAAGATGGCTCTTCCTTCTTATCATCAGAGCCTGGTTCCCAGCTGACATTTCAGTGATCATCCTGCTGTTTGAACCGCTAAGGCTGGAAGGGAAAAGAAAGCAAGTGTGAAGTACGGGGCACTTTTCATAGAGTCCTAGATGTTAAGGCTACAAGGGACCATTATGAGCATCTCGTCTGACCTCCAGGATAACGCAGGCCAGAGAAATTCACCCAGTGTCCCCGCTACTGAGCCCACTACTTGAGTTTGACTAAGGCATCAAGCCTGGATTTGAAGACATCAGGAGCGAAAGAATCTACCACGTCCCCGGGGAGATTGTTCCAATGGTTAATCACCATCACGGTTAAAAATTTGGGCCTTATTTCTTATTTGAATTTCCCTGGCTTTAACTTCTAGCGGTTGGTTCTTACTCTGCTAGATTTAAAAGCCCTTTAGTACCTGGTATTTCTCAGGAAGGTCCTTATACCCGGTAACCAAGATGCCAGCTAATAAGCCATATAATAAGCTGCAAAAATGCCTCGTGAGGGGATTTCACATCTAGCTCCTCCCAGCTAGCAGGGTGTCAGTGTCTCTGTAACTACCCCTCTCCCTTGTGGAATACAGGACATTCTTGCAAGCCCTCTTATTGACGGGACGGGGCATCACCATAATAGGCGGGCAAGGAGAGATTCTGGGGAGCAGCCCTCCTGATTTACACCAGGATCTGTGCAGCCCACGAGGTTTCATAACACATACAGCATCCATGGCCTGTTAGTTTACAGCTAATGACAGACTCATAAACCTCTCTACATGCGCCAGACAGGGATAAAGGAACAAACTGCTAGACAGGCCATAAAATCCTTGTCAACAATGTTATGGCTTTCTCCAAGATGAATCCTGCTGGTTTTATTAGCAGTGGTATGCGAATAGCCTGGACAGGGGCCCACTCCTGGTTCAGGGCCCATCCACATAAGTGACGGCCCCTGCCCCCAAAATCTTACAGTTTAAGGCCTTGTCTACACTGGGAAGTTTTCCCACTATAAGCTAAAGTGTGAATTTAAACCAATATAGTTCTACTGGTATAATCCACCATGTGGGCGCTCTCTTTCCAGAGTAAATACAGGGCAGCCTTGTAATGCCATGTCCCTGGGTGGGTTATCAGCAAGAATCCAACAGGGGACCGCTGCGTCTCGGAGCAGGAGTGTCTGCTGCCTGAGCTAGAAGACTCACATCTGTTAACCGAGCCTCTTACAGGCTCATCTAGCTCTGTATGTGGCCCGGCAGCATTCCTGTTCTAATATAATAGCAACAGAGCATAATGTTTACGTTTACCCATTTCCCCCCCCAGTTTTTATTGGTTTAAATTTTCACAGTTGTGGGAAGTTCTGGGAGGGTCAGAAAATATTTTTTTAATGACAGTAGACGTTGAATCAGCCAGCTACAGCTTCCTGGCTGTTAAAACACAAGGCGTCAACGTCACATGTCAAAATCTATAAAGTTAGCAGCCTTAAATCAAACTCTGAGTTCTCTCTAGGGTGACCAGATGTCCCGTTTTTATAGAGACAGTCCCGTTTTTTGGGACTTTTTCTTATATAGGCGCCTATTACCCCCACCCCCTGTCCCGTTTTTTCACCGTTGCTCTCTGGTTACCCTAGTTCTCTCACTTTGCCTAGCTGTGAATTTCAGTTATCGGTGGAGATATTTGTTCATCACTTTGTGTGTGTTTATAACGAGGTTTACTGATAAAGCTCTGTATGTGGCCTGGCCACCACTAGAGGGGGATAGAGCACCATCCTGCATAGGCCTGGGTTACACTTGCGGGTTTATGGGCTTTAGATATGTATCCTGAAATGAGGAGCTTATTAAGGGACTGCCTGATGCACGCCCCTGGGCACCCATTGCTAGAATTCACCTGCAGGACCCAAGCCGTGACCTCTTGCCCCTGAGCCTGGCCATAGCTCAAGAAATGATTCAGGGTTGACTCCTCCTCAGTTTTGTCCAGGAGGAAACCCAACGCAGCTCTAGGGACGGACAGGTGTCGCTGGGAAAGTCTCTCTCCAGGCCGGCCTCCTACCCCCGCATGTCTGAACCCATCCCCAGCATTTCCCCCTCAGCACTGTCGGTTTTCCCTCCACAGCACTAAGCTTGCCCCAGTCCCTTATTGCTGTACAGAGCAACACACCGGGACCAGGGACGTCCAAACAGACGCACCGACCTCCTGACGAAAGGCGGGGGGCAGAGACTCTGGGGGCCGCCCACTTCCTATAGCCTGGGGCATGGGAGGAGTCACCAGCTGAGTGCCGGGCGTCTGAGCTGTGGATCCTTGTCTCTACCAGGGGGACAGTAGTTGTGATGCCCCTTTGTACACTGATCACTGGCTGAGCGTCCTGCCCTCTGGGGACCCCTTTGCAATCACGGTTTAATCCAGCTGCCAGAACTGGACTTTGGCTGGGCTGTTTCCTGTTCGCTGGGTCGCTCGGCTCAGTCCCCGTGAGAAGCAATGGGACTCTCAATGCCGCTCGGGGGCTCTGGGATCTAACCTCATCTCCCTGCCTGGCAGTATAACCCATCGATGACGCACAAAATAAGATCCTGCCCATAACTCATCTGGCCTGATGGGTTTTGTTCTTTGCCCTGCAAGAAATAATTGGAGGTTATTTCTCCTCACTAGGACTTTTTGTCCAGCAGGAGGGAACCCAGCACAGTGCTAGGGGCTGGGGGGGATATCTCCCCCAGGTTCCTATACTGGCCGCCTTCCCCCATGTGGCTGAGCCCCCCCCCCAATCTTGTCCCGTCCCCCCTAAACCCTCCCCCCCCCGCTGCATTGGTTTTCCAGTCTAGCCATAACTACAGCAACAACCTTGCCCTGGTTCCTTATTGCTGGGCAAAGCAATAGAACAGAGGAGTCAGAACAGACAAGAAGCAACAGATATTTGGGACATGAGGATTCGGCCCTAGACACTCCAGCAATCTCATGGTCTTAAGATTGCTGGAGTCTCTACCATGTTGATGACCAGCTTAAAAGGATCCTGTAAAAAAGAGCCAGAGGTTAACGTACCGGTCCCCATTCTCTCCTCTCTGTCGTGGGGATATCTGAACCAGCAGGGGACCCTCTTACATGGATCCCTCTGCCCACCCACCATGAGAAGCAATGGGACTTCTATCGCCACATTGGGGTGCTTGGTTCTGATCTCACCTCCCTGCCTAGGAGACACTCAGATGATGTTAAGTAACATCCAGCCCATAACTCACCTGGGCTCCTTGGTTTTGTTGTGGGCCCTTCAAAAAATAATTGCTGGTTATTTCTCTTCAGTCCTTCTCTCTTGTGTCCAGGACGAGATCGAACACAGCGCTAAGGGCTGACTGGGGGGCCTGCTGGAAATGTATCTCCCTAGGTTCTTACATTGAGTGTCAATCCCACCATGTCTGTGCCCCACACCAAGCACTTCCTCCCAGCCCTGATTTCCCCTCTTCTGGCTGTAACTACACTTCATAGCAGCGACATTGCTGGCCAAAGTCCAGGTGATGGAAGTCAGAACTGACAAAAGGCAGCGGATATTTGGGGCATGGGGATTCGGCCCTAGAGACTCCAGCTGAGATGTCCCTTGCGCTCTGATTACCTGGCTGTCTGTGTTACCCCACTGGGGATCCCCTGGCAGTCACAGCTGGAATCCAGCTGCAAGAGGTTGTCATTCTGTGGGCTCTTTCCTGTCAGATGGACCCCTCCACCCACCCACCATGCGAGACACAGGACTCCCATCTCCACATTGGGGCGCTTGGTTCGGATCTCATCTCCCTGCCTGGGCGGCGCTCGGCTAATATGAAACATTGACACCAAACTCACCTGGGCTCCTTGGTTATGTTATCGACCCTGCAAGAAATGATTGGTGGTTATTTCTCTCCATTCTGCTCTCGGTGTCCAGAAAGAAACCCAGCGCTGGGGGATGACTGTGGAGCCTGCTGGGAACGTATCTCCCTGGATCGTACAGTGGCCTCCAACCCCGTTGTGTCTGAGCCCCGCACCACCCATTTGCCTCAGCACTGCCCGGCTTCTCCTTCCAGCCAGACCTGCATTTCCCAGCAGTGACCTTCCCCAGCCCCGTATTGCCAGGCCAGGCAATGGAAAACGGGAGTCAGACAAGAGGCAGCGGATATTTGGGGCATGGGGATTCAGCCCTAGAGACTCCATCAGCCTCATGGTCTTCTGAGAACACTCATCACCCGAGACGTGCCCAAATGTCACTGAAATCTGCTGGCTTTATCGGATGAACATAACCAAAAATAACAGCGTCTCTCGTCTCTGGAAGACGGTCAGGAAAACAGAGCCACAGGCAGGAGAAGTAGAGCCACCATCTGGCCCATTTTCTACAGACAGGAGCTGCTCCAGCATGGATGAGTAAGATCTGTCCAGCTTTTCAGCCTCCCCAAAGTCAGTCTGGCATTGATGGAAGAGTATGAGCGGTTCCCTTGGTTACACCTTGAGGAGGAAACTGTGGCGCGGGCACCTGCAGGGCCAGGCTCGGCCAGCAGGGGGCGCCCCAGGGAAGACAAGTCCTTAGACAGAGTTTTGGGGGCAGGAACCATCCTTATACCGGCGCCTAGCGCAAGGGTCCCTGTGCTCTAGGCCCTACCATAATACAAACAAATAAAGAGACACTCACCAGCCCCAGGTTAAATCCAAAACCAGGCTGTAAGAAAGACCCAGAGGTTAACGTGTTGGTCCCCATTCTCTCCCCTCCGTCAGGGGGATTTCTGAACTCTGATCTGGAAACATACTTTCCCCAGGGGTTTCCCTTCCTGCGTTGGGTCCTCGCACAGAGAGGCGCTGGCCTGGGCCAAGCCAGACACGAGGTGGGGCAGAGTCTCCGGTGGCCCATTCATATAGAGTGGGGGGTAGGAGGAGCCCACTGGGAAAGGGCCTGGAGTCCCAGCTGTGAAGCCCTGACTCTGTGGGGAACCCGGCAGCTGAGATGCCCCCTGTGCACTGATCACCGGGACTGCCCGTGTTACCCCACTGGTGAGCCCTTTGCAGTCACCACTGGAATCCCGCTGAGAGAGTGGGACACTGGGTGGGCTCTTCCCTGTTAGATGGGCCCCTCTGCCCACCCAGCATGAGAGACACGGACTCCCATCGCCACACTGGGGCGCTTGGTTCGGATCTCATCTCCCTGCCTTGGGGACCCTCAGATGATATTAAATAAAATCCAGTCCATAACTCACCTGGGCTCCTGGGTTTGGTTGACCGCCCTGCAAGAAATAATTGGTGTTTTTCTCTCTCCATTTAGGGTGACCAGATGTCCTGATATTATTGGGACTGTCCCGATATTAGGGGCTTTGTCTTATATAGGCCACTGTACTTCTCCCCACTCCACCACCCGCCCCCGAAAAAAAAGTGTTCTGATTTTTCACACTTGCTCTCCGGCACCTTACCTCTATTCTCCTCTCTGTGTCCAGGAAGAACCTGCCCCCAGCGGCTGACAGCGGAGCCTGCTGGGAACGTATCTCCCAGGTTCTTAGAGTGGCCTCCAACCCCGTTGTGTCTGAGCCCCTCACCACCTATTTCCCTCAGCCCTGCCCGGCTTCCCCTGCCAGCCAGACTTGCATTTCCCAGCACTGACCTTCCCCAACCCCGTATTGCCAGGCCAGGCAATGGAACAGGGCAGTCAGAGCAGACAAGAGGCAGCGGATATTTGGGGCATGGGGATTGGCCCTAGAGACTCCAGCTGAGAAGTTCCTTGCGCTCTGATTACCTGGCTGTCTGTGTTACCCCACTGGGGATCTCCTGGCAGTCACAGCTGGAATCCAGCCACTAGAGGTTGTCATTCTGTGGGCTCTTTCCTGTCAGATGGACCCCTCCACCCACCCACCATGCGAGACATGGGACTCCCATCGCCACACTGGGGCGCTTGGTTCGGATCTCATCTCCCTGCCTGGGGAGCGCCTAGCTAATATGAAACATTGACCCCAAACTCACCTGGGCTCCTTGGTTTTGTTGTCCACCCTGCAAGAAATGATTGGTGGTTATTTCTCTCCATTCTGCTCTCTGTGTCCAGGAAGAAACCCAGCCCTAGGGGCTGACAGCAGATCCTGCTGGGAACGTATCTCCCAGGTTTTTAGAGTGGCCTCCAATCCCGTTGTGTCTGAGCCCCTCACCACCCATTTCCCTCAGCACTGACCGGCTTCTCCTTCCAGCCAGACCTGCATTTCCCAGCAGTGACCTTCCCCAGCCCCGTATTGCCAGGCCAGGCAATGGAACAGGGGAGTCAGAGAAGAGGCAGCGGATATTTGGGGCATGGGGATTCAGCCCTAGAGACTCCATCAGCCTCATGGTCTTCTGAGAACACTCATCACCCGAGACGTGCCCAAATGTCACTGAAATCTTCTGGCATTATCGGATGAACATAACCAAAAATAACAGCGTCTCTCGTCTCTGGAAGACGGTCAGGAAAACAGAGCCACAGGCAGGGGAAGTAGAGCCACCATCTGGCCCATTTTCTACAGACAGGAGCTGCTCCAGCATGGATGAGTCAGATCTGTCCAGCTTTTCAGCCTCCCCAAAGTGTGTCTGGCATTGACGGGAGAGTATGAGCTGTTCCCTTGGTTACACCTTGAGGAGGAAACTGTGGCGGGGGCATCTGCAGGGCCAGGCTCGGCCAGCAGGGGGCGCCCCAGGGAAGACAAGTCTTTTGACAGAGTTTTGGGAGCAGGAACCATCCTTGTACCGGCGCCTAGCGCAAGGGTCCCTGTGCTCTAGGCCCTACCATAATACAAACAAATAAACAGACACTCACCAGCCCCAGGTTAAAACCAAAATCAGGCTGTAAGAAAGAGCCAGAGGTTAACGTGTTGGTCCCCATTCTCTCCCCTCCGTCAGGGGGATTTCTGAACCAGCCGGGGACCCTGACCTGGAAACATCCCTTCTCCAGGGGTTTCCCTTCCCGCGTTGGGTCCTCGCACAGAGAGGCGCTGGCCTGGGCCAAGCCAGACACGAGGTGGGGCAGAGTCTCCGGTGGCCCATTCATACAGAGTGGGGGGTAGGAGGAGCTTGCTGGGAAAGGGCCTGGAGTCCCAGCGGTGAAGCTCTGACTCTACGGGGAACCCGGCAGCTGAGATGCCCCCTGTGCACTGATCACCGGGACTGCCCGTGTTACCCACTGGGGAGCCCTTTGCAGTCACCGCTGGAATCCCGCTGACAGAGCAGGACACTGGGTAGGCTCTTCCCTGTTCGATGGGCCCCTCTGCCCACCCAGCATGAGAGATACGGACTCCCATCGCCACACTGGGGCGCTTGGTTCTGATCTCATCTGCCTGCCTGGGGGACCCTCAGATGACATTAAATAACATCCAGCCTATAACTCACCAGGCCTCCTGGCTTTTGTGGTCCACCCTGCAAGAAATGATTGGTGGTTATTTCTCTCCATTTTGATCTATGTGTCCAGGAAGAAACCCAGCCCTAGGAGCTGACTGTGGAGCCTGCTGGGAACGTATCTCCCTGGGTCGTACAGTGGCTTCCAACCCCATTGTGTCTGAGCCCCGCACCACCCATTTGCCTCAGCCCTGCCCGGCTTCCCCTGCCAGCCAGACCTGCATTTCTCAGCACTGACCTTCCCCAGCCCCGTATTGCCAGGCCAGGCAATGGAACGGCGGAGTCAGAGCAGAGAAGAGGCAGTGGATATTTGAGGCATGGGGATTCAGCCCTAGAGACTCCATCAGCCTCAAGGTCTTCTGAGAACACTCATTGCATGGGACTCGGCCAATAGTCAGTGAAAGCTGCTGGCCTTGTTCAAGAAGAACATCTCTCGTCGATAGTTGAGGCCCAGGAAATCAGAGCCACAGGCATGAAAAGTAAAACCCCCATCTGGCCAATTTCCTACAGAAGAGAACCATCCAACATGGATGAGAAGCATCTGTCCAGCTTTTCTGTCTCCCCAAAGTCTCTCTGGAATTGAGGGGTAGAGTCTGCACTTTTCCCTTGCTTACTTCCCTTTGCCCAGATCAGTGTGGATGGGGGCTCCCCACCCCTCACCTGGAAATCACGACTCTGGCACTGATAATGTCCTCCACTGGCATTGCCTAGGCAAACGGGACATGTGTCCTCTTGCTTTAGGGCAAGTCTATCTAACTGCGAGAGAGGAGACGCCGTAATGGGAGACATTGGACAGCTCAGGGAAATTCTAACACTTACCACATTGATGCCCAGCTTAAAAGGATCCTGTAAAAAAGATCCAGAGATTAGTGAACTGGTCCCGTTCTCTCCCCTCTGTCATTGGGACACTTCAGCCAAGAGAGGAGCCCACAATGGGAACATTCATCCCACAGGAGTTCCCTTTCCCTCTTTCAATCTCTCCGTCAGACCCACCGATCATGCCCTGAGGCCCACAAAGCACCGGATGAGAGTCTAGCGACTTGTGTCTCTGCTCAGAACTGTCCCACACTGTATGTTTGCTACATCCACTTCTTTTTCTCTGATATGAAACGTACGTAGTGAGCTCTCTGGGGCAGGAACTATCTTTGCTATCTTTGCACAGCGCCTAGCGCAATGGGGCCCTATCCTGTAGGCCCTACTACAATGAAACAAAAAATAAGCATTCACCACCCCTAGGTTAAAACCAAAACCAGGCTGTAAGAAAGAGCCAGAGGTTAACGTGTTGGTCCCCATTCTCTCCCCCCGTCAGGGGGATATCTGAACCAGCTGGGAACCCTGACCTGGAAACATCCCTTCCCCAGGGGTTTCCCTTCCCGCGTTGGGTCCTTGCACAGAGAGGCGCTGGCCTGGGCCGAGCCAGACACGAGGTGGGGCAGAGTCTCTGGTGGCCCATTCATAAGGAGTGGGGGGTAGGAGGAGCCTGCTGGGAAAGGGCCTGGAGTCCCAGCGGTGAAGCCCTGATTCTACGGGGAACCCGGCAGCTGAGATCCCCCTTGTGCACTGATCACCAGGACTGCCCGTGTTACCCCACTGGGGAGCCCTTTGCAGTCACCACTGGAATCCCGCTGAGAGAGTGGGACCCTGGGTAGGCTCTTCCCTGTTAGATGTGCTCCTCTGCCCACCCAGCATGAGAGACACGGACTCCCATCGCCACACTGGGGCGCTTGGTTCGGATCTCATCTCCCTGCCTTGGGGACCCTCAGATGATATTAAATAAAATCCAGTCCATAACTCACCTGGGCTCCTGGGTTTGGTTGTCCGCCCTGCAAGAAATAATTGGTGTTTTTCTCTCTCCATTTAGGGTGACCTGATGTCCTGATATTATTGGGACTGTCCCGATATTAGGGGCTTTGTCTTATATAGGCCACTGTACTTCTCCCCACTCCACCACCCACCCCCGAAAAAAAAGTGTTCTGATTTTTCACACTTGCTCTCCGGCACCTTACCTCTATTCTCCTCTCTGTGTCCAGGAAGAACCTGCCCCCAGCGGCTGACAGCGGAGCCTGCTGGGAACGTATCTCCCAGGTTCTTAGAGTGGCCTCCAACCCCGTTGTGTCTGAGCCCCTCACCACCCATTTCCCTCAGCCCTGCCCGGCTTCCCCTGCCAGCCAGACCTGCATTTCCCAGCACTGACCTTCCCCAACCCAGTATTGCCAGGCCAGGCAATGGAACAGGGCAGTCAGAGCAGACAAGAGGCAGCGGATATTTGGGGCATGGGGATTCGGCCCTAGAGACTCCAGCTGAGACGTCCCTTGCACTCTGATTACCTGGCTGTCTGTGTTACCCCACTGGGGATCCCCTGGCAGTCACAGCTGGAATCCAGCCGCTAGAGGTTGTCATTCTGTGGGCTCTTTCCTGTCAGATGGACCCCTCCATCCACCCACCATGCGAGACATGGGACTCCCATCGCCACACTGGGGTGCTTGGTTCGGATCTCATCTCCCTGCCTGGGGAGCACTCAGCTAATATGAAACATTGACCCCAAACTCACCTGGGCTCCTTGGTTTTGTGGTCCGCCCTGTAAGAAATGATTGGTGGTTATTTCTCTCCATTCTGCTCTCTGTGTCCAGGAAGAAACCCAGCCCTAGGGGCTGACAGCAGATCCTGCTGGGAACGTATCTCCCAGGTTTTTAGAGTGGCCTCCAACCCCATTGTGTCTGAGCCCCGCACCACCCATTTCCCTCAGCACTGACCGGCTTCTCCTTCCAGCCAGACCTGCATTTCCCAGCAATGACCTTCCCCAGCCCCGTATTGCCAGGCCAGGCAATGGAACAGGGGAGTCAGACAAGAGGCAGCAGATATTTGGGGCATGGGGATTCAGCCCTAGAGACTCCATCAGCCTCATGGTCTTCTGAGAACACTCATCACCCGAGACGTGCCCAAATGTCACTGAAATCTGCTGGCATTATCGGATGAACATAACCAAAAATAACAGCGTCTCTCGTCTCTGGAAGACGGTCAGGAAAACAGAGCCACAGGCAGGGGAAGTAGAGCCACCATCTGGCCCATTTTCTACAGACAGGAGCTGCTCCAGCATGGATGAGTAAGATCTGTCCAGCTTTTCAGCCTCCCCAAAGTGTGTCTGGCATTGACGGGAGAGTATGAGCTGTTCCCTTGGTTACACCTTGAGGAGGAAACTGTGGCGGGGGCACCTGCAGGGCCAGGCTCGGCCAGCAGGGGGCGCCCCAGGGAAGACAAGTCTTTTGACAGAGTTTTGGGGGCAGGAACCATCCTTGTACCGGCGCCTAGCGCAAGGGTCCCTGTGCTCTAGGCCCTACCATTATACAAACAAATAAATAGACACTCACCAGCCCCAGGTTAAAACCAAAATCAGGCTGTAAGAAAGAGCCAGAGGTTAACGTGTTGGTCCCCATTCTCTCCCCTCCGTCAGGGGGATTTCTGAACCAGCCGGGGGCCCTGACCTGGAAACATCCCTTCTCCAGGGGTTTCCCTTCCCGCGTTGGGTCCTCGCACAGAGAGGCGCTGGCCTGGGCCAAGCCAGACACGAGGTGGGGCAGAGTCTCCGGTGGCCCATTCATATAGAGTGGGGGGTAGTAGGAGCCCGCTGGGAAAGGGCCTGGAGTCCCAGCGGTGAAGCCCTGACTCTGTGGGGAACCCGGCAGCTGAGATGCCCCCTGTGCACTGATCACCGGGACTGCCCGTGTTACCCCACTGGGGAGTCCTTTGCTGTCACCGCTGGAATCCCGCTGACAGAGCAGGACACTGGGTGGGCTCTTCCCTGTTCGATGGGCCCCTCTGCCCACCCAGCATAAGAGACACGGACTCCCATCGCCACACTGGGGTGCTTGGTTCTGATCTCATCTGCCTGCCTGGGGGACCCTCAGATGACATTAAATAACATCCAGCCTATAACTCACCAGGCCTCCTGGCTTTTGTGGTCCGCCCTGCAAGAAATAATTGGTGGTTATTTCTCTCCATTCTGATCTATGTGTCCAGGAAGAAACCCAGCCCTAGGGGCTGACTGTGGAGCCTTTTGGGAACGTATCTCCCTGGGTCGTATAGTGGCTTCCAACCCCGTTGTGTCTGAGCCCCGCACCACCCATTTGCCTCAGCCCTGCCCGGCTTCCCCTGCCAGCCAGACCTGCATTTCTCAGCACTGACCTTCCCCAGCCCCGTATTGGCAGGCCAGGCAATGGAACGGCGGAGTCAGAGCAGAGAAGAGGCAGTGGATATTTGGGGCATGGGGATTCAGCCCTAGAGACTCCATCAGCCTCAAGGTCTTCTCATAGACTTTACTCATAGACTTTAAGGTCAGAAGGGACCAATATGGTCATCTAGTCTGACCTCCCGCATGATGCAGGCCACAAAAGCTGACTCACCCACAACAGAATCTTCCAGCCTGCGACCCCTGCCCTATGCTGCGGAGGAAGGCGAAAAACCTCCAGGGCCTCTGCCAATCTACCCTGGAGGAAAATTCCTTCCCGACCCCAAATATGGCGATCAGGAGAACCCCGAGCATACAGGCAAGATTCTACAGCCGGACCCTCATTTTACCCGCGATGGCCCGTTAATGCCTAATTGACTAAAATCACATTATCCCATCAAACCATTCCCTCCATAAACTTATCAAGCCTAATCTTGAAGCCAGAGAGGTCCTTCGCCCCCACCGTTTCCCTCGGAAGGCTGTTCCAAAATTTTACCCCTCTGACGGTTAGAAACCTTCGTCTAATTTCAAGCCTAAACTTCCCCACGGCCAGTTTATATCCATTCGTTCTCGTATCCACATTACTACTAAGCTGAAATAATTCCTCTCCCTCCTTGGTATTAATCCCTCTGATATATTTAAAGAGAGCAATCATATCCCCCCTCAGCCTTCTCTTGGTTAGGCTAAACAAACCGAGCTCCTCGAGTCTCCTTTCATAGGAAAGGTTTTCCATTCCTCGGATCATCCTAGTGGCCCTTCTCTGTACCCGTTCCAGTTTGAGTTCATCCTTTTTAAACATAGGAGACCAGAACTGCACACAGTACTCCAAATGAGGTCTCACCAGCGCCTTGTATAACGGAAGCAGCACCTCCCTGTCCCTACTAGAAATACCTCGCCTAACGCATCCCAAGATCGCATTAGCTTTTTTCACAGCCACGTCACATTGCCGACTCATAGTCATCCTGCGATCAACCAGGACTCCGAGGTCCTTCTCCTCCTCCGTCACTTCCAACCTATGCGTCCCTAACTTATAACTAAAATTCTTGTTAGTCATCCCTAAATGCATCACCTTACACTTCCCACTATTAAATCTCATCCTATTATTGTTACTCCAATTTACAAGGTCATCCAAGTCTCCCTGCAAAATATCCCGATCCTTCTCCGAATTGGCAATACCTCCCAACTTTGTGTCATCCGCGAACTTTATCAGCCCACTCCTACATTCGGTTCCGAGGTCAGTAACGAATAGATTAAATAAAATCGGACCCAAAACCGAACCTTGAGGAACCCCACTGGTGACCTCCCTCCAACCCGACAGTTCCCCTTTCAGTACTACCCGCTGGAGTCTCCCCTTTAACCAGTTCTTTATCCACCTCTGGATTTTCATATCGATCCCCATCTTTTCTAATTTAACCAGTAATTCCTCGTGCGGCACAGTATCAAACGCTTTACTAAAATCTAGGTAAATTAGATCCACCGCATTTCCTTTATCTAGAAGGTCTGTTACTTTCTCAAAAAAGGAGATCAAGTTGGTTTGGCACGATCTTCCTTTCGTAAACCCATGTTGTAATTTGTCCCAATTGCCATTCACCTCAAGGTCCTTAACTACTTTTTCCTTCAAAATTTTTTCCAAGACCTTGCATACTACAGAAGTTAAACTAACAGGCCTGTAGTTACCCGGGTCACTTTTTATTCCCTTCTTGAAAATAGGAACCACATTAGCTATTTTCCAGTCCATCGGTACCTCCCCCGAGTTTACAGATTTATTAAAAATTATTGCCAAGGGGCTTGCAATTTCTCGTGCCAGCTCCTTCAATATTCTAGGATGAAGATCATCCGGTCCACCCGATTTAGTCCCATTTAGCTGGTCAAGTTTGGCTTCCACCTCTGATACTTTAATGTCAATCGCCCCTCCTTTATTCCCCTCTGTCCCGCTCCCTCTATTCCTAAGCCCTTCATTAGCCTTATTAAACACCGATGCAAAATATTCATTTAGATATTGTGCCATGCTTAGATTGTCCTTAATCTCCACTCCATCTGCAAGCTTCAGTGGCCCCACTTCCTCTTTCTTTGTTTTCTTCTTATTTATATGGCTATAAAACCTCTTACTATTGGATTTAATTCCCCTCGCGAGGTCCAACTCTACACGGCTTTTGGCCTTTCTCACCGCATCCCTACATGCTCTGACCTCAATAAGGTAGGTTTCTTTGCCGATCTCTCCTCTCTTCCATTCTTTGTACGCTTTCTGTTTTTTCTTAATCGCCCCTTTGAGACGCCCGCTCATCCAGCTGGGTCTAATTCCCCTGCCTACTGACCGTTTCCCCTTTCTCGGGATACAGGCCTCGGACAGCTCGTGCAACTTCAGCTTGAAATAATCCCAGGCCTCATCTGCCTTTAGCTCTCTAAGTATGTTAGCCCAATCCACTTCCCTAAGTAGTTGCCTTAATTTATTAAAGTTGGCCTTTTTGAAATCGTAAACCTTAGTCACAGTCATAGTTTTATTTCTGTTAACCCTTCCATTTAGTTTAAACCAAATTAGCTCATGGTCACTCGAGCCAAGGTTGTCCCCTACAACCATTTCCTCAACGAGGTCCTCACTACTCACCAGCACCAAATCTAAAATGGCATCCCCCCTCGTCGGTTCAGCTACTACTTGATGAAGGAATTCATCTGCTAGCACGTCTAGAAACATCTGAGCCCTATTATTGTTACTAGCATTTGTTCCCCAATCTATGTCTGGGAAGTTAAAGTCCCCCATGATCACACAGCTCTTATTAGTTTTTACTTCCTTAAAAACATTAAATAGTTCTCTGTCCGCATCCAGGCTAGATCCCGGCGGTCTATAGCACACCCCAAGCAGTATCTCAGGGGAGGCTCTAGTAGTTCTTTTACCCAGTGTAATTGTTGCCCAGACAGACTCCGTCTTATCCATTCCATCACTTATTATTTCTTTACATTTTAGCTCATTATTGACATACAACGCCACACCCCCACCTTTACCTTTTTTCCGGTCATTCCTAAACAGCACATACCCTTCCATACCTGTACTCCAGTCATGACTACCATTCCACCACGTTTCGGTTATTCCTACGATATCAGGTTTCATTTCTTGGACCAGGAGCTCCAATTCCTCCATTTTGTTACCTAGGCTTCTCGCATTGGTGTATAAACATCTTACCGTATGCTGTCTATCCTTTCTCCCATTAGTTATGCACTTTGGTACGGACCCCCTAGTGTCCATCCGCCCCCTCCTTCTTATGTCCAATTCCCTACCCCTACCTATATCTGTGCTTTTCTCCTCGCCCTCTTTTTCAGTGTTGGAATCTGGCGTGGAGATCAACTGGACATCTCCCAACCGTCTCCCCCAAGTTCCTAGTTTAAAGCCCTTCTGATGAGATGAGCCAGCCTCCCTCCCAGAAGTCTATTTCCTTCCCTACTCAGGTGAAGTCCATCCCGCGAGAACAGCTGTCTGTCCCCGAAAGCCTCCCAGTGGCCATACATCCCAAAGCCCTCCTTATAGCACCACTCCCTTAGCCAGCTATTTATCCTCACAATCCTGTCCGCCCTTTGCTGTCCTTCTCTAGGAACAGGCAGAATCCCACTGAAGATAATCTGAGCCTCGACTTCCTTAAGCGTCTTCCCCAGCCTGGCATAATCTCCCTTGATTCTCTCTAGCGAGAACCTAGCCGTGTCATTCGTTCCTACATGAAGGACGATCAAGGGGTTCTTACCCGCTCCTTTTAGGATCCTTTTCAACCGCAGGTCCACATCCCGTATCTTAGCGCCCGGCAGACAGCACACCCTTCTGTTTTCCGGGTCCGCCCTGGTTACAGGCCTGTCTAACCTCCTCAGTAAGGAGTCCCCAATCACATAAACCTGCCTTTGCCTGGGGGCAGCGCAATCTACCAATCTATCCCCTGTTCCCTGCGGCCGTAACTCCTGTCTGTCTCTATTTTCCCTTATAGTCCCCCAATTGAGAACACTCATTGCATGGGACTCGGCCAATAGTCAGTGAAAGCTGCTGGCTTTGTTCAAGAAGAACATCTCTCGTCGATAGTTGAGGCCCAGGAAAACAGAGCCACAGGCATGAAAAGTAAAACCCCCATCTGGCCAATTTCCTACAGAAGAGAACCATCCAACATGGATGAGAAGCATCTGTCCAGCTTTTCTGTCTGCCCAAAGTCTCTCTGGCATTGAGGGGTAGAGTCTGCGCTTTTCCCTCGGTTACTTCCCTTTGCCCAGATCAGTAGCCAAACGGGACGTGTGTCCTCTTGCTTTAGGGCAAGTCTATCTAACTGTGAGAGAGGAGACGCCGTAATGGGAGACATTGGACAGCTCAGGGAAATTCTAACACTTACCACATTGATGCCCAGCTTAAAAGGATCCTGTAAAAAAGATCCAGAGATTAGTGAACTGGTCCCGTTCTCTCCCCTCTGTCATTGGGACACTTCAGCCAAGAGAGGAGCCCACAATGGGAACATTCATCCCACAGGAGTTCCCTTTCCCTCTTTCAATCTCTCCGTCAGACCCACCGATCATGGCCTGAGGCCCACAAAGCACCGGATGAGAGTCTAGCGACTTGTGTCTCTGCTCAGAACTGTCCCACACTGTATGTTTGCTACATCCACTTCTTTTTCTCTGATATGAAACGTACGTAGTGAGCTCTCTGGGGCAGGAACTATCTTTGCTATCTTTGCACAGCGCCTAGCGCAATGGGGCCCTATCCTGTAGGCCCTACTACAATGAAACAAAAAATAAGCATTCACCACCCCTAGGTTAAAACCAAAACCAGGCTATAAGAAAGAGCCAGAGGTTAACGTGTTGGTCCCCATTCTCTCCCCCCCGTCAGGGGGATATCTGAACCAGCTGGGAACCCTGACCTGGAAACATCCCTTCCCCAGGGGTTTCCCTTCCCGCGTTGGGTCCTCGCACAGAGAGGCGCTGGCCTGGGCCGAGCCAGACACGAGGTGGGGCAGAGTCTCTGGTGGCCCATTCATAAGGAGTGGGGGGTAGGAGGAGCCTGCTGGGAAAGGGCCTGGAGTCCCAGCGGTGAAGCCCTGATTCTACGGGGAACCCGGCAGCTGAGATCCCCCTTGTGCGCTGATCACCGGGACTGCCCGTGTTACCCCACTGGGGAGCCCTTTGCAGTCACCACTGGAATCCCGCTGAGAGAGCGGGACACTGGGTGGGCTCTTCCCAGTTAGATGGGCCCCTCTGCCCACCCAGCATGAGAGACACGGACTCCAAACGCCACACTGGGGCGCTTGGTTCGGATCTCATCTCCCTGCCTTGGGGACCCTCAGATGATATTAAATAAAATCCAGTCCATAACTCACCTGGGCTCCTGGGTTTGGTTGTCCGCCCTGCAAGAAATAATTGGTGTTTTTCTCTCTCCATTTAGGGTGACCAGATGTCCTGATATTATTGGGACTGTCCCGATATTAGGGGCTTTGTCTTATATAGGCCACTGTACTTCTCCCCACTCCACCACCCACCCCCGAAAAAAAAGTGTTCTGATTTTTCACACTTGCTCTCCGGCACCTTACCTCTATTCTCCTCTCTGTGTCCAGGAAGAACCTGCCCCCAGCGGCTGACAGCGGAGCCTGCTGGGAACGTATCTCCCAGGTTCTTAGAGTGGCCTCCAACCCCGTTGTGTCTGAGCCCCTCACCACCCATTTCCCTCAGCCCTGCCCGGCTTCCCCTGCCAGCCAGACCTGCATTTCCCAGCACTGACCTTCCCCAACCCAGTATTGCCAGGCCAGGCAATGGAACAGGGCAGTCAGAGCAGACAAGAGGCAGCGGATATTTGGGGCATGGGGATTCGGCCCTAGAGACTCCAGCTGAGACGTCCCTTGCACTCTGATTACCTGGCTGTCTGTGTTACCCCACTGGGGATCCCCTGGCAGTCACAGCTGGAATCCAGCCGCTAGAGGTTGTCATTCTGTGGGCTCTTTCCTGTCAGATGGACCCCTCCATCCACCCACCATGCGAGACATGGGACTCCCATCGCCACACTGGGGCGCTTGGTTCGGATCTCATCTCCCTGCCTGGGGAGCACTCAGCTAATATGAAACATTGACCCCAAACTCACCTGGGCTCCTTGGTTTTGTGGTCCGCCCTGTAAGAAATGATTGGTGGTTATTTCTCTCCATTCTGCTCTCTGTGTCCAGGAAGAAACCCAGCCCTAGGGGCTGACAGCAGATCCTGCTGGGAACGTATCTCCCAGGTTTTTAGAGTGGCCTCCAACCCCATTGTGTCTGAGCCCCGCACCACCCATTTCCCTCAGCACTGACCGGCTTCTCCTTCCAGCCAGACCTGCATTTCCCAGCAGTGACCTTCCCCAGCCCCGTATTGCCAGGCCAGGCAATGGAACAGGGGAGTCAGACAAGAGGCAGCAGATATTTGGGGCATGGGGATTCAGCCCTAGAGACTCCATCAGCCTCATGGTCTTCTGAGAACACTCATCACCCGAGACGTGCCCAAATGTCACTGAAATCTGCTGGCATTATCGGATGAACATAACCAAAAATAACAGCGTCTCTCGTCTCTGGAAGACGGTCAGGAAAACAGAGCCACAGGCAGGGGAAGTAGAGCCACCATCTGGCCCATTTTCTACAGACAGGAGCTGCTCCAGCATGGATGAGTAAGATCTGTCCAGCTTTTCAGCCTCCCCAAAGTGTGTCTGGCATTGACGGGAGAGTATGAGCTGTTCCCTTGGTTACACCTTGAGGAGGAAACTGTGGCGGGGGCACCTGCAGGGCCAGGCTCGGCCAGCAGGGGGCGCCCCAGGGAAGACAAGTCTTTTGACAGAGTTTTGGGGGCAGGAACCATCCTTGTACCGGCGCCTAGCGCAAGGGTCCCTGTGCTCTAGGCCCTACCATTATACAAACAAATAAATAGACACTCACCAGCCCCAGGTTAAAACCAAAATCAGGCTGTAAGAAAGAGCCAGAGGTTAACGTGTTGGTCCCCATTCTCTCCCCTCCGTCAGGGGGATTTCTGAACCAGCCGGGGGCCCTGACCTGGAAACATCCCTTCTCCAGGGGTTTCCCTTCCCGCGTTGGGTCCTCGCACAGAGAGGCGCTGGCCTGGGCCAAGCCAGACACGAGGTGGGGCAGAGTCTCCGGTGGCCCATTCATATAGAGTGGGGGGTAGTAGGAGCCCGCTGGGAAAGGGCCTGGAGTCCCAGCGGTGAAGCCCTGACTCTGTGGGGAACCCGGCAGCTGAGATGCCCCCTGTGCACTGATCACCGGGACTGCCCGTGTTACCCCACTGGGGAGTCCTTTGCTGTCACCGCTGGAATCCCGCTGACAGAGCAGGACACTGGGTGGGCTCTTCCCTGTTCGATGGGCCCCTCTGCCCACCCAGCATAAGAGACACGGACTCCCATCGCCACACTGGGGTGCTTGGTTCTGATCTCATCTGCCTGCCTGGGGGACCCTCAGATGACATTAAATAACATCCAGCCTATAACTCACCAGGCCTCCTGGCTTTTGTGGTCCGCCCTGCAAGAAATAATTGGTGGTTATTTCTCTCCATTCTGATCTATGTGTCCAGGAAGAAACCCAGCCCTAGGGGCTGACTGTGGAGCCTTTTGGGAACGTATCTCCCTGGGTCGTATAGTGGCTTCCAACCCCGTTGTGTCTGAGCCCCGCACCACCCATTTGCCTCAGCCCTGCCCGGTTTCCCCTGCCAGCCAGACCTGCATTTCTCAGCACTGACCTTCCCCAGCCCCGTATTGCCAGGCCAGGCAATGGAACGGCGGAGTCAGAGCAGAGAAGAGGCAGTGGATATTTGGGGCATGGGGATTCAGCCCTAGAGACTCCATCAGCCTCAAGGTCTTCTGAGAACACTCATTGCATGGGACTCGGCCAATAGTCAGTGAAAGCTGCTGGCTTTGTTCAAGAAGAACATCTCTCGTCGATAGTTGAGGCCCAGGAAAACAGAGCCACAGGCATGAAAAGTAAAACCCCCATCTGGCCAATTTCCTACAGAAGAGAACCATCCAACATGGATGAGAAGCATCTGTCCAGCTTTTCTGTCTGCCCAAAGTCTCTCTGGCATTGAGGGGTAGAGTCTGCGCTTTTCCCTCGGTTACTTCCCTTTGCCCAGATCAGTAGCCAAACGGGACGTGTGTCCTCTTGCTTTAGGGCAAGTCTATCTAACTGTGAGAGAGGAGACGCCGTAATGGGAGACATTGGACAGCTCAGGGAAATTCTAACACTTACCACATTGATGCCCAGCTTAAAAGGATCCTGTAAAAAAGATCCAGAGATTAGTGAACTGGTCCCGTTCTCTCCCCTCTGTCATTGGGACACTTCAGCCAAGAGAGGAGCCCACAATGGGAACATTCATCCCACAGGAGTTCCCTTTCCCTCTTTCAATCTCTCCGTCAGACCCACCGATCATGGCCTGAGGCCCACAAAGCACCGGATGAGAGTCTAGCGACTTGTGTCTCTGCTCAGAACTGTCCCACACTGTATGTTTGCTACATCCACTTCTTTTTCTCTGATATGAAACGTACGTAGTGAGCTCTCTGGGGCAGGAACTATCTTTGCTATCTTTGCACAGCGCCTAGCGCAATGGGGCCCTATCCTGTAGGCCCTACTACAATGAAACAAAAAATAAGCATTCACCACCCCTAGGATAAAACCAAAACCAGGCTATAAGAAAGAGCCAGAGGTTAACGTGTTGGTCCCCATTCTCTCCCCCCCGTCAGGGGGATATCTGAACCAGCTGGGAACCCTGACCTGGAAACATCCCTTCCCCAGGGGTTTCCCTTCCCGCGTTGGGTCCTCGCACAGAGAGGCGCTGGCCTGGGCCGAGCCAGACACGAGGTGGGGCAGAGTCTCTGGTGGCCCATTCATAAGGAGTGGGGGGTAGGAGGAGCCTGCTGGGAAAGGGCCTGGAGTCCCAGCGGTGAAGCCCTGATTCTACGGGGAACCCGGCAGCTGAGATCCCCCTTGTGCGCTGATCACCGGGACTGCCCGTGTTACCCCACTGGGGAGCCCTTTGCAGTCACCACTGGAATCCCGCTGAGAGAGCGGGACACTGGGTGGGCTCTTCCCAGTTAGATGGGCCCCTCTGCCCACCCAGCATGAGAGACACGGACTCCAAACGCCGCACTGGGGCGCTTGGTTCGGATCTCATCTCCCTGCCTTGGGGACCCTCAGATGATATTAAATAAAATCCAGTCCATAACTCACCTGGGCTCCTGGGTTTGGTTGTCCGCCCTGCAAGAAATAATTGGTGTTTTTCTCTCTCCATTTAGGGTGACCAGATGTCCTGATATTATTGGGACTGTCCCGATACTAGGGGCTTTGTCTTATATAGGCCACTGTACTTCTCCCCACTCCACCACCCGCCCCCGAAAAAAAAGTGTTCTGATTTTTCACACTTGCTCTCCGGCACCTTACCTCTATTCTCCTCTCTGTGTCCAGGAAGAACCTGCCCCCAGCGGCTGACAGCGGAGCCTGCTGGGAACGTATCTCCCAGGTTCTTAGAGTGGCCTCCAACCCCGTTGTGTCTGAGCCCCTCACCACCCATTTCCCTCAGCCCTGCCCGGCTTCCCCTGCCAGCCAGACCTGCATTTCCCAGCACTGACCTTCCCCAACCCCGTATTGCCAGGCCAGGCAATGGAACAGGGGAGTCAGACAAGAGGCAGCGGATATTTGGGGCATGGGGATTCGGCCCTAGAGACTCCAGCTGAGACGTCCCTTGCACTCTGATTACCTGGCTGTCTGTGTTACCCCACTGGGGATCCCCTGGCAGTCACAGCTGGAATCCAGCCACTAGAGGTTGTCATTCTGTAGGCTCTTTCCTGTCAGATGGACCCCTCCACCCACCCACCATGCGAGACATGGGACTCCCATCGCCACACTGGGGCGCTTGGTTCGGATCTCATCTCCCTGCCTGGGGAGCGCTCAGCTAATATGAAACATTGACCCCAAACTCACCTGGGCTCCTTGGTTTTGTGGTCCGCCCTGCAAGAAATGATTGGTGGTTATTTCTCTCCATTCTGCTCTCTGTGTCCAGGAAGAAACCCAGCCCTAGGGGCTGACAGCAGATCCTGCTGGGAACGTATCTCCCAGGTTTTTAGAGTGGCCTCCAACCCCATTGTGTCTGAGCCCCGCACCACCCATTTCCCTCAGCACTGACCGGCTTCTCCTTCCAGCCAGACCTGCATTTCCCAGCAGTGACCTTCCCCAGCCCCGTATTGCCAGGCCAGGCAATGGAACAGGGGAGTCAGACAAGAGGCAGCGGATATTTGGGGCATGGGGATTCAGCCCTAGAGACTCCATCAGCCTCATGGTCTTCTGAGAACACTCATCACCCGGGACGTGCCCAAATGTCACTGAAATCTGCTGGCATTATCGGATGAACATAACCAAAAATAACAGCGTCTCTCGTCTCTGGAAGACGGTCAGGAAAACAGAGCCACAGGCAGGGGAAGTAGAGCCACCATCTGGCCCATTTTCTACAGACAGGAGCTGCTCCAGCATGGATGAGTAAGATCTGTCCAGCTTTTCAGCCTCCCCAAAGTGTGTCTGGCATTGACGGGAGAGTATGAGCTGTTCCCTTGGTTACACCTTGAGGAGGAAACTGTGGCGGGGGCACCTGCAGGGCCAGGCTCGGCCAGCAGGGGGCGCCCCAGGGAAGACAAGTCTTTTGACAGAGTTTTGGGGGCAGGAACCATCCTTGTACCGGCGCCTAGCGCAAGGGTCCCTGTGCTCTAGGCCCTACCATAATACAAACAAATAAACAGACACTCACCAGCCCCAGGTTAAAACCAAAATCAGGCTGTAAGAAAGAGCCAGAGGTTAACGTGTTGGTCCCCATTCTCTCCCCTCCCCTTCAGGGATTTCTGAACCAGCCGGGGGCCCTGACCTGGAAACATCCCTTCTCCAGGGGTTTCCCTTCCCGCGTTGGGTCCTCGCACAGAGAGGCGCTGGCCTGGGCCAAGCCAGACACGAGGTGGGGCAGAGTCTCCGGTGGCCCATTCATATAGAGTGGGGGGTAGGAGGAGCCCGCTGGGAAAGGGCCTGGAGTCCCAGCGGTGAAGCCCTGACTCTGTGGGGAACCCGGCAGCTGAGATGCCCCCTGTGCACTGATCACCGGGACTGCCCGTGTTACCCACTGGGGAGTCCTTTGCAGTCACCGCTGGAATCCCACTGACAGAGCAGGACACTGGGTGGGCTCTTCCCTGTTCGATGGGCCCCTCTGCCCACCCAGCATGAGAGACACGGGACTCCCATCGCCACATTGGGGCGCTTGGTTCTGATCTCATCTGCCTGCCTGGGGGACCCTCAGATGACATTAAATAACATCCAGCCTATAACTCACCAGGCCTCCTGGCTTTTGTGGTCCACCCTGCAAGAAATGATTGGTGGTTATTTCTCTCCATTCTGATCTATTTGTCCAGGAAGAAACCCAGCCCTAGGGGCTGACTGTGGAGCCTGCTGGGAATGTATCTCCCTGGGTCGTACAGTGGCTTCCAACCCCATTGTGTCTGAGCCCCGCACCACCCATTTGCCTCAGCCCTGCCTGGCTTCCCCTGCCAGCCAGACCTGCATTTCTCAGCACTGACCTTCGCCAGCCCCGTATTGGCAGGCCAGGCAATGGAACGGCGGAGTCAGAGCAGAGAAGAGGCAGTGGATATTTGGGGCATGGGGATTCAGTCCGAGAGACTCCATCAGCCTCAAGGTCTTCTGAGAACACTCATTGCATGGGACTCGGCCAAGAGTCAGTGAAAGCTGCTGGCTTTGTTCAAGAAGAACATCTCTCGTCGATAGTTGAGGCCCAGGAAAACAGAGCCACAGGCATGAAAAGTAAAACCCCCATCTGGCCAATTTCCTACAGAAGAGAACCATCCAACATGGATGAGAAGCATCTGTCCAGCTTTTCTGTCTCCCCAAAGTCTCTCTGGAATTGAGGGGTAGAGTCTGCGCTTTTCCCTTGCTTACTTCCCTTTGCCCAGATCAGTGTGGATGGGGGTTCCCCACCCCTCTCCTGGAAATCACGACTCTGGCACTGATTCTGACCTCCACTGGCATTGCCTAGGCAAACGGGACGTGTGTCCTCTTACTTTAGGGCAAGTCTATCTAACTGCGAGAGAGGAGACGCCGTAATGGGAGACATTGGACAGCTCAGGGAAATTCTAACACTTACCACATTGATGCCCAACTTAAAAGGATCCTGTAAAAAAGATCCAGAGATTAGGGAACTGGTCCCGTTCTCTCCCCTCTGTCATGGGGACACTTCAGCCAAGAGAGGAGCCCACAATGGGAACATTCATCCCACAAGGGTTCCCTTTCCCTCTTTCAATCTCTCCGTCAGACCCACCGATCATGCCCTGAGGCCCACAAAGCACCGGATGAGGGTCTAGCGACTTGTGTCTCTGCTCAGAACTGTCCCACACTGTATGTTTGCTACATCCACTTCTTTTTCTCTGATATGAAACGTACGTAGTGAGCTCTCTGGGGCAGGAACTATCTTTGCTATCTTTGCACAGCGCCTAGCGCAATGGGGCCCTATCCTGTAGGCCCTACTACAATGAAACAAAAAATAAGCATTCACCACCCCTAGGTTAAAACCAAAACCAGGCTGTAAGAAAGAGCCAGAAGTTAACGTGTTGGTCCCCATTCTCTCCCCCCGTCAGGGGGATATCTGAACCAGCTGGGAACCCTGACCTGGAAACATCCCTTCCCCAGGGGTTTCCCTTCCCGCGTTGGGTCCTTGCACAGAGAGGCGCTGGCCTGGGCCGAGCCAGACACGAGGTGGGGCAGAGTCTCTGGTGGCCCATTCATAAGGAGTGGGGGGTAGGAGGAGCCTGCTGGGAAAGGGCCTGGAGTCCCAGCGGTGAAGCCCTGACTCTGTGGGGAACCCGGCAGCTGAGATCCCCCTTGTGCACTGATCCCCGGGACTGCCCGTGTTACCCCACTGGGGAGCCCTTTGCAGTCACCACTGGAATCCCGCTGAGAGAGTGGGACCCTAGGTAGGCTCTTCCCTGTTAGATGGGCCCCTCTGCCCACCCAGCATGAGAGACACGGACTCCCATCGCCACACTGGGGCGCTTGGTTCGGATCTCATCTCCCTGCCTTGGGGACCCTCAGACGATATTAAATAAAATCCAGCCCATAATTCACCTGGGCTCCTGGGTTTGGTTGTCCGCCCTGCAAGAAATCATTGGTGGTTATTTCTCTCCATTTAGGGTGACCAGATGTCCTGATATTATTGGGACTGTCCCGATATTAGGGGCTTTGTCTTATATAGGCCACTGTACTTCTCCCCACTCCACCACCCGCCCCCGAAAAAAAAGTGTTCTGATTTTTCACACTTGCTCTCCGGCACCTTACCTCTATTCTCCTCTCTGTGTCCAGGAAGAACCTGCCCCCAGCGGCTGACAGCGGAGCCTGCTGGGAACGTATCTCCCAGGTTCTTAGAGTGGCCTCCAACCCCGTTGTGTCTGAGCCCCTCACCACCCATTTCCCTCAGCCCTGCCCGGCTTCCCCTGCCAGCCAGACCTGCATTTCCCAGCACTGACCTTCCCCAACCCCGTATTGCCAGGCCAGGCAATGGAACAGGGGAGTCAGACAAGAGGCAGCGGATATTTGGGGCATGGGGATTCGGCCCTAGAGACTCCAGCTGAGACGTCCCTTGCACTCTGATTACCTGGCTGTCTGTGTTACCCCACTGGGGATCCCCTGGCAGTCACAGCTGGAATCCAGCCACTAGAGGTTGTCATTCTGTGGGCTCTTTCCTGTCAGATGGACCCCTCCACCCACCCACCATGCGAGACATGGGACTCCCATCGCTACACTGGGGCGCTTGGTTTGGATCTCATCTCCCTGTCTGGGGAGCGCTCGGCTAATATGAAACATTGACCCCAAACTCACCTGGGCTCCTTGGTTTTGTTGTCCGCCCTGCAAGTAATGATTGGTGGTTATTTCTCTCCATTCTGCTCTCTGTGTCCAGGAAGAAACCCAGCCCTAGGGGCTGACAGCGGATCCTGCTGGGAACGTATCTCCCTGGGTCGTACAGTGGCCTCCATCCCCGTTCTGTCTGAGCCCCGCACCACCCATTTCCCTCAGCAGGGCCAGCCTTAGCGTACGCAGCATATACGATTGCATAGGGCACTCAAAAATTTGGGGCACCCCCGGGACAGTAGGTAAGAGCGGGTTGGCTCCTGCGCACCCAGCGCACGCTGCAGTCTCCTTAGGCAGGGGCCGTATTCACAGAGCTGAATGTGCCAGCGGGTGCATTGTGCATGAGGGAGAGGGTACAGGGCGGGGAATTGTGACTCTCCGCCGTCGTGAGGCGGGCCGGGCGGCTCGGTGTCCTTTGCTGCCTCGTCTCTGCCCCCCAGGCTGCGAGCCCCGGCTGCTGCAGCATCTGCTGCGTACGAAGCTCGGTGTTTGTCAGCAATGAGGGGGGGGGTTCTTCTGGGGGTCCGCGGGCGGGGTGGTGGCTGTGCCCCAAGTCAGGCACAGGGGCACCGGTTTAATAACACTGTGTAGGGCCCCATAAATCCTAAGGACGCCCTGTGCCTCAGCACTGCTGGTTTTCCCTTCCAGCCAGACCTGCATTTCTCAGCACTGACCTTCCCCAGCCCCGTATTGCCAGGCCAGGAATGGAACAGGGGAGTCAGAGCAGAGAAGAGGCAGTGGATATTTGAGGCATGGGGCTTCGGCCCTGGAGACTCCATCAGCCTCATGGTCTTCTGAGAACACTCATTGCATGGGAGTCGGCCAATAGTCAGTGAAAACTGCTGGCTTTATCGGATGAACATAACCAAAAATAATAGCATCTCTCGTCTCCAGCAGATGGCCAGGAAAACAGAGCCACAGGCAGGGGAAGTAAAGCCAGCTTCTGATCCATTTCCTAAAGACAGGAGCTGCTCCAGTATGGATGAGTAATCTGTCCAGCTTTTCAGCCTCCCCAAAGTCTGTCTGGCATTGACAGGAGAGTATGAGCTGTTCCCTTGGTTACACCAATAGATGCTCCCCTCTGTTCCTTTGCCCAGGTCAGTGCTCATAGGTGCTCCCCAACCTCGCTTGGAGATCAGGATTCATCATTGCAATCGACCTCCAGTCACGTTCTCCAGCCCAACAGAGCCCCTATCACCGTCCTTTAGGGCCGGGTCTCCCCGTGAGGAAATGCTGTCACCGGGGAGACTTGGCAGCAGAGGGAAATTCAACCACTTACCACATAGATGCCCAAATCAAAAGGTTTTTGCAAAAAGGAGCTGGAGGTTGGTTAATTGATTCCCACTCCCTCCCCTCTGTCATGGGGACATTTCAGCCTCCAGGGGACCCCGCACCGGGAACGTTCATTCTTAAAGGGAGGCTGAAGAGGAATCCAAACAGGGCGACCGAACTTTGTTTGCAGTTCTGTTACCCTGGGAAGGGCGATGCCTTAGTTACTGACATGGCCACAGAGCTGAGCCTGCCACCAACCTCAGTCTGCAGGGGGAAGACGCAGGGGACACGCCTCGAGGAGGAAACTGTGGCAGGGGGCACCTGCAGGGCTCTTCCTGGTGGGCTCTTCCCTGTTAGATGGGCCCCTCTGCCCACCCAGCAGGACTCCCATCGCCACACTGGGGCGCTTGGTTCGGATCTCATCTCCCTGCCTGGGGGTCTCCCCGTGAGGAAATGCTGTCACCGGGGAGAGTCGGCAGCAGAGGGAAATTCAACCACTTACCACTTTGATGCCCAAATCAAAAGGATTCTGAAAAAAGGAGCCAGAGGTTGGTTAATTGATTCCCATTCGCTCCCCTCTGCCATGGGACATTTCCGCCCGCAGGGGACCCCGCACCGGGAACGTTCATTCTCCTGGCGTTTCCCTTCCCTCTTTCAATCTCTCCCTCAAAGCGCCGATGCCCCCAAAGCACTTGATGATGGTAGGACAGCTGGTGCCCGCTGGGATCGCGTAACAGAGCGGCCTGGCCCTCAAAGGACCAGGAGGTCTAGTCTAGCCAGCCCTGTTCCATCGGTCCTGCCTGTGCCATAATTTGCTTCCTTCCATAAGGGGCAGGAATAATTGGAGTCAGGTGACAGCCTGAAACTCCTGGGCCCTATAAAAGGGCAGCGAGAGCACAGTGTGGGGGAGAAACCATGGCCCACAGGGACCATGCTGGGAGTCTGGGGACGGCCCTGAGGTAGGGCCTGGGAGGACTGTGGGAAGGAGCCATGAAGTTAGCTCTCGATCCCAGAGCAGTGAGACGTAAGCGGAGCCTAAGAGGGAGGCTGAAGAGGAATCCAAACAGGGCAACAGAACTTTGTTTGCAGTTGTGTTACTCTGGGAAGGGCGATGCCTTAGTTACTGACATGGCCAGAGAGCTGAGTCTGGCACCAACCTCAGTCTGCAGGGGGAAGACGCAGGGGACACGCCTCGAGGAGGAAACTGTGGCGGGGGCACCTGCAGGGCCAGGCTCGGCCAGCAGGGGGCGCCACAGGGAAGACAAGTCCTTTGACAGAGTATTGGGGGCAGGAACCATCCTTATACCGGCGCCTAGCGCAAGGGTCCCTGTGCTCTAGGCCCTATCATAATACAAACAAATAAACAGACACTCACCAGACCCAGGTTAAATCCAAAACCAGGCTGTAAGAAAGAGCCAGAGGTTAACGTGTTGGTCCCCATTCTCTCCCCCCCGTCAGGGGGATTTCTGAACCAGCCAGGGATCCTGACCTGGAAACATCCCTTCTCCAGGGGTTTCCCTTCCCGCGTTGGGTCCTCGCACAGAGAGGCGCTGGCCTGGTCTGAGCCAGACACGAGGTGGGGCAGAGTCTCTGGTGGCCCATTCATAAGGAGTGGGGGGTAGGAGGAGCTTGCTGGGAAAGGGCCTGGAGTCCCAGCGGTGAAGCCCTGACTCTGTGGGGAACCCGGCAGCTGTGATCCCCCTTGTGCACTGATCACCGGGACTGCCCGTGTTACCCCACTGGGGAGCCCTTTGCCGTCACCGCTGGAATCCCGCTGAGAGAGTGGGACACTGGGTGGGCTCTTCCCTGTTCGATGCGCCCCTCTGCCCACCCAGCATGAGAGACACGGACTCCCATCGCCACACTCCCATCGCCAACCCCCTTGTGTCTGAGCCCCTCACCACCCATTTCCCTCAGCCCTGCCCGACTTCCCCTTCCAGCCAGACCTGCATTTCCCTGCACTGACCTTCCCCAACCCCGTATTGCCAGGCCAGGCAAGGGAACAGGGGAGTCAGACAAGAGACAGCGGATATTTGGGCCATGGGGATTCGGACCTAGAGACTCCAGCTGAGATGTCCCTTGCGTTCTGATTATCTGGCTGTCTGTGTTACCCCACTGGGGATCCCCTTGCAGTCACAGCTGGAATCCAGCTGCTAGAGGTTGTCATTCTGTGGGCTCTTTCCTGTCAGATGGACCCCTCCACCCACCCACCATGAGAGACACGGGACTCCTGTAGCCCCACTGATGGCATCGGTTCCAAATTTTGTGGGATAGCCCTAAAATTGGAGAGCTCCTCATGCAGTGAAGATGAAGTCCTGGTTCTCTAATGGCAACTGTTCTGTGGTATTTTGGTGATGCGGAAAGGCAGGATGTGAGGTAGGAAGAACTGGGGCCCATGACACAGGAAATGGAGGAGATAGAACAGGGAGTAACAGACATGCAGAAACAAACAGAATTCGGGTAAGGTGGGTCAGTGAGGGCAGAAGGTCAGTGTGTGCCTGGCCCGCACTATGGGCTGCTGAACGCCGATGGGGCAGAGGCTGACTTTCACCATGTGCCTATGCAGTGCCTGGCCCAATGGGCCGCCAGGCTCCATTGTGTCAGTGTCTGTGCGGCACCAGGGACATCTGGGCACTGCTGCATGGCAAATGAGAATCAGGATTGTGGGCCAAGATTTTGCTCACAAAAGCGACTAATGTTTGAGTGCCTCCGTTGCTGGGAGTGCAGCTGTAGACACCTTGAAGAGCCCTGATTTTCAGCAGGCAAGTGCTCGGCGCTGTCTGAAAAGCAGGGCCCTCGAAGGTTTTCAAAGCCGTACACCCAAACGCTGAGGGGTTCAAAATCACTAAGCACTTTTCAATTGTTCACCCTTGAGAGTTTTCTGTCTCCCCAGGGGCTGCCGCCTTTCTGATGGGCTGAGATGGAAACATCTGTACTATTCTTCAGTGAGCATCTGGCCCATTGACTCCAACTGACCTATGGACGATTGACCCCAGCTCGGGTCTGGCCCCATTGACTCCAATGGAGCTACGGCCGATTGACCCCAGCTGGGATCTGGTCCCATTGACTCCAGCTGGGCTCTAGCCCGTAAATTGAAGCTACTCTCCAAAGAAAGCAGCGTTTAGTACTTACCAGCTGCCAAAGGCCTGCTTACCCCAGTGCCATGTTCTGTTAGGAAAACCAGGAGTTAGAGCATTTGGGAGACGATGGGATGTGAGCAAAGGGCTGAAGTTTTGCAGAAGTGAGTAGAGACACTTTAATTTTCAGGAAGCGCTGAGCCCCCTGCCTCTGAAAATCAGACCCCGCTGGGACCCCAAATTGGGGCCCCAAAATCACTAGTCATCCATCTGTTGACTAATATCTGCTGGCTAGCATATATATATATATATACACACACACACACTGCACCGTCAATATATATTAGTATGTGTTAAATAGCAGTAACATTCAGCACAAATATTGTAACAGTGATACAGGCTAAACTGGCCTACACTATAACACTGTTCCCTTTGGCTAAGTATCCCATAACTCCTTGCGTTTTTGCTGAAGTAAGCGCTTGGCATAAGCAGACAGGAAACTTGCCAAAATCTAGATATATTCATACAAGCCGGGAAGTATCTTCACGGACTTGTGTCTGGAATGCTAGTATCCAAAACAAAAATGGGGAAGGAACAGAACAACAAGTTAGGGAACCGGGACAAACTCATGGGCTGGATTTTAGGGACATATAAAGCGATGTGCAACTTGTAAAATCATAAGAACGGCCAGACTGGGTCAGATCAAAGGTCCATCTAGCCCAGTGTCCTGTCTGTATCTGCTGACAGTGGCCAATGCCAGATGCCCCAGAGGGAATGAACAGAACTGGTAACCATCAAGTGAGCCATCCCCCATTGCCCATTCCCAGCTGCTGGCAAACAGAGGCTAGGGACACCATCCCTGCCCATCCTGGCTAATAGCCATTGATGGACCTATCCTCCATGAATCTGCATACGTACTTATCTATCTAGCCTCATATGTACTTATCCATCCATCCATCCATCCATCCACGCACCTGCATATCTAGCTATCTCCTCACACATGTATTTGAAAACCTGTGACACAGACACGTGCTTTTAGTTCTACCCAGCACCTGCCCCCTGTACAGTGGGATGAACACATCAGCTGAGCCTAACCCTTGTGTAACCGCCCCTGACAGCTCCTAGCTGGCCGTTATTGTGAAGCACTCGGCAGCCGGTTGGTGGTGGGGCTCAGCTCCAAACACTGCAGGAACCACTTGCTTTTAGGTTGGCCCTGCCAAAATGGACGCATAATGGGGGTCCCTGAACTATCAGGGAGGTAGACTAGAGACCTTCATGAGCCTGGCCATCCATCTATCTAGGTTCTTCTGTGGGTGTGATGTACCAGGGGTCTTTCATTTAACCTGTCCCCTCCATTTTCCACATGAAAGGCCCAAGACCTGTGTCCGATCTCTCATTATGAGGCATATAAGAGGCTCTCCTGTCCGACAGAATGTCTGAGACTTACCTGGGGGTTATAATAGTAATCAGATCCATACGGCCATCCCTGTTAGAAAAAGCCAAGGGTTAGTTCTTTGTGCCCCCTTCCTCCCATGTCATAGAGTCATAGAGCCTAAGGCCACTGATCATTCACTCTGTCATTCTGCATCAGACCGGCCAGAGACCCACCCCCAGGGATCCCTGCGTCCAGCCCATATCTGGTGGTTGAGCTAGAGCGTCTATTTTAGAAAAGGTGCGGAAGAGGAGCTAGTACTTCAGTTCTGAGTACACCACCATGGGAACCAGGTGTAATTCCACAAATTACAATGGACTTTCTCCTGATTTCCTCTGCTGTGAGAGCAAAATATGCCCTAATGCAGGCCAGTGAATGCTGCTATGAGAGCAACAATGGGGCAGATCCGCAGCTGTTGTAAACTGGCATCGCTCCATTGACTTTCACTATCTATCCATTCATCCCACTGTTTATCCATCCCTCCCTCCCTCCCTCCCTCCATCCATCCAGGTTTTATCTATTTATCTGCCCCCTGGCTTTTGTGGGTTTACTGTGTAATTTGTAGGATTTTTTGCATGGAGATTATTATTTAATTGTAGGGATTATGGTTGTGCCTAGAAACCCCAGTTGAGGATCAAGGCCTCATTGTGCCAGGTGCTGTACAGTCCCTGACCAAGATAGAGGCCCCATTGTGTGGGACACTGCCCAGACCCATGGACAGGGACAGTCCCTGCCCCAGCTGAGATCAGGGCCCCGTCGTGCCCGGCGCTGCCCAGACACAGCCAGAGACAGGCCCTGCCCCAGCTGAGATCAGGGCCCCGTCGTGCCCGGCGCTGGCCAGACACAGCCAGAGACAGGCCCTGCCCCAGCTGAGATCAGGGCCCCGTCGTGCCCGGCGCTGGCCAGACACAGCCAGAGACAGGCCCTTCCCCAAAGAGCTGGCAGTGCTGTGGCATAGCCGTCTGTCTAACGCTGATTCCATGGGGACAGGTGAAGGGAGTTTGTTCTCAGAAGAAATGCCAGCCTTACCCCCAACGGTGCGGCCCTAGCCCTCTCCAGGAGCAGGAGGGAGAGGAGGAGAACCCTGGCCAGGCTGCTCAGCTGCATGGCTCCTTCTGCCCAGAGACCGTCCCTCGACAGCTGGAAACCAGAGAAGTGAGTCTGGTGGGTTGAGCTGCTGTATTTATACCCTGATACGGAGCCTAAGTGCCCTCCACCGCATGAGTCAGCCGGATTGCAGGCCGGTAGCTCTCCGCCCCTCCCGTCCTAACCCCCTGCCCTCCCTCCCCCCCGCCCCACATGTACACACTCTGCCTCTGTCAACTCCCTTCTCCCCCTTCCCACCTGCCGAGCTCCGGCAGTCGCCTGTCTGTGTCCGGTCTGACTTTAGTCCAGCAACAGTGGGCTGCTCTCTGCCAGGGCTTACGGACGGGCTCGCAGTGACCAGCCGGCTCTCCCAGGGCACAGGGCATTGATTCAGGAGAAAAGCGTTATAGAGAGACTAGATCAGCACGCATGCCGGCTCGCCAGGCGCCCCCAGCTCTAGGGCTGCCAACACCATATGCCAATCATACGGGACAGTTTTCCAAGCACCACCCCACTCCTCACCTCTCTTTGCTGGCTTGGGAGACGAGTCCTGCACTCAGAGCAGGGCCCGGGGTACCACGCCGGCCATGCTCCCAGCCGGATGTGCGCGGCATCCCTGACAGGCTGTGCACACACACAGCTTATTTCCCAGGGGGTTTTCCACGGGGACCAGCGTTCCCTGAGTTGGTCCCAGAGAAAAACTCAACAGCACGTTTCCACCAGCAATCGGCCAGGCTGTAAAACCGGCCAGGAGGCAACCCTGGCTGAATTGCAGGATAACAGGCATCCTGCGCGGATTTAGTATGGGACAGGCAATTGGTTATGTCAATAAGGGACATCCCGTATAATATAGGAAGTCCAAGCAGACCTTGCGGGTGCGTCCCATGCTGCCACATGGAGCGTGTCAGCCCTGAACGGTGCTGGGTACGACACAGCTCTTGTCAGAGGACTCGCCCGCCCCAGAGCCGGCCAGGCACAGGTCCTTCTGCCACAAAGGGATCAAGTCCCTGAGGAAGGCGCAACCGTCCTGCAGCCCAGTGGTGCAGGCCGAACTCAAGGTCTGGTACCTGTTCGATGTGGTGATTTCCCAGAGATCTGGCCTTCCTTCAGCTGCTCACTACATTCAAAGTTGGTGTAGCGCACTCTTCGGCCAGGTCATCGAGATGGACAAAAACAGCTCAGCACAACGTGCTCTCAGCATCTCCGTCGACCTGGGAATGGCAGGACCCCTGACTCTACCTGCCACTGCCTGCGGGGCTGTCCCAGAGTCCCGGATTCGCAGGGTTGAGCCGGAACAGAACTTCCCTACCCGCTGCCCCTGGTAGAACGACGCCGACTGTGGTCACTCGGCTGGCACCGGAGTCCTCAGTAGATTGTGCAGGTGTGATGATGTTGGCAACTCCACAGGAGGCCCTGACCGGTTTCCAACCCTTCCAGTAGGACATTGCCCTCTTGGTGAAAATCTTACATCAGCTGGAGGATCAAACGAGGGCCCTGAGTCAGTTCCTGCTGCCCCATTATAGAATCATAGAATATCAGGGTTGGAAGGGACCTCAGGAGGTCATCTAGTCCAACCCCCTGCTCAAAGCAGGACCAATCCAGTTTGGGCCAGGGGGATCAGCATAACCAGCATTGGCAGAGTGCAGTTACTGATTCCATTTTCCACGGGAAACCCACCCATTGAGCCAGGAACACCCAGTCACATAGAACGTATCCTGGTACAAACAGCTATCAATAACCCAGGGACCCAGAGCGTCTGGCACATCTTTACATGCTTCCAAGGTCTCCCATCTGTCACAAGGACCCACCCCACTGTGATGGGCACTGTGCAAACATATTACGTCAGGAGCCACAAGGTGGCGCTGTCACACGTAGTCTTCCGAGTCCTTTTCCTTAGTCATTCTGCGTTGTCGTTCGTTTTGTGATGAGGTTTACTTCAGGAGGGAGCTGTAGCAAGAGGTAAGGAGTTTGCTCCCTGCCTTAATCTCTCTAACCGGAGTCAGTTCTTGGGGCAGGGTTGCTCCTTGCAAACCAAGCATTGGTGTATGGGCTGGGATTACTGAGGGGGGCTGCCTGCATGCTGTTTGTGTCTCCTCTGTTCCAGGGCTAGTGTATATATCGTAACGAAGGGCCTTCGTTTTCAGTTATTATTTTACTGAAAATGTCCTGAGAATATATCTGCGGTTACACTGGTCTACAATTTTTGAGAAGTCGTCTGCTTCAGAGATAAAATGTGCTATTTATTATGTATTTTGATGTGCTGAATTCAAATATGACAATTAAAACAACTGATTGGCTACTGTTTCTAAGATATTTAAGTTTTTACATTTTATGTCTATGTATATTGTGTAGATAGTAGAGTTTTAATCATAAATTGTAAACCTAGGTCTTTTCATGTGTTTATGGTTGCTTTACATGATAATATTTCACCTGTCCTGTTTATGTAACACTTTAAAAATCAGCAAAAGGGTTATATAAATAAAATTTATTATGAAACAAAAGCCAAAAAACTATTATGTACATAGTTTAGTCCTATTCAGTGTCTACTCAGCGCTTCTTGGCTTGTCTCTTGTATTCATTAAATGGAGCATCTCTTGTCACTGTCCAGCAATAGTCTGCAAGCATTGATGGGCTCCATTTGCCCTGATAGCATTTCTCCATTGTTGCAATCTCCTGGTGAAATCGCTCTCCGTGCTCGTCGCTCACTGCTCTGCAGTTCGGTGGAAAAAAATCTAGATGAGAGTGCAAAAAATGTATCTTTAGTGACACGTTGCAACCAAGGCTTTTGTATGCCTTGAGGAGGTTTTCCACCAACAACCTGTAGTTGTCTGCCTTGTTGTTTCCGAGAAAATTTATAGCCGCTAACTGGAAGGCTTTCCATGCTGTCTTTTCCTTGCCACGCAGTGCATGGTCAAATGCATCATCTCGAAGAAGTTCACGAATCTGAGGACCAACAAAGACACCTTCCTTTATCTTAGCTTCACTTAACCTTGGAAATTTTCCATGGAGATACTTGAAAGCTGCTTGTGTTTTGTCAATGGCCTTGACAAAGTTCATCAGACCCAGCTTGATGTGTAAGGGTGGTAACAAAATCTTCCTTGATTCAACAAGTGGTGGATGCTGAACACTTTTCCTCCCAGGCTCCAATGACTGTCGGAGTGGCCAATCTTTCTTGATGTAGTGGGAATCTCTTGCACGACTATCCCATTCAAAGAGAAAACAGCAGTACTTTGTGTATCCAGTCTGCAGACCAAGCAAGAGAGCAACAACCTTCAAATCGCCACAAAGCTGCCACTGATGTTGGTCATAGTTTATGCACCTCAAAAGTTGTTTCATGTTGTCATAGGTTTCCTTCATATGGACTGCATGACCAACTGGAATTGATGGCAAAACATTGCCATTATGCAGTAAAACAGCTTTAAGACTCATCTTCGATGACTCAATGAACATCTCCACTCATCTGGATCGTGAACGACGTTGAGGGCTGCCATCACACCATCCATGTTGTTGCAGGCTACAAGATCACCTTCCATGAAGAAGAATGGGACAAGATCCTTTTGACGGTCATGGAACATGGAAACCCTAACATCACCTGCCAGGAGATTCCACTGCTGTAGTCTGGAGCCCAACAGCTCTGCCTTACTCTTGGGTAGTTCCAAATCCCTGACAAGGTCATTCAGTTCACCTTGTGTTATGAGGTGTGGTTCAGAGGAGGAGGATGGGAGAAAATGTGGGTCCTGTGACATTGATGGTTCAGGACCAGAAGTTTCATCCTCTTCCTCTTCCTCATCTGACTCAAGTGAGAATGATTCTGGTGCATCAGGAACCGGCAGTCCTTCTCCGTGGGGTACTGGGCGTATAGCTGATGGAATGTTTGGATAATGCACAGTCCACTTTTTCTTCTTTGACACACCTTTCCCAACTGGAGGCACCATGCAGAAGTAACAATTGCTGGTATGATCTGTTGGCTCTCTCCAAATCATTGGCACTGCAAAAGGCATAGATTTCCTTTTCCTGTTCAACCACTGGCGAAGATTTGTTGCACAAGTGTTGCAGCATATGTGTGGGGCCCACCTCTTGTCCTGATCTCCAATTTTGCAGCCAAAATAAAGGTGATAGGCTTTCTTAACCATAGTGGTTATACTGCGCTTTTGTGATGCAAAAGTCACTTCACCACAAACATAGCAGAAGTTATCTGCACTGTTCACACAAGTACGAGGCATCTCTGCTCACTTTGGCTAAACAGAAATGTGTCCCTTTGCAAAATCAAACACTGACAAATAAGAGAGCATGACACTGTATGATTTCTAGAGCTGATATAGGGCAATTTGTTCAGCAGAGTGATGTAAGCTTCGTTATGATTGCATCATCCATGACTTCTAGGAATAACATGATGCAATTCATATCATGTATGACGCAATACCAGCTTCAGATTGCATCATTCATTGTTTTGCCTAAAAAGCAAGTACTGTCCAAACCCAGTCATAGATTTATTCATAGATCCAGTCAAAGATGTATTTTAGTCATTTCTGGTTTAAATTGAGATCCCTTCCCTTTATAACTCACTTATCCTCCGCCATTCCCAAGTCAAGGGTCGTATATACTGACCCAATAGCATATCTTGAAAACTAGAGCCAATCAACAATTTTAAGCATCATTTTCATTCTCAGTGACCCAGAATTAGTAAAGTTTGACTACATTTATTTCAGAAGCATTTTGGCTGTAGAGCAGTGTTATTATAAAAATGAAAAAACACGTGAAAAATCAGTGCAAAAAAATCATCTTTGCAGTTTTGTGGGTAAATACCAGGGTTAGGATTGGGAGACGGGAGAACAGAGAACAGCAACAAATAGAGAAAAGGTTTCCAAGAAAGTAAAGCAGTTTAATGCCGTGGTTTACGTAATGAACTGGACATTAACAGTCTGTACACATAGGCACACGCGTACCCACGTGTATTGCCCACTACGTCGCCTTCTTTAATAGACACTCCCGCAAGTACACGTAGCCTAACTTATTATTAATATCAGCACATTGACCGGACATCGTGTACTGGATTTGCTGAACATCATCAGTATTTTCATGTACTGAAGAAGTGGGATGTAGCCCACAAAAGCTTATGCTCAAATAAATTTGTTAGTCTCTAAGGTGCCACAAGTACTCCTGTTCTTTTCATGTACTGGAGCAATCCAAAATTCAGGTGGAAATCGGCAAACACCAGGTCACAGCTTTTGGAAAACCCAGGAATTTTTCTCTAAGCATCAGTACAAACTGAAAACAAAGAGCCTTAAGCGCAAGTAAACAACTGCAGCCAACCAATAGCCGGACTGATTTCTCATCTCCCAGGGAACTGACATGCATGACAGAGGAGAGATGATATAATAAACCGCAGCCCTTGCCCCGAAGCGCTGACAGATATAAAACATCCGTCTGTGACGGGTGGGCGGGACGAAGATACAGCCCCGGGGAGGAGTGGAAGAGACAAGGTGACAAATAACCTGGATAGGTTGTGCACAATTCTTAGCATAGTTCTGCTGTCTGCCCAGCTGTCATCAGGTTGCAGCTTCCTATATGTGTTCCGGGAAAGGTGGGCTTTGAGGAGGAAATTGAAATCAGTGTGGATTTTTCGCCCAGGCCTACTATGTCACGGCGGAGCACAAGCCTGGAGCTGCAGACTTGGGGGGCTAGTGCTATGGGGCTAATAGCCATGTAGACGTTCTAGCGTGGGCTGGAGCTTGGGCTCTGAAACCGGGGCAGGGCCTTGAACGATGCGTTAACGCCTTGTGCCAAACAATCTGTTCCGCCTTGTATTTAGCTGTGACACTCTGAGTACTTTTCCCGGCCCTGAAGAAGAGCTCTGTGTCGCTTGAAAGCTTGTCTCTCTCACCAAGAGAAGTTGGTCAAAGAAAAGATATTCCTTCCTCCTCCTTGTCCCTCTGGGACCAACCCGGCTACAACAACACTGCAGATTGAAATCAGTGGAAGTTAGGAGCCTAAAATACCTTTGAAGACCTGAGCCCATGTGTTTGTGGACATTGGATGGCGGCCAGGTTATGCACCAAATCCCTCTGGGACCCATTGGTGTCACTGCCCTCATTTTTCCACAAGTCTGAGGAGGTGTTAGGAAACGGCCTGTCGCAAACTTAAACATCCTGCGTCGTGGCCAGGCCACCTGCCAGCCAGACACTCCTGATAAAGCCATTCCATGGAACTTGTACCAGTCGAGGAATGAGACGTTTGTGATAACCTCGGTTCACCATTCACAGACGGAATAACCTGCCCTCAGTTCTGGGGAACAGCCAAAAAGAGAAACCTGTCAACATTTCCGACTCCGTACAGATGGATGGAGCCACACCTCTCCCTTCGACCTAAAGGCAATTTCCTTCGAACACAAAGCAAATAACTTAGTGGCACCAACCCGGATTTATCAAGCCACATCCTGGCTGTTGCTCCATTGGAGTCAATGGGGCCAGACCCCCAGCTGATGTCAATCGGCCGTAGCGCCACTGGCGTTTATTATTATTATTTGTATTACCATAGGCCCTCGGAGCCCTAGTCATATGTAAATCATAGTGTAAATCAGTATTGACCTCTGTGTAATTATTGCAATTTCCACCAGCCCTAAACCTTATGTGTTGAAATTGTGTTGACTAAAGGTGTAGGAAGTTTGGGAGAGATAAAATTCTCCTTACGGAGGTATAGCACCTGTTAGGTTGTTCAGAGTGTTCCAGGGAACTGACAATAGATGAAAGCCAAATGTTGGATTAACCCAGTGTGAAGAACTCTTTCCGGGTACTGCATCTGTTTTTTTCATGTTGCACGAGAGGGAAACTGAGGCACAAAGCAGGGACGTCTTCTTGCCCCAGATCACAAAACAGGTCAGTGACAGAGCTGGGGCAAAAACCCAGGAGTCCTGGCTCCCAGCCCCACCACTCCTCTAACCCTCTAGACCCCATTCCCCTCCCAGAACTGGGGATAGAACCCAGGAGTCCTGCCTGGACTCCATTGCTCTAACCACTAGACCACAATTGCTGTGACTTTAGGCGCGTACCTGCCCCCCTCTGTGAGTCAGTGGTGGGTTCACTCTTCACTAGGAGTGGGGCTCGCTGGCAGACTCGTTAATGGTGCCAGGGTCAATACGAGCGAGCTGAGAATTCCCCCTCCCACTCGTGCAGGGTAGCAAAGCCCAGTAGTCACAGAAATGCAAGAGATTGAAACTGAAACGGGCTTGGGAACGGAACAAGTCTTAGAAGAAGATTTGCATCTTCTCCACCCAGCTGTCCTGCTACCGAGAGTTCCTGTTCTTACACGGTGACATTCACCCTTGTTCCCAGAGCCAGTGCACGTCCTACGACCCTTAAATCGAAGAGTTACAAAGTGGTGTCCAAAAGGGGCCGGGGTCCCATTCCCCACCCCCACCCCCGAGCCAGCCAGTCCCACACCCTGGGGCCGGATGGCAGCTGCCATTGTCTAGAAGGCAAAGGCCCCATGTTCCATTCCCTGTTCCCCTGAGCCAGCCAGTCTCCCACCCTGGCTGGGATCCTATGGGAGCCGGTGCCCTGCTAGAGGGGAAAGGCCTCGTGTCCCATTCCCCACCCCCTGAGCCAGCCAGTCCCTTGCACATAAGAGAAAGTCTTTTAACCACTATAAATTTATTGGAGTTGGTTACAGACAGACGCCCGCCCCCCACCCGCCCAGCATCACAGCAGGCAGCAGCCATCCGTCAGAGCATCTCCAGACCCCTGCTCCCGTTCAGCCGGAGTTGCAAAGACATCAAAAGGAGGGCGGGGACGCAGAGACTATCCCAGAGGGTCCCCGGGGCCTGTTTGAGGCTTGCAGCAGCCCCCACAGCCCCACTGGTGGATCTTGCAGCAGAAGCGACAGAACTTACTCGACTCCCCAACCTGCTGGGCCGAAGAAACCCGAGCTGAGCGTTCGGGCTCAGGTAGCCCGTGTGTGTAATGAATGCACTTGACCACTAGGTGGCAGTACTGCATGATACTGACTTCAGGAATTCATTCAGGATGCCATGGGGTCCCCTCCTAGAGCTGGGGATAGAACCCAGGAGTCCTGGCTCCCAGAACCCCCCTCCTCTAACCCACCAGACCCCACTCCCCTCCCAGAGCCGGGGATATAACCCAGGAGTCCTGGCTCCCAGAACCCCTCTCCTCTAACCCACCAGACCCCACTCCCCTCCCAGAGCTGGGGATAGAACCCAGGAGTCCTGGCTCCCAGCTCCTCCCTGCTCAAACACACACGCAAGAGCAGATCTGATTCTATCCAGATGGGGGCACTATTGCACCTCACACAGAATTGCCGCCGCAGCAGCAGCTCTGGGCTCCTGGACCAGAAGGGCCCCAGCCCAATTCGGCGGGAAGCAGCGCTGCCCCGTTCAGGAGATCTGCTCCCTGTCGGCACCAAACCAGGCAACACGACTCCAGTCCTGGCAGCCGCGCCCACCCTGCCAAGGAGAAAGGAGATGAATCTGGCACTCCCCGGGAGATTCTGCAGCCTGCTGCTGGCATCCAGATGTGGTTCCTCAGAGGCCTGGAAGACAAAGGCCTCAGGCTAGAACCAACTCCAGCCCCTGCCTGATCATCCTAGTCGCCCTTCTCTGCACCTGCTCCAGTTTGGATTCATCTTCCTTAACCCTGCGAGCCCAGCACTGCACACAATGCTCCAGAGGGGTCTCGCCAGTGCCTTGTCTCCTCCTAACACTTCCCTGTCGCTACTGGAAATACTGGAAATACCTCGCCGGACGCATCCTAGGACTGTGTGAGCCTATTTCACGGCCACACCCCATGGGCGGCTCAGAGACATCCTGGGATCAGCCAATACACCCGGCAAGTTTAGGCTTGACATTAGGCAAAGGTTTCTGACCGTCAGAGGAGAGACGTTCTGGAGCAGCCTCCCAAGGGCAGCAGTGGGGGCAAAATATCGGACTTATCCCAAGACTGAGCTTGATATGTTTATGGAGGGAAAGGTCTGATGGGGCTGCCTGTTCCCAGGACAGCAGAGAATTCTTCCCCAGGTGTCTGGCTGGCGGATCTCGCCCACCTGCTCAGGGTCTCACTTGGAGCCGGGAAGGAATTTTCCCCTGGATCAGATTGGCAGAGACCCTGGGGGGTAGGGCGGGGGGGTTCACCTTTCCCCCCCGGGAGATTAATTGTTCATCCATTTAGTCTGTTAGCACAGACTGGAGCAGGGACTGTCTCTCAGTGTGTCTGGGCAGCCATAGGCGCCGACTTCGTGGGTGCTCTGGGGCTGGAGCACCCATGGGGAAAAAATGGTGGGTACTGAGCACCCACCGGCAGCCCCCCTATCAGCACATCCCCCTCCCCCCAGCGCCTCCCGCCCACCGGCGGGCCCTGCTGATCAGCGCCTCACCCTCCCTCCCCGCGCTTCCCACCTGTCACAATCAGCTGTTTTGCAGCGTGCAGGGAGGGAGGGAGGGGGAAGGAGCGAGGACACAGCATGCTCGGGGGAGGGGAGGAACTGGGCAGGAAGAAGTGGGGTGGGGCCTTGGGAGAAGGGTTGGAGTGGGGGCAGGGCCTGGGGCAGAGCTGGGGGTGGGGCACCCCCAGGTAGTTTGAAAAGTACCTGTGTGGGCAGCGCCCAGTAGAATGGGGCCCTGATCTCAGCTGGGGCCTCTGGGCACTACCAGATAATGGTTGGGTTGGTTTTCCTTCCCCTGCTTCCCGCCCTTCCCAGCTGGGAAGCTTTTCTCTTCACCCTTACGCCCGGGTCGCCTGGGTTTCAGAGGTGCCGCTCTTGCCAGAACGCCTGACCGGCAATGGACAGCCCCCCGCAGTATATTCCTGGCTGGGGAGGGACCCAGCCCACAGAAGTGTCCCCATGGCCAGTGTCTCTCCGGAGCTCCTGGGCCCTCGGGCACGGGCAATGCCCCTACCTCTGGCTGAGCAGAGGGATCCTGCTCCCGGCGCCTTCCCCAGTGACCTCCCGCCCTGCACCTGGCCCGGGGCCACTGCGCTCTCTGGGCCCCACCAGAGTTACCAACGGGAGGTGTGTGTGTGTGGGGGGGGCTCTGTCCTTCTCCTGCTGCGCCTCTCCCTCCGCACGTCCAGCTCGCTCGGCCCCTCTCCCCGGCAGCCGGGCCCGGGCGGGCGGAGCCGCTTCTCACGCCAGCTGACTCGGCTCAGGGTCGCTGCCTGTGTGCGGCGCGGGTGTGAGGCACTTGTCTGCAAGAGCATCTCACCGGCTGGCCCAGCTGTGGGACTCCCAGTGCTGTGGGGGCTGATGCTGGAGCAACTCTGCTAAGAGGTGCCGGAACAGGGGGCCAGGGAGGCCATGGCCCCATCCCTTTCCTCCTGACTTAAGGGCGAGTGATGGGGGGAAGAGTCAGGTGGAGAGGAGCGAGTAGCAGGAGGGTGTAGCCTCGGGGGAAGAGGCAGGGTGGCCGTGAGAAGAGGCGAAGCAGGGGTGGGGCCTCAGGGGAAGAGGCGGGGTGGCGGTGAGAAGAGGCGGAGCAGGGGTGTGGCCTCAGGGGAAGAGGCGGGATGGCGGTGAGAAGAGGCAGAGCAGGGGCGTGGCCTCGGGGGAAGAGGCAGGGTGGCGGTGAGAAGGGGCAGAGCAGGGGAGTGGCTTCAAGGGAAGAGGCGGGGTGGCGGTGAGAAGAGGCGGAGCAGGGGTGGGGCCTCGGGGGAAGAGGCGGAGCAGGGCTGTGGCCTCAGGGAAGAGGCGGGTTGGCGGTGAGAAGGGGCAGAGCAGGGGTGTGGCCTCGGGGGAAGAGGCGGAGCAGGGGTGGGGCCTCAGGGGAAGAGGCAGGGTGGCGGTGAGAAGGGGCAGAGCAGGGGTGTGGCCTCGGGGGAAGAGGCTGGGTGGCGGTGAGAAGAGGCAGGCCAGGGGCGTGGCCTCGGGAAGAGGCGGGGTGGCGGTAAGAAGAGGCGGAGCAGGGGCGGGGCCTCGGGAAGAGGGGGGGGCAATGAGAAGAGGTGGAGCAGGGGTGTGGCCTCAGGGGAAGAGGCGGGGTGGCGGTGAGAAGAGGCGGAGCAGGGGCATGGCCTCAGGGGAAGAGGCGGGGTGGCGGTAAGAAGAGGCGGAGCAGGGGCGGGGCCTCGGGAAGAGGCGGGGGGGGCAATGAGAAGAGGTGGAGCAGGGGTGTGGCCTCAGGGGAAGAGGCGGGATGGCGGTGAGAAGAGGCGGAGCAGGGGCATGGCCTCAGGGGAAGAGGCGGGGTGGCGGTGAGAAGAGGTGGGGCAGAGGCGTGACCTCTGGGGAAGAGGCGGGGTGGCGGTGAGAAGAGGCGGGGCAGGGGCAGGGCCTTGGGGAAAGAGGCCGGGTGGGAAGAGGCAGAATAGGGGTGGGGACTCAGGAGAAGAGGCTGAGAGGGGCAGAGCGGGAGGGAGGGGCCACGGTCTGGGCACCGGTGGGACAGATAGATAAACAATCGACAACCTCAGAGCACTGGCTCGCCTCCCACCTCCAGACTGGGAGGTGATAGTGATGCCGGTTATTGGTCATTGCAGGGAGTCAAAGCAGGGAGGAAGCAGCGTCTCTTCCACAGTCCTTGTAGTGGGAAGCAGTGGGGTGTAGTGGGTTAGAGCGGAGGGAAGGGGGGGCTGGGAGTCAGGACTCCTGGGTTCTCTCCCCGGCTCTGGGAGGGGAGTGGGGTGTAGGGCACAGAACAAGGGTGACTGGGACTCTTCCATTGTGTTACCAGAATTACCATTGAGAGGCGTTATCTCAAGCAAATGTCTGAAGCTCTCTGCACTTGCAGTCAGTGGCCCTGTGAGACGGGCCCTCAGTTTGGAGTCAGTGCTGGCCCACTGCACCAGGGTGGCACTAGGGGGCGCTGTGCTGCAGGGGGCATGGTGGGTGGGGGGGTCTCCCCTGGCAGTCAGGGCTGGCTCCAGTGCCCCAGCGTGGCACTAGGGGGCACTGTGCTGCAGGGGGCGGGGTAGGGGCTCTACCCTGGCAGTCAGTGCTGGCCCCAGTGCCCCAGTGTGGTGCTAGGGGGCGCTGTGCTGCAGGGGGCGGGGTCAGGCACAGCCCCACAGGGAATGGGTGACAAGCACGTGGCACGTGAAATAAAGACACAAACTCCACGTCTAGGCAGACACTTTATTGGGGCTGAGCAGGAGGGTTAGCGTCCGCCCTACCCAAATCCAGTCACTCCGTGCCAGGCGATTTCGGCCCCAGGGTGGCTTGGATCTGCTCCCAGGTAGGGCTGAGGAGTGTCGTGGCGCCCGCAGGGTGACCGGCAAAGGGGGTCATGAGGAGCAGCAGAACCCAAAGCCACCGTTCCCAGGACAGCAGTTATAGCAGAAGCGACAAACGAAATCCTGAGCCTTCTGGAAGAGATGGAGAGACTAGAGTGAGGCCTGCCCTTATCTGACCCCCGACTACCTTCTCCCAAGCCGCTTTCCCCTCCCAGAGCTGGGGATGCAACCCAGGAGTCCTAGCTCCCAGCAGAGGAAGGACAAGGCTGGGAATCAGGACTCCTGGGTTCTATTCCTGACTCCCAGCAATGAGAGAGTACTAAAGGGTTATGTTCTCTGCAGGATGTCAGAGTTCATGGATCAACCACTACTGCCCTCTGCTGGGCAGGAGAGATGCTTGTGGGTGGGATATTATTGAGATTAACCCGTACGATAGTGTCGGTGTTAAACCGTGGAACTCATTGCCGCCGGATATGTTAGGGTTAACCTACGGGACTCCCTGCCACAGGGTTTCCTGGGGTTAGCCTTTCGGACTCCCTACCACTGGATATTAATTCAGTCAATGTAGGGGACATTTTAGAGATAAATCTGTTGAACTTCCTGCCACAGGATATTATGGGGTTGGCCCATGGCACCCAGCATACCCCTCATCTCCCACCCTCAGTCCCAGCAGTGACACAAGCGAAACCACCTCCCGCTACTCACCGCTTCTCTCTTCACCATCACCTTGGACTCGCCTCGGCCTTCCTCTGAGCGCTGGGACTCCGAGCCCTGTCAGAGAGGAGAGCAGGGAGTCACTTGTGCCCCACGTGTTTGTTTCACCAGCAGTCGCGACTCCGGAGGGATCCCGGGGAATCTAACGCCCATCTCTAAAGCACGTCCTGAGCGGACTGCTGGGCTCTGTCCCCAGCTCTGGCAGGGGAGCGGGGTCTAGTGCTCAGAGCAGGGGCGCTGGAAGTCAGGACTCCTGGGTTGTATCCCCGGCTCTGGGATGGGAGGGAAATCCACTGCATTAGAGCAGTGGGGGGCAGATGGTCTGAGAGACAGGACTGCTGAATTTCATTCACAGCTCTGCTGTTGTCTTACTGTGTGACCAGGAGCAACTCACTTCCCCGAGTAGTGACTCAGTTTCCCCTCCCACCCATTACTGCATCGGAATCTCTTTGGGGCAGGGTCAGCCTCTCGCTGTGTGTCTGGGCAGCGCCTGGCACGACAGGAATGGAACAGGATCCCCCACTCACCCCAGCCAGGGACGCTCCGCGGATTCCCTCGGTACAAAGGAGGGACATGAACAGGAGCAGGACAGCCAGCATCTGGACTCTCATCTTCTCTCGGGATTGGGTCTTCTCTGCGCAGCTGAGTGGAGCTGGGAGCTACAGGGGCCTGTATTTATTCACTAGCTCAGAGCCCTCCTGGCCAGTGGAGTCAGTGATTGGCAGGGGAGGAGAGATTCCAGTAAGGACGGGGCTGGATGAACAGCTGTTTACCTACGATCCACGTCCTTATGGGAAAAGACTCTTGTGGTTACAAAATATGGGACTTTTTTACCAAAATGCTTCCGTCTCTAACCAGGTGACAACACCCTCTGCCAGTCAGTCCTGATTCTCAGCCCCCTGCTCTGACCTGCTTGACCCCCCCAAAGTGGGGTAGAACGAGGGTTGCCAGTTTTGGTTGGACGTATTCCTGGAGGTTTCATCACATGACATAATCATTCATTAAAGCTTAATCTTCAGTTCCAGGAGATATCTTGGAGGGTGGCAACCCTAGAGAACCCAGGAGTTCTGGGTCCCAATCCCCCTGCTCTGACCCATTACACCCCCCTTCCCTCCCAGACCTGGTGCTGGAACCCAGGTGTCCTGACTCCAATTCCCTTTAACACCCTTTCACACCACTCCACAGTCTGGCCTTCTTGTTTGGAGGACACAGGGCAATATTTTCAAAATTGGCCAGAGATTTTCACTGACTCCATGTTCAGCTGGATCAGCTTGGAAAAGATTCCCGGAGGTGCTGCTCTCCCAGACTCCAGTGCTGTGGGGACTTGTCATTCGTTATATTACAGAGGTGCCCGGATAGACCCCAACAGATCAGGGTCCCATAGGGCAGGGCGCTGCCCAGACACAGTGAGAGCCAGTCCCTGCCCCAGCTGCGGAAACATTTTGAAACAAACACATTCACTTCATTTCAGTGAAATTTTTGAAATGTCGGTTGGACTTGGGTTTTCTTTTGTGTGTGTAATTTCCCGTTTGTTTTATCTCAGCTCTGTCGGCTATTTTAGATCATGTCAGTAGCCGCGGGGCATAATATGCACTAGACTCTGAGCTCTCAAGGCAGAAGGGACCATTGTGATCATCTCGTCTGACCTCCTGTGTCACACGGGCCTGAGAACGGCCCCCAAATAATCCCTAGAGCGGATCTTTTAGAAAGACGTCCCATCCCCCAACCCCCCCCCCCCACTTGGTAAGCTATTCCAGTGATTCGTTATCCTCCCTGTTAAAAGTCTGTGCCTTTCCCGTCTGAATGTATCTAGCTTCATCTTCCAGCCATTGCATCATGTTGCACCTTCTCTGAGAGATTGAAGAGCTCATTATCAAACATCTAATTCTTCCAAGACTCCTCGCAGGCTACAACAGGTGCATAGAAACGACTCCGGGCATGTCACCATGTGACAGAGCAGAGAACGGGACGGATTCTATTCTGAGAACACGACACAGTAGCTGAAATCGTCCATTCGTTTTACTTGATTTTGTTCCTAAACTCCGTCAGGGCAGCTGCTGCTCGGTGCTGATCGGACACCCAGCCTCTCCTGTCGCTCGGAGCGGCTGCACTCTCGTCTCAGCGCGCCAACTCGCTCCACGCTCGGGTGTGGACGGGTCTCAGAGCTGGGAACGCCCCCTCTGCCCGGAGTGTCTCCTGTTCTGTGTGGCGGTGAACCAGTGGGGCGCTTTGACACAGATTTCCCATGACATAGTCTCCTCGCAGGGATCGGATCCAGGTGGATCAGCAGAGCAAATGGGCTGTGTTGTCTAGGTCCCGGTTGGAGTGGCCGACCGCAAGAACCCAGGGCTGAGCTAGCAGGGGGCTGCGGGTCGGGAGTGAGGGGCTCCGACAGAGCTGGTGGGGTGGGGAGCGTAGAGGAGCCCATGTCGAATGTCTCTACCTCGCATGCTGTCAGAAACCTGAGCTAATAAAGTGGAGCTGCGGGCGCTGGATTTACACCCTGACAGGATGTGATCAGCCCCCGCCGCAGACAGCACAGCAGGGCAGGGGGCGTGTGGGCTCGGCCGCGCAAACCGAGGTCCTGCCTTAGAGGGGACGTGCAGCCCCCAGCTCTGCGGCTCTGCCAGGCACTGACAATCCCGGCCGCTGTAACCAGACGGGGTCACACCGCGAGTAGGGCTTGTCCCGCTCGTTCTAGGCCAGCACACAAGGGGTCCTGAACTCAGGGGTAGAGAACCCAGGAGTCCTGACTCCCAGCCCCACCCCCACTAGATCCCACTCCCCACCCAGAGCTGGGGCTAGTCCGGACTCCCAGCCCCTCCCTGGCACCCCATGTGGGGCATTCCCAGATTTGCAGCCCCAGAGCCGGGATCTCGGCCTGTTACTGGAACATGCCTGGTTAACGATTAACCCCTGAACCCACCTGGGAGCCAGGCATGGGCCAGGGGACTGCATCTTTGCTCTCTGCCCCTCACTCCCTCCCCGCAGGGTGTCGGAGAAGTGGGGCCACCTGGCCTTTGAATTTAGGGGTGTCTAGGGATCTGGGCTGTTTTTAATCCAAAGCTAAAGGGGCGAATTCCACCCCCAGGCTGTGCTGATGGGACTGGGGAGCAGGGCTGTGATATCACCTCTGTACATGGCATTAGTCAGAGTCGTGGGGTACCCCAACTAACTCCCAGGGGCAGGGAGTCCCACGAGTTAATCCTGCTACAATCCAGTGGCAGGAAGTGTGGGGATTAACCCCACTGATACCCAGCAGCAGGGAGTTCTACAGGTTAACTCCACTAATATCCAGTGTCAGGGAGTCACGTGAGTTAACCCACTAATACCCAGTGGAAGAGGATCCCACCGGTTAACAGCACCAGTGCATACTGGCACGGAGTCTCACAGGTTAACACCACTAATACCCAAGGAAAGATAGTCCTGCGATTTAACAGCACCAAAACGTAGTGGGAAGGAGTCCCACAGCTTAACCCTGGTAATACTCACTGGAACGGAGTCCTATGTGCTAACCCCTCTAGCACCCAGTGGCAGGGAGTCCCATGGGTTAACCCCCTAAGACACACAAGCAGCCCTTGAAATGTGGGTGTGGCTGGCAGGTTGCCGTGAGCTCAGTTACTGCCACGCGCTCAGAGGCCCCGCGCCGGCCCTGCACTGCAGGCGAAGACGCTGCTCAGCATTTCAATAACTGTGTCAGTCTGTGGCCGAGCTCCGGGCCGACGGGGCCGGGGAATCGCACTGCGGGGCTGCGGGCTGGGGCTGTTTATCAGCCAGACCCCAGGCCGAGCTGTCACAGCGCCGGGCGGCCTAGATTCGCTCAGAGATAGCGAGCTCAGCACAGCCCCTTCACTGTGAGCATGAGACGGGGCAGGGGAGAGGACGGGGGCAGACCAGGGCCAGCAGCACCTGACCCTTCCCTGACTGCAGCCGTCTCTGAGCCGCCACCTCCCCAAGGGCGATCTCGCGAGGCCTAGACGACACTCCTGGGGGATGAGCAGCATTTGCTCTGCTGACCCAACGGGATCCGATCCCTGAGAGGAGACGTGTCTGAAAGAGCAACTGTCTCGGGCTGTGTCTGGGCAGTGCCCAGCACAACAGGGCCCTGATCCGTTGGGGTCTATCCGGGCACCTCTGTAATATAACTAATGACAAGTCCCCACAGCACTGGAGTCTGGGGGAGCAGCACCTCCGGGAATCTTTTCCAAGCTGATTCAGCTGAACATCGAGTCAGTGAAAATCTCTGGCCAAAGTCTGAAAATATTGGCCTGTGTCCTCCAAACAAGACGTCCAGACTGTGGAGTGGTGTGAAAGGGTGTTAAAGGGAATTGGAGTCTAGTCATCCTGGTTCCAGCACCAGGGCTGGGACGGAAGTGGGGTGTAATGGTTCAGAGAAGGGGGGCTGGGAGCCAGTACTCCTGGGTTCTCTAGGGTTGCCACCCTCCAGGATGTCTCCTGGAACTGAAGATTAAGCTTTAATGAAAGATTATGTTATGTGATGAGACCTCCAGGAATACGTTCAACCAAAATTGGCAACTCTCGTTCTACCCCACTTTGGGGGGGTCGAGCAGGTCAGCGCAGGGGGCTGAGAATCAGGACTGGCTGGCAGAGGGTGTTGTCACCTGGTTAGAGACGGAAGCATTTTGGTAAAAAAGTCCCATATTTTGTAACCACAAGAGTCTTTTCCCATAAGGACGTGGATTGTAGGTAAACACCTGTTCATCCAGCCCCGTCCTTACTGGAATCTCTCCTCCCCTGCCAATCACTGACTCCACTGGCCAGGAGGGCTCTGAGCTAGTGAATAAATACAGGCCCCTGTAGCTCCCAGCTCCACTCGGCTGATCGCAGAAAAGACCCAACCCCAAGAGAAGATGAGAGTCCAGATGCTGGCTGTCCTGCTCCTGTTCGTGACCCTCCTTTGTGCCGAGGGAATCCGCGGAGCGTCCCTGGCTGGGGTGAGTGGGGGATCCTGTTCCATTCCTGTCATGCCAGGCGCCGCCCAGACACACAGCGAAAGGCTGACCCTGCCCCAAAGAGATTCCGATGCAGTAATGGGTGGGAGGGGAAACTGAGTCACTACTCTGGAAAGTGAGTTGCTCCTGGTCACACAGTAAGGCAGAAGCAGAGCTGGGAATGAAATTCAGCAGTCCTCCCTCTCAGACCCTCTGCCTCCTGCTGCTCTAATGCAGTGGATTTCCCTCCCATCCCAGAGCCGGGGATACACCCAAGGAGACCTGACTTCCAGTGCCCCTGCTCTGAGCACTAGACCCCGCTCCCCTGCCAGAGCTGGGGACAGAGCCCAGCAGTCCGCTCAGGACGTGCTTTAGAGACGGGCGTTAGATTCCCCGGGATCCCTCCGGAGTCGCGACTGCTGGTGAAACAAACACGTGGGGCACAAGTGACTCCCTGCTCTCCCGCTCTGACAGGGCTCGGAGTCCCAGCACTCGGAGGAAGGACTAGGCGATTCCAAGGTGATGGTGAAGAGAGAAGCGGTGAGTAGCGGGAGGTGGCTTCGCTTGTGTCACTGCTGGGACTGATGGGGGGAGGGGAGGGGTATGCTGGGTGCTGTGGGCTAACCCCAATAATATCCTGTGGCAGGAAGTTCAATAGATTTATGTCTAAAATGTCCCCTACATTTACTGAATTAATAGCCAGTTGTAGGGAGTCCAACAGGCTAACCCCAGGAAACTCTGTGGCAGGGAGTCCCATGGGTTAACCCTAACATATCCTGTGGCAATGAGTTCCACGGTTTAACACTGACACTATCGTATGGGTTAATCTCAATAATATCCCACCAATAAGCATCTCTCCTGCCCAGCAGAGGGCAGCGGTGGTTCGTCCATGAACTCTGACATCCTGCAGAGAACATAACCCTTTAGTACTCACTCATTGCTGGGAGTCAGGCGTCCTGATTCCCAGCCTTGTCCTACCTCTGCGCCTCTCAGCCCCCAATCCAACCACTGGACCCCACTCCCCTCCCAGATCAAAAAGTTCCTCCAACAGCACATGGGAATAATAGTGTGGGAAAAATCTAGGAGCGGAGTGGGGTCTAGTGGTTAGCGCAGGTGAGCTGGGAGCCAGGATTCCTGGGATGTGTTCCCAGCTCTGGGAGGGGAAAGCGGCTTTGGAGAAGGTAGTGGGGGGGTTGGTTAAGGGGAGGCCTCACTCTAGTCTCTCCATCTCTTCCGAAAGGCTCAGGATTTCGTTTGTCGCTTCTGCTATAACTGCTGTCCTGGGAACGGTGGCTTTGGGTTCTGCTGCTCCTCATGACCCCCTTTGCCAGCCACCCGGCGGGCGCCACGACACTCCCCAGCCCTACCTGGGAGGAGATCCAAGCCAGCCTGGGGCCGAAATCGCCTGGCACCGAGTGACTGGATTTGGGTAGGGCGGACGCTAACCCTCCTGCTCAGCCCCAATAAAGTGTCTGCCTAGACGTGGAGTTCGTGTCTTTATTCTCACATGCCATGTGCTTGTCGGTCATTCCCTGTGGGGCTGTGCCCGACCCCACTCCCTACAGCACAGCTCCCCCTAGCACCGCTCTGGGGCACTGGAGCCAGCCCTGACTGCCTGGGGAGACCCCTCACCCACCCAGCCCCCTGTAGCACAGTGCCCCCTAGCACCACACTGGTGCAGTGGGCCAGCACTGACTGCAAAGTGAGGGCCCCTCTCACAGGGCCACTGCAAGTACAGAGAACTTAAGACACTTGCTTGAGATAACACCTCTCAATGGTAATTCTGGTAACACAATGGAAGAGTCCCAGTCACCCTTGTTCTATACCCTACACCCCACTCCCCTCCCAGAGCCGGGGTGAGAACCCAGGAGTCCTGACTCCCAGGCCCCCCATCCCGCTGCTCTAACCCAGTAGACCCCCCCTGCTTCCCACTACAAGGATTTTGGAAGAGGCGCTGCTTCCTCCCTGCTTTGACTCCCTGCAATGATCAATAACCGGCATCACTATCACCTCCCAGTCTGACCAGTGCACACCACCCCCAGGAACAGCCCTGTGCTGGCAGCCCTGGACTCCTCAGCCCCCTGCAGTGCCATAGCACCCCCTGGTGGTCAAGAGTGTTAGTGCAGCTTTGTCATTTTCACCGGTAGCCAGTTTTCCTGGATGCCCATAGCTTAACTCGCAAAGATCCTGAAATCGTAAAAATTCCCGTCCCAGTCCCTGCTCCTGCCCCTGAGCCAGGCAGATCAGAGCCGGCGCCCTTTAGAGGCGAGCAGCCCTGTGTCCTATTCCCTGAGCCAGCCAAGCCCCTACTCCCTTCTCATAGACTCATAGATTTTAAGGTCAGAAGGGATCATTATGATCATCTAGTCCAGGGGTTCTCAAACTGGGGGTTGGGACTCCTCAGGGGGTCCCAAGGCTATTAAATTTGGGGTCACGAGCTGTCAGCCTCCACCCCAAACTCCGCTTTGCCTCCAGCATTTATAATGGTGTTAAATATATAAAAACGTGTTTTTAATTTATAAGGGGGTTTGCTATGTGAAAGGGATCATCAGTACAACAATTTGAGAACCACTGATCTTGTCTGACCTCCTGCACAACGCAGGCCACAGAATCTCACCCACCCACTCCTGTAACAAACCCCTAACCTATGTCTGAGTCACTGAAGTCCTCAAATTGTGGTTTAAAGACTTCAAGGTGCAGAGAATCTCCAGCAAGTGACCCGTGCCCCACGCTGCAGAGGAAGGTGAAAAACCTCCAGGGCCTCTGCCAATCTGCCCTGGAGGAAAATTCCTCCCCAACCCGAAATATGGCGATCAGCTAAACCCTGAGCATGTGGGCAAGACTCATCAGCCAGCACCCAGGAAAGACTTCTCTGTAGTAACTCAGATCCCACCCCATCTAACATCCCATCACAGGCCATTGGGCATATTTACCGCTAATAATCAAAAATCAATTAATTGCCAAAATTAGGCTATCTCATCTCCTTTCATAAGACAGGTTTTCCATTCCTCAGATCATCCTAGTAGCCCTTCTCTGTACCTGTTGAATTCATCCTTCTTAAACATGGGAGACCAGACCTGCACACAATATTCCAGATGAGGTCTCACCAGTGCCTTTGGCATTTACCCCAAAGCTTTCGAAGGGACCTGGGTGGCCACGGGTGCAGGAGTCTCTTACCAGCGAGCCCCATGCCCAGGCTGAACACCCCCAGCAGGGCTATATAGTCAGGAGGTTGAGGCTAGTGATCAGGGAGGGGGCTCCTGGCTCTGGAAGGGGAAAGCCAGGGGCAGGTTGACGCTCCCGCAGTGCCAGGGGGGAGCGATGAGGGAGTCGCTCTGCTCCTTGGAGCAATTCCTGTGTATGGACAGGGACTGGGAACACACAGCCCCTGCTCCCAGGACAGGGAAAGGAAAAAACCATCAGGCCATGATCTCTCCCAGCCCCTGTGGGGGCCTCAGCCCAGCTTAGCTCTAGGTCCCTCTGTTGTGAACTGGCCAGTTAGCTGCAGAAACAGCCTTTGGTTGGCTAGAATTATCCCTTCCCGGGGGGAGCTGCCTGGTTAGTTGGGAAAGGGCAGGGACCATGTCTGGGCAGCACCTGGCACAATGGGAGATTTCTAATTCATAGAATATCAGGGTTTGAAGGGACCTCAGAAGGTCATCTAGTCCAACCCCCTGCTCAAGGGAGGACCAAGCCCCAGATCCCTAAATGGCCCCTTCAAGGATTGAACTCACAGCCCTGGGTTTAACAAGCCAATGCTCAAACCACTGAGCTATCCCTCCCCATCCTTTGCCTGACTCTTGGCAACCCCTGTGCTAGGGGACAGGGATGGGAGGTTGGGGGTTATTCTGTTTAGAAGAATAGTAGAGGGTTGCACACTGTGTTGTTTTTGCAGGGTGCACGCATTGCACCCCCGCCCCCTGGGTGCCCACCTCGATTTTCAGGCTTCCTGCAACCCCCCACCTGCTCCCTAATGCCAGGGGCTCTGAGTTTGCCTCTTTATTTTCACGGGCCATGTGCTTGTCACCCATTCCCTGTGGGGATGTACCCGACCCACTCCCAGCACCACAGCGCCCCCTAGCACCGCACTGGGGCATTAGGGCCAGCCCTGACTGCCAGGGAAGACCCCCCCCCAACCCTGCCTCCTGCAGCACAGCGCCCCCTAGTGCCACACTGGTGCAGTGGGCCAGCCCTGACTGCAAAGTGAGGGCCCCTCTGCACAGACTCCCAGGTCATGCCCACTCTTGGCTGCGTATGGTGCCTGGGGGGAACCCCCTTCAGTGCAACAGCCCTTCTCGGGGGTCCACTCTCTCTCGGGGGTTAAGTCCCTCTGCCTCCTGGAACTGCACCTCTCTGAGCCTTAGCACGCCTGTCTCTCGCCGTGGGCCCCCTCAGGGAGTCCACTCGCTCTGGGCCCCCGGGGCCTCCACTCCCAGAGGGAATAATGCCACCCTGCTCTCTAGACCGGAGCGACTCTCATCTAGGTATCTCTAGCCTCCAGGTGGGCTCTGCCTGCTCTCTCTCTCCAGCCCAGAGACCCTGCACTTTCTAGCTTTGTATCCCATATCACCGGCCCCAACAGCTCCTCCCCTGTCCTTTGTCTTCCATCCCAGGTAAACAGGTCGCTGAGGCCCTCTCTCTTCCATCCTTTGTTCCCCTTTGGCTGCAACTGGCTGGTCAGGATCCTCTCTCCTCAGCCCTTTGTCCTCCCACTGGCCAGAACCAGCTGACTGCCAAGCTGGGTTGGGCCTCTTAGTCACCAGGTCACCAGCTGTTAGGATTCCCCATCTCCAGGCCATTGTCTGGGAGCCCCGGCCGCTAGGCGAGGACACACCTGGTCCTCTGCAACAGCAAACCCTCTCCCACCACCTTATTAAACAGGCAGCACACAGGGTGCGCACACGCTATTCATGTAAAACACTAAAAAAATCCCCATCCCCTGGCTCAGGCCCAGTTCCCATCCAGCTCCCACCCACAGCCACCACGGGCAGCAAGCAACGGGTCACCACAACTCCCCACTGCCCTTCCCTGCCATGCAGCGGGCAGCCGGCAGGGACAGGGACAGCCCTGCTCAGAGCACGTCTAGCTCGGGGGCTGCAGAGGAGGCAGCAGGAGCGGTGGGCAGGCGGCGCCAAGTGCCTCAGTGTGTATCTGGGACAATGACCTGGGAGACACCATGAGTCCATGGGGCAGAGTCGCCCCCAGGGCCTGGACTGTACCGGAGCCCCTTGCCCCTGGGCATCTGCTGAGGGTGCAGAACGGGCGAGCAGGGTCCATTCACTCAGGACGTGTCCGTGGGAGGCCGTGAAATCCTCAGTGTGAAGGGGGCAGAATGTGCGTCACCCACAGGCTGCGTGTGGATCTGGGTTCCCTTCATGGCCGGGTCACCTGCTAAGTCACCGGCAGAGTTCCCTGGAACTGAGCGAGAGGGAGGGACAGAACCGAGCTGTGTAACGTGTCAAGGGATTTCGCTCCTACCCCCCTGAGAGCTCTGAGGAACTGCACCCGGACACTCTGCACCGTCTGTGCCCAGGCCGTTATCCAACCGCCCCCTTCTGGGGAATGCGGGACATTGCTCTTGGAAAGGAGACAGTCTCACTGCTCCCATAGGTGATGTTTCTGAGCTGCTGCAGCTCCCAGGGTGTGAGATGCCCCTTCCCGCTCTGCTGCTGTGCAGGGGAGGTATAAACTGGGAAAGTCTCTCCCCAGCCTCCCAGGGCCCCTAAACCCTCGACGTGCCCGGAAGCCCCCTGGCAGCACTGGCTGTGATGTTCCTAGGCTTGCAGCTCTACAGCACCCTGGGCCTACAGGCTCTGGCCTCCAGGGCAGCGTGCCAGGTGGGCAGCCCCAGAGACACGGATCCCAGGGCAGACAGGGTCTGGTCTCTAGGGCAGCCTGTCACGGACTCACAGGACTCGTGCGCTCTCTGCTCTGTACGGTCCCTGGAGGGAACCCCCTTCAGTGCAACACCCTTCTCGGGGGTCCGCTCTCTCTCGGGATTAAGCCGTAGGCCCCTCCGCCTCCTGGAACCGCACCTCTCTGAGCTTTCAGTATGCCTGTCTCTCGCCGTGGGCCCCCTCAGCGAGTCCACTCGCTCTGGGCCCCCGGGGCCTCCACTCCCAGAGGGAATAATGCCACCCTGTTCTCTAGACCGGAGCGACTCTCAGCCAGTGTAAAACAGGAGGATTTATTGACTGTCTGAACACAGCAGAGGAAACTCTCAGGGCCTCAGGCCTGGCCTCCCTCAGCACCATACATCTAGGTCTGTCCTGCCTCCAGCCTGGCTCTGGCTGCTTTCTCCTCCTAGTTCAGAAAACCCTCCTCCCAGCTGGGCATCCAATACACCGCCCCCAAATCCCGCCTCTGTCCTTTGTCTTTCATCCAGGTAGACAGGCCGCCTGGGCCTCCTCTCCTCTCAGCCTCTCCTCTCATCCGTCCTTTGTTCCTCTCTGGCTGGAACTGGGTGGTCAGATCACCAGGGTCCTCTCTCCTCAGCCCATTGTCCTCCTACTGGCCAAAACCGGCTGTGATTCCCGAGCTGGGCCTCCCGCTCACCAGGTCACCAGTCGCTGGGGTATCCATTTCAGCATTTCAGGTTCTTTCTCAAATGGGAACCAAGCCAGGTTTTGAGCTAGTGACTCCTCCCTGCACTGGAATCACCCTTCCCCACACAGCTCTGGCAGCCGGGCCTGCTCCTGATCACAGCTGGGGTTAGACACCGGGAAAGTCGGGCACTGGATTCAATGACCTGGTCACAGCAGCCCAGTCTGTTCTGGCGTCTCTTGGCCAGAGGGTACCAAAGGCTTAAGCATGCTGGCTCTGGCAAGCTCTAGCCTCGGCTGCCCTTCACCCCTGTCTGTCTGACCTCACACCTGGGCAGGGCAGGGAGCCTGCACTGACCTTGTCAATCAGAAACCTTCTGGAGATGAGCAGAGTGGGCATCTGCCCAGCTTTATTCAGACCCACTCCCGGCCAGCAATACCTTTGTCCCCCATGGGCTGTTGGCGTGAAGTTGGTTTCTCTCTGGGGCAGATGAAGTGGCTGTTAAGTGGCTCCCCTCTTTTCTCTCTGAGACAGCCTAGAGCATGGTACTAACCGCTAACCCCTCTGCCCCGTGTGACCCTATGGGGTCTGGGATGGCCCCCCACTCTGTGTGTGCTCTGAGGGACGGGGAGCTGACCTGAATCTCAGATAGGGACGGGGACCCCGTCTGCCTGTGACAGGGGCTGTCAGGGGAGAATGACTCCAACCTCCATCTGCGTGTTACACAGGCAGCCCACGGAGGAGCCCCTCACTGTCACAGACCCCATCTGCCTCGGACCTGGGCAGCCTGCAGAGGGGAACCCGGGTGCCTGAGGCCAGGGCTAAGTCTGCACCCACTTGTGCACCGTTAGCAACAACAGGAGATAGGGATGAATGCTTCATTTCTACCCCAGGGTTCCTGTGTCTGGGGGGAAGCAGGAATTCTCGGCAATGTTTTTTCTGAATGAGATGCCTGGCAAGGACTGACTTGTCTAGGGGTTGCTAGCTAGCAGGTGCTAAAGGGTTAAACAGCTGGCTGTGGGCAGAGCAGGAGAATGGGGGGGGGGTCTGTGTCAGGTAACTGACTGGGCTGGGAGGACGGGTCATTAAAGGACTGACAGAAACCCACTGTGACATTCCCCTGGGGTTATCTGGACTGGTGATCTGCTAGGTCACTCCAATCCTTGACACTGGGAGCCAGCCTTACCCTGCTCTGCTGTGAGAACCCCCACTCCTGGGCTGTTCACACACAGCCTCTGGCATGTAAGCTGCTCCTTGGATTGTGAAACTGAAGGACACTAGCCAACATCTCCGGTCCCAGACACAACCCTAGGAACCTCCGTCTTGCAATGTCCAGTTATGCCCGCTGGACACTGCAAGCTTATACGAGTTTGTCAATTTAACAAAGAAATCGATACACCGGGCTTGTTTTTCCAAGGGGAGTCTCTGACACACTTCAAACCAAACACACTGCTCCAGGTAGAGTAAACAAACAGATTTATTAACTACAAAGATAGATTTTAAGTGATTATAAGTCAAAGCACAACAAGTCAGATTTGATCAAACGAAATAAAAGCAAAAGGCATTCTAAGCTGATCTTAACACTTTCAATGCCCTTACAAACTTAGATGCTTCTCACCACAGGCTGGCTGGTTGCCCTTCACCCAGGCTCTCCACTTTGATCAGCACTTCAGTCGTTCAGTGGTGGTGTCTGTAGATGGAAGTGGAAGAGAGAGAGAGCATGGCAAATGTCTCTCCCTTTTATCATGTTCCTTCTTCCCTCTTGGCTTTGCCCCACCCCTCCTTCAGAGTCAGGTGAGCATTACCTCATTGCAGTCCCAAACATTCCAAAGGAAGGAGGGTGACTCACTCGAGAGTCCAACAGATCGTTTGTTACTGCCTAGTGTGACAGATTTTCATTACCAATCTGCCTGGGCCACAGTTGATCAGGCTGGGCCACAGGATCTTTTGGGGAGGAGATGATGTAACACACCAAGATTTTAAATTTTAAAGCTTTATTAATAAAATAATAAAATACAGGAGAGAGTGCTGGGAACACTCCCACATCACTCAGGGGAAGAAAGAAAGCATTAGAGCCCCAAGCCCTAACCCACTTTCCTACTCACACACACACTACCCAAAACTGGCCAGGCCTGGGTGTAACGCAAGAAGAGGGGGAGGGGTGGACGGGAGTTCTTGCCCCGGGCCCAGGTTGTCCGGGGAATCCACTGTAATCGCCGAATTGCTCCAGCTCTCGGGAGGGTTTTTAAGTCCTGGGTTCCTCTGTGCCTGGTGCTCTTTGTACCAGTCCCAATCGGCTTGCTGTGGCCTTCTCGGCTGCCCAAAACACACCGGCTTCGGAGAATTTGTTTTCCCTTCTGTTGGCCTTCACCGTCGCTGCCTCATTCGCTCTGTTTTTGCTGCTATCTTTGCAGCTTTGCTCCACTTAGTTCTTCTCTTCTCACGACTGGGCAGCTGTAGATTTCTCATCGAGCCCATGACCTTGGGCCAGGGCCAGCGTCTTATCTTCACACGGAGCTAGCTAAAGTGCTGAGTTAACCTGTTCTCTGCTTTTTTCTCTCCTCCCCCCTCCCCAGCCTCTCATACTCCTGCAAAGGAATCTTCCATTCCCCACTCACACACCTTTGACCCTCCCCAAAATGCTTTGCGATGCTTGCAACAGCATTAGCCGCATACAATGCTGATCTGCCTTTCCCAGGGACTCCCTGAGGGAGGGGACCATTGGGGTGTGACACTAGGCCAGTGTCCTTTGTTCCTGTGAGGCTGGGCTGGGTTTGTCCGATACATGCCCTGATGAGGTGTGAACTGCCCCTCTGCTCTTGGAGAGTTTTTGCCTGGGCTTGTTTTAAGCCATGAGGACACATTTTCAGCCTCATAACTATATACATGAAATTACAACCAAAACATTACTATAACAACAATTACTATAACAACAATGCTCAGTGCATCATGAGCCTTCCGAAGACACCCGACATGACAAACTTTGGATACCACACAATCATATTATAAGGATGAACATGGGGGTGAAGGGTGTTCCCCCGTGGTTCACAGCGTTACACCCACCCAGAGCAATGGAGGATCCAGAGAGACAACGGGAACACCAGTGGCAGGGACATTCACATCGAGCACCCACATGGAGAGGAAGGAGAGCAAAGGCCCCAGCTGGACAATGCGCTCACAGGTGTCAGGTGGCTGGAACAGGGTCTGGACTTTGGAGACACAGAGCTCTCGCCTGGGCCTGGCAGAGTCAGGTTGTGTCTACACTGCAAATGCTACAGGGGCAGGAGCAGCACTGTAACGTGTCAGTGTAGACACTCACTACAGTGACCGGAGGGGCTCTCCCAATCCTGGTGTTCATGCACCTGCTTGAGAGGCAGGAGCCATGCTGACAGAATTCTTCCATCAACCTCGCACTGTCTGCACTGGGGGTAGCTCGTCTTGACCACAGTTGCCAGGGGGTGGATTTTTCACCCCCTGAGAGATGTAGCTCTGCTGATATGAGTTTTCAATGCAGACCAGCCCTCAGCAAGGCAGAGCTACACTTGGATTCTACGGCAGCTGGGCTGGGGGTTAGGTCGGCTTGGCCAGGATGCACTGGGTTGTACCCTTCATTTCTCTGTGCTGACCTAGGGTCTGCCATTGCTGGGGTCCTGTTGACTAATCACCCCAAAGCTGGTGTCACTGCGAATATCCACGGAGGTGCTTTGATCCCTGAAGCGTGTAAGTCTCTGACCACGAGTCTGTCTCAGCTGGACTCGCTGGCCGATCTCATGGGTGAAGCAGGAGGACTGGTGCTCACAGGCTCAGTCTAGAAGGTGGTAAGGCCGTGTGACCAACCCTGAAGGAAGAGCGGGGGGGTCTGGCACATGGAAGAGATTCCTCCTAGAGACTGTTTAAAAGCTGGGGCCTGGCACCAATCCTATGCATCCGTGACAGTATCACATGCGGAAATGCCCGTGGATTCCACGGAACTGGGAATAGACTCGTTAAACGAAAAATACCTTTGCTGTGAAAGCTCCCCGTGAATTCTTGGCAGGGAAATCTCTGTTACAACAGCCTCATCAGAGTTCTGTGGCACTGCACCCATCGAAGCTGGTACCGTCTGCCCCAGCTGGATCCCCACCGGCCCCCTTCTCCTGACACTGCTGGCCACTTCCCTGGGGCAACACCGACCCCTCCCAGTCACCAAACTGCACCCCCTGGCTGTCGCTGTGGGACACAGACAGTCTCACTCCTGTTTTATGCTTCGTTGCCGGGCTGCCACGGCTCCTGGGGTGGGACACTCCCCTTCCCACACTACTGCTGCACAACAGGAGACGTGTACACTGGGGAAGTCATCCCCCTCCAGGCAGGATCCCACCCCCCACGTCCCTGAATGGGACCTAAATCACTGGCAGTTTTGTTCAGTGGAAGGAGCCTATAATAGTAGTTTATGTTTGTATTTTGTATAATTTAAAATGAAGATGAAAGAATAATAATGTAGCATGTATTAAATGTAGTGGTGTATAATTTGCCAGCCACCCTTTCTAAATAGCAAAAAGGAATGGCCTAATGGGCCATTTGGTAAAGACGCATCAGCCGGAATCTGTGTCTGGGCTGATTTCAAGGCAGTAAGAGATGTTTTAAGGTCACTATTTTGTGGTAGGTTTAGCATTTTAAAATAAGTAAAAGAATGCCACGATTGTTTTCTTGTGCATTGCTACTTAATGTTTCTGTTCAAAATGTTCTGTGTAAATTAATTCTGCTTTGTGTGTGAATGAGGAATGTATGTGTTAAAAAATACGCGTGAAGGCCATTGCTGAACCAGATGTACAAGGAAGGAACCGGAAACAGACGCAAGGGCGCCAGGAGGCTGCGACATGCCCCTACTGAAACTTCAGAGGAGGGCAAATTGAGACTCTAAAGTTGAAACAGGCACCTATCAATGGGGACAAAATAGCTGTGATCAAAACCAGCATGGGGTAACTCCCTAAGAAACTTAATGAAGGAACAAGATAAAGAATGAAAAGGACAATTTAAGAAAACAAGCACTCTTTAAACAACAATTGATGACAGCATGACGGTGCAAAACTCATTGGTTCCAATGAAGGAAAATCACTATATAAAATCACTGATACAGACTATATAAACAGGGTGCCTTGCCATGAATCGTCCTGCCAAGACTTCCCCGGAGCATTGGTCATGGCCACTAGATTGATCTGGACTCTGGAGTGATAACTATAACAGCGACTGGCGGAACAGTGTGTGTGTGTGTGTGTGGTGTAATTGAATGCATATACTAATTGTTGTATCTTTAATAAATGGTGCCTATTGACTTTTCCCCTGAAAAAGATCCTGTGTGCTTCTTATAAGCATAACAAGCCCCCACCCACCCCCAGGGCCGCCCAGAGGGGGGGACAAGTGGGGCAATTTGCCCCAGGCCCCTCAGGGGCCCCACAAGCCCTGGCCCGGCTCCAGTCCGGATCTTTGGCGGCAGGTCCTTCAGTGCTGCCGAAGACGTGGAGCAACTGAAGAGCCCCCCGCCGCCGAAATGCAGCCGAAGATCCGGACCGCCGCCAGGTGAGTACAAGTGCCGCAGTCAGGGCCGGAATCGGGCCCTGTGCCCCTAAGAGGGCCCCGTAATGTCCCGAAGGAGCTGCCGTGGAGGAAGGTCCCTCCGCCGAAGTGCTGCCGAAGGCACAGGCAGCCTGTCAAGGCTGTATCCCTACTTTGAACTTTAGGGTACAAATGTAGGGGCCTGCATGAAAACTGCTAAGCTTATCTACCAGCTTAGCTCTGGTCCGCTGCCACCATCTTAAGAATTCCCTCCCTGGGAAGCCTTGAGAAACCTTTCACCAATTCCCTGGTGAATACAGATCCAAACTGCTTGGATCTTAAACAAGGAGAAATTGACCCTTCCCCCCTCCTTCCTTTCACCAACTCCTGGTGAATACAGATCCAAACCCCCTTTGGATCTTAAAACAAGGAGAAATCAATCAGGTTCTTAAAAAGAAGGCTTTTAATTAAAGCAAAAGGTAAAAATCATCTCTGCAAAATCAGTATGGAAAATAACTTTACAGGGTAATCAAACTTAAAGAGCTCAGAGGAATCCCCTCTGTCTTAGGTTCAAAGTATAACAAACAAGATAAGCACTCTGGTAAAAGGTACATTTACAAGTTGAGAAAACAAAGTAAATCTAAGACGCCTTGCCTGGCTTTTACTTACAATTTTGAAATAAGAGAGACTTGTTTAGAAAGATGGGGAGAACCTGGATTGATGTCTGGTCCCTCTCAGTCCCAAGAGCGAACAACCCCTCAAACAAAGGACACACACAAAAGCCTTTCCCCCCCCCCAAGATTTGAAAGTATCCTGTCCCCTTATTGGTCCCTGGGGTCAGGTGTCAGCCAGGTTACCCGAGCTTCTTAACCCTTTACAGGTAAAAGGATTTGGAGTCTCTGGCTAGGAGGGATCTCAAGCACTGTACACAGGAGAGCTGTCACCCTTCCCTTTATAGTTATGACACGCCCCCCAAATCACAGATAGTGTTGGACGTTTGGTTCCACACTGGCTGTGATTTCTTTCCTGGAGCTCTAGGAGGAAACAGAGTTAATAAGACACATGTACCTTTAGACATACTACTGATTATATAAAAACTAACAATATGTTTCATTCCAAGAACAATTGTTAACCAGTTAACTCTGGGAAACTTTCCCGGGAGAGTGCATCAGCCACTTTGTTAGAAGCTCCCGAAATGTGTTGTATTTCAAAATCAAAATCTTGGAGAGCTAAACTCCACCGAAGAAGTTTTTTGTTATTTCCCTTGGTGGTATGAAGCCACTGTAGCGCAGCATGGTCTGTTTGTAGTTGGAAAGGGAGTACATTGAATTCATACACCCCTGCCTGGGTGACGAAGGCTGACCTTTCCTTAGCGGGTTCATCTAGTGGTACTTGCCAGTACCCTTTGGTTAAGTCTAAAGTAGAGATGAATTGGGCATGTCCCAATTTTTCCAATAGCTCATCTGTGCGTGGCATTGGATAGTTGTCAGGACGAGTTACAGCATTTAGCTTACGGTAGTCCACGCAAAAGCGTATTTCCCCATCTGGTTTGGGAACTAGAACCACTGGAGATGCCCATGCACTGGTAGAGGGGCGGATTATACCCATCTGTAGCATGTACTGGATCTCCCTTTGTATAGCCGCTTGGGCATGAGGTGACTCCCGGTAGGGTGGGGTTCTAATTGGGTGAGCATTACCTGTGTCAATGGAGTGGTATGCCCGTTCGGTCCGTCCTGGAGTGGCTGAGAAAATCGGTGCAAAGCTTGTGCACAGCTCCTTTATCTGCTGTCGCTGCAGACGTCCCAGGGTCGTGGAGAGGTTCACCTCTTCCACGCCACCATTCCTTTTTCCTTCATAGTAGACACCTGCAGGCCACTCCGCGTCATCAGTTTCCTGGGCTGTAAACTGGCAAACGTTTAATTCTCTAGAATAAAAGGGCTTAAGAGAATTAACATGGTATACCTTAGGCTTTATGTTGGAGGTGGGGGAGGCTATGAGATAGTTAACAGCTCCTAGGCGCTCCTGGACCGTGAATGGTCCTTCCCACGACGCTTCCATTTTATGGGCCTGGAGCGCCTTTAAGACCATGACTTGGTCTCCTACTTTGAAGGACCGTTCTCTGGAATGTTTATCATACCAGGCCTTTTGCTCTTCCTGAGCATCCTTTAGGTTTTCTTTAGCAAGGGCTAAAGAGTGTCGGAGGGTGTTTTGTAGGTTGCTTACAAAGTCTAGAATGTTAGTTCCTGGAGAAGGCGTAAACCCCTCCCATTGCTGCTTCACCAACTGTAATGGCCCCTTAACCTCGCGGCCATACACAAGTTCAAATGGTGAAAACCCTAAACTGGGATGTGGTACAGCCCTGTAGGCAAAAAGCAACTGCTGCAACACTAGGTCCCAATCATTGGAGTGTTCATTTACGAATTTACGTATCATGGCCCCCAAAGTTCCATTAAACCTCTCCACCAGACCATTGGTTTGATGGTGATGAGGGGTGGCAACCAAGTGATTCACCCCATGAGCTTTCCACAGGTTTTTCATGTTCCCTGCCAGGAAATTAGTTCCCGAATCTGTAAGTATGTCGGAGGGCCACCCTACCCTGGCAAAAATGTCTGCTAATGCCTGGCACACACTTTTAGTCTTGGTGTTGCTTAAGGGTACAGCTTCCGGCCATCGGGTAGCAAAATCCATGAAAGTCAGTACGTACTGCTTTCCTCTGGGTGTCTTCTTTGGGAAAGGACCCAGAATATCCACAGCTACTCGCTGAAATGGGACCTCAATTATGGGTAGTGGCTGGAGAGGGGCTTTAACCTGGTCTTGGGGCTTTCCCACTCGTTGGCACATCTCACAAGACCGGACATAATTAGCAACGTCCTTGCCCATTCCCTCCCAGTGGAAGGACTTCCCCAACCTGTCTTTGGTTCTGTTCACCCCAGAATGGCCACTGGGATGATCATGGGCTAAGCTCAAGAGCTTTACCCGATACTTAGTGGGAACTACCAACTGTCTTTGAGGATGCCAGTTTTCCTGGTGCCCACCAGAAAGAGTTTCCTTGTATAAAAGTCCTTTTTCTACAACAAACCGGGATCGGTTAGAAGAGCTGAGAGGCGGTGGGGTGCTCCGTGCCGCCGCCCAAGCTTTTTGAAGGCTGTCATCTGCTTCCTGCTCGGCCTGGAACTGTTCCCTTGATGCTGGAGACATCAGTTCCTCCTTGGACGGTGGACTGGGGCTTGGTCCCTCTGGAAGCGATGCAGGTGCTGGGGCTTTTTCCATTGACTGTGAACCGCTGTCCGCTGGTGCACTATGTGGTATTTCAGGCTCTGGCTGAGCCTCTTGGGTAGGGTTATCTGCTGCTTCCGCCAGTTTAGGCTCGCTGGTGCCCTCTGGCATTGGAGTTGTAGACGGGGTTGCAAGCGCTGGACTCAGTGCTGGCAATGGTTCTGGTGCTGGTTGCGTTGCCAGTTCCGGTTCTGGGACTGGCTTTGGCTGGGTCTCTGGGATTGGATCCACTACGGCTGTTGCAGTCGTTGGCAGGGGATCCGGTTCCACCACCTGTGTTTGGGTCTCCGGTAACACAGACGGGTTCCTGGTGGACGGCTCAGGAACAGGGATGGGGGTGAAAGCTTGCTTAGCCTGGCTGCGGGTGACTATTCCCACCCTCTTGGCTAGCTTCACATGGTTAGCCAAGTCTTCCCCCAGTAGCATGGGAATGGGATAATTGTCATAGACTGCAAAAGTCCACATTCCTGACCAGCCCTTGTACTGGACATGCAACTTGGCTGTAGGCAAGGTTACAGACTGTGACACGAAGGGTTGAATTGTCACTGTAGCCTCCGGGTTGATGAGTTTGGGGTCCACTAGGGATTGGTGAATAGTTGACACTTGTGCCCCAGTGTCCCTCCAAGCGATAACCTTCTTTCCGCCCACTCTCAAGGTTTCCCTTCGCTCCGAGGGTATGAGAGAGGCATCTGGGTCTGGGGTTCTTTGGTGTGATTGGGGTGTAATGAACTGTAATCGGTTGGGGTTCTTGGGGCAGTGAGCCTTTATATGCCCCAGTTCATTACATTTAAAACATCGCCCTGCTAAGGTATCACCGGGGTGATGTTGGTTGGTGGAGACTGGTGTGGTGGGGTGAGAAGGCGTCTGGGGTTTCCCTTGGGATGTGGGTGGGGCCTTGGGTTGTCCCCGGTGATAAGGTTTTGTTTCGGTTTGCCCCTTCTGATATTCGCTCCAACTGCTACTAGTTTTTTTCTTTTCTGTCACCTCCACCCATTTGGCTCCAATCTCCCCCGCCTCGGTTACAGTTTTGGGCTTCCCATCTAGGATGTACCTTTCTATTTCCTCAGGAACACCCTCTAAAAACTGCTCCATTTTTACTAGGGAAAGCAGATCTTCCAGAGATTTAACATTTGCTCCTGATACCCAGGCATCACAATTTTTGTCAATGTGGTAGGCATGCCGGGTAAATGACACATCTGGTTTCCACCTTAGGGCTCTGAACCGCCGACGGGCATGCTCGGGTGTTAGCCCCATTCTGAGTCTGGCCTTGTTTTTAAAAAGTTCATAACTGTTCATGTGTTCCTTAGGCATTTCAGCCGCCACTTCTGCTAAGGGTCCACTGAGCTGCGGCCTCAGCTCTACCATGTACTGGGTTGGAGGGATGTCGTATCCAAGGCAGGCCCTTTCAAAATTTTCTAAGAAGGCCTCAGTATCATCGCCTGCCTTGTAGGTGGGGAATTTCCTGGGATGGGAAGTGGTACTTGGAGAGGAATTGTTAGGATGGTCTGATGCATCCTGCTTAGCACTTGCTGCTTCCAGTTCATGCTTCCTTTCTTTTTCTCTCGCCTCCTCTTTGGCTTTTTCCAGCTCCATCTCTCTCTTGTGGGCCTCCTCTTTGGCTTTCTCCTCTCTTTCATGGGCCTCCTGTTTGGCTTTTTCTTCTCTTTCATGGGCCTCCTGTTTGGCTTTTTCTTCTCTTTCATGGGCCTCCTGTTTGGCTTTTTCCTCGAGTTTTTTAATTTGAAGTAGTCTCTGATGTTTTTTCTCATTTTCTTCTGCTTCTAGTCTGGCCAGTTCTAGTTTGCTAGCTGCTTCACTGGTAGTCATTTTCCTGGTTTTCTTGTGCTGGGTCTCACCCTCTGCAGTTGACTGAAACTGGGATGTATTTAGCTCAGGCTCCTGCTGAGTGCTGCTGAGTTAACAGAGAGTTTCTAACTAGCTACTTCCGAGGATGTAAAAAAGAAAAAAAACACAATTCAGCTTGTAAATTATCTTTACCAGTTGTTTGCTCATTAATTGAACCCTTCTCTTAACAAAGGACCTTGTTAAAAAAACTTAACACCTCTGCCTTCAGGCAAGGAGAGATAAGATATGCATCTACCTTCAGCTCTGCTCTCCAAGCAGCTAGAAGGAAAAAAAAAATCTCTTACTGGCTTTTGGGTTTAAAACGATCCCACCGCTGTGCCACCATGTCAAGGCTGTATCCCTACTTTGAACTTTAGGGTACAAATGTAGGGGCCTGCATGAAAACTGCTAAGCTTATCTACCAGCTTAGCTCTGGTCCGCTGCCACCATCTTAAGAATTCCCTCCCTGGGAAGCCTTGAGAAACCTTTCACCAATTCCCTGGTGAATACAGATCCAAACTGCTTGGATCTTAAACAAGGAGAAATTGACCCTTCCCCCCTCCTTCCTTTCACCAACTCCTGGTGAATACAGATCCAAACCCCCTTTGGATCTTAAAACAAGGAGAAATCAATCAGGTTCTTAAAAAGAAGGCTTTTAATTAAAGCAAAAGGTAAAAATCATCTCTGCAAAATCAGTATGGAAAATAACTTTACAGGGTAATCAAACTTAAAGAGCTCAGAGGAATCCCCTCTGTCTTAGGTTCGAAGTATAGCAAACAAGATAAGCACTCTGGTAAAAGGTACATTTACAAGTTGAGAAAACAAAGTAAATCTAAGACGCCTTGCCTGGCTTTTACTTACAATTTTGAAATAAGAGAGACTTGTTTAGAAAGATGGGGAGAACCTGGATTGATGTCTGGTCCCTCTCAGTCCCAAGAGCGAACAACCCCTCAAACAAAGGACACACACAAAAGCCTTTCCCCCCCCAAGATTTGAAAGTATCCTGTCCCCTTATTGGTCCCTGGGGTCAGGTGTCAGCCAGGTTACCCGAGCTTCTTAACCCTTTACAGGTAAAAGGATTTGGAGTCTCTGGCTAGGAGGGATCTCAGCACTGTACACAGGAGAGCTGTCACCCTTCCCTTTATAGTTATGACACAGCCAATTGAGCTGCTGCGGAAGTCCTTCCTCCACGGTAGCAATTGAGCTGTCGCCAAAGACAGCGGTGGGATTTCGGCGGCAGCTCCTTTGAATCGGGCCCCGCGGTGCCTAAAGCCGGCCCTGGCCGCAGCTCCCCCGCTTTGCCCCAGGCTCCCTGAATCCTCTGGGTGGCCCTGCCCACCCCCAGAGAGCTGGACACGGGGGCAGGATTGGGCCCTGTCTGGCACATCTCACATATGGGAACACTCATCTCTGGGAGCAGCAGAAATCCCCCCAGCCTCCTCCCTGCGCACCGGTCTGGGCCCCGCAGGCGTCTTCCCCCCTGCTCAGGGCTGGGCTGGGTCTTTGCCATGACCCCTCACAGAGACACAGAGCAATCAGGACAGGTGTCACCATGATAAGGGCGTCAGAGAAAAATAAATAAATAAATGCAGTTACAAGGGGGTCTGTGTCTCTGTGTTTTAACGTCCCGGGCGGCGGTGCTGACCAGAGCGACCCTGTGCCTTACATGCCGCGACCCAGTACTGGGTCGCGACCTGAACTTTGAAAAATGCTGCCCTAGTGGGATCTAGGGTGACCAGATGAGAGGAATTAAATATTGGGACACATGGGGGGGGGGGGGGAGGGCACCAAAAAGTGCTGCCGGCAGAGCAAAAAAAAAAGCCGAGTGCTGCCAGGAGAGCGAAAGATTGGTCGGGACGCGGGACAAGCACCTAAATATCAGGACGTCTGGTCACCCTAGTGGGATCATACACACTGGGAGCTGTGATTGGCTGCCAATGCTGTCATTCTGCACCTTTGGGGTGGGAATAATAGTATCACCATGTTCAATCATATACATGATTTCAACTACACTCCTGGTCCAGTAACCCAGCCACGAAACGACACTGCCCCCTACAGTGCTGGGTACAGAAGTGCCCATTGCGCTTTTCAATCCCCTGCTAACCTATGGGAGAGTTCAGGAAAGACCCTCATCTCTTCTCAGGATGTGTCATAAGAGTCAATAAAACAGCTTCCAGCTCTTCTTTTCCTTCTAGTTTCAAAAATAGCCCAGGCCTTTTTTTGGTTTTTCAACAGAAAACAAAATCTTAATTATTTTTCATTTGCAAAAACACTGTTGTTAAATGTTTGATGTGCTGACTTTCTAATGTGCCCCCAGTTCTGCCCCAGGCCCTCCCCCCACTCCACACCTTCCCCTAAGGCCCCACCCCCGCTCTGCCTCTTCCCGCCCCGGCTCTGCCCCACCTCTTGCTGCCCTGTTCTGCCCCCTCCCCCGAGCGTGCCCCACCCTCGCTCCTACGCCCTCGCCCCCAGCACCTCCTGCACACCACTGCACACTGCTGGGGGCAGAGGGAGGAGCTGATTGGTGGGGCTCTGACTCCTCTCTGACTCCCTTTTCCAGTCTATCAAAAACACAGTGTGCAGCCCCAGAGAGGGATCTCGGCCTGTTACTGGAACATGCCTGGTTAACAATTAACCCCTGAACGCACCTGGGAGCCAGGCATGGGCCTGGGGGGCTGGATCTTTGCTCTCTGCCCCTCACCCGCTCCCCACAGGGTGTCTGAGAAGTGGGGTGACCTGGTTTGAATTTAGGGGTGTCTAGGATCTGGTCTGTTTTTAATCCAAAGCTAAAAGGGGGAATGCCCCCCCCCCCCCCAGCAGTGCTGACAAGGGAATGGGGAGCAGGGCTGTGATATCACCTCTGTACATGGCATTAGTGAGACACATGGGGCAACCCAGCTAATTCCCAGGGGAAGGGAGTATCATGAGTTAACCCCACTAATAGCCAATATGTTATGGCACGGAGTCTTCCAGGTCTATACCACAAATATCCAGGGGAAGAGTCCTGTGGTTTAACAGCACCAATACCTAGTGGCAGTGAGTCCCGCTCGTTAACCCTGGTAATGCGCACTGGAAGAGAGTCCCATGTCCCGACCCCTCTAGCAGGGAGTCCCATGGGTTAACCCCCTAACACACAGAAGCAGCCCTTGAAATGTGGGTGTGGCTGGTAGGTCACCCTGAGCTCAGTCGCTCCAAGGCCCCACGCCAGCCCTGAAGGGCAGGCAAAGACACTGCTCAGCATTTCAATAACTGTGTCAGTCTGTGGCCAAGCTCCAGGCATCGCACCACAGGGCTGCAGGCCGGGGCTGTTTATCAGCCAGACCCCCAGCCCGAGCTGTCACAGCACCAGGCAGCCTAGATTCGCTCAGAGATCGCAAGCTCAGCACAGCCTCCTCAGTGTGAGCATGAGACAGGGGCAAGGACAGGGGCAGACCAGGGCCAGCAGCACCTAGACCCTTCTGTGACTGCAGCCGTCTCTAAGCTGCCACCTCCCTGCATGGGATCTCACGGTCAGCCGCTCCCTCATCTCTCCCTCCTAGCACTGATGGAGCGTCCACCTGCCCCTGCCTCTACCCTTCTGGGGAAATCCTGTCTCCTAAAACTGGAAGGGTCATCAAGTCCAGCCCCCTGCCTTCACAAGCAGGACCAAGTACTGATTTGCCCCAGACCCCTAAGTGGCCCCCTCAAGGATTGAACTCACAGCCCTGGGTTTAGCAGACCAATGCTCAAACCACTGAGCTATCCCTCCAGGAGGACAGACCCTAAAGGCAGAGGAGGGAGTAGGGGCCTGGCTGGCTCATGGAATGGGACATGGGACCTCTCCCCTCTATGGGGCGCTGGGTCTGATCCGGCTGACTCAGGAGCAGGGACTGGGACAGGGGAATTTGGTGATTCCAGGTTCTTTGCGAGTTAAGCTGTGAGTAGCCAGGAAATCCAGTGCTGTGGGGACTTGTCATTAGTTATATTGCAGAGGTGCACGGATAGACCCCAACAGATTAGGGGTCCTTTCGATCCTTTCAAGAGCCGTCCCAACCCGAGCGCGGAGCGAGCTAGCGCCTGAGAACAGAGTGCAGCCGCTCCGAGCGACAGGAGAGGCCCGGTATCCGATCAGCCCTGAGCAGCAGCTGCCCTGACGGAGTTGAAGAACAAAACAAAATAAAACGAATGGACGATTTCAGCTACTGTGTCGTGTTCTCAGAATAGAATCTGTTCCGTGCTCTGTTCTGTCACATGGTGACATGCCCGGAGTCGTTTATAAGCACCTGTTGTAGCCTGCGAGGAGTCTTGGAAGAATTAGATGTTTGATAACGAGCTCTTCAATCTCTCAGAGAAGGTGTAACATGATGCAATGGCTGGAAGATGAAGCTAGATACATTCAGACGGGAAAGGCGCAGAGTTTTAACAGTGAGGATAACAAATCACAGGAATAGCTTAACAATGGAGGTGTGTGTGTGTGTGTGTGGGGGGGGGGATTCTCCATCACTGCAATGTTTAAATCACGATGGGATGTCTTTATAAAGGAGCCACTCTAGGGATTATTTGGGGGCCATTCTCAGGCCCGTGTGACACAGGAGGTCAGACGAGATGATCACAATGGTCCCTTCTGCCTTGGGATCTCGGAGTCTAGTGCGTATTGTGCCCCGCGGCTACTGACATGATCTGAAATAGCCGACAGAGCTGAGAGAAAACAAACAGGGAAAATACAGACAAAAGGGAAAACCCAACTCCAACGGACATTTCAAAGAGACATTTTGGAATGACCTGAAATGAAGTGAATTTTGTTTGTTTCAAAATGTTTCCTCAGCTGGGGCAGGGACTGTCTCTCTCTGTGTCTGGGCAGCACCCAGCCCAACGGGACCCTGATCTGTTGGGGTCTATCCGGGCACCTCTGTAATATAACTATGACAAGTCCCCACAGCACTGGAGTCTGGGGGAGCAGACTGAACATGGAGTCCATCAAAATCTCTGGCCGAAGTCTGAAAATATTGGCCTGTGTCCTCCAAACAAAACAGCCAGATTGTGGAGTGGTGTGAAAAGGTGTTAAAGGGAATTGGAGTCACGACACCTGGGTTCCAGCACCAGGTCTGGGAGGGAAGGGGGGTGTAATGGGTCAGAGCAGGGGGATTAGGAGCCAGGACTCCTGGGTTCTCTAGGGTTGCCACCCTCCAGGATATCTCCTGGAATTAAAGATTAAGCTTTAATGAATGATTATGTCATGTGATGAAACCTCCAGGAATACGTCCCACCAAAACTGGCAACCCTCGTTCTACCCCACTTTGGGGGGTCGAGCAGGTCAGAGCAGGGGGCTGAGAATCAGGACTGACTGGCAGAGGGTGTGGTCACCTGGTTAGAGACGGAAACATTTTGGTAAAAACGTCCCATATTTTGTAACCACAAGAGTCTTTTCCCATAAGGACGTGGATCGTAGGTAAACAGCTGTTCATCCAGCCCCGGGCTTACTGGAATCTCTCCTCCCCTGCCAATCACTGACTCCACTGGCCAGGAGGGCTCTGAGCTAGTGAATAAATACAGGCCCCTGTAGCTCCCAGCTCCACTCGGCTCGCGGAGAAGACCCAACCCCGAGAGAAGATGAGAGTCCAGATGCTGGCTGTCCTGCTCCTGTTCATGTCCCTCCTTTGTGCCGAGGGAATCCGTGGAGCGTCCCTGGCTGGGGTGAGTGGGGGATCCTGTTCCATTCCTGTCGTGCCAGGTGCTGCCCAGACACACAGCGAGAGGCTGACCCTGCCCCAAAGAGATTTCGATGCAGTAATGGGTGGGAGGGGAAACGGAGGCACTGCCCGGGGAAGTGAGTCGCTCCTGGTCACACAGTAAGGCAGAAGCAGAGCTGGGAATGGAATTCAGCAGTCCTGCCTCTCAGACCCCCACCGCTGCTCTAATGCAGTGGTGTTTCCTCCCCTCCCAGAGCCGGGGATACACCCGAGGAGACCGGACTTCCAGCGCCCCTGCTCTGAGCACTAGACCCCGCTCCCCTGCCAGAGCTGGGGACAGAGCCCAGCAGTCCGCTAAGGACGTGCTTTACAGACGGGCGTTAGACTCCCCATGATCCCTCTGGAGCCGTGACTGCTGGTGAAACAGACACATGGGGCACACATGACTCCCTGCTCTCCTGCTCTGACAGGGCTCGGAGTCCCAGCACTCGGAGGAAGGACAAGGCGAGTCCAAGGTGATGGTGAAGAGAGAAGCGGTGAGTAGCGGGAGGTGGCTTCGCTTGTCTCACTGCTGGGACTGATGCGGGGAGGGGAGGGCTACGCTGCGTGCCATGGACGAACCCCAATAATATCCTTTGGCAGGTGGTTCAACAGATTTATGTCTAAAATGTCCCCTACATTGACTGAATTAATATCCAGTTGTAGGGAGTCGCACAGGCTAACCCCAGGTAACCCTGTGGTAGGGAGTCCCATGGGCTAACCCCAACATATCCTGTGGCAATGAGTGCCACTGTTTAACACCGACACTATCGTATGGGTTAATTTCAGTAATATCCCACCAATAAGCATCTCTCCTGCCCAGCAGAGGGCAGCATTGGTCGGCCCATGAACTCTGACATCCTGCAGAGAACATAACCCTTTAGTACTCAGTCATTGCTGGGAGACAGGAATAGAAACCAGGAGTCCTGATTCCCAGCCTTGTCCTTCCTCTGCTCCCTCCAGCCCCAGATCTAACCACTAGACCCCACTCCCCTCCCAGATCAAAAAGTGCCTCCAACACCACATGGGAATAATAGTTTGGGAAAAATCTAGGAAGGGAGTGGGGTCTAGTGGTTAGTGCAAGGGGGGGACTGGGAATCAGGACTCCTGCATTGTTTCCCCAGCTCTGGGAGGGGAAAGCGGCTTGGGAGAAGGTAGTCGGGGGTCATATAAGGGTAGGCCTCACTCTAGTCTCTCCGTCTCTTCCAGAAGGCTCAGGATTTCGTTTGTCGCTTCTGCTATAACTGCTGTCCTGGGAACGGTGGCTTTGGGTTCTGCTGCTCCTCATGACCCCCTTTGCCGGTCACCCTGCGGTTGCCACGACACTCCCCAGCCCTACCTGGGAGGAGATCCAAGCCAGCTGGGGCCGAAATCGCCTGGCACCGAGTGACTGGGTTCGGGGAGGGCGGACGCTAACCCTCCTGCTCAGCCCCAATAAAGTGTGTGCCTCGACATGGAGTTTGTGTCTTTATTCTCACATGCCATGTGCTTGTCACCCATTCCCTGTGGGGCTGTGCCCGACCCCGCTCCCTGCAGCACAGCGCCCCCTAGTGCCATGCTGGTGCAGTGGGCCAGCACTGTGGGCAAAGTGAGGGCCCCTCTCACAGTGCCACTGACTGCAAGTGCAGAGAGCTTAAGACATTTGCTCGAGATGACACCTCTCAATGGTAAGTCGGGTAACACAGTGGAAGAGTCCCAGTCACACTTGTTCTATGTCATTGGTTCCCAAACTTTTCGGCATCACGGCCCCTTTTTAACTTTTGAGAAACCCTCACTCCCCCCACCTCTCCTTCACCATCATCCATCCCCCCTTTTAATAAATTCAATTCGTGATTTAAACGCCCTGCTCCTTGTCCTCTCACCGCCCCCTCCCAGGACTCCACCCCCATCGAACCCCTCCTGCTCCTTGTCCCCTGATTGCCCCCTCCTGGGATCCCCCACCCTCCCCAGGACCTCACCCCCTATCCAACTCCCCCTGCTCCTTGACCCTGATCGCCCTCTCCTGGGATCTCACCCCCTATTCAATCCCCCCTTCTCCTTGTCCCCTGACCGCCCCCTCCCGGGACCCCACCCCATATCCAACCCCCACTGCTCCCTGTCTCCTGACCACCCCGTCCTGGGACCCCCCCCATTCACCTCCCCCGCTCCCTGTCTCCTGACCGTTCCCCCAGAACCTCCGCCCCATCCAACCGCTCCCTGTCCCTTGACTGCTCCCCGGGACCTCCTGCCCCTTATCCAACCCCTCCTCCCTCCTCTCCCTGCCCCCTTACCATGCCACTCAGAGCAGCAGGACTGGCTTATTGGAAAACCTGGGAAGTGGGCGGGCGCAAGTCATGCTGCCCGCGCGGCGCTGTGGCTGAGGGGGAGTGGGGACAGCAGGGGAGGGGCCGGGGGCTAGCCTCCCTGGCTGGGAGCTCAAGGGCCGGGCAGACTGGTCCCACGGGCCAGATGCGGCCCATGGCCCGTTGTTTGTCCACCTCTGGTCTATTAAATAAATAAATGAATAAATAATGTTTACGCTAAAAAAAAAATTCACTATGAAAATTTCACAGCCTCATGCCCCCCTGGAATTTCTTCACACCTCCCAGTTTGTGAACCCACATTCTATGCCCTCTATCCCGCTCCCCTCCCAGAGCTGGGGAGAGAACCCAGGAGTCCTGACGCCCAGCCCCTCTTCCCTCTGCTCTAACCCACTAGACCCCCCTGCTTCCCACTACAAGGATTGTGGAAGAGGCGCTGCTTCCTCCCTGCTTTGACTCCCTTCAATGACCAATAACCGGCATCACTATCACCTCCCAGTCTGACCAGTGCACATCACCCCCAGGAACATCCCTGTGCTGGCAGCCCTGGACTCCCCAGCCTCCTGCAGTGCCACAGCACCTCCTGGTGGTCAAGAGTGTTAGTGCAGCCTCATCAGTTTCACGAGCAGCCAGATTTCCTGGCAACTCACCGCTTAACTCGCAAAGATCCTGAAATCGCAAAATTCCCCTGTCCCAGTCCCTGCCCCTGAGCCAGCCGGATCAGAGCCGCTGCCCTCTAGAGTCGAGCAGCCCTGTGTCCCATTGCCTGAGCCAGCCAGGCCCTATTCCCTCCTCTGCCTTTGGGGTCTGATGCCCTTTGGCATTTCCCTGGCAGCTTTCAAAGGGACCTGGGTGGCCGCGGGGGCAGGAGTCTCTTACCAGCTGCCCCATGCCCAGGCTGAGCGCCCTCAGCAGGGCTATCGTCAGGAGGTTGAGGCCAGCGATCAGGGATGGGGGATCCTGGCTCTGCGGGTCTGGAAGGGGAAAGCCAGGGGCCTCTCCTGTCGCTCAGAGCGGCTGTATTCTGGTCAGACTCTCAGGCGCTAGACGCTCCGCACTCAGGTGGGGACGGCTCTCCGAGCAGGGAACCCCCCCTCTGCCCAGAGTGTTGGGGTGAACCAGTGGGACGCTCTGACGCAAATACCCTGTGAACTGGAAATTCTCAGTATCAAACAGGGAATCAGATCCCGTCGGGTCTACAGAGCAAATGCTGCTCATCCACCGGGAGTGTCGTCTCGGCCCTGGTTGGAGTGGGCGACCGCGAGATCCCAGGGCTGGGCAGGCAGGGGGCTGCAGCGGGGGGTGAGGGGCTTTGGCAGAGCTGGGTGTGAGGAGACGAGGCTGGGCAAGCAGGGGGCTGTGGCGGGGGGGAGAGTGAGGGGCTCTGGCAGAGCTGGGTGTGGGGAGCCCAGGGCTGGGCAGGCAGGGGGCTGCGGGGCGGGGGGGAGTGAGGGGCTCTGGTAGAGCTGGGTGTGAGGAGCCCAGGGCTGGGCAAGCAGGGGGCTGCGGGGCGGGGGGGAGTGAGGGGCTCTGGTAGAGCTGTGTGTGAGGAGCCCAGGGCTGGGCAAGCAGGGGGCTGCGGGGCGGAGTGAGGGGCTCTGGAAGGGCTGAGTGTGAGGAGCCCAGGGCTGGGCAAGCAGGGAGCTCTGGGTGCAGATTAAGGGGCAACAGCAGAGCTGGGAGTGGGGGAAGCTCAGTTCTGAGCTAGCAGGGGGCTGCGGGGGGGAGTGAGGGGCTCCAGCAGAGCTCATGGGGGCAGGGAGCCCAGGGGAGCCCCGTGCCGTATGTCTCTACTTTGCAGCCTGTCAGAGACCTCACAGGATGTGATCAGCCCCCGCCGCAGACAGCACAGCAGGGCGGGGGGCGTGTGGGCTCGGCCGCGCAAACCGCGGTCCTGCCTTAGAGGGGATGTGAAGCCCCCAGCTCTGCGGCTCTGCCAGGCACTGACAATCCCGGCCGCTGTAACCAGATGGGGTCACACCACGAGTAGGGCTTGTCCCGCTGGTTCTAGGCCAGCACACAAGGGGTCCTGAACCCAGGAGGAGAGAAACCAGGAGTCTTGACTCCCAGCCCCACCCCCACTAGATCCCACTCCCCTCCCACAGCTGGGGCTAGTCCAGATTCCCAGCCCCTCCCTGGCACCCCGTGTGGGACATTCCCAGATTTGCAGCCCCAGAGCCGGGATCTCGGCCTGTTACTGGAACATGCCTGGTTAACGATTAACCCCTGAACCCGCCTGGGATCCAGGCATGGGCCAGGGGCCTGGATCTTTGCTCTCTGCCCCTCACCCACTCGCCGCAGGGTGTCGGAGAAGTGGGGTGACGTGGTCTTTGAATTTAGGGGTGTCTAGGGATCTGGGCTGTTTTTAATCCAAAGGTCAAGGGGAGAATGCCCCCCCAGGCTGGGCTGACAGGGGAATGGGGAACACCCTTTAAGACACTCCATGCTCTGGCCTTCTTGTTTGCCGGACACAGGGCAACATTTTCAGACGTTCGTCGCAGATTTTGACGGACTCCATGTTTAGCTGGATCAGCTTGGAAAAGATTCCCAGAGGTGCTGCTCTCCCAGACTCCAGTGCTGTGGGGACTTGTCATTAGTTATATTACAGAGGTGCATGGATAGACCCTAACAGATCAGGTTTCCATTGTGCTAGGCTCTGCTCCAGGGCCGGTGCAAGCACTAGGCAAACTAGGCCTAGGGCGCCATGATTTGGGGGGCGCCGAAAAGCGGTGCCTAAAAATAGGACCAGATAGCAATCAAGATGCAGGCTGCCGATCGCTGACTGTACGGAGGATGTAGATAAGAACCATGCTCCCAATGAATTGCTCTCCTGCCATTTAGACAGCCATCAATTAGGGACGTCCTTTGATTAGATCGCAGACTATAGGGAGGATGTGATAAAAACCACGCTCCCAGTTGCTCTCTGACTCCTGCCATTTAGAAAGCCAGCGAAGTCCTTTGATTGTGAATCGATAATTGTACAGATTGCTGTGTGAGTAGCTCCATTATTACAGTACTAGCGCCTTTGTCTTGTAGATTGCACAGCAGTAGCCAGAAGGAGAGTGGAGCCGCTTGCGGCCGGAAGTGTAAGACCCCCCGCTGGGGCTGAGCGGTGCTGTCAGTGCAGTGCAGGCCGGGGCCGGCTTGCACATGGCAGCTCCTCGGAGAGCGGGCTGCAGGTTTTCCAGGGCAGAGGTAATCCTCAGTGGGATCAGAGGATAATGGCTTGTAGAATGTGGTGTTAGAGAGCTGTCTAGCAGCCTCTTGGTCCTAATCCAATTTATTCATGATGACATCAACACCTCCTTTGTCAGCCTTTTTAATTATGATGTCAGAGTTGTTCCTGAGGCTGTAGATGGCGTTGTGTTCAGCATGAAAGATGATCCCTCACTCTCACAGATCTTGGGAGACAGACCTGTCCTTGCTTACAGACAACCCCCCAACCTGAACAAATACTCACCAGCAATCACACATCACTGAACAAAAACACTGACCCAGGAACCTATCCTTGTAACAAAGCCCGATGCCAACTCTGTCCACATATCTATTCAAGTGACACCATCATAGGACCTAATCACATCAGCCATACCATCAGGGGCTCATTCACCTGCACATCTACCAATGTGATATATGCCATCATGTGCCAGCAATGCCCTTCTGCCATGTACATTGGCCAAACCAGACAGTCTCTACGCAAAAGAATTAATCGACACAAATCTGACATCAGGAATCATAATACTCAAAAGCCAGTGGGAGAACACTTTAACCTGTCTGGTCATTCAATGACAGACCTGTGGGTGGCTATTTTACAACAGAAAAGCTTCAAAAACAGACTCCAAGGAGAAACTGCTGAACTCGAATTGATATGCAAACTAGATACAATCAACTTAGGTTTGAATAAAGACTGGGAATGGCTGAGCCATTACAAACATTGAATCTATCTCCCCATGTAAGTACTCTCACACTTCTTATCAACCTGTCTGTACTGGGCTATCTTGATTATCACTTCAAAAGTTTTTTTTCTCTTACTTAATTGGCCTCTCAGAGTTGGTAAGACAACTCCCACCTGTTCATGCTCTCTGTATGTGTCTGTATATATATCTCCTCAATATATGTTCCATTCTATGCATCCGAAGAAGTGGGATGTAGCCCACGAAAGCTTATGCTCAAATAAATGTGTTAGTCTCTAAGGTGCCACAAGTACTCCTGTTCTTTTTGCGGATACAGACTAACACGGCTGCTACTCTGAAACATTTCACCTTGCGGCTCTTTGAATCCTACCCTGCCCGCCGCCCCCCTCCACACCCAAACCCGGTCTGCTTCCCTTGCGCTCCCCAGCCAAACCCGAACCCCCACTGACTCAACCCGGTCTGCTTCCCTTCCACTCCCCAGCCAAACCCAATCCCCCACTGACCCGAACCCAGTCTGCTTCCTTCTCCTCCCGGCCAAACTTGAACCGTCACTGACTGAATCCGGTCTGCTTCCCTTCCCCACCTAACCCGATACCCCACTGAATCGGTCTGCTTCCCTTCCCCTCCCCAGCCAAACCCGATCCTCCCAGTGACCGAACCCAGTCTGCTTCCTTCTCCTCCTGGCCAAACTCGAACCATCACTGACTGAATCCGGTCTGCTTCCCTTCCCCTCCCCAGCCAAACCTGATCCTCCCAGTGACCGAACCCGGTCTGCTCCCCTTGCGCTCCCCAGCCAAACCAGAAACCCCACTGACCGAACCCGGTCTGCTTCCCTTCCCCACCTAACCCAATACTCCACTGACTTGGTCTGCTTGCCTTCCCCTCCCCAGCCAAACCTGATCCTCCCAGTGACCGAACCCGGTCTGCTCCCCTTGTACTCCCCAGCCAAACCCGAACCCCCACTGACCGAACCCGGTCTGCTCCCCTTCCCCTCAGAAAAATAAATTCTAAATTATAACGTGTTACTCTGTGACAGTGTATTGGGTATAATGTATGTGATTTATTTTAAGATCCATGCTATGTTGTGCAAAGTGAAAACAACAACAACGTCAGCACTGTCAGGTTGTTCATTTATTTTCATTAAATATGTAGACTAAATAATTAAATTAATAAATTTTCAAGCCAAACGTGTATTAATTCTAATGAACAATGCCACATTATGCAGTATTCATTTTTGAAAGTTTTTAATAAGTGATGCTGGAGGGGGAGGGGCGCAAGGTGGAAGTTTCGCCTAGGACACAAAATATCCTTGCATCGGCCCTGTCTGTAACTGTATAAATCACTGTTGTGACCACTGTTCTATATTTGCAGCAAATATTGTATAAAGGTTGTCAAGCAAGGGGTCTATGGAGAGGTTATGGTTTGTTGGTTATGATTACGGTGTCTATATCTGTGTATCATTTTTGTAGTTGAAGTTATGAATATTGGCTCTATACTGGCTATATTTCAAACTTATGCTATGCTTCTGGGTGACACCCACCATGGCCAATTCTGACCATTGGTAAAGTTAACAAAGGATGACAAAAGTGTCAGACACCTGAAAATCCCCACCGATATGTACCACCATCCATACATCGTATCGCGCTGATGAATTCTGCAGGCCTGAAGCAGGAAGACCGGTCCCACTACTCTTGCTCGGGCTGTCCCTGGGCTATCGCTGTTACTGCCTTGCCCTGTTAACAAAGCAAAGGGGAAAGAAAAAGAAAGCAACATAAATGCATCTATTGGGGAAACTGAGGAACATATAAAACTCTCGAAGTCATTAGTTGTCCCATTACGGCTCTTCCTGGCTTCTGTCATGGATGTCGTTTGCCTGGTTTAGGAGGTTGCAACAACAATATTCTGTCCAGGGATCAAGGGGCTGCTATTGCTTGCCAAAGGGCTTCCCGTTCCGCTCCAGGCCACCACATGGGGAACAGGGTTTGTCCCCCAGGGATCCATGGAACGTTCGGGGCCACCCACCAGGTATTTTGCTGTGGCCCTACTGTGTCTATCCAGTCTATGCATAGCCCCCACGGCTCCTCCCCTCCACCCTTATGCCACACTGTGGCTCGGGCCCCATCAGCCACTCAAACCAGGGAGAGCCTCTGGAGGTATTTTCCCTCCTTATAATTATAATTATCCAGATAATACCATAAACAGATGGAAACCCGAATCGTTCAGGCAGATGGCAAGTCCACAACCGAGGCCCACGATGCCATGACCAGAAACCTAGGGAGAAACATATGTTTTGAGCTGATTGGCATGTGCCCATTTTAGTTTGCCTGGTAGCTGAAGCTGGTACCCTGCCGGGGAGATGCGATTCACAATGGGGTACCGACCCATCCACTTGGCGTCCGGAGTGTGGGCCGCCTTCCCCAGCTTTTGCAACATACACTTCCATCCTCCCCAGCCCACTGGCTCAAGGTCTGGGGTAGCCAACAGTGCTAGCAACAAGACAAACAACACAAGACAAGACATAGAACACAAAACACAATTTCTATTGTGACCGTAGATTCATGGTATTTTGGGTTGCTCTTCAGCTGATATCAGCTTTTCCTGATTTTCTGAAAGATAAAAAGAACATGTTTCTACCCTTTTGGGGGTGGCAGATTATTGTTTATGTAAGTAGAGTCAGGATGAGCTCTACCCTGACATCTGGTGGTGAATTGTGGTGAGTTGTGGAAAAGAACTTCAGGGGCTGATCTTTGCATAGGCACACCCACCCCACCTAGCATGAGCCCAAATGGTCACTTTGGCTGCTGTGGTATCCCCAGGTTCTCTGTTATTGGGGCAGGAAGAATAAAGTGCTGTTACCTTAATTATGTGAATCAAGGCCAATGAAACTGTTTTATGACAGAGGGACTCGCCATCAACTAAATAGCACTTGCTAGACAAGGGGCATGGGTTCCAAAACCCAATGACTTGAGAGAGGCTGGGGACAAGTATTTGTACCTGATGCTATGGGGCCTTTTTGAAAGGCTGAAATATCAATTGTACCTTCTCTCTATTGTAGGATATCAGAGCTAATTTTAATTCTATTAGGAGTCTAGTTATAAGCTGCTAAGCTGAATTCATTTTGGGCCAATGGTGTACCAGTACTAAGATGATGTCACTAAAGAGCTAAAATTACTAAGAGCTGAGATCACTGAGTGCTGTGGGGGAACTCGAAGCTATGTTGCTGAGCAGCTGGTGGAGCAGAGCAGTTAATGGAATGGCTGGAGGGGCCCATGGGACGGCTGGTGGAGTAGCTTGCGGTGAAGGCTGCAGCAGAACCCCATGGAGAGGCTGGGCAGTTGGCCTCGGACTGTGTAAGGTGCCCCTTAACACTGCTGTCTGCTCCCCCTTCCCCCCAGGCTAGGAGGTAAAACTCTGCAGATAAACTTTTGAACTCTGGGGCTGCACTGACCAGGAACAGAGACGTTAGAGTGGTTGGACTTTTGGGTGATTTTGGGGTTGCTGGACTCAAGAGACTTTTGGGGTGTTGGACTTTTGGGACTTTGGGTGATTTTTTGGGTTGCTGGACTTAAGACCCTGAGGGGAAAAGGACACTGCCAAACTTACTTGGGTGGGTGGGGGGGTCTTGGTTTGTGTTATGAATCCTGTTTGTGGTGTTTCCCCAACATAATGCTGCATTGTTTCCCTCCTTTATTAAAAGGATTTTGCTACACTCAGACTCTGTGCTTGTGAGTGGGGAAGTATTGCCTCTTAGAGGCACCCAGGGGGTGGTATGTAATTGTCCCAGGTCACTGGGTGGGGGCTCGAGCTGGTTTTGCATTGTGTTATTGAAATGGAACCCCTAGATACTGAACCCGGCCCTTGTTGCTGCCAACTCAGACGGGCAGAAGGGTTACACTTAAATATTCCTTTCTTTTACAAATACCCTTGCTGATTGCAGGCAAAACAGAGGAATTACCCCCATATTTTCCTGTGTTTGTTCTATAGGCAGGCCAGGTTTCAATGGCTTCTACCTTTATCAGTTAGGTTGTGACGTTGTGCAGTCTATATGGTTTTATAAAAACATAATAAGAAGTGAATATAATGTAACTGGAATATGCTTCATGCAAAAGGTCTCTTGTAAGGTATCGTTACAAAGCTTATAATCTACTGAGTGTGATCATCCTATTTGTATAAATGTACCACTCTTGTATCTGAAACTAGAAATATGAAATATAACTCTGAGGGCCTATTGTAATTATGCAAAGTGTGGGCCATTAATAGTGGTTTGGAATCTTGATGACTCCCATTAACCAGGACCATTGTCTGCAGATGGCTGTGTTTACCTGTTAGTCTTCCTGTATATGTGTGTGCTGGCAAGTGGGTAATGAAGTCTTGCAGTGACATGTGATCATGTCACCTGACCTGAAATCCATCTTTAACCTGGTGCTTTTCCAGTGGGGGGAAACCCAGAGGGACAAATGGTTCCCGCCTTATGCAAAAGATATATAAAGGGGTGGAAGAGAACAAGGAAGGAGAGGAGCCATCGTGAAGAATCCCCTAGCTATCACCTGAGCTGCAACAAGAGCTGTACCAGGGGAAAGAATTGTGCCCAGGCCTGGAAGGTGTCCAGTCTGAGAAAAAGTTTACTGAAGCATCTCTGAGGGTGAGATTATCTCTATTCAGTTTGATTAGACATAGGTTTGCGCATTTTATTTTATTTTATTTGGTGACTTACTTTGTTCTGTCTGTTACTACTTAGAACCACTGAAATCCTACTTTCTGTATTTAATAAAACCACTTTCTACTTAGTAATTAACTCAGAGTATGTATTAATACCTGGGGGAGCAAACAACTGTGCGTATCTCTCTATCAGTGTTATAGAGGGCGAACAATCTATGAGTTTACCCTGTATAAGCTTTATACAGGGTAAAACGGATTTATTTGGGTTTAGACCCCATTGGGAGTTGGGCATCTGAGTGCTAAAGACAAGCACACTTCTGTGAGCTTGTTTCAGGGAAACCTGCGGGACTCCCGAGTCTGCCGTTATACCCCTCTGTTTCCTGAACATGTTGTCACAAGCCACTAATACAGCTCTTACGATCTTTCTAGTCACTTGAAATTTCACGCTGCCCACGCCGGTACCGGGGCTTTCAATGTTACCCCAGTGGGCCAGAAGAAAGGGCGCTAAGCCTCCCTCTGTATTACTTGGCCTCTACCACTGAGGTCCCATACACCCAATTCAAACCCACCCCAGGGGCAGAGAAACTGATTTGTCTCCCCAGGGGACCCCCTGAGGGAGGGGGCCATAACTATTGGGTTGTGACACTCAGGCCTGGTCTACACTACGAGTTTAGGTTGACTTTAGCCGTGTTAAATCGAATTAAGCCTGGACACGTTCACACTACGAAGCCCTTTCTTTCGACTTAAAGGGCCCTTTAAACCGGTTTCTTTACACCACCTCTGACGAGTGGATTAGCGATAAAATCGGCCTTAGGGGGTCGGAATTGGGTTAGTGTGGATGGAATTCGACGTTATTGGCCTCCGGGAGCTATCCCACAGTGCTTCATTGTGACCGCTCTGGACAGCACTCTCAACTCAGATGCACTGGCCAGGTAGACAGGAAAAGCCCCGCGAACGTTTGAATTTCATTTCCTGTTTGCTCAGCGTGGAGAGCACAGGTGACCACGCAGAGCTCATCAGCACAGGTAACCGTGATGGAGTCCCAGGATCGCAAAAGAGCTCCAGCCTGGACCGAACGGGAGGTACGGGATCTGCTCGCCATATGGGGAGATGAATCTGTGCTGGCCGAACTCCGAAGCAGTAAACGAAATGGCAAAATATTAGAAAAGGCCATGAAGGACAGAGGCCATAACAGGGACGCACAGCAGTGCCGCGTGAAAATTAAGGAGCTAAGGCAAGCCTACCACAAATCCAGAGAAGCAAACGGAAGGTCCGGGGCTGAGCCGCAAACATGCCGCTTCTACGCGGAGCTGCATGCCATTCTAGGGGGTGCAGCCACCACTACCCCAACCGTGTGCTATGAGTCCCTCACTGGAGAAAGACACAGGGAAGCGGGTTCGGGGGACGAGGAAGATGAGGATGGAGATAACATCGATAGCTCACAGCAGCAAGGAAGCGGAGAAACCGGTTTCCCCAACAGCCAGGATATGTTTATCACCCTGGACCTGGAACCAGTAACCCCCGACCTCACCCAAGACCCTGTGGGCACACAGGGGACCTCTGGTGAGTGTACCTTTGTAAATATTACACATGGTTTAAAAGCAAGCGTGTTTAATGATTAATGATTAATTTGCCCTGGCAATCGCGGCCAGTACAGCTACTGGAAAAGTCTGTTAACGTGTATGGGGATGGAGCGGAAATCCTCCAGGGACATCTCCAGAAAGCTCTCCTTCATGTAATCCCAAAGCCTTTGCAAAAGGTTTCTGGGGAGGGCTGCCTTATCCCGTCCGCCATGGTAGGACACGTTACCACGCCAGGCCAGTAGCACGTAGTCTGGAATCATTGCATAACAAAGCATGGCAGCGTATGGTCCCGGTGTTTGCTGGCATGCAGACAACATCCATTCCTTATCGCTCTTTGTTATCCTCAGGAGAGTGATATCATTCACGGTCACCTGGTTGAAATGGGGCGATTTTATTAAGGGGACATTCAGAGGTGCCCCTTCCTGCTCTGCTGAACAGAAATATTCCCCGCTGTTAACCACGCGGTGGGGGGGAGGGGTGAAGTGACCATCCCAGAGAATTGGGTGTGTGGGGGAGGGGAGTTAGTTGGGTTTGTGCTGCATGTTAACCCTGAAACCGCAGCCCCTCCTTTTACATTGCAAACCCATTTTAAATGGCCAACCCAACGGGTGCTTGGAGCAGTACTGTTTTAAACCATCCCCACTTGTTAACAAGGTTAAAAAAGCCAAAAGACTGTGTCTTACCATGGCTGCCTGCAAGCTGAAATCTGTGGCCTGGCACTGCATGAGTGATCTCTCACACCAAACCTGCAGGCTCTCAATATAAGAGGAAAAATGCGACCTTGTAACGAAAGCACATGTGCTGTGTGATGTGAACAGCAAAATCTAACGTGAAAGAGTGTACCCATTGTTCTCTAAAATGTGTCTTTTTTAACCACCTCTCCCTTCTCCTCCACCAGCTGCAAATGTTTCTCCTTCACAGAGGCTAGTGAATATTCGAAAGCGGAAGCGAAGGACGCGTGATGAAATGTTCACTGAACTACAGACTGCCTGCCACGCTGACAGAGCACAGCAGAATGCGTGGAGGCAGTCAATTACTGATTTTAGAAAAGCCCAATATGAGCGAGAGGAGAGGTGGCGTGCTGAATCGCTGGCTGAAGAGCAAAGGTTGCATGCTGAATCGCGGGCTGAAGAGGAGAAGTGGCGTCAGCTTGTAAACAGAAAGCAAGAGTCGATGCTCCGGCTGCTGGAGCATCAAACTGATATGCTCCTGCGTATGGTTGAGCTGCAGGAAAGGCAGCAGGAGCAGAGACTGCCGCTACAGCCCCTCTGTAACCAACAGCCTTCCTCCCCAAGTCCCATTGCCTCCTCACCCAGACGCCCAAGAACACGGTGGGGGGGCCTCCGGCCACCCAGTCACTCCACCCTAGATGATTTCCAGAGCAATAAGTTTTAAAGTTTTAAAGTGCAGTGTGTCCTTTTCCTTGCCTCCTCCCCCACCCATCCCGGGCTACCTTTGCAATTATCCCCCTAGTTGTGTGCTGAATTAATAAAGAATGAATGAATGTGAAGTAACAATGACTTTATTGCCTCTGCAAGTGGTGCTTGAAGGGGGGAGGGTAGGGGAGGGTGGGGTGTTTGGTTTACAGGGAAGTAGAGTTAACCGGGTGGGTGGGGGGTTGGAGATTTCATCAAGGAGAAACAAACAGAAGTTTCACACCGTAGCCTGGCCAGTCACAAAACTCGTTTTCAAAGCTTCTCTGATGCGCACCGCGCCCTGCTGTGCTGCTCTAACCGACCTGGTGTCTGGCTGCGCGTAATCAGTGGCCAGGCGATTTGCCTCTACCTCCCACCCCACCATAAATGTCTCCCCCTTACTCTCACAGATATTGTGGAGCGCACAGCAAGCAGCAATAACAATGGGGATATTCTTTTCGCTAAGGTCTGAGCGAGTCAGTAAGCTGCGCCAGCGCGCTTTTAAACGCCCAAATGCACATTCCACCACCATTCGGCACTTGTTCAGCCTGTAGTTGAACAGGTCCTGACTCCTGTCCAGGCTGCCTGTGTACGGCTTCATGAGCCATGGCATTAAGGGGTAGGCTGGGTCCCCAAGGATCACGATAGGCATTTCAACATCCCCAACGGTTATTTTCTGGTCCGGGAAGAAAGTCCCTTCCTCCAGCTTTCGAAACAGAACAGAGTGCCTGAAGACGCGAGCATCATGTACCCTTCCCGGCCAGCCCACGTTGATGTCGGTGAAACGTCCCTTGTGATCCACCAGGGCTTGCAGCAGCATTGAAAAGTACCCCTTGCGGTTTATGTACTCGGTGGCTTGGTGCGCCGGTGCCAAGATAGGGATATGGGTTCCGTCTATCGCCCCACCACAGTTTGGGAATCCCATTGCAGCAAAGCCATCCACTATGTCCTGCATGTTTCCCAGAGTCACTACCCTTGATATCACCAGGTCTCTCATTGCCCTGGCAACTTGGATCACAGCAGCCCCCACAGTAGATTTGCCCACTCCAAATTGATTCCCGACTGACCGGTAGCTGTCTGGCGTTGCAAGCTTCCACAGGGCTACCGCCACTCGCTTCTCAACTGTGAGGGCTGCTCTCATCCTGGTATTCTGGCGCTTCAGGGCAGGGGAAAGCAAGTCACAAAGTTCCATGAAAGTGCCCTTACGCATGCGAAAGTTTCGCAGCCACTGGGCATCGTCCCAGACCTGCAACACGATGCGGTCCCACCAGTCTTTGCTTGTTTCCCGGGCCCAGAATCGGCGTTCCATGGCATGAACCTGCCCCAGTAACACCATGATTTCCACATTGCTGGGGCCTGTGCCTTGTGAGAGGTCTAGGTCCATGTCCATTTCCTCATCACTGTCGTCGCCGCGCTGCAATCGCCTCCTCCTCGGCTGGTCCCGGTTTTGCTTTGGCATGTCCTGGCTCTGCATATACTCCAGGACAATGCGCGTGGTGTTCATAGTGCTCATAATTGCCGCGGTGATCTGAGCGGGCTCCATGATCCCAGTGATAGCTATGGCGTCTGGTCTGAAAAAAGGCGCGAAACTAGTATCTGAAAGACCAGGGGAAGGAGGGAGGGAGGGAGGGGCGAGTGACGACATGGCGTACAGGTACAGGGAATTAAAATCAAGAAAGGTGGCTGTGCATCAGGGAGAAATACAAACAACTGTCACACAGAATGCCCCCCCCCCGAGATTGAACTCCTAAGCCTGGGTTTAGCGGGCCGTTGATTTGACGGAGGGAGGGGGGAAGGAAATGAATACAGAACAAATCTATTTTTTACATCTTAAGACGACAGTGCAGCATGACTGATAGCCCTCGGCATTTTCTGGGTGCTTGGCAGCAAATACTGGGCGCTTACCAGTATGATGATGATGGATACCAATCATAATATACTATTTATTGCCAAAAGGCAAGGGGTTGCTGCTGTGTAGCAATGTAGCCCCACGTGTGCCAGCCACATGTCTGCCAGCACCCAGATTGCCCTCGGCCTCTTCTGGGTGCTTAGCAGACAATACTTGGCAGAAAATAGTATACTACGACTGATAGCCATCATTGTCCGACGAGGACGGTTAAAGGCAAGGGGTTGCTGCTGTGTAGCAATGTAGCCCCACGTGTGCCAGCCATATGTCTGCCAGCACCCAGATCGCCCTCGGCCTCTTCTGGGTGCTCAGCAGACAATACTTGGCAGAAAATAATATACTATGACTGATATCCATGATTGTCCGACGAGGACGGTTACCAGTCGTAATAAACCATCTACTGCCAAAAGGCAAGGGGCTGGTGCAATGCAGCCCTACGGCTGCCAGCCCCACAGCTACCAGCATCCCGATCGCCGATGAAGGCTACCAGTCATGATGCACTGTCTACCGCCAAAAGGCAGTTAGCTGCTGCTGCTGTGTAGCAATGCAGTCCCACGTCTGCCGGCACCCGGAAGCCATATGGTGACGGTGAGCTGAGCTGAGCGGGCTCCATGCTTGCTGTGGTATGTTGTCTGCACAGGTAACCCAGGTAAAAAGGCGCGAATCTATTGTCTGCCGTTGCTGTGATGGAGGGGGAGGGGCCTGACGCAATGTACCCAGAACCCCCCGCGGCACTGTTTTGCATCATTCGGGCATTGCGATCTCAACCCATAATTCCAATGGGCGCCGGAGACTGCGGGAACTGTGGGATAGGTACCCATACTGCAATGCGCCAGAAGTCGACGCTAGCCTCGGTACTGTGGACGCGGTCCGCCGACTTCATGCACTTAGAGCATTTTATGTGGGGACACACACAATCGGCTGCATACAACCGGTTTCTATAAAACCGGCTTCTATAAATTCGACCTAATTTTGTAGTGTAGACATAGCCTCAGATGGAGTAAAAGCTGTTAAGGAATTTAAACAGCCTGTAGCGAGGCGGTGGGATACCCCACAGCCCCGCTGAGGGCCGAACCTCCCCTAACACCAACGTGGGCGGAGCCACCGGGTCCGGCGCCTGCCCCTCAGAGGACACAGCGCCGACCCGGAAGTATAAAAGCCCGCCTGCAGAGCTCAGTGGAGAACAAGCCGGCGGAGAAAGCAGACGTCTGTGGCTGAGCTTCCGCTTGGGAGACAGCAGCAGGCCGCGACCGGCCTGCTGACTCACCAGGCCAGCCGAGCCTACCCCTCGCCCGGTACCCTGAGGAGGACTGGCCGAGCCTGCCCCTTTCCAGTTACCCTGACGAGGAGCCGAGCCTGCCCCTTTCCAGCTATCCCGGGGAGGGGCCGAGCCTGCCCCTTTCCAGTTACCCCGGGGAGGGGCCGAGCCTGCCCTTTTCCAGCTATCCCAAGGAGAAGCCGAGCCTGCCCCTTTCCTGCTATCCCGAGGAGGAGCCAAGCATACCCTTCGCTACCTACCCAGAGGAACCGATGCTGGTGGAGACCACCGAGGACACTAGTATGGCCCAGGTACCCTACGAGGGGGAGTGTGGAAGTAGCCTGGGGGCAGCCGACCCCAGTCTGGATGCAGAACTGCCAGAGCCGATGTCAGTGTGTTGCGGCCAGGATCCCCACTGACAGCAGCGAGTTTCCGCCACTGCTAGGGCCCCGGGCTGGGACGCAGTGGAGTGGGAGGGCCTGCGTCCCCCCTGCCACCCACTCCTTGGGTGGAAGACTCCCCCTTTCTCCTGGCCTAGAGAGGCTGGGACCTCTTGCTCTTTGACTCAGCCCCTGCTAAAGGGCCTGGGTTTCTGACTGACTATTTGATTGCTGCCCCGCCCTGACCTAGGGCCTGGGCTGCTACAAACATTGACTCAGCCCCTGCTTAAGGTCCGGGGGTCCCAAACTACTGACTCAGCCCCTGTTTGAGGGCCTGAGCTCCAGACTGTGTGATTGCTGCCCCGCCCTGATTGAGGGCTCGGGGCTTTTTCTGACCTATTGGCTCAGCCCCTGCTTAGGGGCCTGAGCCCCTAACCGTGTGTTTGCTGTCCCATACTGCCGCTGGACCAGGACTGACAGCGGACCAGAGCGAGGCGGTGGGATACCCCACAGCCCCGCTGAGGGCCGAACCTCGGCAGAGACTATTACACAGCCCTGTGACCAAGTGGCTGTGTTTGGCCAGTTTGTTGGGAAGACCATGTTGTTGAGAGAGGAATGTCTCCATGCTGATTCTGTGGGTGAACAGTCTGTGTCTCAGGTTCAGAGAAAGGACTGGATAGCCGAGTCTGCAGTGCAGGACAGCTGTGTAGTTAATCTCTTGAGAATGAAGGGAACGACAGGTATACTCTCATTTCTAGACACTTTGGATATGACTTGTAGTCTCTCAGTGGACTTAACACCTGATTTCATGTGGAACCAGAGGTTGGTAAAGGAAGGACAACAGAACTTTGAGTCTAGCTTGTTAGTGAAAATGGATGGTATCTCTTTAAGACAGAGTCCGGCCCTGGAATTGGCAGCAGTTAAGGATCTAAAAACTGCTGACCTGGCTCCTGTCTCTGGTAATACAAATTACCTAACTGACTGTGGGAGGAAAGACTTGCTAATAGCTGTTAGCAAAGAGAGCCCACCCCATCAGCCAGTGAATTCTGTCAAGCAAGAGCAATCAGGACAAGGAGAAAAAAGAGAACTGATTTTTGCAAAGGGAAGCCGCAGGTTAACCCTAAAATGCCAAAACCCCAATGGTATTGGGCCAAAGGTGTGGAATAACAAACATGATTGTAAATGGACACTTGCAATGAATTTGTTGTTATTGCTAATGGTAATTTTTGTAACTAATGTGTTGCTATTACCAAGAACTGTAAAAATGTACAATGTTCCTAATCTTTTGAAAAATCCCTTGAACATGTTAAAAGGAATACATGAGAACACACTTTATGTTAAAAGGCCTTGTTATACTGCTGTTGCACAGTTAATGCCTGAAAACAGTATTGGAACTTTTCACAGGAGAAAAGACATTCCAGCTATATGGAAAAGGGAAACTGAGGCACACTACCATATTGCTTTCATGGTTAAATGCCAAGATTACTGTACTATGGACAACATTACTATCTACATTGACATAATGTTAATTGGGTTCCAAACATTTGCCAGAGCTTGTATGGATAAAGTAGCTATATTCTCTAGCTTTTGGCAAGATCGCATGAGACATACAGGAACCATGCTGCAAGAGCAGATCCAATCCACTGTTATTCTAACCAAGTTTTACCATGAGTTTGTAAAGAGATTCAACCATGTTATTGAACATGACTTTGATAAACCATTTCTGTTATACACTGATACGGCTTCTAACCCAATACTAGCTGTAGTAAGACAGACCCAAGGATGGGGAGCTCTTGGGATGCCGTCAGTGATGTTTGTGTCATCCCTTCCTGCATCGATTTTGCGTTGGGGTGTGTGACATTATTGACATCATCTGTAATTGTATAGATCACAGTTGCGACCACTGTACTATATTTGCAGCAAATATTTCATAAAGGTTGTCGTGTGAGGGGTCTATGGAGAGGTTATGGTTTGTTGGTTATGATTATGCTGTCTATATGTGTGTATCGTTTTTGTAATTGAAGTTATGAATATTGTCTCTACACTGTCTGTATTTCAAACTTATGCTATGCTTCTGGGTGACACCCCAGACAAGTTGGCATCAGCTCTGCCTAGCCTGCTTGATGGCCCATTAAGGACCATCAACTACACAATTGACCCATGGAGAGAAGGCAGATACACCTTGTGACTCAACAAAGTGTGCAGGGACTTGCCCATGTGACTCCAAACTCCATTTTGCTGTAATTTTCCAAAGTAAGAACAAAGAGGTGTTCTTACACCTGGAAAAGACTATAAAAGGCTGATGCCTCATCTCCATCTTATCTTCAATCCTGCTTCTTACCTCTGGAGGGACTTTGTTACAAACTGAAGCTCTGAACAAAGGACTGAGGACCCATCCCAGCGGGGGATGTATTCCAGAGACTTGATTTGAACCTGCAGTTTATTCCATCACTGCTACAAGCCTGAACCAAGAACTTTGCCATTCCTGTATGTAATTGATTCCATTTAACCAATTCTAGCTCTCATCTAGATCTTTTTCCTTTTATGAATAAAAATTTAGATTTTAGATTCTAAAGGATTGGCAACAGTGTGATTTGTGGATAAGATCTGATTTGTATATTGACCTGGGTCTGGGGCTTTGTTCTATTTGGAGTCTGTTTTTGAAGTTTTTTTGTTGCAAAATTGCCACCTTCAAGTCTGTCACTGAGTGGTTAGAGAAGTTGAAGTGTTCTCCTACTGGTTTTTGAATGTTATGATTCCTGATGTCAGATTTGTGTCCATTTATTCTTTTACGTAGAGACTGTCCGGTTTGGCCAATGTACATGGCAGAGGGGCATTGCTGGCACATGATGGCATATATCACATTGGTAGATGTGCAGGTGAACGAGCCCCTGATGGCATGGCTGATGTGATTAGGTCCTATGATGGTGTCACTTGAATAGATATGTGGACAGAGTTGGCATCAGGCTTTGTTGCAAGGATCGGTTCCTGGGATGTTGTATGGTGTGTGGTTGCTGGACAGTCTCTACGCAAAAGACACAAATGGACACAAATTTGACATCAGGAATCATAACATTCAAAAACCAGTAGGAGAACACTTCAACCTCTCTAACCACTCAGTGACAGACTTGAAGGTAGCAATTTTGCAACAAAAGAGCTTCAAAAACAGACTCCAAAGAGGGACTGCTGAATTTGAATTAATATGCAAATTAGATACCATTAACTTAGGTTTGAACAGAGACTGGGAATGGTTGGGTCATTACACTAATTGAATCTATTTCCCCATGTTAAGTATCCTCACACCTTCTATGGGCCATCTTGCTTATCACTTAAAAAGTTTTTTTTTCTCCTGCTGATGATAGCTCATCTCAATTGATTGGCCTCTTACAGTTGGTATGGCTACTCCCACCTTTTCATGTTCCCTGTATGTATAAATATCTTCTTGCTGTATGTTCCATTCTATGCATCCGATGAAGTGGGCTGTAGCCCATGAAAGCTTATGCTCAAATAAATTTGTTAGTCTCTAAGGTGCCACAAGTACTCCTGTTCTTTTAACTTAATGTTAGTTTAAGTATCAGCAATTTAACCAAGTTCTCTGTTACTATGTATCTTCCAAATCAGTTTAACCTTGCACGACAACTGTGGTACTCCTACAAATCTTATTTGTTGTGTTTACTTAAGGTTTAGGGTTGACTTTTATTGTTTGATGGCTATTGCAGCATCAAACTTGGGCCTCATTTTCATTGTCAATGTACCCAATTATTGTAATGGTGATGGTTTTATTGTATTCCCAATTATTATGATTATTTGCATTTGCGTTTATGTTATATGGTGTTTAGTCAATTGTAATTGTTTTAGTTATATTCACCTGGTTATAACAGTTTGGTTTGTTTGCAACAGTTCACCTCTGCCCTACAACAACGACAACTACTGTAATGATCATAGATAAAGGGGTGGAGTGTTGTAGGAGCACCAGTGATCTGTATGCTCTGTATAACCTGTATGCTCAAAAGGTCTGTTACACTTTCCCCCCTTTTGTCTCCTCTCCCTCTTTGAATACCTGTGAAGTGGCTTTCCCCCTCCCCCTCCCTCCTGGAATGCTTGTGGGCTGAAAGGGCTGCTTGAGCAGCTGGAAGATCAGAAGAGCTCCCAGGTAGACAAGGTGTTTGGGACTCTAAGTAGGTAGCACTCACACACCCAGTGCATGGACACTGCCCGAGGTGGAGTGTGACCAACCAGACGCGGCCAAATCATCTCTAGTCACAGGCCATGCGGAGCAAGTCCTTAAAAGGGGAAGGGGCCATGTGCTCAGGGGTGCACTCACAAGCTTGTACCTCCCATAAAGGCCCTTTGCCCGGACCGCCTGGCCAGTGGTTCGCTGTGTTGCATTCCATCGTGCCTCGGGAAGACTTACCTTCATCGCACCCTCCATCGCTGCGCTGTGGGACACTTACCTTGAAGGATCCTGACGTCTCCAGTGCTGTGCCTGTCTAGGGAGTGTGAGTACGCAAGTGTGAGTGTGACCCCCTGACCCTTTCTTTTGAGCTTAGCTCTCAGTATAATAAACATGCTGCTTTCTGCCAAACTCTGGTGGGTCATTAGTCCTCCCTAAGCTTACTAGCTGGCCCAATTTCGGGTAACAGAAAGGACCGCCCTCGGCTCTCACCGGCGTCGGGAAGCGGAGCGCCACAGCTGGGAGCTGGCGGAGTAGAGCAGGCTGGGGCCGGGCTGCTCCACTTCCTGCCGCTGCCGGGGGGGCGGGATCCCTTCCCCCAAGCCCCCTTCCCCGAGTTATACGGCTGGGGGCGGGGCAAGGGAAGCGGAGCGGGCTGCTCCCGATCACCCGCTAATACCCTGGGCCCCTCTGGGCCTGTGGGGCCCCCAAACGTGGCCTCCCACAGCTCCTGCCTCCCAGAGAATGGGGGGCAGGCCTGGAGCCCCACGGGGGGGGGCTGCATAGGGCACCCGAATGGCTAGGGACGGCCCTGCTCCCGGGTGCCTTTTCAGCACCTCGCTTTCCCTGGGGCGCCGGGTTCTCAGTGTGGGGGAACATCAGCCCCTTGCCTTGGCCAGCTCTTCCTCGGGTAGAACCGACCCTCTCCTCCCGCCATTGTCATGGCTCCTCTCCAGCCCTCGGCAGTCTCTGGGGATGATAATCTCGCCCAGGGACAGCCCTGCTCGGAGCACATCTAGCTCGGGGGCTGCAGTGGAGGCAGCAGGGCAGTGTGCCAGGTGGACAGCCTCAGAGTCACGGACCCCAGGGCACGCAGGGTCTGGGCTCTAGGGCAGCCTGTCACGGACTCACAGGACTCGTGCTTTATCGGCTCTGTATGGACCTTGGGAGGAACCCCCTTCAGTGTGACACCCTTCTCGGGGGTCCACTCTCTCTTGGGTGTTAAGCCGTAGGCCCCTCCACCTACTGGAACTGCACCTCTCCGAGCCTTCAGCATGTCTGTCTCTCGCCATGGGCCCCTTCAGGGAGTCCACTCACTCTGGACCCCCAGCGCTTCCACTCTCAGCGGGAATAATGCCACCCTGTTCTCTAGCCCGGAGTGACTCTCAACCAGTGTAAAACAGGAGGGTTTATTGAGCGTCTGAACCCAGTGCAGGAAACTATCTGGGCCCTCAGGCCTGGCCTCCCTCAGCACTGTACAACTAAGTCTTCCGTGCATCCAGGTGGGCTCTGCCTGCTCTCTTCCTAGCCCAAAGACCCCCCCTTCCTTCCACCAATATCACCTCCCACAAGTCCCGCCTCTGTCCTTTGCCTTCTGTCCCAGGTAAACAGGCTGCCTGGGCCTCCTCTCCTCTCAGCCGTCCTTTGTCCTCCTGTGGCTGGAACCATCTGGTCAGGTCACCATGTCCTAACTCCTCAGCCCATTGTTCTCCCACTAGTCAGAACCGGCTGTGACTCCTGAGCTGGGCCATCCATCCTCCAGGCCATTCGCTGGCCCTGTGTAACAACAAACACCCTCTCCCACCACCTTGTTAAACCAGTAACACCCAAGGAAACTGAGTCCCACCCCCTCTGCATGTAAACCACTGAAACCAACAAGAAACCCCCCTGCTTCGTCACACAGGCCCCGAGTCACAAACCCCAGTGCACGCAGAGTCTGGGCTCTAGGGCAGCCCCAGAGTCATGTTCCCCACGACCTTCCCTCTCATGGCAAATTTCAGCAATTTCAGGTTCTGCCCCAAACGGGAACCAAGCCGGGTTTAGAGCTAGAGACTCCTCCCGGCAGTGGAATTACCCGTTCCCCACACAGCTGTGGCAGCCAGGCCTGCTCCTGATCACAGCTGGGGTTAGACACCGGGAGAGTCAGGCACTGGCAGTGCCAGGGATACGTTTGGACCCTGCAGTGCTGGCAGGGGGCTGGGCTGGCGCCCGGCATCGGCAGTGCTGAGGAAGAGCGTTAGGGCAAGAGCAAGAGGCACTGTGAGCACCTGGCCCTGGCACCCACCATTGGGCAATGGCTAGACCCAGTCTTCAGAAACTCGCCCAGGATTCCAATGACCTGGCCCCTGCAGCCTGGTCTGTGCCGGCCTCTCTTGGGCAGGGAGTGGCCGAAAGCTGCAGCACGCTGGCTCTGGCAAGCTCCAGCCTCCACTGCCCTTCACCCCTCACTGAGACACAGACTCCCCAGCCACCACCCACCTCAATTGCCCTTTTACTACAAAACAGAGCATCCCATTCACCAACCCCTCTGAGAAATATTCCCCATCCCCCGCAACCGGGCCCTGCCCTGTCACACAGTGAGAGACAGGCCCAGCCCCAGCTGAGATCAGGCCCTGTTGTGCCAGGTGCTGTACAGACACCCCCATATCTCTCCTTCCACATACAGCGCCTGCTCCTTACCCCGCCCCTGTCTGCTATGGCCCCTGAGCTCTCGGAGTTGCTAGCTCAGGTGATAGCAGCTCTCACTCCCCCAGACAGTCTCTCTCGGGGTGTTCACACCGGCAGCGGGACGGCGATGCTGGGCCCTGTAACACGCCTCGCTGCGGGTCTGGGCAGGGCCTGCAGCTGGGGGCTCGGGGGGATGGAGCAGCAGGAGGCTGCACTGCCTGAGCTGATGGAGCAGGCGTGAGGCCTGCAGCAGGAGCTGGCTCCAGTCTCCCGCCATGATGCAGCCCCAGGGGGGCAGCGCCGACCGGGTGCCCTGGGGCCAAGAGCTCTCAGTGCATGTGGGAGCGGGATGGGGAGGGCAGAGGAGACGTTCAGTGTCACAATAAAACATAAGAATGTCCGTACCAGGTCAGACCAAAGGTCCATCCAGCCCAGTATCCTGTCTACCAGCAGTGGCCAATGCCAGGCGCCCCAGAGGGAGTGAACCTAACAGGCAATGATCAAGTGATCTCTCTTCTGCCATCCATCTCCATCCTCTGACGAACAGAGGCTAGGGACACCATTCCTTACACATCCTGGCTAATAGCCATTAACGGACTTAACCTCCATGAATTTATCCAGTTCTCTTTTAAACGCTGTTATAGTCCTAGCCTTCACAACCTCCTCAGGCAAGGAGTTCCAGAAGTTGACTGTGCGCTGTGTGAAGAAGAACTTCCTTTTATTTGTTTTAAACCTGCTGCCCATTAATTTCATTTGGTGGCTCCTAGTTCTTATTTTATGGGAATAAGTAAATAACTTTTCCTTATTCAATTTCTCCACGCCACTCGTGATTTATACCTCAATCATATCCCCCCATAGTCTCCTCTTTTCCAAGCTGAAAAGTCCTATCCTCTTTAATCTCTCCTCATATGGGACCTGTTCCAAACCCCTAATCATTTTAGTTGCCCTTTTCTAAACTTTTTCTAATGCCAGTATATCTTTTTTGAGATGAGGAGACCACATCTGTACGCAGTATTCAAGATGTGGGCATACCATGGATTTGTATAAGGGCAAGAATATATTCTCCGTCTTATTCTGTATCGCTTTTTGAATGATTCCTAACATCCTGTTTGCTTTTTTGACTGCTGCTGCGCACTGCATGGATGTCTTCAGAGAACTATCCAATTAGTTGTAGCTAAAGTAGCCCCCATCATATTGTATGTATAGTTGGGGTTATTTTTTCCAATGTGCATCACTTTACATTTATTCACATTAAATTTCATTTGCCATTTTGTTGCTCAATCACTTAGTGTTGTGAGATCTTTTTGAAGTTCTTCACAGTCTGCTTTGGTCTTAACTATCTTGAGCAGTTTAGTATCGTCCGCAAACTTTGCCACCTCACTGTTTACCCCTTTCTCCAGATCATTTATGAATAAGTTGAATAGGATTGGTCCTAGGACTGACCCTTGGAGAACACCACTAGTTACCCCTCTCCATTCTGAGAATTTACCATTTATTCTGACCCTTTGTTCCCTGTCTTTTAACCAGTTCTCAGTCCATGAAAGGATCTTCCCTCTTATCCCATGACAACTTAATTTACGTAAGAGCCTTTGGTGAGGGACCTTGTCAAAGGCTTTCTGGAAATCTAAATACACTATGTCCACCGGATCCCCCTTGTCCACATGTTTGTTAACCCCTTCAAAGAACTCGAATAGATTAGTAAGACATGATTTCCCTTTACAGAAACCATGTTGAATTTTTCCCAACAAGTTATGTTCTTCTATGTGTATTTGCCCGGTCCTGACATTAGACTTACTGGTCTATAATTGCCGGGATCACCTCTAGAGCCCTTTTTAAATATTGGCATTACATTAGCTATCTTCCAGCCATTGGGTACAGAAGCCACTTTAAAGGACAGGTTACAAGCCATAGTTAATAGTTCCGCAATAAAATTTCACATTTGAGTTCTTTCAGAACTCTTGGGTGAATGCCATCTGGTCCCGGTGACTTGTTACTGTTAAGTTTATCAATTAATTCCACAACCTCCTCTAGTGACACTTCAATCTGTGACAATTCCTCAGATTTGTCACCTACAAAGGATGGCTCAGGTTTGGGAATATCCCTCACATCCTCAGCCGTGAAGACTAAAGTAAAGAATTTATTTAGATTCTCCACAATGACTTAATCATCTTTAAGCGCTCCTTTTGTATCTCGATCCTCCAGGGGCCTCACTGTTTGTTTAGCAGGCTTCCTGCTTCTGGTGTACTTAAAAAACATTTTGTTATTACCTTTGGAGTTTTTAGCTAGCAGTTCTTCAAACTCCTTTTTGGCATTTCTTATTACATTTTACACTTAATTTGGCAGTGTTTATGCTCCGTTCTATTTACCTCACTAGGATTTGACTTCCACTTTTTAAAAGATGCCTTTTTGTCTCTGTACATATTGGGTTCCAGGAAGTCACTGCTAAAGGATTCCCCCCCCCCCCAGCGTAAGGGGAGGACCCACAGGGCCTAAAACCCAAATGATTACGGGGGACAACTAATGTAAAAACAGGGACAGGAGTGCGGTCAAAGGGTCAAAAGAAGGGAACCTGACGGGGACACTGAACAGAGAACCCCGGACAGCGCCCACTGCTCCTCAAAGGTGTCAAGGGAGCCAGTGGACGCCGCCCAGAGGAACTCTGTCCGGATACGTGAACGGACAGAGGACCGGAAACAGGCCCCACAGTCACAGTAACCTCCATCAGCCAACCTCCTCTCCCTGGTTTTATAGATGGCCTGTTTAGCCAGGGCCAAGAGGAAGTTGACCAGGAGGTCCCGTGACTTTGTGGGGCTACGGATAGGGAGTGCATAAATGAGAAGGTGAGGGGAAAAGTGCAACCAAAAATGCAACATAATGTCAGTGAGGAGCCGGTGTAGGGGTTGCAACCCGGCACACTAAGTAAACGTGAGCCAGGGTCTCCCTCACACCGCAGAAAGGACAGGTGTCTGGGACAGGGGTAAACTGTGCCAAGTACACGCCCGTGCTCACGGCCCCATGAAGGAGCCACCAGCTGATATCCCCGGTGGTCCTTGGGACCAGGGTGGAATATAGGCTGGCCCATCAGGGCTTCTCACCCTCAACAGGTGGCAGGAGGTCCCGCCACTTCATAATCGGGGCAGGACACAAGGGTGAGGAAGTGAAGATTGTGGAGCACGAGCGTGTATAGATGTTTCCTTGGCGCGGTCAGGAAACAAACCGGCTGCAAGTCGTGCAGCTGGCTCACGGAGAAGGGGCAGGGGGGCCGGTTGGGTCCACGGGGCAAGGGCCCGATAAAAAGGTCCGGAGGACCAGGGGTGGAGGGTGGGCGGGGCGTGCCCTCGCACAGGACCTGGTCGAGGTAGACCCGAGCAGCGGGCGGCAAAGCGGCCCTCACCTCCTGAAGTACGCGCCTGGGAGTACAAGGCCTGGAGAGCCCCATGCGCTGAGCGAGCATCAGGGGATCCAGCCAGACTCCCCGGTCGTAGTCCAGGAGGTCTCCGACTCTAGTGACGTCTGCCAGGACCAACCTCTGGCGCCACCGCGGGAGACTCCGCCACCTGCACACGAAGCTGGGGGTTGTGTAGCAGGGGTTGTGTAGCAGGGGCTCCGCGAGGAGATCTGTCCCCCCGGTGGCCGCCACGGACCTGGTCGCTGAGAACAGTTTCCAGGTCCGGAGAAGGTCCTCGTAGAAGACAGGCAGCCCGGAGAGGTCTCGCGGAAGACCTCTCAGATCGAGATAAAAGAGCTGCTGGTTGTATCGGAGCCCTCGGAAGCGGCGCAGGAAGGCGTGCGCCTGTACTGTCCACGCCGGACTACCTGCACCATAAAGGAGCCTCTGCAGGGCCTGGAGGCGGAAGACATGGACCTGAGTGCGGAGGGACTTCAGGCCCTGCCCTCCCTCCTCCAGGGGCAGATGGAGAATCCCCCCAGAGACCCAGTGCAGTCCTGGCCAAAAGAACTCCAGAATCGCCCTCCGGAGCTCGGCCAGGAAGCCCGGGGCTGGGACCAGGGTGTTGAGACAGTACCAGAGCATGGACAGGACTAGTTGATTGAGTACCAGTGCCCTCCCTCAAAGGGAGAGGCACCGGAGTAGTCCTGTCCATTTCCGGAGCCGCTCCGTCACCCTGCCCTGCAAACCGTGCCAGTTCTCCGGCAGAGACAGATGCGTGGCAGAAAGGTAAACGCCGAGATAGAGCAGCGGACCCGCGCTCCACCGGATGGCCTGAAGCGCGGGTGGGAGGGAGCTTGCCTGCCACCCATCCCCTACCACCAGGCCAGAGCTCTTGACCCAGTTGACCCGGGCGGAGGAGGCCGCCGAGTACACGGTCTGGCAAGCCTCCACCCACGCCAAGTCACCCGGGTCCTGGACCACGAGGAGCACATCGTTGGCGTACGCCGACAGGACCAGCCGCAGCTCCGGCTCCCGAAGCACCAACCCCGTCAACCTCCTGCGGAGGAGACAGAGGAAGGGCTCAATCACCAGAGCGTACAGCTGGCCCGAAAGGGGGCACCCCTGCCCCACTCCCCGCCCGAAGCTGACCGGCTCGGTCAGGGTCCAGTTGAGCCTGACCAGACACTCCACGGAAGTGTACAGCACCTGGAGAAAACCCACAAACTGGGGTCCGAAGCCTAAAGCTCGCAGAGTGCCCAGGAGTTACCCGTGGTCCACTCTGTCGAATGCCTTCTCCTGATCCAGGGACAGGAAGGCGAACGACAGACCATCCCTACACCCAAGCTCCAAGAGATCCCGGACCAGATAGAGGTTATCAAAGATGCTACGGCCCGGGACGGTGTAGGTCTGGTCTGGGTGGATCACGTCCTCCAGCACGGACCCCAGCCGCAGCGAGATGGCCTTGGCTACGATTTTGTAGTCCGTGCTGAGGAGCGAGATGGGATGCCAATTCCGTAAGTCGCGGAGGTCCCCCTTCTTTGGCAATAAGGCGAGCACGCCTGCACGAAAGAGGGAGGACCCCGCTCTGCAAGGCCTCGGCCCAGACGGTGACCAGGTCCGGGCTGAGGACGTCCCAGTACATGCGGTAGAACTCCACGGTCAGCCCGTCCATTCCCGGAGATTTATTGGTGGGCATGCGGTGGAGGGCTTCCGAGAACTCGGCCAGAGAGCGAGGCAACTCTAGCCTGTCCCGGTCGCCCGCGCTGACCGTCGGGAGTCCATCCCAGAGCACTCTGCAAGTGGTAGGGTCAGTCGGATCCGGGGAGAAAAGGTGTGCTTAGAAGGCCCTGGCCCTCTCGCACATCTCCACCGGGTCCGTGAGGGGGGTGCCGTCCTCCGCCAGGAGGCAGGTGACGTGCTTCTTGGCCCCCCTCTTTTTCTCCAGGGCGTAGAAGCGGAAGCCACGATCCATCTCCCGAAGGAGGCAGATGCGGGATCGAACAAAAGCACCCCGGGCCCAATGACAGTCGAGGGCCCGGAGCTCCTCCCGCTTCTCCCGGCACGCTCTGCAAAGGGATGGATCCTCAGGGCTGGTGGCCAGACGCCTCTCTAGCTCTAAGACCTCCCGTTCCAACTACTCTATCGCCGCATCCCTCCATTGGCTGGCGCCACGGGTGTAGTCGCAGTAGAAGAGCCGGGCGCGCACCTTTCCTAGATCCCACCATTGCCACGCCGAGGGAAAGGCACGCCACTGCCCTCGCCAGACCAGCCAGAACTCCCGGAAGGACGTCACGAAGCCCACATCCTCCAGCAAGCTATTGTTAAAGTGCCAATAGGCCAGCCCCGGCCTCTCTGCACAGATGGTGACTAGATGGTGATCTGAAAAAGGGGCCGGCCGGACGTCGGAGGAGTGGGCCCGTGAAAGATGGAAACGCGACAAGTAAATGCGGTCCAAACGGGAGTGGCACGACCGATGGGCTTCCACCCGGACATAGGTGAACGTGGAGACATCGTCCGGGTGGTGGTCGCGCCAGACGTCCACCAGGGAGTGATGTTCCACAATCTCCCGGAGGACGTCCGCGGTGGCCGGGCACTGCTCGGTCCCCAAGCGGTCCCGCTCCTCGAGGGTAGCATTGAAATCCCCGCCCAGGACCAGGCACTCACGAGGATCCAAGGAGTCAAGGAAGGCGGACGCCTGCTGATAAAAAGGCAACCACTCCGTGCCTGATGTCGGGGCATAGACGTTGACAGGGTTGATCACAAGCCCCTCCATGCGGACCCGGAGGTGCAGCAGGCGGCCCGGCACAACCTCGGCAACCCCCAGCACCTCGGGCCGTAGGTCGGGGGAGAACAGGGTAACCACTCCAGCCGTACGAACTGTGAGATGGCTAAAAAAGACCCTGTCCCCCCACTCCAGCCGCCAGCTGTCTTCGGCGGCCAGATCCGTGTGGGTCTCCTGCAGGAAAACCACAGAGTACCCCCCCCTCCCGAAGGAAGGAGAGCACCTGGCACCTGCGGAGACCCACCCTACAGCCCCGGGTGTTCAATGTTGCAAAGGTGATAGGTGGCATGAGGAGGGCTGGGGGGGATCCTCGCTGGCAGGGACGCTCACGGCCCCCATTGGGCCGCGCAGCAAACCATGACCCACCCCAAAGGTGAGCAAAGCATCACGGAAGCTGCGGACCCGCTGGTAAGCCGCGGCACCTTGCCTCCTGGTCCTTTTACCCTCCCCCATGAGGGCCCTCGCGGCCCGGAGGATCTGATGGAAATCCCCCCATCGCTGGAGAGTGAGCGGCACCTTATTGCGGGAGCCACGGATGTCTTCTAAAAGCTCCCGCAGCTCTTCTCGCAGCGTATGGGGGGGGGGGGTCACTGGCTTCTGGTCATCCCCCGCTGGGGCCCCTGGCACGGCCCCGTGGCCCACCGAGACGGGCAGGCAAGGGGTGGACCCTCGACGTGGCGCCCGATGGGCCGGCGTCACATGGCCCGCCTCAGACCCCGGCCCAATGGGGGGCGGCGGCGGAGGGAGGATAGCAGCCCCTAGTGGGTCGGGACTGGGGAACACAAAGGCCGCTCCCTGGGGGTCATCCTCCAGGAAAGGGAAGGAGACGGCCCCTGGGGCGGCAATGGCATCGCAGGAGGTGGAGGGGATAGGAATCGGGTCAGGAGTAAGGGCAGGGCCAGGGGCAGGAGTAGGGTCAGAGAGAGGGACAGAGGTGGGATCCTGGGCCCCAGGAGCTGGACAGCTGGAAGGTGGCTCCTCTCGGTCGGGCTCAGGGGTCTGAGGGTTAGGGAGGGGGTCCCCAGGGATGCCGGGCTCAGGCTCTACGGCAGGTGGAACAACCACAGCAACAGGAGGTGAACAATCTGCAACGGGGCCCGCACCCGGGAAGGAACTCGGTTGCTCCACGCCAACGAGGGGGGGGACACAGATGGACCAGGGGGCAGGCTCTACACTGCACCCCCTGTGTCCCCACAGACACAGTCTAGACCCCCACCACTAGAGCACAGTTCGAAAATTACTCAGTCCTGAATGGCCCCCTCCACGGTGGTCTCCAGAGTCCTGTGCGCTCCCCCAGCAGCCGATGGTCTATGTAGTCCTCTTCCTCCACCTCCAGGCTCCAGCAGGTCCCCAGGACAAATGCAGCAGCGGCAGCAGCAGCAGCTCCAGCAACCCTGGCAGCCAGGCAGGAAGGACCCCCCACAGGTGGTAGTGGTGATGGTGAAGGTGGGGTCCTGGCTTCTCCCTCCAGAGATGGTGGGGAGGGGGGGTTGGCCGGCAAGGCCCCCTACCCCTTGCTCAGCAGCAGTGGTAGCAGCAGCAGTCCAGGGACAGAGCACTCTAGCCAGCAGTAGCAGCCCAGGAAGGAAGGAAGGATGAAGGAGCTCCAGCTAGCAGGGCAACTGGAGAGAAGAAAGAGGGAGAGCTCTAGCCAACAGGGCAGTCTGAGGACACTGAGCACGCTCTGTACCTATTGGGCTTCAGGAGGTCGACACCCGCTCCTGCCCTGAGGGGTTTGGAACAGCTCTGGAGGAGGCCTGGTGCCTGGGAGCTGCTAAGCTGGGCTGACTGGGGAAGCAGCTGCAGCTGGGCCACGCCCCAATCAGGCCTCAGCTGGCTCTATATAAGAGGCTGGGAGCCAGGAACTCAAGAGTCTCTATCTGCCTTCAGAGAGAGAAGGGCCTGGCTGTAAGGAGCCAGACAGGGTACCTGTAGTGGAGCAGGGCTGGGGAAAGGCTGGGGAGCTCCAGCCTGGATAGCCCCAGGTTGTGGCCTGGTAATAGGCCAAGGGGTACTGGGGGTTGCGAAGGACAGCTCAGGGCTAGGCCAAGGCAGCAGGTCCAAACCCCCCTTGCCAGTGATGAGTGGCCTATACTGCAGTCAGCCCCAGGGAGCAGGGGCTAGATGGTGAGTGGCAGTAGCCTGGTGCTGAGGCAAGGTGGGGATAGTGGGTGGGGGTTCCCCAGGGAGGGGAGACCCAGATCTGTGTCGGTATTGCCAGGGGGCAGCACCCAGAGCAAGCGGCACCGGGGTCCTGGGAGGGACACAGGGGCCAGTGCAGAGGACAAGGCGGATCACCAGCCTGCAGAGGGCACTCCAGAGGCTGGTGAGCTAATTCCCTGGATGACCACCAGGAGGCACCGCAGGGGTGAGTCCAGACCCCTCTTACAGTCTCTCACTGCTTCTTTTACATGGTTGTTAAGCCACGGTGGCTCTTTTTTAGTTCTTTTACTGTGTTTTTTAATTTGGGGCATACATTGAAGTTGAGCCTCTATTATGGTGTCTTTGAAAAGTGTCCATGCAGCTTGCAGGGATTTCTCTCTAGTCACTGTACCTTTTTAATTTCTGTTTAACCGCCTCATTTTTGCATAGTTCCCCTTTCTGAAATTAAATGCCACAGTGTTGGGCTGTTGAGGTGTTCTTCCCACCATGGGAATGTTATTTGTTGTTATATTATGGTCACTATTTCCAAGCGGTCCTGTTATAGTTACCTCTTGGACCAGCTCCTGCGCTCCACTCAGGACTAAATCGAGAGTTGCCTCTCCCCTTGTGGGTTCCTGTACCAGCTGCTCCAAGAAGCAGTCATTTAAAGTATCGAGACATTTTGTCTCTGCATTTAGTCCTGAGGTGACATGTACCCAGTCAATATGGGGATAATTGAAATCCCCCACTATTATTGAGATCTTTATATTGATAGTCTCTCTAATCTCCCTTAGCATTTCATCATCACTATCACTGTCCTGGTCAGGTGGTTGATAATACATCCCTACTGGTATATTCTTATTAGAGCATGGAATTACTATCCATAGAGATTCTGTGGAACATGTGGATTCATTTAAGATTTTTACTTCATTTGATTCTACATTTTCTTTCACATATAGTGCCACTCCCCGCCCTCTCCCCCCGCACAACCTGTTCTGTCCTTCCGATATATTTTGTACGCCGGAATTATTCTGTCCCATTGATTGTCCCCACTCCAACCGGCCAGCTTGGGTCAGCGTCACGATCGGCTCATCTGCTCCTGCTCCATCGGCCAGCGCCACAGCAGGCAGCGGAGTCACTTAGCGCCCGTGGGCTGGGTTCAGGGGGACGAGAGCAGGTGTAAGGGGATCGAAGGGAGTCGAGCCAGACCGGAGCCATTCCACCAAGGGGCTGGGAGAAGGGCTCAGCTGCACCACCTGAATCCCCCTGTCACATCACGCAGGGTCTGGCCTGTGACTCAGGGCTTCCCCTCAGATGGCCCGTGGCCCATTCCCTGGGGCTGCAGGGATGGACACAGGGAGGTTGTTACGACACTTTCCTACATGTGCTTGCCCTGCTCATGTCCACTCTGCTCCCTGTAGGGCTAGATAAACTTGTCTGCAGCTCCCACTCACTTTCCCTGGGGGGCCGAGTTCTCAGCGTGGGGGAATATCAGCCCCTCATCTTGGCCGGCTCTTGCCTCGGGTAGAACCGACTATCTCCTCCCCCCATCGTCACGGCTCCTCTCCAGACCTCGGCAGTCTTTGGGGATGATAATCTCGCCCAGTGTCTCTCATCCCTTTCCGTCCCAGCGTCCCCCTGCCATCCAGCTGGGACCTGCAGGCTGGGCGGCTAACGACCCCGGTGTCCTGGCAGGTGCTTGTCTGCAGGGAATGGTGCTGCCTGGGGAACGGGCTGAACTCTGTGGCCGGGGAACAACTCCCAACTCGCAGAGCACAGACTGGCAGAGCCCCAGCCTGGGCTGAGATCCATGGGCCAGGGCTCGTGGAGTTATTGCTGCAGGCTGGCCACAGATGGAGGCCTCAGGTCATTACACAGCTCGGTTCTGCCCCTCCCTCTCGCTCAGTTCCAGGGAACTCTGCAGGTGACTCAGCAGCTGACCCGGCCATGAAGGGAACCCAGATCCGCACGCAGCCTGTGGGTGACGCACGTTCTGCCCCCTTCACACTGAGGATTTCATGGCCTCCCACGGACATGTCCTGAGCGAATGGGACCCTGCTCACCCCTTCTGCACCCTCAGCAGATGCCCAGGGGCAAGGGGCTCCTGTACAGTCCAGGCCCTGGGGGTTACTCTGCACCATGGACTCGTGGTGTCTCCTGGGTCATTGTCCCAGATACACACTGAGGCACTTGACGCCACTTGCCCACTGCTCCTGCTCCCTCCTCTGCAGCCCCCGAGCTAGACGTGCTCTGAGCAGGGCTGTCCCTGCCCCTGCTGGCTGCCCGCTGCATGGCAGGGAAGGGCAGTGGGGAGTTGTGGTGACCCGTTGCTTCCTGCCCGGGGGGGCTGTGGGAGCCCCAGGGAGAGCTGGATGGGAGCTGGGCCTGAGCCAGGGGATGGGTAACATGTGGCCCCCACGACCTTTCTGCAGTAACATCGCTGGGTGTCAGCCTAGGGAGGTCGGACCCCACTGGGCTGACTCACAGGGTCCCAACTTGGGGCCCCACCAGGGGATCGTAACCCCCCTGCCTCCCCCTCAGGGCTGCTGAGAGAACCTCGAAAGTGTGAGCAGAGCATGAACTGAGGCCTCCATCTGCGGCAAGCCTGCAGCAGTAGCTCCACTAGGCCTGGCCCGTGGATCTCAGCCCAGGCTGGGGCTCTGCCAGTCTGTGCTCTGCGAGTTGGGAGTTGTTCCCCAGCCACAGAGTTCAGCCCGTTCCCCAGGCAGCACCATTCTCTGCAGACAAGCGCCTGCCAGGACACCGGGGTCGTTAGGCGCCCAGCCTGCAGGTCCCAGCTGGATGGCAGGGGGACACTGGGACGGAAAGGGCTGAGAGACACTGGGCGAGATTATCATCCCCAAAGACTGCCGAGGGCTGGAGAGGAGCCGTGACAATGGCGGGAGGAGAGGGTTGGCTCTACCCCAGACAAGAATCTGCACAGCAGCAGAGCAGGAAGAGGCATCTCGCACCCCGGGAGCTGCAGCAGCCCAGAAACATCACCTAGGGGAGCAGTGAGACCGTCTCCATTCCAAGCACAATGTTCTGCATTCCCCAGAAGGGAGCGGTTTGATAGCTGCCTGGACACGGATGGGTTAGAGTGTCCGGGTGCAGTTCCTTAGAGCTCTAAGGGGGGATTAGGGGAAGATCCCTTGGCAGTTTACACAGCTGGGTTCCGTCCCACCCTCTCGCTCAGTTCCAGGGAACTTGGCAGATGATTCAGCAGGTGACCCGGCCATCAAGGGAACCCAGATCCGCACGCAGCCTGTGGATGATGCATGTTCTGCCCCCTTCACACCAAGGACCGGAGCCATCTCCTTTTTCAGGCCTCAGGCCTGCTCCATCAGCTCAGGCCGTTCAGCCTCCTGCTGCTCCATCCCCCCGAGCCCCCAGCTGCAGGCGCTGCCCAGACCCGCAGCGAGGCGTGTTACAGGGCCCAGCATCCCCGTCCCGCTACCTGTGTGAACACCCCGGGAGAGACTGTCTGGGGGAGTGAGAGCTGCCATCGCCTGAGCTAGCAACTCCATGAGCTCAGGGGCCATAACAGACAGAGGCAGGGTGAGGAGGAGGCGCTGTATGTGGGAAGAGAGATATGGGGGGATGTCTGTACAGCACCTAGCACAACGGGGCGTGATCTCAGCTGGGGCAGGGACTGCCTCTCACTGTGTGACAGGGCAGGGCCCGGTTGGGGGGTATATTTCTCAGAGGGGTTGGTGAATGGGATGATTTTTTTTGCAGTACAAGGGTGATTGGGGTGGGGTTGCCAGGGGGTTGGTGTCTCAGTGAGGTGTGATGGAGGTGGCTGGGGGGGTCTGTGTCTCAGTGAGGGGTGATTGAGGTGGCAGGTGGTTTCGGGGGGGGTTCTCTGAGTAAGTTGTTATTGGGGTGGGGTGTGGCTGCGGGCGTCTCTTTCTCAGTGAGAGGTGATTAGGGAATCTTTGTCTCAGTGACGGGTGATTGGGGTGGGAGGTAATGGGGGGGGTTGTGTGTCAGTGAGGTGTGATTGTGTAGTAGGAGAAGTTCATGTTTGTATTTTGTATAATTCTGTATTTGAGCTAATTTCAAGGCAGTAACAGACCTTTGAGGGTCACCACTTGGTTGCAGGTTTAGCATTTTAAAGTAAGTAAAAGAATGCCATGATTGTTTTTCTTTTGCATTGCAACTTGATGTTCCTGTTCAAAATGTTTTGTGTAAATTAATTCTGCTTTGTGTGTGAATAAGGAACGTGTGTTAAAAATAACTGTCAAGGCCGTCGCTGAACCAGATGTACAAGGAAGGAACCGGAGACAAACGCAAGGACGCCAGGAGGCTGCAACAGGCCCCTACTAAAATGTCAGAAAAGGCAAATTAACAACTCTAAAAATAAAACAGGTACCTATCAATGAAAACAAAATAACTGTAATCAAAACCAGCATAAAACAACTCCCTAAAAAAGTAATAAAAAAACAAAATAAAGAATAATTAAAAAAACCCAAAAAACAAGCACTCGTCAAAACAACCATTGATTACAGCATAACGGTGCAAAACTCATTAATCCCAATAAAAAAATTCACTATATAAACAGGGGGCCTTGCCATGAAACTTTGGGTTCGTCCTGCCAAGACTTCCCCGGAGCATCATGTCGCGACCAACAGAACCCGGTTCCTCCCTACCCGTGATCAACCTAGCTGGCCACTAGGTTGATCCAGACTCTGAACTGGTAACTACAATTTCGACTGGTGGGACAGTGTGTGTGTGGTGTGATTGAATGCATATGCTAATTGTTGTATCTTCAATAAACGCAGTGTATTGTCTTTTCCCCTGAAAAAGATCCCATGTGCTTCTTATAAGCATAACATTTTTGGTGGAGAAGTGGTATAATATAGCTGCATAATATCTTTAATATTAAACTTTAATAAAAACTGAGGTACACCACCTCAAACATTTAATAACTAAACAATGGAATAATTTCCCCTAGACCCTTAAAAAGTAGAAGCCAGTAAAAGCTGACCCGCCTATAAAACAAAAACATAGGAAAGCATGGGGGTAATGCCTCTGTTTTGCCTGCAATCAACAAAGGAATTTGTGTGTGTGGTTAAAAAAAAAAAAGGGGGGGGGCGATTTTAAGCAATAATCTGCCACCCCTAGTTTATACCTCCCCTGCACAGCAGCCGAGAGGGAAGGGGCATCTCGCACCCCGGGAGCTGCAGCAGCCCGGAAACGTCGTGTATGGGAGCAGTGAGACCATCTCCTTTCCAAGCGCAATGTCCCACGCTCCCCAGAAGGGAGCGGTTTGATAACTGCCTGGACATGGATGAGTTAGAGTGTCCGGGTGCAGTTCCTCAGAGCTCTCAGGGGAGTAGGAGCGAAATCCCTTGGCATGTTACACAGCTCAGTTCTGCCCCTCCCTCTCTCTTGGTTCCAGGGAACTCTGCAGGTGACTCAGGAGGTGACCTGGCCATGAAGGGATCCCAGATCCGCACGCAGCCTGTGGGTGACGCACGTTCTGCCCCCTTCACACTGAGGATTTCACGGCCTCCCACGGACATGTCCTGAGCATATGGGGCCCTACTCGCCCCTTCTGCACCCTCAGCAGATGCCCAGGGGTAGGGGGCTGTGGTACAATCCAGGACCTGGGGGCTACTCTGCACCATGGACTCGTGGTGTCTCCCGGGTCATTGTCCAGATGCACACTGAGGCACTTGGCACCGCCTGCCTCCTCTGCAGCCCCCGAGCTAGACGTGCTCTGAGCAGGGCTGTCCCTGCCCCACCCCTGCTGGCTGCCCGCTGCATGACAGGGAAGAGCAGTGGGGAGTTGTGGTGACCCATTGCTTGCTGCCTTGGGGGGCTGTGGGATTCCCAGGGAGAGCTGGATGGGAGCTGGGCCTGAGCCAGGGGATGGGTAATGTGGCCCCATGACCTTTCTGCAGTAATATCGTTAGGTGTCAGCCTAGGGAGGTTGGACCCTACTGGGCTGACTCACAGGGTCCCAACCTGGGGTCCCACCAGGGGATCGTAACCCCCCTGCCTCCCCCGCAGGGCTGCTGAGAGAACCTCGAAAGCGTGAGCGGAGCATGAACTGAGGCCTCCATCTGCAGCCAGCCTGCAGCAATACCTCCACTAGAGGGGTTGGTGAATGGGATGATCCTTTTTTCAGTAAAAGGGTGCTTGGGGTATGGGTGCTTGGGGGTGGTCTGTGTCCCAGTGAGGGGTGTTTGGGGTGGGGTGGCTGGGGGCTCTGTGTCAGTGAGGGGTGATTGGGGTGTTCAGTGGCTAATAAGATCTGTGTATTATTGAGGCGGTAAGTGAGATGGGTCAGGGCTGAGGTTTCTGCCAGTCCTTTAACAACCCGTTCCTCGCACCCCAGACAGTGACACAGACCCCTCATTCTCCTGCTCTGCCCCACAGCCCGCTGTTTAACCCTTTGGCATCCGCTGGGTAGCAGCCTTAGACTTGTCAGTCCCTGCCAGGCATCTCATCCAGAAAAACATTGTAGAGAATTCCCGCTTCCCCCCAGACACAGAAACCCTCTCTCCTCTTGTAACTAACGGTGCACAAAGTGGGAGCAGACATAGCCCCAGACTCAGATATCCAGGTTACCCTCCCCAGGCTGCCCAGATAGGGCAGATGGGGTCTGTGAGAGTGAGGGGCCCCTCCGTGGGCTGAGGGCAGATGCCCGCTCTCTACTCATCGCCAGAAGCTCTGTGATCGGCGAGGTCAGTGCGGTCTCCCTGCCCTGCCCAGGTGTGAGGTCAGACGGACGGGGGCGAAGGGCAGCAGAGGCTGGAGATTGCCAGAGCCAGTGTGCTGCAGCCTTCAGCTCCCACCCGCCCACCCATCCATGAGAGCCTGGCACAGACCGGGCTGCCGGGGCCAGGTCATTGGAATCCAGGACGAGTTTCTGGAGACTGGATCTAGCCATTGCTCAATGGTGGGTGCCAGGGCCAGGTGCTCACAGTGCCTCTTGCTCTTGCCCTAACGCTCTTCCTCAGCACTGCCAATGCCTGACTCTCCCGGTGTCTAACCCCAGCTGTGATCAGGAGCAGGCCCGGCTGCCAGAGCTGTGTGGGGAACGGTGATTCCACTGCCGGGAGCAGTCACTAGCTCTAAACCCGGCTTGGTTCCCATTTGGGACAGAACCTGAAATTGCTGAAATTTGCCACGAGAGGGAAGGTCGTGGGATCCGTGTCTCTGGGGCTGCCCACCTGGCACGCTGCCCTGGAGGTCAGAGCCTGTTGGCCCAGGGTGATGTAGAGCTGCAAGCCTGGGAACATCACAGCCAGTGCTGCCAGGGGCATTCTGGGCACGTCGAGGGGTTTGAGGCCCTGGCAGGCTGGGGTGAGACTTCCCCAGTTTATACCTCCCCCATTGCACAGCAGCCGAGCGGGAAGGGGCATCTCGCACCCCGGGAGCTGCAGCAGCCCAGAAACATCAGCTATGGGAGCAGTGAGACTGTCTCCTTTCCAAGAGCAATGTCCCGCATTCCCCAGAAGGGGGCAGTTTGATACCTGCCTGGACACGGATGAGTTAGTGTCCGGGTTCAGTTCCTCAGAGCTCTCAGGCAGGTAGGAGCGAAATCCCTTGACACGTTACACAGCTAGGTTCTGTCCCTCCCTCTCGCTCAGTTTCAGGGAACTCTGCAGGTGACTCAGCAGGTGACCCGGCCATGAAGGGAACCCAGATCCGCACGCAGCCTGTCGGTGACGCACGTTCTGCCATCTTCACACCGAGGACTTCACGGCCTCCCACGGACACGTCCTGAGCGAATGGGACCCTGCTCGCCCCTTCTGCGCCCTCAGCAGATGCCCAGGGGTAAGGGGCTCTGGTACAGTCCAGTCTCATGGGTCATTGTACCAGATCCACAGTGAGGCACTTGGCACCACCTGCCCACCACTCCTGCTGCCTCCTCTGCAGCCCCCAAGCTAGATGTGCTCTGAGCAGGGCTGTCCCTGCCCCTGCTGGCTGTCCGCTGCATGGCAGGGAAGGGCAGTGGGGAGTTGTGGTGACCCATTGCTTGTTGCCTGGGGGGGTGGGGGGGCTGTGGGAGCCCCAGGGAGAGCTGTATGGGAGCTGGGCCTGAGCCAGGGGATGGGTAATGTGGCACGTGGCCCCGCAACCTTTCTACAGTATTAACTCCTTTGTCTTGACAGCCATTTTATGACGGACAGATTCCGTTCACACAGCCTGGCTTGCCCACTGTCCACTGTATATTTTAATCCCTTTGTGTTCCATGATAGGGGCTTAGACACAGATTCTCCTGCCTTTCTGGAGAAGGCTCTCAATTCAGGCATGTGTTTGAGGTTTTGGTGAGGAAAGGGTGTACCGCAACCATGCCTGCCATGGGCCCCTCCCTCTGGAATTTCTTTGGGTTGGACACCACTTCCTTGTGAATCTTCCCAAATACAAAGTTTTTCTTTCCTCAGCCCTGAAGAGACAGTGTTATCTTTTACAAGCGTAGCAGGAACAACATTTTTTAATGGAGTGCTTTGGATCGGTAAGATCCCCTCAGTTACCCCACTCTCTGTTCCCAAAAGGTCAGCTGAGAGAACTCTCCCCTCCAGGAGATCTGACCCCCAGTCTTCCCTTAAAACCTGACCCACAGGTGAGGGGTCTGGCATTTAAATGCAGATCCTTCACCATCCTCCTGAGGAAAAGCCTCCCTACAAAAGGTGGGCAGACCCTCCTGTCCCCCCTCACCTTCCATCTGGACTTTCCGCTCTGGGCTCCCCTCTGATGCAGACACCCCTGTGTCCCCCAAAAGGGAAGGTGACCCTGATCCAGCTGTGTTTTCACAGCTACCAGCTATGACAGACCCTTCACTGGCCAGCACAATCCCCCCTTTCACTCAGGTTGGGCTTGCTTCCAGGTACAGTGCCCTTGGGGTCTCTTCCCACCACAGTGGTCACCAACTTCCATCTCTGGGATACATGTCTCTGTGCACCCCAGGGCAGGACCTGTCCCATGCTGACCTGCAACTTCCTGGCAGTCAGCAGCTGGGACAGCGTCCCTGTTACAAGGAGGAACGTTCCCCCTCCTCCAAGGAGATGATCACAGGACAGGAGCTGGCTCTATCCAGCCCTTTCGGCAGGGACCTACCTTGAGCCCCAGGGCTGTAGGAACTGGTTACGACCATCATTGCTGCTACTGAGGAATTAAAGAAACACTCTCCTATTCCCCCAGCAGCACTTGTGACTTTACCCTCCCCTCTGGGATTTTCAGGACAAGATTCCTTCTTCCTGCTAACAAACCCTAGGGCAGATTCTGCCACATAAAAAAAAAAAAATCATTCCCCAGTAGAAGCGGTGCAAAAATGTGTTCCACTGCTGCAACAGTCAGTTCAGCCTGCAAATCACCAGTGTTCATGTGTTCCTTAGCTAAAGTTGCAAGGACTTTGTAACCTCCCACCTGTTCTAATTCTGCCATTTTTTCCTGGTAACAACTCCTTTTCCTGGATCAGGTCCCTCCTGACCACAGAAATTTCTGCACAAGTGTCTCTCCATCCTTGGAGCACTTTGCCATGAAACTTAACAGCATGCATATGCTCACTGTTTGGCTGTGTAGAAGCACCCTTTACAAATGCTGTGTGGAAAGAGGCAGTAGCCCGGGATACCCCTGTGCTCTCAGAAGGAGCAGCTTCACGTGTTACCTGTTGCCTGTTCCCACTTAGCCTCGGACATTTAGTTCTCAGGTGCTTAGTGGACTTACAATGATAGCACCTCTTGGGCTCCTCTGCTTGTACAGGAGACTTGGGACAAGTGATTTCCCTCTGCCAGTGGTTTATGTATAATTGCAGTTTGTGACTGCTCGTAAGAGTCTGCAAACTCAGCTAATTCCCCCACTGCGTCCACCTTTTTCTCCCACAAATACTGTTTTACATCACCACTGCACATATTCAGGAACCGTTCCTGAGTAACCAAATCACACATTACTTCAAAGCTTGTAATGCCTTTTCCCCTCACCCACTTCAATAACAAATCCCTCATTTCATTTAAATAGGCTACATTACTTAATCCAGATCCCCTCTTAAGACTCCTGAATTTAACCCTGTAGATTGCAGGTGTAATCTGAAATTGTTTCAAAACCAGTTCCATAAATTTACCATAGTTTGAAGAATCAGCAATATGCATTTTATTGAATATGTCCAGAGCTCTCCCAGTCAATTTTGCAACTCAAGTAAGTAGTATAAGGGCCCTACCGTCAATCAAACCCTAACCCCGCCCCTTGACCCCTTAAGCCCCGCCCTTTGGTCCATCCCACCTGTCACCGGAAGTCCCACCCCGTGGGGGTATTACTTCGGGGGTCAAGGTGAGACCTGACCGGAAGCAAGGTGTGTCATGTGACCCCTCTAAGAACTCCTCCCTCCACCCTCTACCAATCAGGAGGGGTTTCATCCCGAAAGGACCGCCCCGAGAGGAGATTTTGACCAATCAGAGTGACTTCCGGGGCGGGGGTGACCCGTCCGGAAGTGGGTCATGTGACCCCTCTAAGAACTCCCCCACCACCCTCTACCCATCAGGAGGGGCTTTGTGCCGAAAGGACCGCCCCGAGAGGAGATTTTGACCAATCAGGGTGACTTCCAGGTTGGGGTGACCCCTCCGGAAGTGAGTCGTGTGACCTCACTAAGAACTCCTCCCAAGGGCCTCCGCCAATCGGAGTGCAGCACCATTACCCCATAAGTCCCAGCGCCAGACAGAGCGAGGCGGACATCTCCTTACCAAGGACACGTGTTTTCAAAATCGCGGAAAGAACTGCTGAGAGGAAACATGGACTCCTTCACCACCCCCGTGAGAACTTCGGACTTTGTTTTAGCCCTGAGGGTCTTTGACCATCCGCAGGGAAAACGCTACATCAGCGACAGTTCCGAGGTGGAGGAGGAAGCGACCGAGGGGAGCCCTTTGGCCCAGCCGTTGCTGCATACGCCGGAACCCGACCCCAAAACCCTCGTGAGACACCCCGATGAGCGTGGTGGTCTCTTTGTCCACCCCCTCAGAGGTGGAAGGCGATTGCGGCTCGGGGGAGTCACCTGCAGACAAGGCAAACGGAAAAGATGGCGCTCAAGTAAATGAATGATTAAGAAGCGGCGGTCGAAGAGGGGTGGGTAATGGGTTAGGAACCGGGGGTTGCGTAAATTAAAAAACAAGCAGTGAGGGGTGCTTACACGTTTTCTTTTCCGAAAATTTCTCAACAGCTCGACGATGCCTTTCTAGAGGACCCGGACAGCAATGCATCAAGCAGCGAATATGAACTGGAACCACCATGTTTTTGCTCAACGCCAATACAAGTTGTTGAAGAGGACTCTGAGGATGATGGCTAGGAGGTGGCTTGGCATAGAACTAACTGAGCCAGTGCCACGTCGTGAGCATAAAAAAGTCATGCGGACTATTGTACACGTTGCTGTTTATGCTATCCTTAAACACTGCCTTAGGGAAAAGCTTTTTGAAGATTGTGAGGGCTGTGCCAGGCCAAAGGCACCATGACTGTGTGACTTGGACTTCAGTGGATATAAACTGCAAGCTCTGGGGCCTGTGTGCTGAGCTGTGTTTGGAAAGCTTATTAAACACTGTTGTTGCCATAGGTTATGGTATGCAATGTCTGTGCCTAACCCAAGAACATTTAGCGCAAGGGGTGACCTTGATAAATGCTGTGCAATTCAGTGCAGACCCTGACCGTGTTCTAAAGAAAATGACCAAACCGGAAGATGGCTGCTTAGAGCATTATATTGACCGTCTAGTCCGCACAAAGAGTTACAGAACCCTGCTTAAGAAAAAAACTATTTGTAAGAAATCTAAAAGGATTAAGTTAGAGAATGGTGAGGGGACAAACATGCGATATAAAACTTGGTAGCTGTACATTTTTTTAAAAGGGGGGTTTGTGACTATCTCTGTTTTGTTAGAAGGCCTTTGGCCTTTAAGTGAGCTAAAAAGTTTTAATGAAGCATCTTGGTTTTGTTTTCAAGAAGCTGTATGTTTTTTAAATAAAAAAATTAATTGTTTGTGAGAATTAGCTCTTGTGTTTTTGCGTGTATAGCAAAAAGCTGAAATGTATGTTGTGGTGGGGGAGGGGAAAAAATCCTAAAAATGTGCTTACAATAAAACAAACAAGGCTAGTTCAGACATGTGTCTGAGTACAATAGAGTTAATATGGAGATATACCTATCTCATAGAACTGCCTTTACTAGCAGGACCAAATATTGATTTTGCCCTAGACCCCTAAGTGGCCCTCTCAAGGCTTGAACTCACAATCCTGGGCTTAGCAGGCCAATGCTTAAACCACTGAGCTATCCTTAGTCTGTTGAACTGAATGGGGTTTTAACCACACACACCCAGACAAAATGGTTTCACTACCCCAGATCACAAAAGGGAATGCTATGGGAGGGGTGATTAAATTAACCGGTTAGCAACTATGTTGAAGTTTTGTTTGAAACAATGGGCTAAGAGGGTATAAAAACCTCAGGTATGCTGGAGCTTGTCCTTTTCAACAGAAAACTTTCTTGGATAGCTGCTGGACTGCAAAAAGAGGTAAGACTTGCTGTCTTTAACTCTGAAACTATATATTATATAATGCCACTCTTTGCCCATGCTGTCTTATTAAATAATGGTGCCTATGTTTATTGCAGTGTGATCTGTTTAGCATGGAACCAGTAACTTTAAACTGCATTTCACCACCAGGCCAAGGTAAAAACCATTTTAACTATAGTTGTGCTTAATACTGTTGAATTAAAAAAAAAAGTATTACACAGGCTGTATTGGGATTTGGTGGTAATACTAACTAACATTTTTGCTTGTTCTTGAACCCGAAGGCTCAAGCACACATGAGGGGGAACAGAACAAGCATGTGCCTGCAACACTTTATCCCATAGTGAAAGGTAACTTTTTTTTTTTTTTTTTTTTTGCAACAGCACAAGAGTGCAGCTGAAGCATACGGGCGGTCCAAACCTCATATACGTCAAACCCAAGGACAAAACAAAAGACTCTGGTAAAAAACAACCATGCCACCACAACTCCAGTTCCTCAGTGGCCACCACCACACCAAGCCCTGAGGAAACTGTGAGCGAAAACACCCACATTCACAAACCCAGAGCACGCACTCTAGGGGTTCTGAATGTGCGCAAACCCAGAGCATGTGCTCTAGGGGCTGCGTTTAAAAAACCATGGACTAAAAGCTTCTGCGATGCTGAGGTATTGCAATCACACAACCAGCACTCTAGTTCCTCAGCGGCCACCATCACACCAAGCCCTGAGGAAACTGTGAGCGAAAATGCCCACATTCACAAACCCGGAGCATGTGCTCTAGGGTTTGTGAATAAAAAACCAAGAACTGACAAACCATTCTCCCAAAACCATAAGCTCGTCACAGCTCCCCCATATTCTAGTCGTTGGGAAGGGCTTGAGGCTTCTCTCAGAAAAGTGATGGAGGATGTATCCTCGGGTAGTCTAAAAGAACGGGATTCTAGAAAGAAATGGGGAAAATATGATGCTTGGTTCAGAACCATGCTGAAAAACATAAGGGCTGGAAAGGGTGGCTCTGAGCAGGCATGACTAGTCGTGAAAAGGGGCCTGGGTAAAAGGGGCACCCTCCAGGGTACACATCAGCTCATGTGTAAACAAAAGGGGGGGACAGCGCTTGGGGGATAAACAGATGGCTGCCAAAAAGTTCCAGGCCCGGGTTGTTGTAAAAATTTTAAAAAGGGCTAAAGAGGTAATGAGGAAAAAAAAAAAGAGATGCCCCCTACTGGAGGCTCTCAAACTGGCTTGTCTGAAAATGGGGAGGCGGAATCAGACTCTGGTTTAGCAAATTCCCCAGAGGGCTCTCTAGACGGGTCCCGTTCTACTCCCAATGACCCTCATGGAGGCGCCTCAGAGTCTGACTCTCAAATAGCATCTGATGTAGAAGATGCCGCTAATGATCCCATAGAGGAACTCCCAAGTAACCCCAAAAATGCCGAGGTGTATATGGAGAGAGTGAGAAGTTGGCAACGTGAATTATCCAGATTTGGGGGGTCGGTGTATTGTGAGGAATTTCGTTTTGTCAATCTTGAGCAAATAAATTCAGCTCAGCAGGTTGTTGAAGCCATACACCGGGGAATACAGTTAGTGCTCGATGACATTAATGGTAGGGTAGGCCCTGATGATTATGTTCAGTTACGTTTAGAGAGCCGTAATTTAATTAACTCTTTGTTTTCGGTCAAAAGAACTAGGGATGAGCTGTCTGCTGAGGATTTCTTAAATCAGACCTCAAAACTGCTACAGAGCAATAGAGAGTTGCATGTCGATGGGACATTGCGCCTCGTTATGACAGTTGTAAAAAACAGGGGTGGGGGCGCTCGTAGAGTTTTAAATTCTATCCTTAGTCAAATTATTCATAAAAAGAGACAGTGTTTGGTAGACCTGACTTACACCGGTACCAATCTGTGTTTTGCGGGTGGGCTCTTGGCCGTCATGTCCGATCGTAAACCTACGGACGCGGAATTGTTAGTGGAGGCGAGAAAGTTACATGAGAAACTGGGGTGGTCAGATCAAAAAAAGGTTATGCTCAGCGACGTAGCAAAGTTTGAACAGCATTTAGGAGTTAACATACAGGTGGTGCTGTATACTGCGAAAGGCGGCTGGGGCTTTTTTAAAACGGGGGGCACAGTGTACCCCAAGACTTATTTTATCCTGTTGCATGATGAGCATTACTATGGGGTTCTGGATGTAAAAAAGTTGTTCGGAGCGAAAAATTATTGAGAGTTTTGCCACACGGTGTACAGCCACGACCACTCTTGCAGGTATCGTTGCCGCCTCTGCTTGAGCGTAATGTGCTCAGACAGCGTGGGCGTGCAGCAGCGGTGTCCTAGCTGTAGATTGTATTGTCGGTCCAAAAGAGTGTTTAGACAGACACATCGACTATGCATCAAAAAACCAAGTTGAATGCCTGTCTAAAACTTTGTGTGAGAAGTGTCAGTCTTACGTGGACAAGCGGCATAGGTGTAAAGGGAGACGGTGTAAGCAGTGTCAGGGTTTGATCGTTGGTGATGTAGACGGTCACCTCTGTTTTATGGACAGCCTTAGAAAGCCTGAATCTTCAGAAAAGTATATTTTTTATGATTTCAAATGCACGCAGGAGACCGGGGTGCACACTTCCAATTACATTTTTGCTATGTCCCTAAAGCCAGAAAATTCCTGGAAATTTAAGGGCGATGAGTGTCTTTCTGTGTTTGTGAAGACCTTTATTGGCAAAGAGTTTCGGGACTACACGTTCCTAGCACACAATTCTAAAGGTTATGATGTGTACTTCATTGTTAGACAGTTACTCGAGGAAAAGATGGGCCTAGAACTGATCACTCAGGGTAGTAAAGTAATGTGCGTGGAAGTTAAGGCCCTGGGCATTCGTTTTATAGACTCTTTAAACTTCTTGCCCATGAAGCTTAGCAAGCTACCGCAGGCGATGGGGTTTGAAGGGTGCAAAGGGTATTTTCCACACTTTTTTAACATGTTAGAAAATCAAAATTACGTGGGGCCTATGCCCGGTATGGAGCACTATGGTGTAGAAAGCATGATGCCCAGAGAAAAAGCAGAGTTTCTCAACTGGTATCGGGACCACAGCTCTGAGGCGTTTGACTTGCAGAAAGAGCTCGCGTATTACTGTCAGCAGGATGTAAAAATTTTGAGACAGGCCTGTATCCTATACAGAAAAGAGATTATGAAAATGATGGAGAAGGGAGCTGTAGTAGAGAAAGAACCTGGTAAATTCACCAAGATAAAACTGTGTATAGATCCATTCCAGTACATAACACTGGCATCTGTCTGCATGGCTATGTACAGGTTTATGTTTTTGGAGCCTAACACGGTAGCTCTTCTCCCTCCAGACAACTATCACAGGCAGAAAAAGAGATATTCGTCCCCATCTATTCAGTGGCTGTTGTATATCTCTCACAAAGAAAATATACAAATACAGCACGCTTTACAGGGTGGGGAACTACAGGTAGGCCCCTACTTTTTAGACGGTTATGCCGATGTTGATGGGGTATGCACAGCCTTTGAGTTTAACGGGTGTTTTTTCCACGGCTGTGTCACCTGTTATTGTGAAAAAGCACAAAATCCTATGACGGGGACATCTTTTGGGTTTCTTTATTACAAGATGCAGCTCAAGACCGACTATCTGAAACGACTTGGTTTTGTAGTGAGGACTCTTTGGGAGCACGAGTGGGAGGTGATGAAAGAAACAGACAGGGAGCTTGCAGACTTTTTAAACCGAGCCCAGTTACCCCAGCCTCTCGTGCCTAGGGATGCTCTTTTTGGGGGAGGACAAACTCTATCCGCCTATATTACAAGCCTAACCCCGGGGAAGAAATCCACTATTATGATTTTACCAGCCTGTACCCTTTCGTAAACAAAACCAAAGAATACCCTATCGGACACCCCGATATAGTCTATAACAAATTTGGACCCCTTGCAAATTATTTTGGAATTGCAAAAGTTAAAGTGTACCCCCCACGAGGCCTTTTTTTCCCATTGTTACCTGTCCGAGTGGGTGGCAAGCTTATGTTCCCGCTATGCTGAACCTGTGCGGAAACCGAGCAGTGGGAGACATGCACCCATACTGACAAGGAGCGGGCCATCCTGGGGACTTGGTGCATGGTGGAATTGAACGCGGCCATAGCGAAGGGGTACGCGGTGGCTAAGATCTATGAAATCTCAGATTTTAATGAAAAATCTGATAAACTCTTTTCAGAGTACATAAAATTACACCTCCACCAGAAACAAGAGGCTTCAGGGTATCCCAGTTGGTGCACAGACGAGGAAAAACAAAATAAGTACATTAGCGATTTCTACCAGAAAGAAGGCGTGCATTTACGCCAACACGAGATCAGATCAAAACCTGCTAAACGCCAAATTGCTAAACTGTTTTTAAATTCTCTGTGGGGTAAATTCAGCCAAAGATCCAACCTACCCAACACCAGCATCATGAGAGACCCTGACGAACTCTTGCAGTACCTGTTCTCCCCCAATATCGATGATGAAACAGCGTGCGTGTCATGGAAGCACGCAAAAGAACGGTACTCTGTCTCTGGCAATACCAATGTTTTCATAGCCTGTTTCACCACCGCTTATGCCCGCTTAGAATTATACAGCCTCCTAGACGGTTTGCAAGAGCGGTGCCTGTACCACGACACTGACTCTGTGATATTTGTGAAAAGGGAGGGTGACTGGAATCCCCCTCTGGGGGATTATTTAGGGGACCTCACGAGCGAGATCCCGCCAGATCAACACATCACCGAGTTTGTGTCGGCAGGCCCGAAAACCTATGGGTATAAGCTGTCGGGTGGAAAGGCCTGTATGAAAGTCAAAGGTATTACCCTAAACGTAGCAAATTGCGAAAAGATCAACTTTGACAGTTTGAAAGATCTAGTCCTGGACTATTGCACGGGTCTGCAAGAAAACACCTCAAAAAAGATAGAGGTGCAGCAGCCCTCTATCGTAAGAAACAAAAACCAGTGGCAAATAGAGACAAAAACCCTTAAAAAGACACACAAAGTGGTTTACAACAAGAGGGTCCTAGGAGGAGGTTTTAAAACCCTGCCCTATGGCTTTTGGAAAAAAATGGATACAAGGTGGAAACACCCCTTTTCTGCAATTCTCGCGGGGCCTAGCAACTGCGGGAAAAGTTACTTTATAAAAAACGTGTTGGATAATGCCAGACACACACTGTCTGTTATGCCTGAGAATATCGTGTGGTGTTACAGTTGTTGGCAACCTCTGTATAAAGAACTGCTTTGTAAATATCCCTTTATCAATTTTGTGGAGGGTCTGCCTGAGGCTTTTGACGATGACAGTTTGTTTCCTACTAATAAAGTAAATATGCTTATCATAGACGATCTGATGAACTCGTCTTCTGAAAGTGATGAAATCGAGAAAGCCTTTACCAAGTACGTGCATCACAGAAACCTGAGCATTATGTATATAGTTCAAAACGTATTTTGTCAGGGGAAAAAAGAGTTGCACGATTAACCTAAACACAAAGTACATGGTTCTGTTCAAAAACCCCAGGGATAAATTACAAATTGCTACGCTCGCTCGGCAAATGTACCCCGGCAAAGCTCAATTCTTTCTAGAAGCTTTTGAGGATGCTACCAAAAGACCTTATGGCTACCTGGTGGTGGATTTAAATGCTTCCACACCAGAAGCTTATAGACTAAGAACTGGTCTTTTCCCTCCAGACTGGACGGCAGTTTATACTTTGAAAAGAACAACAGCCGGGTATAAAAAGAGATGACTTATCGGCAGGCCCCTTTTTAACAGCCGGGGCTGCTGACCGAAAACATGTCTAGCTGCGTGAAGAGAAACCTGGGCCTTTTAAAATTACTTAGCTAATCGTCCCCACAGCAAAGGAGGGCTATACTGTGTTCGGCCTCTGACGATCTAGTAGCGGCCATCTCAGAAATAGCGCTCAATACCTTAAAAGGAAACGTACCTTTAACACAGAATCAAGTGCGTGTGCTGAAAAAGAAACGCACGCTTATAAAAACTTTGTGTAATAAAAGGGTTTCACTTAAAAGAAAAAAGCATCTGGTGAAGCAGTCTGGGGGGTTTATCGGACCTCTGTTAAGTTTTGCTATCCCTCTGATAACGGGGCTTTTAACTAATCGATAATGGAGTATGCAGAAAAAATGTTCCTGGTGCCCAGCCACCAGTTGGAGTAATTAAGGGCTCCCCTCCGGCAGAGGAAAATATCAGAACAACTGCAACTCGCTTACTGGATGCTGAAATGAAGTCTGTTCTTCAAAGAACTGACTTGGCCGAATACAAAAAGGCTAAACTTTACAGCGCCGTGCTTCAAAGGTACCTAATGTACGTGAAGCAGAGCGATGCAGATAAAGGGAAAATAAGTCTGTTTCTACCAGAACAGGAACAAAGTGTGACTGCCAAACCCCCAGAAACACCAAAGAACTCACTCTGTTGCTCAGGAGGTGTTGGATAACGTAAATAAGCGTTATAAGAAAAATGCAATAGTATTGCTAAATAAGCTGGGCCAGGATAAAAATCTCTCTTCATGGAACGATAAAGGGTCATTTGTGTACAAAGGCTCTGTGGTTAATGGTTCTAACATGCTCGACTTAGTCAGGGCTGTCACCCAGACTTGCTCTGTTCCTAGCAGACATGTACCTAAAGGATGGGATGTGTTTATGAATGCCATGGCGGAACTGAACGTACCATCTTCCGTCATGGGCAATGCGGCCAACAGAGATCTTTTGGAACACCTCAAGGCCTCGACTGCTGACACCGGGGTGGATCGAGAAACCGTGACCCCTTTTTTGCCGTCTAAAAAACGAAAATTGGTTAAAAGAGCCGAATGGCTCAGTGTGTAATGTTTTGCACATTCTAAATTTTTTTTAAAAAAAACTGGTAATGTTTTGCTTTAAATAAATCATTACTATAATTAAAAAAAAACCCTGTGTACTTTTTCCTCAATTGGAGGAAACCAAACATCAATTGTCTTTAAACCCCTCACCTGGGGTGCTTTATTCGGTAACATGGCTATGAAAATCATTGCAAGATACACATGTCTGGGCTTGTTGAAACATGGTTTGAGCAAGCCTAGGCATGCCCAAGAATTTAAATTTACTTTTTACAAAATTCATCACCATCCGGTCGTTTTGCACTAAGTCGTTAGAATACAATTTTAAAATCCGATCAAAAGATAAACCCTTGCTACGATGCTGTAAGAAAAACAAGCAGTGATAGCCGCAGGCGATGGAGCGGGGGTCTTGTAATTGTCTATTGTGAAACACCATGTGTCATAACTATAAAGGGAAGGGTAACAGCTCTCCTGTGTACAGTACTATAAAATCCCTCCTGGCCAGAGACTCCAAAATCCTTTTACCTGTAAAGGGTTAAGAAGCTCGGGTAACCTGGCTGACACCTGACCCAAAGGACCAATAAGGGGACAAGATACTTTCAAATCTTGGGGGGGGGGTGAAGGCTTTTGTTTGTGCTTTTTGTTTAAGGGGTTGTTCGCTCTTGGGACTGAGAGGGACCAGACATCAATCCAGGTTCTCCCCAGCTTTCTAAACAAGTCTCTCATATTTCAAACTTGTAAGTAAAAAGCCAGGCAAGGCGTCTTAGTTTTACTTTGTTTTCTCAACTTGTAAATGTACCTTTTACCAAAGTGTTTATCTTTGTTTGCTGTACTTTGAACCTAAGACAGAGGGGGGTCCTCTGAGCTCTTTAAGTTTGATTACCCTGTAAAGTTATTTTCCATACTGATTTTACAGAGATGATTTTTACCTTTTTCTTTAATTAAAAGCCTTCTTTTTAAGAACCTGATTGATTTTTTCCTTGTTTTTAGATCCAAGGGGGTTTGGATCTGTATTCACCAGGAGTTGGTGAAAGGAAGGAGGGGGGAAGGGTCAATTTCTCCTTGTTTTAAGCTCCAAGGAGTTTGGATCTGTATTCACCAGGGAATTGGTGAAAAGTTTCTCAAAGCTTCCCAGGGAAGGGAATGGTGGCAGCGGACCAGAACTAAGCTGGTAATTAAGCTTAGAAGTCCTCATGCAGGCCCCCACACTTGCACCCTAAAGTTCAAAGTGGGGGTACAGCCTTGACATGGTGGCAGAGCGGTGGAGATCATTTTAAACCCAAAAGCCAGTAAGATTTTTTTTTTTTACTTCTAGCTGCTTGGAAAGGAGAGCTGAAGGTAGATGCATATCTTATCTCTCCTTGCCTGAAGGCAGAGGTGTTAAGTTTTTTTTAACAAGAGCCTTTGTTAAGAGAAGGGTTCAATTAATGAGCAAACTTTGACTGGTAAAAGGAATTTACAAGTTGAATTGTTTTTTTTTCTTTTTACATCCTCGGAAGTAGCTAGTTAGAAAGTCTCTGTTAACTGAGCAGCACTCAGCAGCAGCCTGAGCGAAGTGCATCCCAGTTTCAGTCAACTGCAGAGGGTGTGACCCAGCACAAGAAAACAGGAAAATGACTACCAAAGAAGTAGCTAACAAAATAGAACTGGCCAAACTAGAAGCAGAAGAAAATGAAAGAAAACATCAGAGACTGCTTCAAATTAAAAAACTTGAGACAGAGCAGAAAGAAAGAGAAGAGAAAGTCAAAGAGGAGGCCCACAAGAGAGAGATGGAGCTGGAAAAAGCCAAAGAGGAGGCGAGAGAAAAAGAAAGGAAGCATGAACTGGAAGTAGCAAGGGCTAGGCAGGATGCATCAGACCATCCTAGCAACTCCTCTCCAGGTACCACTTCCCATCCCAGGAAATTCCCCACCTACAAGGCAGGCGCTGATACTGAGACCTTCTTAGAAAATTTTGAAAGGGCCTGCCTTGGATACAGCATCACTACAGACCAGTACATGGTTAGCTGAGGCCGCAGCTCAGTGGACCCTTAGCAGAGGTGGCGGCTGAAATGTCTAAGGAACACATGAATAATTATGAACTTTTTAAAAACAAGGCCAGACTCAGAATGGGGCTAACACCCGAGCATGCCCGTCGGCGGTTCAGAGCCCTAAGGTGGAAACCAGATGTGTCATTTACCCGGCATGCCTACCACACTGACAAAAATTGTGATGCCTGGGTATCAGGAGCAAATGTTAAATCTCTGGAAGATCTGGTTTCCCTAGTAAAAATGGAGCAGTTTTTAGAGGGTGTTCCTGAGGAAATAGAAAGGTACATCCTAGATAGGAAGCCCAAAACTGTAACCGAGACGGGGGAGATTGGAGCCAAATGGGTGGAGGTGGCAGAAAAGAAAAAAAACAGTAGCAGTTGGAGCGAATATCAGAAGGGGCAAGCCGAAACAAAACCTTACCACCGGGGACAACCCAAGGCCCCACCCACATCCCAAGGGAAACCCCAGACGCCTTCTCACCCCACCACACCAGTCTCCACCAACCAACATCGCCCCGGTGATACCTTAGCAGGGCGGTGTTTTAAATGTAATGAACTGGGACATATAAAGGCTCACTGCCCCAAGAACCCCAACCGATTATAGTTCATTACACCCCAATCACACCAAAGATCCCCAGACCCAGATGCCTCTCTCATACCCTTGGAGCGAAGGGAAACCTTGAGAGTGGGCGGAAAGAAGGTTATCGCTTGGAGGGACACTGGGGCACAAGTGTCAACTATCCACCAATCCCTAGTGGACCCCAAACTCATCAACCCGGAGGCTACAGTGACAATTCAACCCTTCGTGTCACAGTCTGTAACCTTGCCTACAGCCAAGCTGCATGTCCAGTACAAGGGCTGGTCAGGAATGTGGACTTTTGCAGTCTATGACAATTATCCCATCCCCATGCTGCTGGGGGAAGACTTGGCCAACCATGTGAAGCTAGCCAAGAGGGTGGGAATAGTCACCGGCAGCCAGGCTAAGCAAGCTTTCACCCCCATCCCTGTTCCTGAGCCGTCCACCAGGGCCCCGTCTGTGTTACCAGAGACCCAAACAAAGGTAGTGGAACCGGATCCCCTGCCAATGACTGCAACAGCCGTAGTGGATCCAATCCCAGAGGCCCAGCCAAAGCCAGTCCCAGAACCGGAACTGGCAACGCAGCCAGCACCAGAACCATTGCCAGCCCTGAGTCCAGCGCTTGCAACCCCGTCTACAACTCCAATGCCAGAGGGCACCAGCGAGCCTGACCTGGCGGAAGCAGCAGATAACCCTACCCAAGAGGCTCAGCCAGAGCCTGAAATACCACATAGTGCACCAGCGGAAAGCAGTTCACAGTCAATGGAAACAGCCCCAGCACCTGCATCGCTTCCAGAGGGACCAAGCCCCAGTCCACTGTCCAAGGAGGAACTAATGTCTCCAGCATCAAGGGAACAGTTCCAGGCCGAGCAGGAAGCAGATGACAGCCTTCAGAAAGCTTGGGCGGCGGCACGGAGCACCCCACCGCCTCTCAGCTCTTCTAACCGATCCCGGTTTGTTGTAGAACAAGGACTTTTATACAAGGAGACTCTTTCTGGTGGGCACCAGGAAGACTGGCATCCTCAAAGACAGTGGTAGTTCCCACTAAGTATCGGATAAAGCTCTTGAACTTAACCCATGATCATCCCAGTGGCCATTCTGGGGTGAACAGAACCAAAGACCAGTTGGGGAAGTCCTTCCACTGGGAGGGAATGGGCAAGGACGTTGCTAATTATGTCCGGTCTTGTGAGGTGTGCCAACGAGTGGGAAAGCCCCAAGACCAGGTTAAAGCCCCTCTCCAGCCACTACCCATAATTGAGGTCCCATTTCAGCGAGTAGCTGTGGATATTCTGGGTCCTTTCCCAAAGAAGACACCCAGAGGAAAGCAGTACGTACTGACTTTCATGGATTTTGCTACCCGATGGCCGGAAGCTGTACCCTTAAGCAACACCAGGGCTAAAAGGTGTGCCAGACATTAGCAGACATTTTTGCCAGGGTAGGTTGGCCCTCCGACATCCTTACAGATTCGGGAACTAATTTCCTGGCAGGGACCTTGAAAAACCTGTGGGAAGCTCATGGGGTGAATCACTTGGTTGCCACCCCTCATCACCATCAAACCAATGGTCTGGTGGAGAGGTTTAATGGAACTTTGGGGGCCATGATACGTAAATTCGTAAATGAACACTCCAATGATTGGGACCTAGTGTTGCAGCAGTTGCTTTTTGCCTACAGGGCTGTACCACATCCCAGTTTAGGGTTTTCACCATTTGAACTTGTGTATGGCCGCGAGGTTAAGGGGCCATTACAGTTGGTGAAGCAGCAATGGGAGGGGTTTACGCCTTCTCCAGGAACTAACATTCTAGACTTTGTAAGCAACCTACAAAGCACCCTCCGACACTCTTTAGCCCTTGCTAAAGAAAACCTAAAGGATGCTCAGGAAGAGCAAAAGGCCTGGTATGATAAACATTCCAGAGAACGGTCCTTCAAAGTAGGAGACCAAGTCATGGTCTTAAAGGCGCTCCAGGCCCATAAAATGGAAGCGTCGTGGGAAGGACCATTCACGGTCCAGGAGCGCCTAGGAGCTGTTAACTATCTCATAGCCTCCCCCACCTCCAACATAAAGCCTAAGGTATACCATGTTAATTCTCTTAAGCCCTTTTATTCCAGAGAATTAAACGTTTGCCAGTTTACAGCCCAGGAAACAGATGACGCGGAGTGGCCTGAAGGTGTCTACTATGAAGGAAAAAGGAATGGTGGCGTGGAAGAGGTGAACCTCTCCACGACCCTGGGACGTCTGCAGCGACAGCAGATCAAGGAGCTGTGCACAAGCTTTGCACCGATTTTCTCAGCCACTCCAGGATGGACCGAACGGGCATACCACTCCATTGACACAGGTAATGCTCACCCAATTAGAACCCCACCCTACCGGGAGTCACCTCATGCCCAAACTGCTATACAAAGGGAGATCCAGGACATGCTACAGATGGGTATAATCCGCCCCTCTAATAGTGCATGGGCATCTCCAGTGGTTCTAGTTCCCAAACCAGATGGGGAAATACGCTTTTGCGTGGACTACCGTAAGCTAAATGCTGTAACTCGTCCTGACAACTATCCAATGCCACACACAGATGAGCTATTGGAGAAATTGGGACATGCCCAATTCATCTCTACTTTAGACTTAACCAAGGGGTACTGGCAAGTACCACTAGATGAACCCGCTAAGGAAAGGTCAGCCTTCGTCACCCAGGTAGGGGTGTATGAATTCAATGTACTCCCTTTCGGGTTGCGAAATGCACCCGCCACCTTCCAAAGACTTGTAGATGGTCTCCTAGCGGGATTGGGAGAATCTGCAGTTGCCTACCTCGATGATGTGGCCATTTTTTCTGATTCATGGACAGAACACCTGGAGCACCTGAAAAAAGTCTTCGAGTGCATCCGACAGGCAGGACTAACTGTTAAGGCTAAAAAGTGTCAAATAGGCCAAAACAGAGTGACGTACCTGGGGCACCAGGTGGGTCAAGGAACTATAAATCCCCTACAGGCCAAAGTGGATGCTATCCAAAAGTGGCCGGTTCCAAAGTCAAAGAAACAGGTCCAATCCTTCTTAGGCTTGGCCGGATATTATAGGCGATTTGTACCACACTACAGCCAAATCGCCGCCCCGCTGACAGACCTAACCAGAAAGAAACAGCCAAATGCAGTTCAGTGGACTGATGAGTGTCAAAAGGCCATTAACCAGCTTAAGGCGACACTCATGTCTGACCCTGTGCTAAGGGCCCCAGAATTTGACAACCCGTTCCTAGTAACCACAGATGCGTCCGATCGAGGCGTGGGAACAGTTTTAATGCAGGAAGGACCGGATCAAGAATTCCATCCTGTCGTGTTTCTCAGCAAGAAACTGTCTGAGAGGGAAAGCCACTGGTCAATCAGCGAAAAGGAATGCTACGCCATTGTGTACGCACTGGAAAAGCTACGCCCATATGTTTGGGGACGGCGTTCCCAACTACAAACAGACCATGCTGCGCTACAGTGGCTTCGTACCACCAAGGGAAATAACAAAAAACTTCTTCGGTGGAGTTTAGCTCTCCAAGATTTTGATTTTGAAATACAACACATTTCGGGAGCTTCTAACAAAGTGGCTGATGCACTCTCCCGGGAAAGTTTCCCAGAGTTAACTGGTTAACAATTGTTCTTGGAATGAAACATATTGTTAGTTTTTAAATAATCAGTAGTATGTCTAAAGGTACATGTGTCTTATTAACTCTGTTTTCTCCTAGAGCTCCAGGAAAAAATCACAGCCAGTGTGGAACCGGACGTCCAACACTATCTGTGATTTGGGGGGCGTGTCATAACTGTAAAGGGAAGGGTAACAGCTCTCCTGTGTACAGTACTATAAAATCCCTCCTGGCCAGAGACTCCAAAATCCTTTTACCTGTAAAGGGTTAAGAAGCTCGGGTAACCTGGCTGACACCTGACCCAAAGGACCAATAAGGGGACAAGATACTTTCAAATCTTGGGGGGGGGGGGCGAAGGCTTTGGTGTGCTCTTTGTTTAAGGGGTTGTTCGCTCTTGGGACTGAGAGGGACCAGACATCAATCCAGGTTCTCCCCAGCTTTCTAAACAAGTCTCTCATATTTCAAACTTGTAAGTAAAAAGCCAGGCAAGGCGTCTTAGTTTTACTTTGTTTTCTCAACTTGTAAATGTACCTTTTACTAGAGTGTTTATCTTTGTTTGCTGTACTTTGAACCTAAGACAGAGGGGGGTCCTCTGAGCTCTTTAAGTTTGATTACCCTGTAAAGTTATTTTCCATACTGATTTTACAGAGATGATTTTTACCTTTTTCTTTAATTAAAAGCCTTCTTTTTAAGAACCTGATTGATTTTTCCTTGTTTTTAGATCCAAGGAGTTTGGATCTGTATTCACCAGGGAATTGGTGAAAAGTTTCTCAAAGCTTCCCAGGGAAGGGAATGGTGGCAGCGGACCAGAACTAAGCTGGTAATTAAGCTTAGAAGTCCTCATGCAGGCCCCCACACTTGTACCCTAAAGTTCAAAGTGGGGATACAGCCTTGACACCATGTCTGTGGCATTTTTGTTTAAAAATTTCATAATGCTTTTAGGAAACAACACACTGTTCGGGGGGTGCCCATATGAGTCAAAAAACTCTCCATGGTTACGCTCCGCCAGATACAAGGTGAGCCAGTGTTCACCCGGTTGGTTGTGTGGATGCGTGTTCACCACCAAGCCTAGGGGTCTCTGAGACAGCTTGCCTCCTGGGAGCCAATCACAAGGGAACATATCTAAGAAATTATTTTTCGTGTAAGGGTCCATTGATAAGACACGTGAGAGCTGCACGGTGTCCATGTTCACATGTAGTCAAACAGAACGTTTCTCCTCTGATTTATTTCTATGACATTGTCAAAAACCGCATACACAATCATATTGACGGTAACCGTTAAATCCTTCCCAAAACGTATTTCTGCTCTCAGGCTCCCGGTTTTAATCAGGCAATAGTGATCAGCGCATTCCTGGGCGGGAGACAGTTCAAAGGCAAACAAGGTGTAACCCTGTGCAAACTCCTCATGGTCGATTAACAGAGAACGATCTTTCATGTGTTTACCAGCTGTCTGTACCAAATTCATGTATTCTCTAACGCAGCGTCCTGCCTCGAAGTCCGGTTGCAGAGGCTTGGTTGGTATCTGTTCACCATCCACATACAAGGCCACAAAATTAATATCGTAATGTTTAAAATTAAAGGGATTTTTAGCGTAACTTCCGCTAAAGGCATCGTTATCCACAAACCCTAGGACAAGCATTTTGGGTAACTGTCCCAAGAACAGGTTCTCCTGGTTACTGACCCTGCTGCCCGCAGGGACGCTAAACACTTTCATTCCCACACGGTCCACAGGGTATTTAGCATTAGCGGTAAGCAGGGCCTCCGCGTGCCCCAGACGGACTCCTGGGGCCACCCGTACTTTCTTCACAAAAAGGGACGCTGATACAATGCGCAGTTTAAAGCCTTCATCCGCACTGCCCATTAAACAGAAAGCGTCTTTACTGCATGTCAGTTTAATTTTCACATCCACTCCGTTTAACAAAAGTTTTTCTTGAAAAAACAGGTCGCTATGTAAATGGCCCAGCAGCTCTACCGTTCTGCTCCCGGCCGTCAGCTTTGCACGCCTCACAAACCCTAGATTCCCTCCATCCAACTCTGTTTCTTCATGTTGTCCAGCAGTGTCTTTGTAAAACAGGCCGGCGGAAAATTGCGTGGCGAGGGTGTCGTCGCTGTAATTGAGCACCGATTCTATAAAGGCCCTGTAAGGGTAACAGTTGTTGCTTTGGCTTATGAGGCGGTCTCTCAGCGTGACATCCAACTGACTGAAAATAGAGGCCACGGGGTAATTCACCAGACCCACTTCGGCGTCCATGGCGAGTTCAGTTCCGTCTCCTTTTACAATCTTGCAACACAGGTACAGCAGCGTGTTGTTTAAATCCATATAATCTATGCCATTCCCTGCTATAAAAAAGTCAATGGGGGCAGACTCCGTAATGGCCGATAGAGGCAGCACCTCGATGTAGATGCTTTTCTCGATGCTGGTCTGCGTAGGGGCTATTTGAAACAAGTCTAGTTCGGATTTGGTGCACTCTTCAGACCCGCAGTGAACAAAAGCCATGTTGATTAAAATATGTCTCTTTTACCAGGCAGAGCGTGTCTCCTCTTTCGCCCAGGCTTCCTCTTGGACTTTCGCTTATGGCCGGCCCTGCGTGTCAAAGCCCTTCTTTTAAAGGGTTTTGGGGGACCTGTGCATCGCGAGTATGATGTATTTCTCTTTCTCTTCCTCCTTTTAATGTACATCAGCCCCGATCCTTCCTGTGAAGCTGTATTCCCCACCTTCCCCAGAACAGCACGGGAGACATGACCTACCACATCTTTAGCTATGTTTTGAGCGGCGGTTTTTACGTGGGGTTTAATAATCTCTAGCCCCCTCCTCAAAAGTGGTATGGCTTTTCGAAAGGGGCTACGAAATATTCCACCCACACCCGCCCCGTACATCACGGGGGCCCCATGATATCCAGGAAGGGCGTATCCAGCCTGGGCTTTGTAATAGTTCCTGTAGATGGTGGGGTCGCCATAATTTTTTGGGATCGCCATAATAGGGTTTTGCTTTTTTAGAAACCTCGCTCTCTCCGCCACCGCAGATGCAGCTTGACGATCACCTTGCCGAAGCGAAATGAGACATGTCTGTTCTGATCTGTCTTTATTTCAATGGTGCTGGTGTCGATGTGGTGTTTACTGACAGGGACGTAATGAGGTTTGTCGTAGGTGATGGTAACAAACTCGTTGTTCCTTCCTCGGACAGGGATGCAGCGTAACAGGGGAACAGAAAAGTCCCCCACAAACTGGTGTTCTACGATATCCGTGTATAGATACAAGGAGTTAAAACCTCCTGTGATGTCTGCTGAGAAGGGGAATTTTTGGACGTTGCGTTTGTGGCCCAAACCCAGAATGTTAGCTAGCTCCCCGTCAGTAGAAAACACGTACATAAAATCAGTAGATTTAAGTCTCACTTTTCTACCCACAGGGTCGTAGTTCATGACCACCTCAGGCGGTCCGGGATGACGAGCCACGTTGCTGTTCATATGCTCCAGTAATTCGGGTATGGTCGAGTAATACCCTCATCGTAGGATGAAATTCCACCTTGTAGCTCCAAAGGTGATTGCTAAAGGGGTGTCTTCGTTGATAGTATTCCAGCTGTGCGGGTATTGTATTTCCGCTAACCCCACCTCCCAGGCACCCGGGAGATCCAAGGGCTTAATTAGCCGTATTGTAAAGTTCGAGATGGTGTTTTGGGGAAAAACTGCAGAGCTGGCATTGCTGGGCAAAGTAATGTAAAACCCGCCGTCGCTCATTTTTCTCTCTCTCTGTCTTTGCAGAAGGAATCTTTTTGTTGTTGTTGTTCGTGTCTAGATGTCACAGAGTTGAGAAGCTTCCACCCAGCTGTTAAACTTATCAGGCCACCCCAACCATTTCACCAATAGCTGCTTTTTTCTCCCTTTTCCTTTCTCTGCTAGAACTTTTTCAATCCTGTAAATCCTGTCTCGTTTGGGGTTTACTTTTTGTAATTCTTCAGGGTAAAAAGATCCAGTAACTGCCTCACCCTCGTAATCTTTTAAGCGGTATACAGGTCTCTGGCCCCTGGTTAAGGCTTCATCCACTATGAATATCTCATTGGTAAACGTCTGTTCATAACCTTTTTCAAAAGCGCCTTTGGTTTTAGATAGTCTCACGTGGTCACCTTTTCTAAAAGGGGCAACAACCGGTTTTATTTTGAAACCATCTCCGTAAACCGTTTTCCATACCTTCAGAGAATTTGAAGGGTTAACATCAACGGGTCTGGTATGTATAGTTGTGTGAAAGCTCTGGTTGTAACTCTTTATAAAGTCAGGTAAGACGTCAATGTAGCGAAAGGTGTTATGGGCTGTAAAATATCTCCACATCCTAGTTTTTAAAGTTCTGTTAAATCGCTCCACAACCCCTGCTTTGACTTCATTATTGGTAACAAAATGGTGAACTCCATGCCTTTAACAATCCACTTAAAGGTTTGTTTAAAAATTCTTTCCCCCGATCGGTTTGTAATTTTTGAGGCACGCGACCTTCACTGAAAATAGCTTTAAAGGCCTTGGATACCTCACAACTCATCTTGTCTTTTAGGCCTAAGGCCCAGGCATATTTGGATAGAATGTCTATCACTGTTAAGATGTACTTAAAACCGCTGTGGTGTTTGGAGAACCGGTGCATATCCACCTGTCATAACTATAAAGGGAAGGGTAACAGCTCTCCTGTGTACAGTACTATAAAATCCCTCCTGGCCAGAGACTCCAAAATCCTTTTACCTGTAAAGGGTTAAGAAGCTCGGGTAACCTGGCTGACACCTGACCCAAAGGACCAATAAGGGGACAAGATACTTTCAAATCTTGGGGGGGGAAAGGCTTTTGGTTGTGCTCTTTGTTTTGGTTGTTGTTCGCTCTTGGGACTGAGAGGGACCAGACATCAATCCAGGTTCTCCAAATCTTTCTGAACAAGTCTCTCATATTTCCAACTTGTAAGTAAACAGCCAGGCAAGGCGTGTTAGTTTTTATCTTTGTTTTCTCAACTTGTAAATGTACCTTTTACTAGAGTGTGTATCTTTGTTTGCTGTACTTTGAACCTGAGACTAGAGGGGGGTCCTCTGAGCTCTTTAAGTTTGATTACCCTGTGAAGTTATTTTCCATCCTGATTTTACAGAGATGATTTTTACCTTCTTCTTTAATTAAAAGCCTTCTTTTTAAGAACCTGATTGATTTTTCCTTGTTTTTAGATCCAAGGGGGTTGGATCTGTATTCACCAGGAGTTGGTGGGAGGAAAGAGGGGGGATGGTTAATTTCTCCTTGTTTTAAGATCCAAGGGGTTTGGATCTGTATTCACCAGGGAATTGGTGAAGGTCTCTCAAGGCTACCCAGGGAAGGGTATTAGCTTTGGGATGGTGGCAGTGGACCAGATCTAAGCTGGTAGTTAAGCTTAGAAGTTTTCATGCAGGCCCCCACATTTGTACCCTAAAGTTCAAAGTGGGGAAGCAGCCTTGACACCACCAAATCTGCCTGCCACTGCGCATCCACATCTGAAACAATGGTCTTGTTTCTTTTAAAACATATTCGAGCCGGTTTGTGTAAAGTGTAAGCATCCTGGTCTGAAAGCCATGCTGTTACCTGTCTTCTGTTTAAAGTTTTACTATGCTTTCTGGCCGCTTGAAAAAGAGGGTTGACCCCACTGAAGCTCCCAACTTCCCCGGGGGTGTAATATATTTTCTTTAACAGAGCCATCTGTGTAGACATGACTGTTACTGGTACCGTCTTTTACTACCACGAGTATGAAAGGGGACACATTCATATTGACACATTTAAATAAGTTTTATTAATCGCCTGGTTTAACACGAACGTTTACAGCCACCTGTAAAAATGAATGCCATGACCCCTACCATAAGGGAGTCTCAGATGGTTCATTCTGCCATTATGTCCTTTTCGGCTTGAGATCTGTGTCTCAGACATGAGCAAAAACAGCTGACGCACGATATGTTTACTCCCACAGGGCTTCCAATGTGTAAGTTCTTAAAGGCCTCTAAAAAGGCATCGTCGACCTGTTGAGAGATTTTCAGAAAAGAAACCGTGTAAGCACCCCCACTGCTTGTTTTTTTAATTTACACAACGCCCAGTTCCTACCCCATTACCCACCCCTCCTCGACCGCCGCTTCTTAATCATTCATTTTACCTGAGCTCCGTCTTTTCCATTCGCTTTGTCCGCCGGTGCCTCCCCCGAGCCGCGATCGCCTTCCACCTCTGAGGGGGTGGACAAAGAGTGGCCGTCACGCTCATCGGGCTGCCTCACAAGGGTTTCGGGGTCGGGTTCCGACGTTTCCATCAACGGCTGGGTCAAAGGGTCCTCCTCGGAACCGTTACTGATGTAGCGCTTTCTCCACACAAGTCCAAAGGTGTTCGGGCCTAAAACAAAGTCCGAAGTTCTCACGGGGGTGGTGAAGGAGTCCATGATTCCTCTCAGCAGCCTTTCCGTGATTTCTAAAACACGTGCCCTTGGTAAGACATGGCCGCCTCCTCTGTCTGGCGCTGGGACTTATGGGGTAATGGTGCTACACTCTGATTGGCGGAGGCCTTTGGGAGGAGTTCTTAGTGGGATCACACGACTCACTTCTGGAGGGGTCACCCCAACCTGGAAGACACACTGATTGGTCAAAATCTCCTCTCGGGGCGGTCCTTTCGGCACAAAACCCCTCCTGATTGGTAGAGGGTGGTGGGGGGAGTTCTTAGAGGGGTCACATGACACAACTTGTTTCCGGTGAGGTGGCACCTTGACCCCGGAAGTAATACCCCCATGGGGTGGGACTTCCGGTGACAGGTGGGAGGGAACAAGGGGTCAAGGGGTGGGGTTAGGGTTTGATTGATGGTAGGGCCCTTATACTACTCAAGTAGTCATTTTTGATCTTCAGGAATCGCATGGAGAGTGCAGAGTCTCTCAAAGGTGATGAAATATTCAGCAATATCACTGGATTCATCATCCTGTGGCCAGAATTGTTCCCATTTGTGGATTTTGGGGGAAGCAGAGCCAGCTGCTGAAGGGTTCTGTCTCTTCCACTCCATTAAAGCCAGTTAATGCTTCTGGGTCTCAATTTGGGCCTCTATTTCTCTGTCTTTTAACTCCAGGGTTAGCTGCCTCTCCCTTTCCTTCTCCTCCTGGGCAGCTTTCTGTGCCTCAATTTCTTTGTCTTTTAAGTCCATTGTTCTTTTGTGAGCAGCTTCCTCCCTGGCTGCCTCTGCTTCTTTTTAGCCTCATTTGAAACTCGCGGGCCTTTGCCTTCTCTTCCGCTTCCATTCTGGCCAGCTCTAGTTTTGTAGCTGCCTTACTGGTAGTCATTTTCCTGCTTTTTTGTGCTTATTTCACTTACCAGAAATAAACAAACAGAAAATAATAAACCAGTAACCACTTCCTTTGTTCTCCAGCCACCACACTCAAAACTCACTTAAAATCACTACCAGTATCTCAAAGCAATCAGCTGTGCACAGATCCTGCTGACTACGCCACTGTGATGGGTTCGGTCACGGAGACCCCCGTGGGATTGTCTCCTGATGTGCTGAGACTACCTCTGAGCCTGTTTTCTCTGCCAGTTTGGGCCTCCAGAACCCTGCCGCCTTGAGCCAGACACGCTACCCTGCTGCAATACAGACCCAGGATCTGAACCACACCCCCAAAGCTGCAGACTTAACTGAAAACAGCTTAAGAAGTGCTCCTGTCTCCAGCACCCAGACACCCAGCTACCAATGGGATCCAAACCCCAAATAAATCTGTTTTACTCTGTATAAAGTTTATACAGGATAAACTCATAAATTGTCTGCCCTCTGTAACACTGATAGAGACATATGCACAGCTGTTTGCTCCCCCAGGTATTAATCACTTACTCTGGGTTAATTAGTAAACAAAGGTGATTTCATTAAGTATAAAAATAGGATTGAAGTGGTTTCAAGTAATAACAGACAGAATAAAGTAAGTTACCAAGCAAAAAAAATAAATATGCAAGGCTAACTTAATACACTAAGGATCTAGTTACAAATACTAACTTCTCACCCTAGATGTTATCTCAGGTACAATCCTTTTGAGGCTAACGTTGTAGTTTATGGCCTGGGTCCAGCAATCACCCAGACCCCATAGTTCCAGTCCTTTTTTTTCCAGTTTCTTTCAAGCATCTCTTTAGGGCGGAGAGGCCGTCTCTTGAGCCAGCTGAAGACAAAAATGGAGAGGCTTCCAGGGCTTTTATATTCTCTCTCTTGTGGACAGAAACCCCTTTGTTCTTTTGTGCAAAATCACAACAACAAGATGGAGTTTGTAGCTACCTGGGCAAGTCACACGTCCATAAATGATTCAGTTTTTTGCAGGTTGACGCCATTGTTTACATATTAGGTTGTACGTTGCCAGGAAAGCTCAGATGTGGATTGACGTCTCTCCAAGTTCACTGTTAGTTAAGTAATCCCAAGACTTGAATTGTCCCTTCACAATATGTTGGCCAAACCTCCTTACAGCAAACACTTCAAATACAAGCATAGAGCCAACACTCCTAACTTCAGATATAAAAATGATACATGCCTACAAATAGGATGAATATATTGAGTAGATCATAACCTTTGCAAAGATATGTTACATGGCATATCTAGCACAAAATACATGCCAGTTATGTCATATTTACACTCATAAGCATATTTCCATAAACATATAGAGGACAATGTCGCAGTCTTATAAAACCACTTGATTTCAGGAGTGAGAAGGAACAATTAGGCCATGTCTACACTTATGTGTGGTGAAGACACTCTCCTGCCAGCATAAAAAACCCACTCCCACGAGCAGCATAAGCTGTGGCAGGAGGAAAAACTCTCCCGCTGATGTAGCGCCGTGCACACTAGCGCTTATGTCAGTGTAACTTACGTCACTCTGGGGGTGGAATATTCACACCCTTGAGTGACATAGGTTTTGCTGACATAGGCAGTAGTGTAGACATAGCTTACATAATAATTCCATATGGTAATAAGCAATACCATTAGGGGAGTTGTACCACTTCAATTATATCAACACAAAGTGTCTTGGTGACTTAGGAACCTACTTCCCATTTTCAAATGTGTGCTCCTGGCCAACGACCACTGGGGTTGTGACCTGTTTCCTGCAGCCTGACCTCGCTCAGCCTCTCTTGAGTCTCAAAAACCTGGGACTGCTGCAGAATGAAAAAGTGACTATGAAAATCTGGGCTACAACAGGTTGTGGTGGAGGAAGGTATGAAAGTCTGGGCTAAAGCAGGATGTGGTGGAGGAAAGATTAAGAGGGAATGAGGGTGTGATGGGGGAAGGAGGAATGGGAGGGACTAGGGGAGAAGGAAGAAATTGGCTCTCACTGCAATCACGTTATCGGGCTTGGAACAGTGAGGTGTGCAGTGCCCAGCCCAGCATACAGTATAAATACAGTGCTCAGCCTTGCCATCTCCCACTGAGCGTGCCAGAACAGAAACAACTCCGATCCAGAGAGAGTAAAGAAGCAAAGATGAAGGTGTCGTACGTGGCCGCTTTCCTCATAGGGCTCCTCTCCCTGGCGAGCACCAGAGCAGCTCCACTGGTGAGATGATGTACTTATTATTTGTATTACAGTAGCACTTAGAGGGTCCATCTGAAATCAGGACCCCGTTTTGCTGGGCGCTACCCTGACACAGGAGAGACAGTCCCTGCCCACACTCTGGTGAGGATTTACTGTGCCGGGTGTTCAACAGACACAGCAAGGGACAGACCTGGACCCAACTGGAATCAAGGCCCCTTATGCCAGGTACAGCACAGACACACAATGAGGGCAGCTCTGCAAAACTGGCCCTTGTAGGAGGCAGGATACAAGACTAGAGGGGCCAGTTCCTCTGTTTCAGCCCCGGCAGTATATCAGGCTACACTGGCCCATCGGTCTCATCTAGAGCAGCAGTTCTTAAGTTACTGCATGACCTGACTTCTGGTAGCCTGGTGTGGGGCTGAACAGGTTTCCAGGATTGGGTAGAATGATGTTAGGAGCAGGGCCAAGCTGTTGTAAATGGCCCATAGAACTACTGGAGTCAAGGAGGCTAGGTCCACCAGGTGATGTAAATTGTCTGTAGCTCCATTTGGTCAACGGATAGTCAGGAGGGGGCCTCTAGAAGTTACCGTAATACACATAATAAATACCCCTCATCTTACAGGCCTCTGGTAGCTTCAATAATGACAAAGTGGGCGATAGCAGCTTTAATGACAACAGCATAAATATCATGTGATTCCCTCCTCACGCCATGTAGCTTTATACATATCAGGTCAATCAACCCTGCTCCAGCTGGTTTCCTGTCTGGTAAAGGTTACCAAGCAAGGAGCATTTCCCGCAGTTTTTCCATGTTACAAAGGCAATTTAGAAATGCCTCCTGCTGCAGAGGGCTTACGAAAATCTCCACAGGACTATGGCAGGTTGACCACCTCTGCCACAATTCCCCTGCATAGCTATAAATACACCACAAGCGGATTTCCAATATCACCCAGAAGACACTGCTGCTTGGAGCTACTTCAGAAGGTCCCCATCCCATGTGAACACAAAGTAGGTTAAAGGAGGCTTATGGGAGAAGGACTCATTTCTCTGCCCCAGCTGAGGCAGGGATATTAAGATAGACTGGCCCATTGTTCTGATCAGGTGTGTCAATTCTTTAGTTACTCAGTGATACAACCCCTGATACCCTGGTGGGGAGCTGAACGGTATGTTTTGCTAACTTTTCCTTCTATTGGAGCAGAAAAATCAGTTCTGGTCAGCGGTGGCTATCAGCAGTCACCTTTCCTATTGGACTATCCTGCTTTGCCTCAAACGTATTCTGTATCGCTGCTCACTAACAGCCCAACCCTTTGTTGGCGAATCTCTCTACCCAAATACCATCCCAAACCTTTTTTTTCCCATCAGTCCAGGCTTGTATAACAAATTTACGGCCTTGGAATGTTGGAGCTTTACCAAGGATTATCTCTTGGTTTCCACCAGTGGATGAGAATGAAGTTGGTGCACATCCCCAGTTCATGTAAATTTGCTGTAGTTTCATAGGAATCAATGAGGCCAGATTCCCACTGGGGTAAATTGTCCAGAGAAGCACTGGAATCAATACGCCACATGCCCAGATGTATAAATCATCGTTACACAATAAACATTACCCAACTTGCAGGGCTCCGGTAGCGTAAAGACCGGCAATGTGGGCCGTGGCAGCTTTAACGACAACAGCGTAAGTACCAGAGAGTACCTCTCCATGCTATGTAGCTTCACACACATCAGTGAATGGACCGCGTTTCAGCTAGTTTGATGTCTGGTAACGTTTGCCTTCGAGGAGCATTGGCTGCATTTGCCCATGTTGTGAAGGCAGCATGGAAAGTCCTCCCACTCCACAGGGCTTATGAAAATCTCCAGAGGCTTATAGCAGGTTGACCTCCCTCTCCCACAGTACCCGGGGTAATAATGAGGCATGCCAGACCAGGCTTTTTGATATCACTCAGAAGGCACTTCTCCTGGGAGCAACCTCAGAGGGTCTCCAGGTGAACACACATTTGGGAGACTTATATGAGATTGCCAGGGTTGATGGGAGGCTGTCCTCTGCACAATTCCTTTGGGCACCCATGAAATATCTTGAAAGGGGGTCGATGACCTCACCCAGAATGCATTGCACCTGGGAGCTATCCCAAGAGTTTTGGGATACATGCCCATCCAAACTGGAGGCCTCCTGAGAATTTCCCATGGCTTCATGGGAGGATGATCTCTTCTTCTACAAGTCCACTGGACATGCATGAAGTGTCCCACAGTTCCTTTGGGTACCCACTAAATATCTCACAGGAGATCCTTCCAAAATGACACAGAATGCACTGCTCTTGGCAACAGTCATAGGAACTCACTGTAAATTGTATTCTATCAAGGATATCTAGGCTGACTCCATCACTATCAGATTAATTTTGCCGCATGTCATCTGAGAGGGAATAACAGAAGAAATCCCCAAGTTCTTGTCTCCCAGCCCAGCTCCCTTTTTACCAGAACACACTGGCTCCCATTTTCCAACCAGCAGGCATTTGAGTCCAGTTCCTTTCAGGACATCATTTTCATTTCACTGCTCCCAGAGAAAGAGCAGCAACAAATAATTAATGTTTTAGTAACTTGCGTTTTTCCTGTAGGTTGATGGAGGATCTGGAGGGGGCGTTTCTGTGACAATTCAGAATTTACTCTCCTTTGGAGCTTTTACATTAGCTTGGGACCTTTAAATCAGATTAAACATAGGAAGCCCATTGGCCTCCGGAGGTGGGCTCAGAGGTTAGGCTAGCTGAGAGATCCTGGGGAGTCCAAAGACAAGAAGCACAATCTATTTAATTTACCACAGAAATAGTTAAGAGGTGACTTGATTCTGGTATACACGTAACTGCAGGGGGAAGAGATTTCTGATGGCAGATGGCTCTTTAATCAAACAAAGGAAGACAAGATCCAATCATCTAAAGCTAGACAAATTGAATCAAGAGGGAAGGTGAAAACTTTTAGCAGTATTAATTAACCATTCGAACAATTAACCCAGGATGTGGTGGAGTCTCTGGCTACGTCTATGCCAGAGACCTTACAGGCACACGGCTGTTCCAACGCAGCTCTGCCGCTGTAACATCTCATGTAGCCGCTCTATGCTGACAGGAGAGAGCTCTCCCATCCACGTAATTAAACCACCCCCAACGAGCGGCGGGAGAAGCTCTCCCATCAACATAGCGCTGTGCACACTGCTGTTTGTGCTGGCGAAACGTATGTCACTCAGGAGGTATTTTTTTCACACCACTGAGCCACATCAATTTTGCCGATGTAAATGGTAGTGTAGATACGGCCTTAATGACTGAAAGTCTTTAAATCTTGATGGGATATCTTCAGAAAAGGAGATTCTGTGCTCTGTGTCATTTAGGAGGTCAGTCTAGAAAAAAAAATCTAATAATTCTAACCAGCTCGAATTCTTATCCTGAGCAGTAGGGAAGTTGCCAAACTCTGGAGATTAATCCCAGCACTGAGAAAGAAGGGCAGTGTGAACGTTGCCCATCACAGAGGTGTCTGGAGACATTTCTACACTACAGACTTCTGCTGGCAAAGTGGTGTCGGTCTGGGGACTGAAGATATTTGATCTCAGACCGATGTGGCTTTGCTGGCAAATTGCCCTTGTGAAGACACATTCATAGCAGCAAAACGGTGCATTTGCCATAGAGATTATTTCACACAGAGTCAGCTAGAATAAGCTACACTGACAAAGTGCAGTAGTACTCTGGGATCGCCATACTGACACGACGCTGGCATCTATGACTCCAAGTGGCAGGGCTGTGCGCATGTGGGGGGGCAAACAGGGTCACAGTCCCCCTCCACCCCAATAATCATTGGGGGCAGAAATCTTGGATCTTGCTGCCCCCCCTCCCTGCACCCGGCCCCAGCCCCAGCAGGAACTTGATATTCCCTGCCTCCATGGCCCTGCGCCAGAAAAGTTTTGTGACCCCCATGATTATTGGGGGGGAGGGCTGTGACCCTCATTGCTCCCCCATGCGCACAGCCCTGCCAGTTGGAGTCCCATTTAATAGTGACCAATAAGAATAAATAAAGGAAGGCAAAGAGAAGGAAGAAAGGCACAGAGAGGGAAAGCAACTCATCTAAAGTCACCAGGAAAGTCAGCAGCAGAGCCCAGAACAGATCCCCAAGCTCTTGTCTCCCAGCCCAGCTCCCTTTTTACCAGACCACACTGGCTCCCATTTCCCAACCAGCAGCCGTTTGAGCCCAGTTCCTTTCAGGACATCATTTTCATGTCACTGCTCCCAGAGAAAGAGCAGCAACGAGTAATTAATGTTTTAATAACTTGCTTTTTTCCTGTAGGTTAATGCACGATTTGGACGGAGCGTGTCTGTGAGTATTCAGAATTTACTCTCCTTTGGAGCTTTTACATTAGCCTTAATTCAGATTAAACATAGGAAGGCCACTGGGCTCCAGAGGTGGGCTCAAGGTTAGGCTAGCTGAGAGACCCTGGGGAGTCCAAGCTCTCCCATCAACATAGCTCTGTGCACACTACTGTTTCTGCTGGCGAAACTTATGTCACTCACAGTGGTATATTTTTCACACCCCTGAGCGATATAAGTTTTGCCAGCGTAAATGGTAATGTAGATATGGTCTTAATGACCGAAAGTCTTTAAATCTCCATGGGATATCTTTAGGAAAGCTGTGCTCGAAATAGAACAGAAGTTATGGGCTAGATGCAGGAATCATTGGGTGAGATTCCCCCTGTGTCATTCAGTAGGTCAGTCTAGAAAAAAATACACATTGAACCCTGCTGCTGGTGCTCTCCAAAGACACTTGACTCTGAGAGTCTGTAAAGTGATTCTGGTGCATTTAGCTGTGACCTATCAGACTAAATGAAGGAAGGCAAAGAGAAGAAAGAAAGGCACAGAGAGAGGAAGCAACTCACCTAAAGTCACCAGGAAAGTCAGCAGCAGAACCCAGAACAGATCCCCAAGCTCTTGTCTCCCAGCCCAGATCCCTTTTTACCAGACCACACTGGCTCCCATTTCCCAACCAGCAGACGTTTGAGCCCTTTTCCTTTCAAGACATCATTTTCATTTCACTGCTCCCAGAGAAAGAGCAGCAACGAGTAAATAATGTTTTAGTAATTTGCTTTTTTCCTGTAGGTTGATGGAGGACTTAAAGGGGGCGTGTCTGTGAGTATTCAGAATTTACTCTCCTTTGGAGCTTTTACATTAGCCAGATTAAACATAGGAAGCCCATTGGCCTCCAGAGGTGGGTCAGAGGTTAGGCTAGCTGAGAGAGCCCGGGGAGTGCAAACACAAGCAGTGCAATCTAATTTACCACAGAGACAGTTAAGAGGTGATTTGATCCTGGTATACACGTAACTGCAGGGGAAAGAGATTTCTGATGGGAGATGGCTCTTTAATCAAACAAAGGAAGACTAGATCCAATCATCTAAAACTGAAACTAGACAAATTGAATCAAGAAAGAAGGTGCTAGTTTTTAACAGTATTAAATAACCATTGGAACGATTAACCTAGGAGGTGGTGGAGTCTCTGGCTATGTCTACACTAGAGACCTTACAGGGGCACGGCTGTACCAATGCAGCTATGCCACTGTAACAGGTCATGTAGCCACTCTATGCCAACGGGAGAGATCTGTCTTGTTGATGTAATTATAGCACCCCCAACGAGCGGTGGTAGAGATGTCGGCCGGAGAAGCTCTCCCACCAACATACTGCTGTGCACACTGCCGCTTATGCTGGCGAAATGTCTGTCACTCGGGGGGGGGGTATTTATTTTACACTCCCGAGAGACATAAGTTTTTCTGACATAAGTGGGAGTGTAGACATGGCCTTAATCCCTGAAAATCTTTAAATCTAGATGGGATCCTTTTAGAAATAATGCACTAAATAAAACAGAAGTTATGGGCTAGATGCAGGAGTCACTGGGTAGAGTCTGTGTTCTGTTATGCAGGAGGTCAGTCTAGATGATTCTAATGACCCCTTCTGGCCTTAAAATCTAGGAATATTATTTCTCACCATGGGATGTCAGACTAAATAAAGGAGATCCAGTTCTCATAGATTCTAGCGATTAATTCTGATGGGAAGAATAATGGGGAGGTGGAATGTTTCTAAAACCAAAGTTTCCTGCCTGCACTGGGCGGAAATTAGCTTTGTTTGGATGATAATGCAGAAAGAGCAGGATCAATTCATTCTGGTTTGATTTCCTGTCAGATGGTGTGGATATCCTTAGTGCCTGCCAATGACTATTCAGAAATTACTTCGCTGTCAGGAACACTTATATTATCGTGCTGTCTCTAAGAAGCCCAAATCTTGAGCCCGGTGTTTGGCTGGAGTAACCTGGGCAGTCAGTTATTATTATTTGTATGACAGTACCACCTGTACAGCTCTCCTGACTCATGATCCAGTGACCTAGCCACTGAACGACACTTCCCCCGAGGAGTGCTGGGTGCTTAACTGCTCACTGTGTTTTTCAAAATCTCCTCCTAGCCTACTGAGAGTCCAGGAAAGACCCTCACCTCTCCTCAGGAGAAATAAAGTTCAATAAAAGAGCTACTAAATTCATCTTTTTCTTCTAGTTTTAAAAAGAGCCCAGGGAATGTTGTTGGTTTCTTAATTGAAAAAGAGAACCATACAGTTTTGGTTTTCAAAACACATTGGGAAAGTTTCATTACAAATATTTAGTTTTGGAAAACCAAAATCACCAACATTTTTCATCCAATTTTTTTAGATTCATATTTTTCATCGAAATGATTTTTTTTCTACAAAACCTTGTCTGAAAAACAACTTTTAAGTCGAAAAATTATTTTAATGAAAAAATTTCAACCAGCTCTAGTGAACCAAATATATTTTTTGGTTAATATGAAAAGTTTCATGGAAAAATTTCTGTCTTCCAATTTCTTCTGATTTTTAACACAAAGAATGAAAACCAAAACATGGGGAAAGCTTTGGTTTTAGATCTCCCGCCCTTCTCAGTGGAAAAGTAAAGGGGGGAAATTTTAAGTTTTTCATTAAAAAAACAGAGTTCCAAAAAAATTTGTAAAAAATGTTGAAACTCGCAATTATTTTTTAATTTCTAAAACACACATCAGACTTCTGCTGGCATAGCGGTGTCGGTCTGGAGTGTGAAGATGTTTGATCTCTGACCGACACGGCTGTGCTGGCAAAAGCCCCCGGACACAGTTATAGCAGCAAAACTCTGCTTGTGCCCCTATAGATTATATAGTTCAGAATACGCTAGTATAACCTGCACCCACAAAAGCGCACTGGTACGCTGGGATAGCTATACTGACATGGTGCTCCTGGTGTGGACATGGTGTGGTTAAGCTATGGACAATGGGAGGGAAGTAGCTATATTTTGATGATACTGGAGAAAGAGTAGGATCAAGTAACTCCCAGCTTTTTCCTTACAGGCTGCTGAGGACGTACCTGGGAGCAGTCCTGGGGTGAGCATTCCAAATTTGATTTGCTGTCAGGCTATTTTCTATTCCCGCAGTGGCTCTTAGCAAACCTGAACCCTAAGCCAGTGGTCAGTTGGAATAGCCTGGACAGATGTGCAAGGATTGGGGCAAAAGACAAAGCAATGGGAGTCTAAATCCCAAAGGGTGTGTCAGAATCAATCCAAATGTCCTTTGCAGTGTCAATTCTTCTATTCTACTAGTAGCCATTTTGTGGGGATTTCGTGGGACCTGTTCTTTATACCCATGTTAAGGACCACTGCCTAGTAGGATCATACACACTGGGAGCTGTGATTGGCTGCAAATGCTGTCATTCTGCACATCTGGAGTGGGGATAATAGTATCACTATGGACAGTCATATACATGGCCTCAACTACAGGAGGGAGCAGCTTCCCAGCAGATGTAAATCGTCCTCGCACCAATGATATCAATAGAGTAATGCCGGTTAACACCAGCATACCATTTGGCCCATTTAAAAGGGGTTTCCTCACATGGCAGATAATGAAGCGTGCAAGTGGGGATGTAAGAGAAATTTCAGTGGGAGGGAGGGCTGAAATCTCCTGGATGGCTGGGAAATGACCCACCCAGGAGGTTCCTGTCTCAGCCACTGCCACTATGATGACACCAGCATCATTTCAATGATATTAGAGAAAGAGCGGCATTAAAGAACTCCTGCTTTTTTTCTTTCTAGAGGTTTGGGGGCACACTCAGCTCTGTTGGTGATGCTCTGTCCACAAATACACTAAACACAGTTGGCTTTGAGTCTCTTTAATAATTCTGGTAGATTAAACAGTGACTGGTCAGTCTAATGGAGGAAGGCAGAGAGAAGAAGAAACACAGACACACAGAGGGGAAATGACTTCTCTAAAGTTTAAATATTCAACATCACCCCCCCCCCCCCAAAATGGAGTAGTGCCATTGTGAGGGAATCAGCTACATCTTGATATCACTGGAGAAAGAGCAGATCAAGTAACTCCTCAATTTTTCCTTACAGACTGTTGAGAACACAGTCGAAAGCGCTGTTGATGTGAGTATTCATAATTGTCTTCCAATTTTAGCTGATGTTTTAAAAAAAGACTTAAAATCATAACATGGGGAAAATTTTGGTTCTTGATCCTCCATCTCTCTTCACACACCCCTCCCCCAAGTTTTACCCTTCCCTTTTTCAGTGAGAAAGGAAAGGGGGGAAATTTTCAGCTTTTCTTTAAAAAAACACTTTCCAAACAATTTGCAAAAATGTTGACGGACGCAGTTATTTTGTGTAGCGATTATTTAGTTCAGAATGCGCTAGAATAAACATATTGTCTTCCAATTTTTGCTGATGTTTTAACAAAAGGAATTAAAACTAAAACATGGGCAGGGCCGGTGCAAGGAAGTTTCGTGCCCTACACAAAACTTCCACCTTGCGCCCCCCCAGCCCTGCGGCAGCTCCCCGCCCCCCCTCTGCCCTGAGGCGCCCCCCCCACGGCACCTTCCCCCCGCCGGGGAGCCGTGCGGCAGCTCTCCACCCCAGCTCACCTCTGCTCTGCCTCCTCCCCGAGCACGCCACTTTTTGGCGCCCTAGGCAACCACCTAGTTTGCCTTAATGGTAGCACCGGCCCTGAACATGGGTAAAGTTTTGGTTCTTAATCCTCCATTTCTCTTCGCACACCCCTCCCCCCCAGTTTTAACCACTTTTTCAGTGAGAAAGTAAAGGTGGGAAATGTTCAGCTTTTCTTTAAAAAAAACACTTTCAAAAATGTTGATGTACGCAATTATTTTGTGTGCTAAATGTCCTAAACAACACCATTTTTTCAAACAGCTCTAGTCAAAGGGAAATATGGAGTGAAAATCTAGGAAAGGGGGTTGGAATCTTAAATGAGGAAATTGCAAACCATTTTCATTTCTGATTTTGTCCAAAAAGCTGAAAAACAACTGACAATTTCTTTCAAAAAATTCATGTGGATAAACTTCAACCAGCTCTAATTCTTATCCCGAGCAGTAAGGAAACCCCCAAACTCTGGAAGTGAATCCCAGCACTGAGAAAGAAGGGCAGTGGGAAGGCTGCCCATCACAGAACTGTCTGGAGATATGTCTACACTACAGACTTCCCCTGGCAAAGCGGTGCTGGTCTGGGGTGTGTAGATGTTTGGTCCTTGGCTGACAAGGCTTTGCTGGCAAAATCCCCTAGTGCAGACACAGTTATAGTAGCAAAACTGTCCTTTTCCCTGTAGCGATTATTTAGCTCAGAATGCGCTAGTATAACCTACACCCACAAAAGTGCACTGGTACGCTGGGATAGCTGTACTGACACGGTGCTCCTGACATGGTGTGGTTAAGCTATGGACAATGGGAGGGAAGTAGCTATATTTTGATGATACTGGAGAAAGCGGAGGATCAAGTAACTCCCAGCTTTTTCCTTACAGGCTGCTGAGGATGTACCTGGGAGCAGTCCTGGGGTGAGCATTCCAAATTTGATTTGCTGTCAGGCTATTTTCTATTCCCGCAGTGGCTCTTAGCAAACCTGAACCCTAAGCCAGTGGTCAGTTGGAATAGCCTGGACAGATTTGCCAGGATTGGAGCAAGAGACGAAGGAATAGGTGTCTAAATCCCAAAGGGTGTGTCAGAATCAATCCAAATGTCCTTTGCAATGTCAATTCTTCTATTCTACTTGTAGCCATTTTGTGGGGATTCCGTGGGACCTATTCTTTATACCCATGTTAAGAACCACTGCCTAGTAGGATCATACACACTGGGAGCTGTGATTGGCAGCAAATGCTGTCATTCTGCACATCTGGAGTGGGGATAATAGTATCACTATGGACAGTGTCAGAGAATAACAGAGTTCTCACTTTTTGTTTGGGTACAGCAAGTAAGATACTTTATTTTCTCAAGCAATTGCGTAGAGGGAGAGAGCTAAACAGGTCTCTCCACAGGTAAACAATTACAGCAAGCATTTATACCTTTTGTTATAGGCAATAATGAGCAACAGTTGCATTTTGTTTATACATAGGTCATTCTGATATCTTGTTTTCCTCGTTTGTTTAGACTCTAGTCCAGGGGTCTCAAACTCAAATGACCACGAGGGCCACATGAGGACTAGTGCATTGGCTCGAGGGCCACATCACTGACACCCCCATCTCACTGCCCCCGGCCCTGCCCCCACTCCACCCCTTCCATGAGGCCCCGCCCCTTCCCTGCCCCTTTCCACCCCCTTCCCCGAAGTCCCCACCCCAACACTGCCCCTTCCCTGCCACCAGGTGGTACAGGAGGGGTGGAGGGTGCAGCAGGGGGCTCAGGGCAAGGAGTTGGTGTGTGTGGGGTGCAAGAGGGGTGAGGGGTGCGGCAGGGGGTTGGGGTGCAGGGTGCAGCAGGTGGCTCAGGGCAGGGAGTGCAGGAGGAGTGTGGGGTGTGGCAGGGGGCTCAGGGCAAGAAGTTGGGGTGCAGGAGGGGTGCCAGATGCGGCAGGGGGCTCAGGGTAGGGAATTGGGATGCAGGAGGGGTGTGGGATGCGGCGGGGGCTCAGGGCAGGGAGTTGGAGTGAAGGAGGGGTGCGGTGTGCGGCAGGCGGCTCAGGGCAGGGAGTTGGGGTGTAGGATGCAGCGGGGTCTCAGGGCAGGGAGTGCAGGAGGGGTGCGGTGTGTGTCAGGGGGCTCAGGGCAGGGAGTTGGAGTGCAGGAGGGGTGCGGGATGTGGCAGGTGGCTCAGGGCAGGGGGTTGGAGTGCAGGAGGGGTGCGGGATGTGGCAGGTGGCTCAGGGCAGGGAGTGCAGGAGGAGTGCAGGGTGTGGCGGGGCTCAGGGCAGTGCGTTGTGGTGCAGGAGGGGTGTGGGGTGCGAGCTCCGGCCTGGCACCACTTACTTAGAGTGGCGCTGGGGTGGCAGCGGAGCGCATCGGGGCCAGGGCAGGCTCCTGGCCCCGCGCTGCTCTGCTCCAGGAAGCAGCCAGAACCACAGCCCCTGGGAGAGCGGGGGTGGGTACAGGGCTCCCTGCTGCTGCTCCTCCAGGTACCTCCCAGTGGCCGCGGTTCCCTGTTCCTGGCCAATGGGAGCTGCGGGGGGCGGTACCTTGAAGCGAGGCAATGCAGGAGCCCTCTGCCTCCTCCCCCCTCCCCCTGGCCCGAAGGGACATTCTGCCAGCCGCTTCAGGGATCCCTGGCCTGGAGGTAGGCATAGGGGTGGGGGCACAGGGAGCTTGGCGGGCCGCACAGAAGAGCCCCGGCCCGCGGGCCGTGTGTTTGAGACCCCTGATCTAGGGGATCTCATTCTTCGTGGGCTCAAGCAGAGATGACTTAGACTTCATTCCCAAAAGTGGTGACTACACTCAGCTGTGCATTGAGCTCCCCTCATATGTTTCTTACCTTTTTAGAAAACTAGAAACTGGATGCGTTGTCATTTTTGAAATGAGAAAAATGTAGAGCAAGTTGAAAATTTGTCACTTAATATATTTTTTATTTTTCATGAAAAAAGACTTTGTTTCAATATGAAAATTTTAATGAAAGAAGTTTCTTCCATTTTTTCTTACTTTTTCAATGAAAATAATGAAAAGAAAAACCAAAAAAAGTTTTGAATTTTGTCATTTCATTCCCCACGGTCCAATTTCCAAATAGAGTTGAAATGCTATTTTTCTTTGAAATTTACACATTTATAATTTTTCAAAGAGCTCCAGAAAAGAAGAAAAAAAAGGGGGTGAAAGTAAATGAAAAAAAAAAGTAAAACTTTTTCATTTCTGATTTTGTTTAAAAAAATATTAGTTAGTTATCTGGAAAAAAATTACAATATTTTTTTAAAATTCATTACGAAAAATGTTGATCATCTCTAATTCTTATCTCGAGGGATCAGAGTCACGAAAGGAAGCTCCCATAGTCCAAATTCTGGAGGTTAAACTCACCCCTGTGAAGCAAGGATAGGGGGGCTGTTTCCTTTCGCAGAACTCTCTGGGGCCATGTCTACAATACAGACTTCTGCTGGCATAGCTCCATCTGTATGGGGTGTAAAAAAGTTTACGTCAGCATGTGGATCATCTACCCTAGGGCCGATGCAGGCATAGGTTCTGTAGTGTAGACATGGCCTCATCTCCCTTTCAGAGGAGAATAGGCTATACCAGCGAAAGCACACTAGTATACGGGCAGAACTGTACTGGCAACGCGCTCCTAGTGTAGAACTGCCTGGTAACACTATTGCCATTGTGAGGAATCAACAACCTTGAAATGATATTGGAGAAGGCGTTTCTTGATCCTGCTCTATTTCCTTACAGGCGGTTGCGGGTCCAGTTGAAGGTCTTGTAGGGGTGAGTACTCAAAATTACTTTGTAATGATTATATAAAACAGTTGGATAGCAGAGGACATGCTTCCATGCTGATGACTGGTTCTCCTCGACAATGATCCAAAGCAATGTGCGGACTGACACACGTTCATTTTCATCACCTGAATCAGATGCCACCAACAGAAGGTTGATTTTCTTTTTAGTGGTTCGGGTTCTGTAGTTTCCACATCTGAGTGTTGTTCTTTTAAGACTTCTGACAACATGTTCCACACCTTGTCCCTCTCAGATTTTGGAAAGCACTTCAGATTCTTAAGCCTTGGGTCGAGTGCTGTTGCTATCTTTAGAAATCTCACATGGGTATATTCTTTGCATTTTGTCAAATCTGCAATGAAAGTGTTCTGAAAACAAACAGCATGTGCTGGGTCATCATCTGAGACTGCTATTACATGAAATATATGGCAGAATGTGGGTAAAACATAGAGCAGGAGACAGACAATCTCCCACAATGAGTTCAGTCACAAATTTAATTAACACATTATTTTTTTTGAACAAGTGTCATGAGCATGGAAGCATGTCCTCTGGAATGGTGGCTGAAGCTTGAAGGGGCATACGAATGTTTAGCATATCTGAAACGTAAATACCTTGCAGTGCCGGCTACAAAAATGCCATGCAAACGCCTCTCTCACTTTCAGGTGACATTGTAAATAAGAAGCAGGCAGCATTATTTCCCGTAATTGAAAACAAACTTGTTTGGCTTAGCGATTGGCTGAACAAGAAGTAGGATTGAGTGGAATTGTAGGCTCTAAAGTTTTACATGGTTTTGGTTTTGAGTGCAGTTATTTTAAAATAAAATCTACATTTGAAAGTTGCACTTTCACACAAAAGAGATTGCATTACAGTCCTTGTATGAGGTGAATTGAAAAATACTATTTCTTTATATCGGAAGGACAGAACAGGTCGTGCTGGTGGGGGAGTGGCACTAGATGTGAAAAAACATAGAGTCAAATGAAGTAAAAATCTTAAATGAACCAAACCATAGAATCTCTATGGATAGTAATTTCATATACAACCAACCACCTGACCAAGATAGTCATAGCGACTGTGAAGTGCTCAGAGAGATTAGAGAGGCTATAAAAAGACAACTCAATAATAATGGTGGATTTCAACTATCCCCATATTGACTGGGTACATGTCATCTTAGGACAGGATGCAGCTATAAAGTTTCTTGACACCTTAAATGACTACTTCTTGGAGAAGCTAGTCCTGGAGGAGAGGCAATCTTTGATTTAGTCCTAAATGGAGCACAGGATCTGGTCCAAGAGGTGAATATAGCTGGACTGCTTGGTAATCGTGACCATAATATAATTAAATTTAACATCCCTGTGGTGGGGAAAAAATCACAGCAGCCCATCATGGTAGCATTAATTTCAGAAAGGGAAACAACACAAAAATGAGGAAGTTAGTTAAACAGAAATTAAAAGGTACAGTGCCAAACGTGAAATCCCTGCAAGCTGCAGGGAAACTTTTTAAAGACACCATAATAGAGGCTCAAGTTAAATGTATCCCCCAAATTAAAACACATAGTTAGAGAACCATAAAAGTGCCACCGTGGCTAAACAACAAAGTAAAAGAAGCACTGAGAGGCAAAAGGCATCCTTTAAAAAGTGGAAGTTAAATCCTACTGAGGAAATAGAAAGGAGAATAAACTCTGGCAAGTGAAGTGTAAAAATATAATTAGGAAGGCCAAAAAAAGAATTGGAAGAACAGCTAGCGAAAGACTCAAAAAGTAATAGCAAATTTTTTTAAAGTAAATCAGAAGCAGGAAGCTGCTAAACAACCAGTGGGGCCCCTGGACGTTCGAGATGCTAAAGGAGCACTCAAGGACGATAAGGCCATTGCAGAGAAACTAAATGAATTCTTTGCTTCAGTCTTCACGGATGAGGATGTGAGGGAGATTCCCAAACCTGAGTCATTCTTTTTAGGTGACAAATCTGAGGAACTGTTCCAGATTGAGGTGTCATTAGAGGAGGTTTTGGAACAAACTGATAAATTAATAATAAGTAATAAGTCACCAGGACCAGATGGCATTCACTCAAGTGTTCTCTAGGAACTCAAATGTGAAATTGCAGAACTACTAACTGTGGTATGTAACCTATCATTTAAATCATCTTCTGTACCAGATGACTGGACGATAGCTAATGTGACACCAATTTTAAAAAAAAAAGACTCGAGAGGTGATCCCGGTAATTACAGGCCGGTAAGCCTAACTTCAGTGCCGGGCAAGTTGGTTGAAACTACCAGACACCTAGATGAACATAATTTGTTGGGGAAGAGTCAACATGGTTTTTGTAAAGAGAAATCATGCCTTACCCATCTACTAGAATTCTTTGAGGGGGTCAACAAGCATGTGGACAAGGGGGATCCAATGGATATAGTGTACTTAGATTTTCAGAAAGCCTTTGACAACGTCCCTCATCAAAGGCTCTTAAGCAAAGTAAGCTGTCATGGGATAAGAGGGAAGGTCCTCTCATGGATCAGTAACTGGTTAAAAGTTAGGAAACAAAGGGTAGGAATAAATCGTCAATTTTCAGAAGGGAGAGAGGTAAATAGTGGTGTCCCACAGTAGTCCATACTGGGACAAGGGGGAAGGGTTAGCTCAGTGGTTTGAGCATTGGCCTTCTAAACCCAGGGTTGTAAATTCAGTCCTTGAGGGGGGCACTTAGGAAGCTGGGGTAAAATCGGTACTTGGTCCTGTTAGTGAAGGCAGGGGGCTGGACTCAATGACCTTCCAGCTCTATGAGATAGGTATATCTCCATATATTATTTTATTCATAAACAATCTGGAAAAAGGGATAAACAGTGAGGTGGCAAAATTTGCAGATGATACACAAAACTACTCAAGATATTTAAGTCCAAAGCAGACTGTGAAGAGTTACATAGGGGTCTCACAAAAAACTAGGTGACTGGGCAACAAAATGGTAGATGAAATTCAATGTTGATAAATGCAAAATAATGCAGATTAGAAAACATAATCCCAACTATAATATAAAATGACAGGGTCTAAATTAGCTGTTGCCACTCAAGAAAGATTTTTTTCCAATGAAAATTATGAAAAATAAAACCAAAAATGTTTTGAATTTTGTTGATTCCCCAGAGTCCTGTTTGCAAATAGAGTTCAAATGCTATTTTCCTTTGAAATTTGCCATAAACACATTTATAATTGCAGACAATTTGCTTGGAAAAATTCATTATGAAAAATGTTGATCATCTCTAATTCTTATCTTGAGGGATCAGAGTCACAAAAGGAAGCTCCCATATTCCAGATTCTGGAGGTTAATCTCACCCCTGAGAAGCAAGGATAGGGGGACTGTCTCCCATCGCAGAGCTGTCTGGGGTCATGCCTACAATACAGACTTCTGCTGGCATAGCTCGATCCGTATGGGGTGTGAAGAGGTTTGATTCCTTACTGACATAGCTGCGCTGGCAAAAGTCATAGAATCATAGAAGATTAGGGTTGGAAGAGACCTCAGGTGGTCATCTAGTCCAACCCCCTGCTCAAACCAGGACCAACCCCAACTAAATCATCCCAGCCAGGGCTTTGTCAAGCCGGGCCTTAAAACCTCTAAGGAAGGAGATTCCACCACCTCCCTAGGTAACCCATTCCAGTGCTTCACCACCCTCCTAGTGAAATAGTGTTTCCTAATATCTAACCTGGACCTCCCCCACTGCAATTTGAGACCATTGCTCCTAGTTCTGTCATCTGCCATCATTGAGAACAGCCGAGCTCCATCCTTTCTGGAACGCCCCTTGCTCTTCTCTTCTGCAGACTAAACAAGCCCAGTTCCCTCAGCCTCTCCTCGTAAGTCATGTGCCCCAGCTCCCTAATCATTTTTGTTTCCCTCCGCTGAACTCTCTCCAATTTGTCTACATCTTTTCTGTGGTGGGGGGCCCCAAAATGGACACAATACTCCATATGTGGCCTCACCAGTGCCGAATAGAGGGGAATAATCGCTTCCCTCGATCCGCTGGCAATGCTCCTACTAATGCAGACCAATATGCCATTAGTCTTTTTGGCAACAAGGACACATTGCTGACTCATATCCAGCTTCTCATCCACTGTAATCCCCAGGTCCTTTTCTCCAGACCTGCTGCTTAGCCAGTCAGACCCCAGCCTGTAGCAGTCCATGGGATTCTTCCGTCCTAAATGCAGGACTCTGCACTTGTCCTTTTTGAACCTCATCAGATTTCTTTTGGCACAATCCTCCAATTTGTCTAGGTCACTCTGGACCCTATCCCTACCCTCCAGAGTATCTACCTCTCCCCCCAGCTTACTGTCATCTGTGAATTTGCTGAGGGTGGAATCCATCCCATCATCCAGATCATTAATAAAGACGTTGAACAAAACTGGCCCCAGGACCGACCCTTGGGGCACTCTGCTTGATACCGTCTGCCAACTAGACATCGAGATGTTGATCACTACCCTTGAGCCCGACATCCTAGCCAGCTTTCTATCCACCTTATAGTCCATTCATCAAGCCCATACTTCTTTAACTTGCTGGCAAGAATACTGTGGGAGACCATATCAAAAGCTTTGCTAAAGTCAAGATATATCACGTCCACTGCTCTCCCCTCATCCACAGAGCCAGTTATCTCATCATAGAAGGCAATCACATTGGTCAGGCATGACTACTGTAACTGCAGTTATAACCAGCAAAACTGTGCTCTTGGTGGTATTGCTGGGCCTGGTGTACACTTCAGTGTTCTGCCAAAATCGCTATATCAGCTAGCAGTGTGAAAAACACTATGCTGAAAAATCCCCAGCATAGAGGCAACTATACTGACACAAGACTGAACGTCAAGCAGGGAGGTGGTGTTATTACGTCGGAACAAGTCCTTAAATCAGCATATGCAGCCTGTACACTAGGGGCTATGGGGGCATATGCTCTGTAGTGTAGACATGACCTCATTTCAGAGGAGAATGCGCTATACCAGCACAAGCACACTAGTATACTGGTAGACTGTACTGGCAAAGCGCTTCTAGTGTAGAACTGGCTGGTAAAGCTGTTGCCATTGTGAGGAATCAACTACATTGAAGTGATTTTGGAGGAGGGCCTTTCTTGATCCTACTCTAACTGTTTCCTTCCAGGAGGTCGTGCGTCCAGCTCAACATCTTTTGGTGAGTACTCAAAATTATTTTGCTCTCCAGCTGTTTTATATCATCTCAGTACCTCTTAGCAAGCCTGAACCCTGAGCCCAGTGTTCAGCTGGAATAGCCTAGACACACATGGAAAGAGTGAGGCAAAACACAAAGCTATGGGCTTCCAAGTCCCACAGGGATATCTAAGAGTTAATCCGAGTGTTCATCGCAATTTCAATTCTCCCATTATACAAATAGGCAATGTATTGCGTTTCTGTGTGGCTCTCTTCATTATGACCAGGTCCCAGATGGAGTCATACATATTGTGAGCTGTGATTCACTGGAAATCCTGTGAATCTGCATACCCGAGACTGGGGATAATAGTATCTCCATAGGCGATCACATACATGACCTCATCTATACAAGGGAGCAGATTCCCAGATGATGTAAATCGGTGTTGCCCCAATAAAATAAGTGGGGACAGATCAACAACTGGTGTCACTCATCTATAGCTCGATGAAAGTTAGTGGGGCCAAATGCCTAGCTGATGGAAATCAGTCTTAGCTCCAATAAAGTGAGTGAGGCTAGATCCCCAGTTGGTGGAAATGATCCATAACTCCAGGGGAGTCAACGGGCCAGATTCCAAATGGGTGTAAATCCACATCTCTATATTGGAGATGCACCAGAGTAAACTTATGTAGCTCCACTGGAGTTAGAGCAGTGGTTTGCAGTGTCAGTGGTGCTGTGCCTGTGAGTGCTGCAAATTCACTTTGCTTTACGAGTCTGCTACATTACCCTGATAATTTTAACAGAGACCAGGTTAAGTGATGGAAGCCCATTCCCTTAACGGGTAGCAACTGGCACTCCTAGTTTCTCTCATGATGGTAAATCAGACCAATAATATGGTTCCTATTGTGACGGGATCCCCAGGGTGCAGCCTGGGACTGTGGGACTGCTGTGCTCCCTCAACTCTCTCCAGCCTGGGCTGTCTCTCACAATGCCTTGCTAATGACCAGCAGCAAACCCCTTCAGGTGCTGTTATCACTCAGCACAACCACATGTGGAGCCCCACACTCAGCTAGATTGCATGAATGCTTCCAAAGTCGCTCATAAATCACACAGAGAAAGGCACCAGCCAAATTCCCCCAGCTCTGTACCTCAGGAATATACCATCTTGCACTGCTCATCTTGAGCAGTGCACATTTATTAATTGGTTCACCACTTCATCAATGGAAAGTGGATATACACCAGCCTTTGCAAACCTGAGCAGTTTTGCCGCACACTTCATACAAACTCACTGGTAAAGATAAACAGTTAAACAAATTTTTTGATTACAAAAGAGAGATTTTAAGTGATATTAAGTGATAGGTGAAAAGCCAGAGTTAGTTACCAAAATAAAATAATATATAAACATGCAGTCTAAGCTCTCAACCCTATTAGACTGGGCAACATCTAGATTAAGCACATTTTCTCACCCCATTGGATACTGGAGTCCTTCATGTATAGATTTCACCCTTGAAACCTGGGCCAGTCTTCTCTGCTGGAGTCTTCGGTCTTCTGTGAGTATCTTTGTTGCTTGCAGCATAGGTGGGGGCAGGAGAAAGGCCAGGCATGGGGCCCCTGTGTCATGAGTCCCCAGCCAAGGTTGAGCAATTCCCTTGGTGTGGCCTCATGCAGGTGAGTCATTGCATTGTAGCTCCCTTGCTAGACAATGACCAGTGATGTCTGTTCAATAGCACCCATCCCGGTGTTGGTTACCTCCCTTGTCATTGTCTCTGTGTAGCTAGTATCTCGGTGCTTCCCAAACCCACAGCATATTTTAGTGAAAACCATACAACACAATTCTCATAATTTCACATGCATTGGTGCTACACATGTTTAGATAGAACAATGTCTTTCAGCAGATCATAACCTTTCCCCTGATACCTTACCAGGCATGCTTTATATGCAAGATCACAGTTATATAAAAATGAGGAATATGGGGGTTACAGGACACTCCCCCAAGGTATAGAGAGTCACACCCATGGTTCAAAATCTGTAGTTTCAGGTGTTGCTTTATAACCTGGTGGTCAAAATCAATCTATAGCTGCCATTCTCCTCGTCTCCGTCCCTTGCCCAAAGGGAAGCAGCGCTAGGCCCGTGCAAATGCTGCTGGTAACAATGAAAGTAATGCTAGGAGTAACGTACTCTCTATTATAATGACGATTTTCTCTCAGAAATATGATCTGACATGTCTGCGCTTTCCTTTTTGCCCAAAGGTGCACTGTTCAGGGACATTGTCTTAGCATTCCCTGTAGCTGAGTTTGGATTGCCTGAGTGAGCAGGAAGGAGGATGAAAGGTTCTCCTCACTTATTAAGAACATTCTTTACATCTATTATTGTGTTTAGATAGATTAAAAGCAGCTTTTGTCCAAGTCTCAGATTCAGTGTGTACATATGGTTCTAAGAAGTTGGTGTGCTGGAGAAATAGAGGCCCTCACTGACTGACATTAGCTTACTATGCCGTTTCCCTTACGCATTTAGGCCAACAGGAGGAAAAGTTTTCACTCATTTAGGGGGTCTCACAGTTGTGGGTTTCAAGTACAGATGCCTGGGGCTCGATTTCAAAAGGTGCCAAGCACCCTGGGCTACAACAGAAGTCAGTAGGGGCTCTGGGACAATTTGCCATGACACAAGCACCTCAGCGGCTTCTGCCAGGGATAGGAGCTAACCAGCCTCATTCCAATGACACAGGAAGTCAATGGAAACAAATAACTTTCTTGTTTTTTTCTCTCTAAAGGGTTTACTGGCGGAATGATCCTTGGTGAGTATTTCAAGTTCTCTCTCTTGGAGAATCTCTTGCATTATCTTGGCAGCTCTCATAATGGGAATTGAGACTGGAGCCATTTGAGTTAAAGGAGGCACCCTTAGTATATATCATGGTACAACCTCAGTGAAAGGAAAAAAGTGCCCCCCTCTCTTCCTGCTCCCCACCAGCCCTGACACAGAAGGGTCCCCCACCAAGCAGCATCTGCGAATGGCATGAAACTGTTTGTTTCTGCTGCTGCCTTTAGTCCATGCCAAGGAGTAACAACTAGCGAGCAGAAACAAAGCTTTACCTTTTTGTTTATGAGGTGTCAGTTTCCTGCTTGTCTGGTAGTTAGAGAGGGGATGGGTGAGTGCCAGGCTCAAATTCATGTTAATAACAGAGAACACCACTAGCACAATTCATAGGTTCATACATTTTAAGGCCAGAAGGGACCATTCCATTCAGCTAGTCTGACCTCCTGCATAACACAGTCCAGGGAATTTCATCCAGTCAATCCTGCAACAAGCCCATGATTTCTAGATGAGCTAGGGCACACCTTAAAGAAAGATATCCTGTGTAAAGTCCTCACCAGCGCCTACATGTTTTAAGACTGTAAGTTGCGTTTTCAAAAGTGAGGTTCAATTTGGTACTTCATATCCCCAGACTTTCAACAAGACTCAGGCTCCTAAGTGCCTACGTCAATTTGGAATATGGGACTTTTGCAGAGAGAGAACTTCCGAGAGCTGTTAGCATAGTGCTGTGGATGGCAGCCATTGGAGAGAACTGACCAGAGCAGGGAAACCCTGCTAGACAGAAGGTGTGTGCAGAGGTCCCTAGGTAAAGGGGACAAACTAGCTGAGTCAGGGCAGGCTGAGCCAAGAAGCAGAGGGTTGTTTCTAGACCAAGGCTCCCAGGAGATGTTGCTTAGCAGGGGTAGGACTCACAGGCAAAGGGGCCTGAAGTGTGGAACACTGTGGGGAGCCCTCTCGCAGAAGACCTGAACTGAGGGCTGTGGGAGAAGAGAGGTAAGAAGGATGGAGAATCACCGGAGATGTGGAGGCCCTAGAATAGGGGCCCAAAAGAACTGGGGAACAGTGTGGTTGTTGCCTCTCAGGAGCATAGGTGCCAATTCTGTGGGTGCTCTGGGGCTTCCATTAGCCAAACCTGGAAGAATGTACCGCGTAGCAGCACTGGCTTTGTGACATGCTTCCTCTCCACAATCACTTTTCCTGATCTCACAGCAGCCACTTCATCACCAGGTTCATGCCCCACAGATCAGAAGCAGGGCAGAGGGCTACTCTCAACATCCCTGGGCTGCCCCCTTCAAGCACACACGGCTTCTTCCTCTTCCCTCCTGTCACCCTCTCCATTGAATGCAATGCTGGGAAGCGCAATGTTGTCTCATTGAAACAACATCTCCATGGCAGACAGAGTAAACCCTCCCTCTGTGTGTAAATACTGACACACTGGCAGGGATCTGAGGAGTGTGTGAACCAGCGCATAAATCCCAGTGGTAGCTCAAATCCCCCAAAGAAAGTTTTAATTTCTAAAATAGCCCTTCCCTTTAACAAATCCAAGAGCTCAGTTCCAGCCCTCCCAAATCTCCCGTTGCCCTCTCCTCCTCCAATGCCATCAACAGCAGTTTGTAAAGGGCACTGCTGTACAATGCACAATACTGTAAGTGAAATGCTGTCTGCCACACACAGATGTGCGGGGCTAGAAAGGGAATAAACTCCTTCAGGGAGTGGGGGAGGGCTCTTGTCTGATTCCCTGTGGGTTTCTGGGACCATAATGACTGTTTGCCATCTCTCCCCAGGACTAAGAATTATGAATTAATCACTCAAACGCTGACGAAACCGGATTGGCTGACTTCGATGACCACACCTGCCATTACGCTTCCTGTGCTGCTGCTTCACAACTCTCCCACCAATCAAATGCTGACTGACAATCATGAATCATACTGAATGGGCCTCTAGCTGATTACTGTGACAGTCATTGATTTTTTATGCTTTTTGATGCAACAGGGAGCAGAGGGACACTGAGCTCTGTCCCGCAGCTGCCCTGGGGGATGGCGAGAGCTTTGCAAAAATTAAAATAAATACAAATGCACAAAAATGTTCAGTAGCTGTTGTTTTTTTTACTTTTTAGTAAATTAAATTTCCTTCCAGGCTGGCATAGGATTTGCTCCACTGTAAACGCTGACACTATTGTTAGTCAATTCCCAACTCTTTGTAGGCAATAATTTCTGTATGGGGGGAAAGACACTCTGTTCTCCAGTATTGCTCCCTCTCCCTCAGTGGGGAAACCGGAACAGCAGCAGCACTGGGGAAAATGAATAACGGAGTGACACACAAACCCAGAAGAGCAGGAGGGAAGAGTATCTGTAAACTGAGCTACAGAACTACACTACCAGGGCCGTGACTGAGAGAACGTGTGGCAAGTTTTCCTTTCAGGGTAGATGTTCCAGCACATAATCCCTAAAGTCTAGAGGTGCCTCCTTGCACTCCATAAAACGATCCCTTTCCAGAACAGTTACACTCTTTTCGCCTAAACATCAGACTAGACACCACTCCCTTGAAATCAACCCATAAACTGCACCTCAGTCTTGCTTCTCCAAAGGACACAGATTAGGGATAAATTCATATGAAGGTTTAATTTGTTCTCAATTATTTTGGGCTTCAGCCCCTTCCACTGGCTTCTCAGCCTCTTCCAGCCCAGCTCCCTACGTCCGGACTGTCACCCTCTATCCTTCATGTGAGACACAAAATCTTCTCCCCAAAAGACATTGGGGTTGGGATTTGCAAAGAATCCTAAAGCAGTTAGGGGAGCTGGATACCTAACTTCCTTCGGTCTCTCTGAAAATCCCAACCTAGGGAACAGAATAATATTTTGCAAAGCAGATGGGAGCAGGGCTGCTCTTTTTGATCACTCCACTAACAACATGTCGACCGCTGCTGGAAATAAAAGTGGCAGCTCTTCGTGAACCCCTCTCCGCATTCGCATGACTCTACTGGATTGTGACTGCAGAAGCAGCCACTTCCACACAACCTGTTAGGAAGCTGTCAAAGCTCTGATCCATTTCCCCACCAGACTGCTGTGAGGGGACCCAGCCACTGGTTTCCATGTCTTTCAAGCCTCCAGAGTCTGAACAGACACAAGCCCGGACACTGGCCCTGTCTTGGGGTCCTTATGCACACGCCCAGGGTGCTGATCTATCTAGCACCCCCTCCTGAGAGTTGCAACCAGGGGGTCCAACTATCCCGTTGCTAGAATCAGTGCGGACTCCTCTGACTCCCTGTAGCTTAAACTCACCCTCTTCCAGAATCCCACCGAAGATAAGAGCCTTCCAGCTGAACTCTCCCAGGGGGGCCACGATACGGTGAAACATGTAACATGGAGAGACAGACTTTGCATGGGATTCTAAAATACTTTTGCACTTTACTTAAGCACAAGAAATACACAGAGAGAGCAGATCATATATAAACCCACAAACATCCTAAACACAATGCCCCTCACTCTGGCTCACCCTTCCTTTGGGAATCCTTTGGGGACCCATGCCTACCCTGTGTGGCTGTGTGCCCTCTAGCAGCAGGACAACATACAGGTGTATTAGTCAACAACTGACTTTGCACAAACAAACATAACTCTTTAAGCTCTGGCATGATTTCAGATGTAGCCAGCCAGGGTTCAGTCCCCCCTGATGGCTCCTTCCCAGGGGAGTTTTGTCAGAAGAGATGGTCCATATGAGGATTTGAGCTGCAATGGAACTCGGAAAGATGGGACGAGCTTTCGCAGCCAGGGCAGCTTTTAGCTCATGGTGATGAGGGTATTATCACCATTATTAGACATTGTGGCTCTCTGCTCCGTCTAGTGGTGGCTGATTGTTGGTGACACTCCATGTATTTGTGATTTATATCTACAAGGTATCTTCACACAAACAAAAATAACAGGAGTACTTGTGGCACCTTAGAGACTAACAAATTTATTAGAGCGTAAGCTTTCGTGGGCTACAACCCACTTCTTCGGATGCATATAGAGTGAACCATATATTGAGGAGATATATATACACACACATACAGAGAGCATGAACAGGTGGGAGTTGTCTTACCAACTCTGAGAGGCCAATTAAGTAAGAGAAAAAAAAACAACTTTTGAAGTGATAATCAAGATGGCTCAGTACAGACAGTTTGATAAGAAGCAAGTGTGAAAATACTTACAAGGGGAGATAGATTCAATGTTTGTAATGGCTCAGCCATTCCCAATCCCTATTTAGCCCTGAGTTGATTGTGTCTAGTTTGCATATCAATTCCAGCTCAGCAGTCTCTCGTTGGAGTCTGTTTTTGAAGTTTTTCTGTTTTAAGATAGCCACCCGCAGGTCTGTCAAAGAATGGCCAGACAGGTTAAAGTGTTCTCCCACTGGTTTTTGAGTATTATGATTCCTGATGTCAGATTTGTGTCCATTAATTCTTTTGCGTAGAGACTGTCCGGTTTGGCCAATGTACATGGCAGAGGGGCATTGCTGGCACATGATGGCATATATCACATTGGTAGATGTGCAGGTGAACGAGCCACTGATGGTATGGCTGATGTGATTAGGCCCTATGATGGTGTCACTTGAATAGATATGTGGACAGAGTTGGCATCGGGCTTTGTTACAAGGATAGGTTCCTGGGTCAGTGTTTTTGTTCAGTGATGTGTGGTTGCTGGTGAGTATTTGCTTTAGGTTGGGGGGTTGTCTGTAAGCGAGGACAGGTCTGTCTCCCAAGATCTGTGAGAGTAAAGGATCATCTTTCAGGATAGGTTGTAGATCTCTGATGATGCGCTGGAGAGGTTTTAGTTGGGGGCTGAAGGTGACAGCTAGTGGTGTTCTGTTATTTTCTTTGTTGGCCCTGTCTTGTAGGAGGTGACTTCTGGGTACTCGTCTGGCTCTGTCAATCTGTTTTTTCACTTCAGCAGGTGGGTATTGTAGTTTTAAGAATGCTTGATAGAGATCTTGTAGGTGCTTGTCTCTATCTGAGGGATTGGAGCAAATGCGGTTATATCTTAGAGCTTGGCTATAGACAATGGATCGTGTGGGGTGTCCTGGATGGAAGCTGGAGGCATGTAGGTAAGTGTAGCGGTCAGTAGGTTTCCGGTACAGGGTGGTATTTATGTGACCATCGCTTATTAGCACAGTAGTGTCCAGGAAATGGACCGCTTGTGTGGATTGATCTAGGCTGAGGTTGATGGTGGGATGGAAATTATTGAAATCATGGTGGAATTCCTCAAGGGCTTCTTTTCCATGGGTCCAGATGATGAAGATGTCATCAATGTAGCGCAAGTAGAGTAGGGGCGTTAGGGGACGAGAGCTAAGGAAGCGTTGTTCTAAGTCAGCCATAAAAATGTTGGCATACTGCGGGGCCATGCGGGTACCCATAGCAGTGCCGCTGACTTGAAGGTATATAAGGTTAGCTGTGACATTATCGGGGATACTGTTCCTGATAGCTTGTAGTCCATCTTTGTGTGGAATATTGGTGTAGAGGGCTTCTACGTCCATAGTGGCCAGGATGGTGTTTTCTGGAAGATCACCGATGGATTCTAGTTTCCTCAGGAAGTCAGTAGTATCTCGAAGATAGCTAGGAGTGCTGGTAGCGTAGGGTCTGAGGAGAGAGTCCACATAACCAGACAAGCCTGATGTTAGGGTGCCAATGCTGTGTGGATCTTGGGTAGCAAATAGAATGTCCCTGGTCGGGGTTCTAGGCATGTGTCTGTACAGATTTGTGCCTAGAACCCCAACCAGGGACATTCTATTTGCTACCCAAGATCCACACAGCATTGGCACCCTAACATCAGGCTTGTCTGGTTATGTGGACTCTCTCCTCAGACCCTACGCTACCAGCACTCCTAGCTATCCTCGAGATACTACTGACTTCCTGAGGAAACTAGAATCCATCGGTGATCTTCCAGAAAACACCATCCTGGCCACTATGGACGTAGAAGCTCTCTACACCAATATTCCACACAAAGATGGACTACAAGCTATCAGGAACAGTATCCCCGATAATGTCACAGCTAATCTGGTGGCTGAACTCTGTGACTTTGTCCTCACCCACAACTATTTCACATTTGGGGACAATATATACCTTCAAGTCAGCAGCACTGCTATGGGTACCCGCATGGCCCCGCAGTATGCCAACATTTTTATGGCTGACTTAGAACAACGTTTCCTTAGCTCTCGTCCCCTAACACCCCTACTCTACTTGTGCTACATTGATGACATCTTCATCATCTGGACCCATGGAAAAGAAGCCCTTGAGGAATTCCACCATGATTTCAATAATTTCCATCCCACCATCAACCTCAGCCTAGATCAATCCACACAAGCGGTCCATTTCCTGGACATTACTGTGCTAATAAGCGATGGTCACATAAATACCACCCTGTACCGGAAACCTACTGACCGCTACACTTACCTACATGCCTCCAGCTTCCATCCAGGACACCCCACACGATCCATTGTCTACAGCCAAGCTCTAAGATATAACCGCATTTGCTCCAATCCCTCAGATAGAGACAAGCACCTACAAGATCTCTATCAAGCATTCTTAAAACTACAATACCCACCTGCTGAAGTGAAAAAACAGATTGACAGAGCCAGACGAGTACCCAGAAGTCACCTCCTACAAGACAGGGCCAACAAAGAAAATAACAGAACACCACTAGCTGTCACCTTCAGCCCCCAACTAAAACCTCTCCAGCGCATCATCAGAGATCTACAACCTATCCTGAAAGATGATCCTTTACTCTCACAGATCTTGGGAGACAGACCTGTCCTCGCTTACAGACAACCCCCCAACCTAAAGCAAATACTCACCAGCAACCACACATCACTGAACAAAAACACTGACCCAGGAACCTATCCTTGTAACAAAGCCCGATGCCAACTCTGTCCACATATCTATTCAAGTGACACCATCATAGGGCCTAATCACATCAGCCATACCATCAGTGGCTCGTTCACCTGCACATCTACCAATGTGATATATGCCATCATGTGCCAGCAATGCCCCTCTGCCATGTACATTGGCCAAACCGGACAGTCTCTACGCAAAAGAATTAATGGACACAAATCTGACATCAGGAATCATAATACTCAAAAACCAGTGGGAGAACACTTTAACCTGTCTGGCCATTCTTTGACAGACCTGCGGGTGGCTATCTTAAAACAGAAAAACTTCAAAAACAGACTCCAACGAGAGACTGCTGAGCTGGAATTGATATGCAAACTAGACACAATCAACTCAGGGCTAAATAGGGATTGGGAATGGCTGAGCCATTACAAACATTGAATCTATCTCCCCTTGTAAGTATTTTCACACTTGCTTCTTATCAAACTGTCTGTACTGAGCCATCTTGATTATCACTTCAAAAGTTGTTTTTTTTTTTCTCTTACTTAATTGGCCTCTCAGAGTTGGTAAGACAACTCCCACCTGTTCATGCTCTCTGTATGTGTGTGTATATATATCTCCTCAATATATGGTTCACTCTATATGCATCCGAAGAAGTGGGTTGTAGCCCACGAAAGCTTATGCTCTAATAAATTTGTTAGTCTCTAAGGTGCCACAAGTACTCCTGTTATTTTTGCGGATACAGACTAACACGGCTGCTACTCTGAAACTTCACACAAACAGGGCATTTTAAAGTGCCCTTTATATCAGGCCAACATTTTCCAAAAGTAACTAGTGATTCTGGGAAGCCCAAATTGACATGCCTTCAAAGAGAGCTGATTTTCAGAAGTTGGATGCTCTGCAAAAGGCATTTTGAGTTGTGCTCCCAAAATCACTAGTCACTTCTGAAAATACATTTAAATAATGATAAAACAAATGCCCAAAGAAAAATCTCCAGGGGCCTCAACTCACCCATATCAATCAATTAAGGTAACAACACAGCCCTATTAGTCCCTCCCCAGAAAAGTACCTTCAACCTTCCCCACAGCGGTTCCCTAACTGTTTGTCACGACCCCAGGCATCAGCAGATAGAGGTGCAGCAATCCATTTTCCTCTGCACAGCGTGATCTCGCATGTACGATGCATGTGAAGTCATGAGACATTGAGAATGCCATTTTGCTCTATGATGTGGCATCCTCCACACAGCAGGACCCTGCACATACCACACGTATGAGGTCATGCGGCATGGAAGATGCTATTTAATAAAGCAAATTGGCATCGTCTATGAGGCGTGATGTCACATGCAACATACATGTGCGTCATGCTGTGCTGAGGATGCCATTTTGCTCTCCAAAATCTTAGACTCATAGGACTGGAAGGGACCTCGAGAGGCCATCTAGTCCGGTCCCCTGCACTCACGGCAGGACTAAGTATTATCTAGCCCTTCCCTGACAGGTGTTTGTCCAACCTGCTCTTAAAAATCCCCCATTATGGAGATTCCACCACCTCCCTAGGCAATTTATTCCAGTGCTTAATCACCCTGACAGGAAGTTTTTCCTAATGTCCAAACTCAATCTCCCTTGCTGCAATTTAAACCCATTGCTTCTTTTCCTAGCCTCAGAGATTAAGAAGAACAATTTTTCTCTTTCCTCCTTGTAACAACCTTTTATGTACTTGAGCACTGTTATCGTGTCCCCTCTCAGGCTTCTCTTTTCCAGACTAAACAAACCCAGTTTTTTCAGTCTTCCCTCATAGGTCATGTTTTCTAAACCTTTAATCATTTTTGTTGCACTTTTCTGGACTTTTTCCAATTCGTCCACATCTTTCCTGAAATGTGGCGCCCAGAACTGGACACAATACTCCAGCTGAGGCCTAATCAGAGCAAAGTAGAGCGGAAGAATCACTTCTCATGTCTTTCTTAAAACACTCCTGCTAATAAATCCCAGAATGATGTTCGCTTTTTTTGCAACAGTGTTACACCCTTGACTCATATTTACCGGCTTTCTATGAGTGGGAAATGCAGGTCACAGTCTCTGCAAATACACAGCAGGATCTGGGTAGAGGCATCCATGGTTATGTTCTCTGTCTGGATACTGGCGCAGGTGGAGGAGACAGGAGCAGCGTTGGTACTGGCGATGCGGCCCTTCCTAACCATAGCGATCATATTACGTCTCCTCCCACAAACTCCCTCTCAAACACCCCTGTTCGCTAGTTCCCCGTGGTCACTTAGCCTCTGGCTTTTAAGGCCGTCTCTCCTAGGTCAGCCCTACCCCCTCGTTAATCACACAAGGGGAGGGTGATCACAAGGCTGATTGAGGCTGATCAAGGATGATCCAGGGAAAAAGGCTCAAACAGTCCTCAGACACCCAATCCCAACTGACCCTGTAACTTAAATAACCTGAAAGAGAAAGAGAAATACAAACAGCCAAACAACCTGACTCACCCCAAGATGAGTACTCGCACATTGTTCGTTCAGCAGGGAGATCACCTCACCCTCTCAAACTCCCCTGTTTGCGATCCCCAGCTGGCTAGTATTCATGTATTTCTCCTGAAAATGTCCCCATGAGGTAGGGACGTGCTGCTACCCTCATTTTGCGAATGGCAAAAAGAGAGCCTATGTGATTTGCCCAAGGTCACACAAGAGCTCTGTAGCAGAGTCATTGTGGATAGTTCTCTGAAAATGTCCACGCAGTGAGCAGAGGCGGTCAAAAAAGCAAACAGGATGTTAGGGATCATTAAAAAGGGGATAGAGAACAAGACTGAGAATATATTATTGCCCTTATATAAATCGATGGTACGCCCACATCTCAAATACTGCGTACAGATGTGGTCTCCTCATCTCAAAAAAGATATACTGGCACTAGAAAAGGTTCAGAAAAGGGCAACTAAAATGATTAAGAGTTTGGAACGGGTCCCATATGAGGAGAGATTAAAGAGGCGAGGACTCTTCAGCTTGGAAAAGAGGAGACTAAGGGGGGATATGATAGAGGTATATAAAATCATGAGTGATGTGGAGAAAGTGGATAAGGACAAGTTATTTACTTATTCCCATAATACAAGAACTAGGGGTCATCAAATGAAATTAATAGGCAGCAGGTTTAAAACAAATACAAGGAAGTTCTTCTTCATGCAGCGCACAGTCAACTTGTGGAACTCCTTACCTGAGGAGGTTGTGAAGGCTAGGACTATAACAGAGTTTAAAAGAGAACTGGATAAATTCATGGAGGTTAAGTCCATTAATGGCTATTAGCCAGGACGGGTAAGGAATGGTGTCCCTAGCCTCTGTCTGTCAGAGGGTGGAGATGGATGGCAGGAGAGAGATCACTTGATCATTGCCTGTTAGGTTCACTCCCTCTGGGGCACCTGGCATTGGCCACTGTCGGTAGACAGGATACTGGGCTAGATGGACATTTGGTCTGACCCGGTACGGCCTTTCTTATGTTCTTATGTTCAAAGAATTCAACTCCTGGCGAGGGCCCTAACCACTGGACCAGGCTTCCTGTCTAACAGCCTTAGAATGGGTCTGAGTTTAGCTCAGTTGGTAGAACATCAGACTTTTAACCTGAGGGTCCAGAGTTCAAGTCCCTGGGCAGGGTTAGGAGGGATCATTTCCCCCTGTGGTATCCTTCAAGAGGCAGCTCTTCAGTACTCCTTGATATAAAGGGGGGAGGGATAGCTCAGTGGTTTGAGCATTGGCCAGGGTTATGAGTTCAATCCTTGAGGGGGCCATTTAGGGATTGGGGGCAAAAATCTGTCTGGGGATTGGTCCTGCTTTGAGCAGGGGTTGGACTAGATGACCTCCTGAGGTCCCTTCCAACCCTGATTCTATGTCACCATTAGGCTCAAAGGACCTTAAATTGTATCTTCATTGCAGGGTTAACTTGAGTTATGAACATGCAAGTTATGCCTCTCGAGTGAGAACAGCCACGCTGTAATATCCCCCTCCCACTGCTATATCCACACTGACGCTGCACTCACCCCGTGTGACGCTAGGGCTGCTGGGGGCACATCTCAGGGTTCTTTGACCTGTAGTAAGCTTCTCTCTGGATACCTTCCTAGTGAATTGTGGGATAACTTGTCTGTCCCTTCTTGGCACACCAAGGGAACCGTGGGAAGGCACTGGAGGACGAGCAGTACTTGAGTAGCCTGCGTCACTACAGAGACCTCATGTTAGCAGCTGGCGAGTTGCACTAACTCTAGCTTTAGCCTATATCTCATGATAGGCCAGCCAGCTCCAATTACAAGCTCACTACATTCAAGGTAAGGGTATTTGTGTGTGGTCTGGACTTGAGTTGGGGCAACACTCAAGTGATAACTCAAGTTAGCTTTGCAGTGAAGACAAGCCCATGTAACTGTAATACAACAACAAGAGGTTATTCAATGAAATTGAATGGAGGCAAATTCAAAATGGAACCAAAGATCACAGAATGTGTAATAACGAGGGCTCTCAAGGGATTAAAAAAATTAATCACAATTAATCGCACTGTTAAACAATAACAGAATACCATTTATGTAAATATTTTGGAGGTGTTCTACATTTTCAAATATATTGATTTCAATTACAACACAGAATACAACGTGTACAGTGCTCACTTTATATTTATTTTTTATTACAAATAATAGCACTGTAAAAAACTGTCCCTCCCAGTCCCACAGCCCCTCACACTGCAGGAGGGGGCCCCTCAACCCCCAGGTTCAGAGGGGACCATGACCCCTCCCCGTGAGGGGAACAGGGCCATGGGGGTGACACCCACCAATTCTGGGGGAGGGGCCGCGCACCACTGTCCACGTGGTTGTCTCCCTCATTTGCCCCCCCCACCCCCCATTGTGTGGAGAGGAAGAGGGGAGGGAACTGCTCCCTGGTGCCCAGCCTTCGGGCTCTGAGGGAGCAGCAGAAAGAGGCTGTTCCAGCGCCCCTCCCCCTGCTGCTACTGAGGGAGGGTCGCTTCTGGCTGTTAGCGCCTCGCGCTGTCTCCCCTCCACCCCCACCTGTGTGCACACGCGCTGCCTCCTCCCCCTCCCTTCTACCCCCGCTGCCAGCAGCGTGAGCCCGCCCTGCCGCACACACACAGCGCGCGCTGCTGCCTCGTGTTGGGGCCGGGTGGCCGAGGGGGAAGAGGGTGAGAGAAACTGGGTGCGCGGGCCTGAGGGCAGCGCTTCTATATCCTAGGAAATTTCCCAAAATCTGGGAATTTTTGAGTAAAATGTTTCAACTTGGGAAATTGGGAATTTTCTTTCAAAACCTAAATAATCCTGGGAAAATTTCATAAAAAGTAAAATATTTGTGCTTCTTTTAAATTTCCGTCAAAATGCGTTCTTCCATTGGTGAATATTTGTCACGTGATTGTCATAATCAGGCTGTGCTGCTCTCCTATTGGTGGTGCTTCAACGTACTATATCAGGACGGCACAAGTGAAGTGACAAGTGCGCACATGCACTCACAACAAACCAACCTCAGCAACACTGGCTGACGGGGAATGAGGAGATGGTTATCAAATGTATCTTCTAGGTAAGGTTTCTTCCAATAATTAAATATATTGCAATACTTACTGATTATGATTAATTTCTTGATCTGTCATTAAATCTCTAAAATTTTGTATTTCTTCCTTGCAGTTGCACAGAGGGATGAGGACCAGAGCGTTTGGCTGTTCATAAATTTGTAACAGCACCTTCCTCCAGGCAAATATTAAATATCTTGGCCTATTGTGTTAGGTTATAATATGTTCCCTTCTTTGATTTAAATATAAATTGAAATATACATTATACTAATTATCGCATTCCATTATTTCAGAGATCTCTTTCCATTTTTTAATCTAACATAAAGGCTGGTGAGAAGAGGAAGAGGACTGCAGGAGTAGACAAAGATCCGTCCACATCTAAACAAAAATGAGACGAAAACAACGGGAGAGCACCCCCGACAGAGTATTGAAGACTCGGGGTGAACTTCCACCAAAAGAGAAGCCATCTACTTTGAAAAAAGCCTTTCAAGACTCATGGTTTCAAGAAGGTAAATACAAAGACTGGCTGCGGAAAGTAGAAAACAATTGTTTTTTAACTTATTGCAAATGTTGTGATATAAAAATCCAGGCAGTTACTAGTGAGTTAGATAAGCACGCTAATGGTAAAAAACATAAACAAATGGTTGAGACAGTATCTAATACAAGGAAAATTGATGATATGTTTAATAAACAAGATTGTGAAATTAAAAAAGCACAAAAATTTGAAGAGCAAGTTAAAAATGCGGAGATTAGAATGGCCTGTTACTTTGCTGAACACAATGGCTAGGTCTACACTATGGGCGGCGGGGGGAAGGGTTCGACCTAAGATACGCAACTTCAGCTACGTGAATAGTGTAGCTGAAGTTGCGTATTTTAAGTCGACTTACCTGGCTGTGAGGACAGCAGCGAGTCGGCCGCTGCCGCTCCCCCATCGACTCCGCTTCCGCCTCTCGCCGTGGTGGATTTCCGGAGTCGACGGCAGAGCCATTGGGGATCGATTTTATCGCGTCTACACTAGACACGATAAATTGATCCCCGATAGATCGATCGCTACCCGCCGGTCCGGCGGGTAGTGAAGGCATGCCCAATGTCAGTATTCAACCTGTGGAACACTTGATTGAAGTAGTTAGGGAAACATTTTTTGATTCCAAAATTGCTGAGGCTGTAACATTAAAGAAAGATAAATGTACTGCTATAATTAGCAATGTTTTGGTGCAGACTGAGACTGAGGAACTTGTAGAAAAATTGAAAGTTAATGAATTTAGATTATTCAGGTCAATTCATGTTTGCAAATATATCTGAACTGGCTAAAAAGGTTCTGACATTACCGCATTCAAATGCAGCATGTGAAAGAATTTTTTCCATGGTAACTGACATAAAAACCAAAAAAAGAAACTGTATGACAACCAAAACACTCAATTCTAGTGTAGTTATAAGGTCAGCTATGAAAGCAAAGCAAGAGAAATGTTCTAATTTTGTAATTACTATTTAGCACTTGTATTTACATTGTAAAAATATGTACAGTACAAATGACAGGGATAAAACCAGCAAAAATATTAATGATGGTAATGATGTTCCTAGTGACGACTCAGACCATGAGTCAGAAAATGGATAAAACTCAGAGATTATAATAAGGAAAATTATATAAAAGAGTGTTATTTGTTCTGTCTTGTAAATGGCTTGTCTAGTTTTTGTAAAGTCTATCCATGAGGAAGTTTGTGTGGAAGGTTGGTTTTTTATGAGAGTATCCAGTTTTGTTATTTGTTCTGTTTGCTTTTTTATCTTATTTTATAATTTTTAGTGCTAGGTTGGGAAAAGTTGGCATCACGATATAGAAGCACTGCCTGAGGGTCTCTGCTTCGCTCCTCCCTCTCCCTCCCTCCTGTGCGGGGGGGGGTTACGGGGTCTCCTGAGGGGTCACACTGGGGGGCTGTGAGGGGCGGTTACGGGGGCTCGAGGGGTCACATTGGGTGGCTGTGAGGGGGCTATGGGGGGCTCCTGAGGGGTCACATTAGGGGGCTGTGAGGGGGGTTATGGTAGATTCGGGCAGGGACTGGGACAGGGGAATTTGCGATTTCAGGATCTTTGCAAGTTAAGCGGTGAGTATTCAGGAAAACTGGCTGCTGGTGAAAGTGACGAGGCTGCACTAACATTCTTGACCACCAGGGGGTGATGTGGCACTGCAGGCGTCTGGGGAGTCCAGGGCTGCCAGCACAGGGCTGTTCCTGGGAATGGTGTGCACTGGTCAGACTGGGAGGTGATAGTGATGCCGGTTATTGGTCACTGCAGGGAGTCAAAGCAGGGAGGAAGCAGCGCCTCTTCCACAATTCTCGTAGTGGGAAGCGGGAGGTGGGGTGTCTAGTGGGATACAGCGGAGGGATGGGGGGCCTGGGAGTCAGGACTCCTGGGTTCTCTCCCCGGCACTGGGAGGGGAATGGGGTGTAGGGCACAGAACAAGGGTGACTGGGACTCTTCCATTGTGTTACCGGAATTACCATTGAGAGGCGTTATCTCAAACAAATGTCTTAAGCTCTCTGTACTTGCAGTCAGTGGCCCTCTGAGAGGGACCCTCACTTTGCAGTCAGTGCTGGCCCACTGCACCAGTGTGCTGCAGGGGGTGGGGCGGGTGGGATAGGGGCTCCAATGCACCAGTGTGGCGCTAGGGGGCGCTGTGCTACAGGGGGCTGGGTGGGGACTCTCCCCTGGCAGTCAGGGCTGGCTTCAATGCCCCAGAGCGGTGCTAGGCGGCGCTGTGCTGCAGGGAGCGGGACGGGGGCTCTCCCCTGGCAGTCAGGGCTGGCTCCAATGCCCCAGAGCGGTGCTAGGGGGCGCTGTGCTGCAGGGAGTGGGGTCGGGCACAGCCCCACAGGAAATGGGCGACAAGCACGCGGCACGTGAGAATAAAGACACAAACTCCATTTCTAGGCAGACACTTTATTGGGGTTGAGCAGGAGGGTTGGCGCTGCTCGGACACCCGGTCTCTCCTGTCACTTGGAGCGGCTGCACTCTGTTCTCAGCGCGCCAGCTCGCTCAGCACTTGGGTGGGGACGACTCTCCAAGCTGGGTACCACCCATCCAGCTCACAGTGCAGATCATAGAATCATAGACTCAGATAACATCAGGGTTGGAAGGGACCTCAGGAGGTCACCTAGGACAACCCCCTGCTCAAAGCAGGACCAACCCCAACTAAATCATCCCAGGCAGGGCTTTGTCAAGCAGGGCCTTAAAACCTCTAAGGATGGAGATTCCGCCACCTCCCTAGGGAACCCATTCCAGTGGTTCACCACCCTCCTAGTGAAATAGTGTTTCCTAATATCCAACCTACACCTCCCCCACTGCAACTTGAGACCACTGCTCCGTGTTCTGTCATCTGCCACCACTGAGAACAGACGAGCTCCATCCCCTTTGGAACCCCCCTTCAGGCTGCTATCAAATCCCCCCTCGCTCTTCTCTTCTGCAGACTAAACAACCCCAGTTCCCTCAGCCTCTCCTCGTAAGTCATGTGCCCTAGCCCCTAATCATTTTCGTTGCCTCTGCTGGACTCTCTCCAATTTGTCCACATCCTTTCTGTAGTGGGGGGCCAAAACTGGACACAATACCCCAGATGTGGCCTCACCATGCCGAATAGAGAGGAAAAATCACTTCCCTCGATCTGCTGGCAATGCTCCTACTAATGCCCCACTTCTCCAACACCCTGCTGAGAGCGGGTGAGGGGCAGAGAGGAAAGATCCAGCCCCCTGGCCCATGCCTGGCTCCCAGGTGGGTTCAGGGGTTAATCGTTAACCAGGCATGTTCCAGTAACAGGCTGAGATCCCAGCTCTGGGGCTGCAAATCTGGGAATGCCCCACATGGGGTGTTGGGGAGGGGCTGGGAGTCTGGACTAGCCCCAGCTCTGGGAGGGGAGTGGAATCTAGTGGGGGTGGGGCTGGGAGTCAGGACTCCTGGGTTCTCTACCCCTGGATTCAGGACCCCTTGCAGTTGATGGCCTAGAACGAGCAGGACAAGCCCTACTCGCGGTGTGACCCTGTCTGGTTACAGCGGCCGGAATTGTCAGCGCCTGGCAGAGCCGCAGAGCTGGGGGCTGTACGTCCCCTCTAACCAGGACCCCGGTTTGCGCGGCCGAGCCCACACGCCCCCTGCCCTGCTGTGCTGTCTGCGGCGGGGGCTGATCACATCCTGTCAGGGTGTAAATCCAGCGCCCGCGGCTCCGCTTTATTAGGTCTGGTCTCTGACAGCCTGCGAGGTAGAGACATTCGACATGGGCTCCTCTACGCTCCCCGCCCCCACCAGCTCTGCCGGAGCCCCTCACTCCCGACCCGCAGCCCACTGCTAGCTCATCCGGGATCTCGCGGCCGGTCACTCCAACCGGGACCTACACTACACTCCCCGGTGGCTGAGCAACATTTGCTCTTTAGACCCGACGGGATCCGAGCCCTGAGAGCCCTGTTTGAAACTGGGAATTTCCCTGTCATGGGGAATTTGTGTCAAATTACCCCACTGGTTCACCACAACATGAACAGGAGACACTCCGGGCAGAGGGGTGGTTCCCCGCTCGAGAGCCGTCCCCACCCGAGCATGGAGCGAGCTGACGCGCTGAGACCAGAGTGCAGCCGCTCCGAGCGACAGGACAGGCCGGGTGTCCGAGCAGCGCCGAGCAGCAGCTGCCCTGATGGATTTTATGAACAAAATCAAATCAAACTAATGGACAATTTCAGCTACTGTGTCGTTTTATCAGAATAGAATCCATCCCGTGCTCTGTTCTGTCACATGGTGACATGCCCTGAGTCGTTTATAAGCACCTGTAGCCTGTGAGGAGTCTTGTAAGAATTAGATGTTTGATAACAAGCTCTTCAATCTCTCAGAGAAGGTGTAACCTGATGCAACGGCTGGAAGATGAAGCTAGATACATTCAGACGGGAAAGGTGCAGTTTTTCAACAGTGAGAATAATGAATCACTGGAATAGCTTACCAAGCAGGGCGGGGGTGGGGGGTGGGTTCTCCATCACTGGCAATGTATAAATCACGATGGGACGTCTTTCTAAAAGATCCGCTCTAGGGATTATTTGGGGGCCGTTCTCAGGCCCATGTGACACAGGAGGTCAGACGAGATGATCACAATGGTCCCTTCTGCCTTGGGAGCTCAGAGTCTAGTGCATATTGTGCCCCACGGCTACTGACATGATCTGAAATAGCCGACAGAGCAGAAATATAACAAACGGGAAAAATACACACAAAAGGGAAAACCCAAGTCCAACGGACATTTCAAAGAGAAATTTTGGAATGACCTGAAATGAAGTGAATTTGTTTGTTTCAAAATGTTTCCTCAGCTGGGGCAGGGACTGGCTCTCACTGTGTTGGGGAAGCGCCCGGCCCAACGGGACCCTGATCTGTTGGGGTCTATCCGGGCACCTCTGTAATATAATGAATGACAAGTCCCCACAGCACTGGAGTCTGGGAGAGCAGCACCTCCAGGAATCTTTTCCAAGCTGATACAGCTGAAAATGGAGTCAGTCAAAATCTCTGGCCAATTTTGAAAATATTGGCCTGTGTCCTCCAAACAAGAAGGCCAGACTGTGGAGTGGTGTGAAAGGGTGTTAAAGGGAATTGGAGTCACGACTCCTGGATTCCATCACCAGGTCATGGGAGGGAAGGGAGGTGTAATGGATCATAGCAGACGGATTGGGAGCCAGGACTCCTGGGTTCTCTAGGGTTGCCAACCCTCCAGGATGTCTCCTGGAATTGAAGCTTAAGCTTTAATGAAAGATTATGTCATGTGATGAAATCTCCAGGAATACGTCCAACCAAAATTGGCAACCCTCGTTCTACCCCACTTTGGGGGGGTCGAGCAGGTCAGAGCAGGGGGCTGAGAATCAGGACTGACTGGCAGAGGGTGTTGTCACCTGGTTAGAGACGGAAGCATTTTGGTAAAAAAGTCCCATAATTTGTAACCACAAGAGTCTTTTCCCATACCTACGTGGATCGTAGGTAAACAGCTGTTCATCCAGCCCCATCCTTACCGGAATCTCTCCTCCCCTGCCAATCACTGACTCCACTGGCCAGGAGGGCTCTGAGCTAGTGAATAAATACAGGCCCCTGTAGCTCCCAGCTCCACTCAGCTCCTTGCGGAGAAGACCCAACCCCGAGAGAAGATGAGAGTCCAGATGCTGGCTGTCCTGCTCCTGTTCGTGTCCCTCCTTTGTGCAGAGGGAATCCGCGGAGCGTCCCTGGCTGGGGTGAGTGGGGTACCCTGTTCCATTCCTGGTGTGCCAGGTGCTGCCCAGACACACAGCAAGAGGCTGACCCTGCCCCAAAGAGATTTCGATGCAGTAAAGGGTGGGAGGGGAAACTGAGGCTCTGCCTGGGGAAGTGAGTTTCTTCTGGTCACACAGCAAATCAGCAACAGAGCTAGGAATGGAATTCAGCAGTCCTGCCTCTCAGACCACCCCCCTCCCATCCCCCTCTCCCTCCGCTGCTCTAATGCAGTGGATTTCGCTCCCCTCCCAGAGCTGGGGATACACCCCAGGAGTCCTGACTTCCAGCGCCCCTGCTCTGAGCACTAGACCCCGTCCCCTGCCAGAGCTGGGGACAGAGCCCAGCAGTCCACTCAGAACATGCTTTAGAGACGGGCATTAGATTCCCCATGATCCCACCGAAGTCGTGACTGCTGGTCAAACAAACACGTGGGGCACAAGTGACTCCCTGCTCTCCCGCTCTGACAGGGCTCGGAGTCCCAGCACTCGGAGGAAGGCCGAGGTGAGTCCAAGGTGATGGTGAAGAGAGAAGAGGTGAGTAGCAGGAGATGGCTTTGCTTGTGTCACGGCTGGGACTGATGTGGGGAGGGGAGGGCTATGCTGGGTGCCATGGGCTAACCCCAATAAAATCCTGTGGCAGGTGGTTTGACAGATTTATGTCTAAAATATCCCCTACGTTAACTAAATTAATATCCAGTTGTAGGGAGTCCAACAGATTAACCCCAGGAAACCCTGTGGTAGGGAGTCCCGTGGGTTAACCCCAACATATCCTGTGACAATGAGTTTCTCTGTTTAACACCGACACTATTGCATGGGTTAATCTCAGGCCTGGTCTACACTACGAGTTTAGGTCGACTTTAGCCGCGTTAAATCGAATTAAGCCTGGACATGTTCACACGACGAAGCCCTTTCTTTCGACTTAAAGGGCCCTTTAAACCGGTTTCTTTACTCCACCTCCGACGAGGGGATTAGCAATAAAATTGGCCTTAGGGGGTCAGAATTGGGGTAGTGTGGACGGAATTCGATGTTATTGGCCTCCGGGAGCTATCCCACAGTGCTTCATTGTGACCGCTCTGGACAGCACTCTCAACTCATATGCACTGGCCAGGTAGACAGGAAAAGCCCCGCGAACGTTTGAATTTCATTTCCTGTTTGCTCAGCGTGGAGAGCACAGGTGACCACACAGAGCTCATCAGCACAGGTAACCGTGATGGAGTCCCAGGATCGCAAAAGAGCTCCAGCCTGGACCGAACGGGAGGTACGAGATCTGCTCGCCATATGGGGAGATGAATCTGTGCTAGCCGAACTCCGAAGCAGTAAACAAAATGGCAAAATATTAGAAAAGGTCTCCAAGGCCATGAAGGAAAGAGGCCATAACAGGGACGCACAGCAGTGCCGCGTGAAAATTAAGGAGCTAAGGCAAGCCTACCACAAAGCCAGAGAAGCAAACGGAAGGTCCAGGGCTGAGCCACAAACATGCCGCTTCTACGCGGAGCTGCATGCCATTCTAGGGGGTGCAGCCACCACTACCCCAACCGTGTGCTATGACTCCCTCACTGGAGAAACACACAGGGAAGAGGGTTCAGAAGAGGAGGATGGAGGAAATGTAGATAGCTCACAGCCGCAAGGAAGCGGAGAAACCGGTTTCCCCAACAGCCAGGATATGTTTGTCACCCTGGACCTGGAACCAGTAACCCCCGAACTCAACGAAGACCCTGTGGGCACACAGGGGACCTCTGGTGAGTGTACCTTTGTAAATATTACACATGGTTTAAAAGCAAGCGTGTTTAATGATTTATGATTAATTTGCCCAGGCAATCGCAGCCAGTACAGCTACTGGAAAAGTCTGTTAACGTGTATGGGGATGGAGCGGAAATCCTCCAGGGACATCTCCAGAAAGCTCTCCTTCATGTACTCCCAAAGCCTTTGCAAAAGGTTTCTGGGGAGGGCTGCCTTATCCCGTCCGCCATGGTAGGACACTTTACCACGCCAGGCCAGTAGCACGTAGTCTGGAATCATTGCATAACAAAGCATGGCAGCGTATGACCCCGGTGTTTGCTGGCATGCAGACAACATCCATTCCTTATCTCTCTTTGTTATCCTCAGGAGAGTGATATCATTCACAGTCACCTGGTTGAAATGGGGCGATTTTATTAAGGGGACATTCAGAGGTGCCCGTTCCTGCTCTGCTGAACAGAAATATTCCCCGCTGTTAGCCACGCGGTGGGGGGGAGGGGTGAAGTGATCATCCCAGAGAATTGGGTGTGGGGGAGGGGAATTAGTTGGGTTTGTGCTGCATGTTAACCCTGAAAACGCAGCCCCTCCTTTTACATTGAAAACCCATTTTAAATGGCCAACCCAACGGGTGCTTAGTAGGGGAAATGAGAGCACTACTGTTTGAAACCATTCCCACATGTTAAGAAGGTTAAAAAGGCCAAAAGACTGTGTCTTGCCCTGGCTGCCTGCAAGCTGAAATCTGTGGCCTGGCACTGCGTGAGTGATCTCTCACACCAAACCGGCAGGCCCTCAATATAAGAGGAAAAATGCGACCTTGTAACGAAAGCACATGTGCTGTGTAATGTGAACAGCAAAATTTAACATGAAAGAGTGTGTCGTACTCAAAGTACTATACAGGATCTTTTCAGGGGGATTAAGGCAAAACGCCACATTTATTAGTAATACCGGTATTAATTAATACTCTACAATATGCATATGAGATATATATCACAGTCATGCATTCACACACACACACATACAAGCACACTCCGTCTTGCTGTTGTTACCAACTAGTTGCTCCCCTTAACTGCACTGGCCAGGTGAGTTAGATGGGGGAGGGGTGGAGCCGGGCTTCTGCCGATCCGGATCGATGCTCCGATGGTGACAAGACGAGACCCGGGGTCCTCCTGCAAGACACCTCATATTTATAGCAGCTTCCCTCTCATGCAAATCTAGACCAGATTCAAAATCTGGGTCTGTGTCCATTGGTCTGTGTCCGTTGGTCTTTGTGCTGCTTTTCTCTGGGTGTTGTCCCAATGCTGCTCAAAGAGGGTGTTTTCTAAAGAAGGTGCTTGCTTCTAATCCCTGAGGCCGTCAATATGTCTGCTCTTCTTTGTGGGGCCCACTTGACAAGTTGTATTGTCCTTTGCTCTGGCTCTCATTCCCTCTGCAACTGTTGTAGCTGTCTGGAGGTGGGTGTCTTCCATGCCTCACTCATTCACACCTCATTCAGTCAATAGGGCAATTGATTACAGAGTGGAGGGAAGATCTTATTCTACTTCTAGCAAAAAGGCTTTTACTTTAACTATACTATCCTTAGGGGCTATAACATCTGATACAAAGTTTTCTACCAATTTTCCATATAGGGATCTAATACAAAGTTGTATGAAAATAGAGAGGCACAATGCCAAGTCATATGAAATACAAAATAACATCATGCAAGATGCAATGTCATAAAGATACTTAATACAAAATGTCATAAAGAAAGATACTTAATACAAAATAACACAATGCAACATCATAAAGATTTATAGAGATAGTTAATACAGAGATTTCTCTACATTGTCCCCCTTTTGACCTCTCAAGAACAATTCTTGAGTGGTCACCATTTAAAATCTCTGTTTCAAAGTCCGGTTGTTGTTCTGTTTCCAATGCGTGAATTATCATCAAAGTTACTGGAATCCAAATGCTCCATGCCTTGAGCGCCATCTGCTGGTTTGGGTTCGTTAGTGGTGTTGGTATCTGTAGCTTAAGAAAACAATTTTAGTTGCGAGATATGAGCCCATTTTAGCTTGCCCTGTTTATCTATCCGGTACACCAAAGGGCTGAGCCGGTCCACAATAGAATATGGACCTATCCATTTAGATTCCAAATTGTGCTCCCTTCTACCCAATTTTAAATACATAACCAGATCTCCGGGCTCCCAGAGCTGGGAGTTACCAGCTTTTTGCTTATGGAGTCTGTTATTCATTTTATCAATGGCCTCATTGATCCGGTATTGCAAGGTTAATTTGTCCTCCTGTAATTGTTTGAGCCACTGAAAATAATCATGTTGTGGTGTTACCACATCTATTTCCCCTGATCCTAAACCCATCTGTGTGGGATCAATCATCAGTTTCATCGGCTGTCCAAATAAAATTTGAAATGGCTGGATTTTTGTTTTTAGCCGGTTGCTACTGCGGATGGCAGCCAGAATTAGAGGCAGCTTCTCTGGCCAATTTTTCCCAGTATCACTTACCACCTTCCTTAGGGCTTCTTTAATGGTGCGGTTCATGCGCTCTACTTGCCCTGATGATTGAGGGCGATAGGGGATGTGAAATTTTTGTTTAATACCCAAGGCTTGTAATAAGCTAGTAAACATTTCCCCTACAAATGCTCCTCCATTGTCTGAATCTATTATCTCCGGAGTTCCATAACGACAGACCACCTCAGTAAATAATTTTTTTGCAGCTTCTGTGGTGGTGTTTCTTCTAGTGGGGAATGCCTCTACCCACCCAGAGAAAGCATCTATGATTACCAGTAGGTACTGGAATCCCTCTTTGCTCCGTGGCAATTTGTCTATGTAGTCAATTTGTATTCTATGCCAGGGACCTACTCGTCTCTGGTGCATAAGGGGCTGGTAATGTGGTGGCCGGGCTTTATCCTGAGCACACCTGATGCAATTTTGAACCCAAGTTTTAACATCATCTTCCATACCTTTCCACTGGGCTACCTCTCTTAGCCTGCTTAGCGTCCCTTCCACTCCCTCATGCATGAACTGATGTGCAACATTAACCAGTTCCTGTTTTTCTATCTTTCCTGGGGTTCTGTGTGGGGAATGTAAACAGTTATTGTCATCAATAAATTCATCAATTGACTGCGGATCCCCCATTACCTTTCCCTCCTGACTTCTAGTCACTACTGCAGCTATATCATACTGCCGTGCTATACCATCTACTTTATTATTCCAAAGAGCCTCTGGAGTGTTCTGTCTGCTATGTGCCTTTACATGCCTGACCTTTAAACAGCCAGGATGTTGTGTTACCCATTGGTAAATCCATTTCCACTCCTCTACATATGAAATGCTTTTCCCATCTGCTGCCTTCCACCCATTTCTTTCCCAGTCATGCATCCAGTATTGTATTCCCTTGACACAGAAATCACTGTCTGCATAGATAAACACAGGTCTGGGGTTGTTATGATATTGCTGTAGTACCCGATATATGGCATGGAGTTCAGCATGCTGGGCTGACCCATGATCCAAATAGCCCTGTAGTATTTCCTCTTCTAAGTTAATTGCTGCATATTTAATTTTCCTTATGCCTTTAAGCACCATTGAGCTCCCATCTGTGAACCACACGTGTCCCTCTATCCCAATGGTATCTAGCTCCTCCAAGGGGGGTGCCTGTATTAGGGCTATTCTTTGCTCTAATGTAACCTCGGGGCAGTCATGTTTATTCCCTTTTTCAATCAGAGCGTGAGTCAATAGGTCAGGTCTAGACACGGTCTCGGTGGTGACTCCTCTGTTTATCAGTGTGAGGGTCCACTGAGCCATGCGGGTGTTTGAGACCTTGCCCCCAACCAGTTTCCCAGACAGAATGTACTTTAAAGGGGTGTGGGTACTTTGGATTGTTAGGGGAGCCGTTCCAGTTAGGGGTTCAAAAGACTGGACTGCCCACACCGCTGCCAAACATTCCCTCTCACAGGGATCAAAATTCATTTCTGGCCCCTGTAACTTCCTAGATTCGTAAGCTACCGGGACCAGTTTATCTTCTTCATTCTTTTGGAGGAGAGTAGCTGCTAATGCCAGGTCGTTAGCCGCGAGTCGGATTACAAACGGCTGGGACTCATCTGGGAATCGCAGAGCAGGGGCTGTCAGGGCTTTTTGTTTAAGCACCCTTAGAGCCTCCTCTTGCTCTGACCCCCACTACCATTTTACCTTTTTCTTAAGCAGTTTCCACAAGGGCAGTGTAATCTCAGCATATTTATAAATATGAGGTCTTAGAAAATTAAACCCTCCCAACAGGACCCGTAGGGAATGTTGGTCGGTAGGAGCCGGCATTTCTATCAGGGCTCTTACTTTTCGTTGATCTACCTGCCTCCCTTCCTTTCCTATAACAATGCCTAGATAAGTCACTTGAGACTGGACCAACTGGGCTTTTTCTAAGCTAACTTTAAAACCAGTCTCTTGAATTAGAGCCAAAACGTTTTCAGTTAATCGTTGTACCTGTGCCTCAGTTTCCCCCAAAATTAAAATATCATCTACGTAGGAAAACACAAAGGACCGATCTTGTGGGCTAAGGCGATCCAGCATGTCTATGACATGTTTGTGAGCTATAGCTGGGCTATTGTGAAATCCTTGGGGTAGATGCTGGAATGCCCATTGCTGCCCATTGACCGTGAAGGCAAATCTATCCTGTGAGTCTGGGTGCAATGGGATAGCAAAGAAGCAATTAGCCAAATCAATGACTGAGAAATACTTTGAAGTAGCCTGAACCTTTTGAATTACCTGGGTCATATCGGCTACTATAGGGGCCATAGGGATTGTGCCTTTGTTAACACGCCTATAGTCAATAGTTAAACGCCAAGATTTGCCGTCTGCCTTGAGGACTGGCCAGACAGGAGAGTTAAAAGGGGAGTTAGTTTTTCGAATGACCCCCTGCTGTTCTAAGTCCCGGACTGTTTGCTGTAACTGTGTTTCAGCCTCCTTGGGATAGGGGTATTGTTTTTGAGGGGGTACCAAATCTCCAATGATTTTTACACAAGCCTGTATTTTCCCACAGTCCGTTTTCTTTTGAGTCCAGACAGTGGGGAATTTTGAGCGCCACACCTGAGCTTGCTGAGTTATTGTGGTGGTGGCTACTGGTCCCCCTTTGGTTAGAGGGGTCCTCTGTTCCACTTTTCCCTTATGGGGAGGGGGCATGTCCAGTTTCCATAAAGTGCCCCGTGGTAAATCAATCACTATGCAATTTTTAAATAGCCAGTTTGTGCCAAGAATCATATCATTTGTCATGTCTGGGGTCTGGATCAGATCTCCGTGGGTTCTAAACCCTTGCACGGAGAAAGGCACTTCTGCCCACTCCCATCCTGTACTGGGCTTCCCTTGAAAGGACTGCAGTGTGACTTGTTTGATTCTAGTGCCGGCTGGTGGCTGAGTTCTAATTAGCGAGACTGCAGCTCCTGTGTCAATTAAAGCCAATGTAGGAGCACATGTGCCCTGCTGGATATAGATACATGGTCGACCTTCAGGGTCCCATGCAATTTTACTGATGAACCTCCAACGTGGTGCTCCTACATATGGAGGAGGTTCAATATCCAGAGGGTCTCCCTATGCCGTATCTCCTGGGAATGGGAGGGGGTCCGTAAATACAGAAGGAGTAGGGGGAGGGAGAGGAGCTGTCGGTGTTAGTATGCTCGCTACTCTCCCCTCCTTAGAAAGCATCTGAAGTTTAAAAGCTTCTGCCAATAAGTTCTGTGTGGGTGCCCCGTCCCACTTGTCTCTATCTGCCCCGTATTGCATTAACACCTTCCAGGCCATGCGGCGAGCGTCTTTTTCAGTTAACTCTTCCTTGCCTGGAGCTGGGGTGTTTCTTTACTCAATAAATGCTCGTGGTACCTTTCCCCCTTTCGCAATTCTCCACCAAAATGTTGTACTCAAAGTACTATACAGGATCTTTTCAGGGGGATTAAGGCAAAACGCCACATTTATTAGTAATACCGGTATTAATTAATACTCTACAATATGCATATGAGATATATATCACAGTCATGCATTCACACACACACACATACAAGCACACTCCGTCTTGCTGTTGTTACCAACTAGTTGCTCCCCTTAACTGCACTGGCCAGGTGAGTTAGATGGGGGAGGGGTGGAGCCGGGCTTCTGCCGATCCGGATCGATGCTCCGATGGTGACAAGACGAGACCCGGGGTCCTCCTGCAAGACACCTCATATTTATAGCAGCTTCCCTCTCATGCAAATCTAGACCAGATTCAAAATCTGGGTCTGTGTCCATTGGTCTGTGTCCGTTGGTCTTTGTGCTGCTTTTCTCTGGGTGTTGTCCCAATGCTGCTCAAAGAGGGTGTTTTCTAAAGAAGGTGCTTGCTTCTAATCCCTGAGGCCGTCAATATGTCTGCTCTTCTTTGTGGGGCCCACTTGACAAGTTGTATTGTCCTTTGCTCTGGCTCTCATTCCCTCTGCAACTGTTGTAGCTGTCTGGAGGTGGGTGTCTTCCATGCCTCACTCATTCACACCTCATTCAGTCAATAGGGCAATTGATTACAGAGTGGAGGGAAGATCTTATTCTACTTCTAGCAAAAAGGCTTTTACTTTAACTATACTATCCTTAGGGGCTATAACATTTGATACAAAGTTTTCTACCAATTTTCCATATAGGGATCTAATACAAAGTTGTATGAAAATAGAGAGGCACAATGCCAAGTCATATGAAATACAAAATAACATCATGCAAGATGCAATGTCATAAAGATACTTAATACAAAATGTCATAAAGAAAGATACTTAATACAAAATAACACAATGCAACATCATAAAGATTTATAGAGATAGTTAATACAGAGATTTCTCTACAAGTCTACCCATTGTTCTCTAAAATGTGTCTTTTTTAACCACTTCTCCCTTCTCCTCCACCAGCTGCAAATCTTTCTCCTTCACAGAGGCTAGTGAAGATTAGGAAGAGGAAGCGAAGGACACGTGATGACATGTTTAAAGAACTACAGACTGCCTCCCACGCTGACAGAGCACAGCAGAATGCGTGGAGGCAGTCAATGACTGATTATAGAAAAGCCCAATATGAATGAGAGGAGAGGTGGCGTGCTGAATCGCGGGATGAACAGAGCAAGTTGCGGGCTGAAGACAATAGGTGGCGTCAGCTTGTAGACAGAAGGCAAGAGTCGATGCTCCGGCTGCTGGAGCATCAAACTGATATGCTCCACTGTATGGTTGAGCTGCAGGAAAGGCAGCAGGAGCAGAGACCGCCGCTACAGCCCCTGTGTAACCAACAGCCCTCCTCCCCAAGTTCCATAGCCTCCTCACCCAGACGCCCAAGAACACGGTGGGGGGGCCTCCGGCCACCCAGTCACTCCACCCCAGATGATTGCCCGAGCATCAGAAGGCTGGCCTTCAATAAGAGTTAAAGTTTTAAACTGCAGTGTGTCCTTTTCCTTCCCTCCTCCCCCACCCATCCCGGGCTACCTTGGCAATTATCCCCCTAGTTGTGTGATGAATTAATAAAGAATGCATGAACGTGAAGTAACAATGACTTTATTGCCTCTGCAAGTGGTGCTCGCAGGGGGGAGGGTAGGGGAGGGTGGGGTGGTTGGTTTACAGGGAAGTAGAGTTAACCGGGTGGGGCGGGAGGGCGGAGGATTCATCAAGGAGAAACAAACAGAAGTTTCACACCGTAGCCTGGGCAGTCACAAAACTCGTTTTCAAAGCTTCTCTGATGCGCACCGCGCCTTGCTGTGCTCCTCTAACTGCCCTGGTGTCTGGCTGCGCGTAATCAGCGGCCAGGCGATTTGCCTCAACCTCCCACCCCGCCATAAATGTCTCCCCCTTACTCTCACAGATATTGTGGAGCGCACAGCAAGCAGCAATAACAATGGGGATATTCTTTTCGCTAAGGTCTGAGCGAGTCAGTAAGCTGCGCCAGCGCGCTTTTAAACGCCCAAATGCACATTCCACCACCATTCGGCACTTGCTCAGCCTGTAGTTGAACAGGTCCTGACTCCTGTCCAGGCTGCCTGTGTAGGGCTTCATGAGCCATGGCATTAAGGGGTAGGCTGGGTCCCCAAGGATCACGATAGGCATTTCAACATCCCCAATGGTTATTTTCTGGTGCGGGAAGAAAGTCCCTTCCTCCAGCTTTCGAAACAGAGCAGACTGCCTGAAGACGCGAGCATCATGTACCCTTCCCGGCCAGCCCACGTTGATGTTGGTGAAATGTCCCTTGTGATCCACCAGGGCTTGCAGCAGCATTGAAAAGTACCCCTTGCGGTTTATGTACTCGGTGGCTTGGTGCTCCGGTGCGAAGATAGGGATATGGGTTCCGTCTATGGCCCCACCACAGTTTGGGAATCCCATTGCAGCAAAGCCATCCACTATGGTCTGCACGTTTCCCAGAGTCACTATCCTTGATATCACCAGGTCTCTCATTGCCCTGGCAACTTGGATCACAGCAGCCCCCACAGTAGATTTGCCCACTCCAAATTGATTCCCGACTGACCGGTAGCTGTCTGGCGTTGCAAGCTTCCACAGGGCTATCGCCACTCGCTTCTCAACTGCGAGGGCTGCTCTCATCTTGGTATTCTGGCGCTTCAGGGCAGGGGAAAGCAAGTCACAAAGTTCCATGAAAGTGCCCTTACGCATGCGAAAGTTTTGCAGCCACCGGGAATCGTCCCACACCTGCAGCACGATGCGGTCCCACCAGTCTGTGCTTGTTTCCCGGGCCCAGAATTGGTGTTCCATGGCATCAACCTGCCCCAGGAACACCATGATTTCCACATTGCTGGGGCCTGTGCCTTGTGAGAGGTCTATGTCCATGTCAATTTCCTCATCACTCTCGTGGCCGCGCTGCAATCGCCTCCTCGGCTGGTCCTGGTTTTGCTTTGGCATGTCCTGGCTCTGCATATACTCAAGGACAATGCGTGTGGTGTTCATAGTGCTCATAATTGCCACGGTGATCTGAGCGGGCTCCATGATCCCAGTGCTAGCTATGGCGTCTGGTCTGAAAAAAGGCGCGAAACTAGTATCTGACAGACCAGGGGAAGGCGGGAGGGAGGGAGGGAGGGGCGAGTGACGACATGGCGTACAGGTACAGGGAATTAAAATCAAGAAAGATGGCTGTGCATCAGGGAGAAACACAAACAACTGTCACACAGAATGGCCCCCCCAAAGATTGAACTCAAAAGCCTGGGTTTAGCAGGACGTTGATTTGACGGAGGGAGGGGGGAAGCAAATGAATACAGAACAAATCTATTTTTTACATCTTAAGATGACGGTGCAGCATGACTGATAGCCCTCGGCATCTTCTGGGTGCTTGGCAGCCAATACTGGGCGCTTGGCAGTAGCCTTCAGGCCTATTGCACGATCTGCTGCTCAGGGAAGACTCTGCTAATGTGCGATGAGCCAACAGGGCGCTTGGCAGAAAATGGCATACTACGACTGATAGCCATCATCGTCATTGTGAAGGCAGCAGGATGGGGGACTGGGGGACATACAGAGTTCCAGCCACTGCTGGACTGACCATGTCTGCCTAGGTGCCCATGATTGACCGCCACTGCTGTACAACGAGGACGGTTACCAGTCGTAATAAACCATCTACTGCCAAAAGGTAAAAGGCAAGGGCTGGTGCAATGCAGCCCTACAGCTGCCAGCACCCAGATCGCCGATGAAGGATACCAGTCATGCTGCACCGTCTACCGCCAAAAGACAGTTAGCTGCTGCTGCTGTGTAGCAATGCAGTCCCACGTCTGCCGGCACCCAGATGACATATGGTGACGGTGAGCTGAGCTGAGCGGGCTCCATGCTTGCCGTGGTATGTTGTCAGCACAGGTAACCCAGGTAAAAAGGCGCGAATCTATTGTCTGCCGTTGCTGTGACGGAGGGGGAGGGGCCTGACGACATGTACCCAGAACCCCCCGCGACACTGTTTTGCATCATTCGGGCATTGGGATCGCAACCCAGAATTCCAATGGGCGGCGGAGACTGCGGGAACTGTGGGATAGCTACCCATAGTGCAATGCTCCGGAAGTCGACGCTAGCCTCGGTACTGTGGACGCGGTCCGCCGACAAGAGCACTTAGAGCATTTTATGTGGGGACACACACAATCGGCTGTATACAACCGATTTCTATAAAACCGGCTTCTATTAATTCGACCTAATTTCGTAGTGTAGACATACCCTCAATAATATCCCACCCACAAGCATCTCTCCTGCCCAGCAGAGGGCAGTAGTGGTTGGTCCATGAACTCTGACATCCTGCAGAAAACATAACCCTTTAGTGCTCACTCATTTCTGGAAGTCAGGAATAGAACCCAGGAGTCCTGATTCCCAGCCTTGTCCTTCCTCTGCTCCCCCCAACCCCTGATCTAACCACTAGATCACACTCCCCTCCCATAAGCCTTTAAAAATTTAAATTCTTCTATAGGGATCAAAAAGTGTCTCTAACACCACATGGGAGTAACAGGTTGGTGAAAATCTGGGAGGGGACTGGGAGTCAGCACTCCTGGGTTGTGTCCCCAGTTCTGGGAGGGGAGTGGGGTCTGGTGATTAGTGCAGGGGGGCGGGGAGCCAGGACTCCTTGGTTGCGTCCCTGGCTCTGGGAGGGGAAAGCGGCTTGGGAGAAGCTAGCTAGGGGTCGGTTAAGGGCAGGACTCACTCTAGTCTCTCCATCTCTTCCTGAAGGCTCAGAGTTTCACTGGCTGTCGCTTCTGCTGTAACTGCTGTCCTCGGATGAGCGGCTGTGGGTTCTGCTGCGACTTCTGACCCCCTTTGCCTGTCACCGTGAGGCTCCCAAGCCCTTCCTGGGAGTGGATCGAAGCCAGCCTGGGGCTGAATTTGCCTGGGTTCGGGGGGACGCTAACCCTTCTGCTCAACCCCAATAAAGTGTCTGCCCAGACGTGGAGTTTGTATCTTTATTCTCACGTGCCATGTGCTTGTCACCCATTCCCTGCCCGACCCCGCTCCCTGCAGCACAGCGCCCCCTAACACTGCTCTAGGGCACTGGAGCCAGCCCTGACTGCCAGGGGAGACCCCCACCCACCCCGCTCCCTGCAGCACAGCGCCCCCTAGTGCCATGCTGGGGCATTGGGGCCAGCAGTGACTGCAATTTGAGAGCCCCTCTCACAGGGCCACTGACTGCAAGTGCAGAGAGCTTAAGACATTTGCTTGAGATAACGCCTCTCAATGGTAATTCTGGTAACACAATGGAAAAGTGCCAGTCACCCTTGTTCTATGCCCTACACCCCACTCCCCTCCCAGAGCTGGGGAGAGAAGCCAGGAGTCCTGACTCCCAGCTCCCCCCCACCCCGTTCTAACCCACTACACCCCATTGCTTCCCAGTAAAAGCAAAAAGCCCTGCTCCCTGCCCTAGCCACTCTGACTCCCTGCAATGAGCAATAACCGGCATCACTATCACCTCCCAGTCTGACCAGTGCACACCACCCCAAGGAACAGCCCTGGACTCCCCAGCCACCTGCAGTGCCACATCACCCCCTGGTGGTCAGGAGCGTTAATGCAGCCTCATCACTTTCTCCGCAGCCAGTTTTCCTGGCTACTCTGAGTTCAACGTGCAAAGATCTCGAAATGTTTCAGTTTAACAGAGATGATGCTTTGCTCAAGGGGAATAAGGAACGGGAGAGAACAGGGGCTCTCAACCTTTCCAGACTGCTCTAGCCCTTGCAGGAGGCTGGATGGTCTCGTGTACTTGCGCCGTGAGCGGGACGTGTGTCAGCTCCGAAGGAGAGGGGAGGAGGTGGGTGGTGGAGCAGCCGCGGGGACACACAACTTGAAGAGCCTCAGTTACTGCACAGGGTGAGTAACCGTCTCTTCCCCTGCTCCACCGCGGGTGACTGGAGAGCAGGGCCCCAGATGGGACGGCTGGGCATTCGGAGCAGCATTTCCCGCCGATGACGGGACAGGGAGTCCCAGGGGAATGTCTACTAAGGCGCCCTGAGTACTGGCGCAGGGACGGGCCAAAGTGCCTGCTGATGCCCATGTGGCCGCTTCCCAAATGAGAAAAGCAATGGAGGTGGGAGGCGAGCCGGTGATCTGAGGTTGTCAAATGTGTATCTATCTGTCCCACCGGTGCCCAGACCATGGCCCCTCCCTCCCGCTCTGCCCCGAGGCCCTGCCCCCTCTCGGCCTCTTCCCCTGAGTCCCCACCCCCATTCTGCCTCTTCCCACCCCGCCTCTTTCCCCAAGGCCCCGCCCCTGCCCCGCCTCTTCTCACCAACAACCCGCCTCTTCTCCTGAGGCCCCGCCCCTGCCCCGCCTCTTCTCACCGCCACCCCGCCTCTTCCCCGGAGGCCATGCCCCTGCTCCGCCTCTTCTCACTGCCACCCCACCTCTTCCCCTGAGGCCACGCCCTCCCGCTGCTCACTCCTCTCCACCAGACTCTTCCCCACCCCATCGCTCGCCCTTAAGTCAGGAGCAGAGGGATGGGGTCATGGCCCCCTGCCCCTCTGTCCCCCATTCTGGCACCCCTTAGCGGAGTTGCTCCAGCATCAGCCCCACAGCACGGGGACTCCCACAGCTGCCAGAGCTGGGGACAGAGCCCAGCAGTCCGCTCAGGATGTGCTTTAGAGATGGGCGTTAGATTCCCCGTGATCCCTCTGGAGCCGCGACTGCTGGTAAAACAAACATGTGGGGCACAAGTGACTCCCTGCTCTCCCGCTCTGACAGGGCTCGGAGTCCCAGCACTCGGAGGAAGGACGAGGTGAGTCCAAGGTGATGGTGAAGAGAGAAGCGGTGAGTAGCAGGAAGTGGCTTCGCTTGTGTCACTGCTGGGACTGATCGGGGGAGGGGAGGGGAGGGGTATGCTGGGAGCTGTGGGCTAACCCCAATAATATCCTGTGGCAGGAAGTTCAATAGATTTATGTCTAAAATGTCCCCAACGTTGACTGAATTAATATCCAGTTGTTGGAAGTCCAACAGGCTAACCCCAGGAAACCCTGTGGCAGGGAGTCCCATGGGTTAACTCCAACATATCCTGTGGCAATGAGTTCCACGGTTTAACACTGACACTATAGTATGGGTTAATCTCAATAATATGCCACCAATAAGCATCTCACCTGCCCAGGGGGTGCTAGATAGAGGATCAGCACCTCAAGAGCAGGCATAGGGACCTCAAGACAGGCAGTGCCTGGGCTCTGTTCAGACTCTGGAGGCTTAAATATTGAAGGCAGTTGCTGGGTCTCCCTTCAGCAGTCTGGTGAGTGGCCAAGAGGGGGCGCTCAATCCGAGCTGTGACAGCTGCTTACAGTTTGTGTGGTTGTTGCTGCTTGTGCTGTCACAATCCAGGAGAGCGAGGAGAGGGGCTCTGGAAGGAGCTACCACTTTTTCCCCCAACAGTGTTCGACATTGCCCTTCCTAAAATGATCCAAATAGCAACCCTGCATCTATCTGTTTTGCAAAACATATTGTTCTACTGCCCTAGACTGGGATTTTCAGACAGGCCTAAGGAAGTTAGGTGTCCAGCTCCTTTTACTCCTTTAGTCTCCTTTGAAAATGCCATCCTAATGTCTTTTTTTTTTTTTCCTGAAAAGATTGTGTTTGTCCTGTGAAGGATAGATACTGCTGCTCCCGGCATAGAGAGCAGGAGTGGATGAGGCTGACAAGCCAGTGGAAGGGGCTGAAGCCCAAAATAAGTTTGTGGCATAACTTGTGTCCTTTGAAGAAGCAAGACTGAGGCGCAGTTTCTGGGCTGTTTTGATGGGAGCGAATGCCTGTGTGATGTTCAGGCCAAAAGAGTGTAACGGTTCGGGAAAGGGTTCATTTTACAGAGTGCAGGGAGACATCTCCAGACCTCTGGGGATTATGTGCTGGAACATCTACCCTGAAAGGAAAATTGCCACTTGTTCTCCCAGCCACAGCCCTGGGAACTGTCGCTCTGGAGCTCAGGTTGCAGACCCTTTTCCTTCCTGCTCCATTGAATTTGTGAGTTGCTCAATTATTTATTTTTTCTCAGTGCTTCCGGACCAAGGAAGAGAGAAGGATATTGGAGAGCACAACCTATTCCCCCCGCCTCACCTGCACAGAGTTCAGAATTCCCTAACTGAAATGACAGCACTTAGGCCTGGTCTAAATGTAAGACAGTTTACCGCAACCTAATTATGTCAGTATCCACACTGCAGCCCTGTCCCGCTGATGAAAGTGCCCTACTACACTGACATCATAACTCCATGAGAGGCGTAGCACCTATGTTGGTGTAGTTAGGGTGACACAGTGTCTTTGCAAACACCTGTGTTACTTACATCGGCTGTTTGCTGTCTTGAGCCCGGCTACCCCCTGTTCCCCACTCCCAGCCAGGCTGCTGCCTGGAGGCTCCCCGCTTCCCATTCAGGGAGTCAAGAACCCCGGGCAGCTGGGCCCCGCTCCCACGGGGGCTGGCGGGGGGGTAGGGAGGCAGCTGAGCTCCTGGAGAGGAGCTGCACAGAACTGAGAGCTTTGGCTCTCAGCCTCCCTCACTGCCCCTCTTTAGTCTGGGGAAGCGCTCCTGGTGAGGACACGCATCACCGACAGAAGGAGGGTAGTGTGGACATCAGCCACCACAGTAATTACTAACATAGGTCGACTTAGGGCTGTAGTGTAGAAATGCCCTGAGAATGGAGCAAATCCCGCGCCAGTCTGGAAGTCAAATTAATTTACTGAGAAACATTTAAAAAAAAAAAATCCCAAAGCTTTTTGTGCGGTTGAATTTAGTTTTCTTTTTGCAAAGCTCTTGGCATTCCCCAGGGCAAGAGAGGGACAGAGCTCTTTGCCCTCTGTTACATCGAAAGACACCACAATCAATGAGCCGCACAGTAATCAGTTAGAGTCCCAATCAGTCTGACTGATGATTCTCATGTGGCATTTGATTGGTCAGGAGAGGTGTGAGGCAGCAGCACGGGAAGCGTAATGGCAGGCAGCGTCACCGGTTCAGCAGATCTGGTTTCATCAGTGTGTCTCTTATTAATTCATCATCCCAGGGTCTGCAGGGCCAGGGAGAGATGGCAAACATCAATTACGGTCCCAGTAACTCACTGGGAATAAGACAAGTACCCTCCCCCATACCCTGAAGGATTCCGTCCCTTTCCAGCCAGTTGGGTGCATTTTACATCAGTGCCCTTTGCAAACTGTGTTATTGATAGACTGGGAAAGGGAGTCAGAGAGGAGTCAGAGCCCCGCCGATCAGCTCCTCCCTCTGCCCCAGCAGTGTGCAGCGATGTGCAGGAGGTGCTGGGGGCGAGGGGGTAGGAGCGAGGGTGGGGCACGCTCGGGGGAGAGGGCAGAACGGGGCAGAAAGAGATGGTGCAGAGCGGGGGTGGCAAGAGGCGGGGAAGGGGCAGGAAGAGGTGGAGAGGGGGTGGGGCCTTAGGGGAAGGTGTGGAGTGGGGGGAGGGCCTGGGGCAGAGCTGGGGGTTGAGCACCCCCCGGCACATTAGAAAGTCAGCACCTCAAAAATTTAACAACAGTGTTTTTGCAAATGAAAAATAATTATGATTTTGATTTCTGTTGAAAAAACAAAAAAAGGCCTGGGCTATTTTTGAAACTAGAAGAAAAAGAAGAACTGGAAACTGTTTTATTGAATCTTATGACACATCCTGAGAAGAGATGATGGTGTTTCCTGAACTCTCACTTAGGTTAGCAGGAGATTCAAAAGCACACTGGGCACTTCTGTACCCAACACTGTAGGGGGCAGTGTCGTTTTGTGGCTGGGTTACTGGACCAGGAGTGTAGCTGAAACCATGTATATGATTGTCTATGGTGATACTATTATCTCCAGTCCAAAGGTGCAGAACCAGGGGTGAACTGGAGCTGGTTCGCACCAGTTCGCGGGAACCGGTTGTTAAATTTAGAAGCCGGTTTAGAACCGGCTGTTAAAGGGCTGGGCATGGTAAGGGGGCTGGGCCGGGGCTGGAAGGAGGGGTTAGATAAGGGGCAAGGGGCGGTTGGAGGGGGCGGAGGTTCTGGGGGGGCGGTCGGGGATGGGGAACAGGAGGGGGTTGGGGCGGCCTGGCTTCCCCAGGTGGCAATTTAAAGGCTGAAGCCCCAGGCCCTTTAAATAGCTGCCGGAGCCCTGCTGCCAGAGCCCTGGGGTAGCAGCGGCAGCCAGGGACTCCGGCAGCGGTTTAAAGGGCCCGGGGTGGTAGCGGCGGCCGAGCCCTGGGCCCTTTAAACTGCTGCTGGAGCCCCCGGCTGCCGCTGCTACCCTGGTGGGGGAGGGGGAGGGCACTTACCGGTACAGGGCAGGTCGGGGCTGGCTCTGACCCCCCATCCCCTCCCCTTCCGCCTGAAGCCCCGCCCCTTCTGGGGGGACAGAGCTGGCCCCAACCCAGCCCCGTACCGGTAAGTCCCTATTTCTACTTTCACCCCTGGGGTCGGGGCAGTCAGGGGACAGGGAGTGGAGCAAGTTGGGTAGGGGATGGGGCCCTGGGGGGCAGTTAGGGTGGGAGGTCTTGGGCTTGTACTCACTAGAGGCACTTAATAACCGGTTCCCTCCGGCTTGGCGGCGGCACTTCGGCGGCGGGTCGTTCACTCGCTCTGGGTCTTCGGCGGCACTGAAGGACCCGCCGCCGAAGTTCCGCCGAAGACCCGGTAGGGAACCGGCTGTTAACATTCTGGCAGCTCATCACTGTGCAGAATGACAGCATTTGCAGCAAATCACAGCTCCCAGTGGGTATGATCCCACTGGAGCAGCATTTTTCAATGGTTGAAGTTTTTCCAAATGAATTTTTTTTAGACTGACCTGCATCTAGCCCCTAACTTCTGTTTTAATTAGAGCACACCTTTCCTAAAGCTATCCCATCTAAATGTAAAGACTTTCTGTGATTAAGGCCCTATGAACATTAGCACTTTTCTCGGAAAAATGTCTGTCTCTTAGGGGTGTGAAAAAAATACCCCCCTAAGTGACATAAGTTTCACCAGCATAAGCGGTAATGTGCACAGCGCTATGCTGGCAGGAGAGCTTCTGTCGCCGACATTGCTACCACCGTTCGTTGGGGGTGGTTTTATTACATCGACGAGACAGCTCTCTCCCGTCACCTCGAGAGAGAGCTTACAGTGGGACAGCTGCATTGGTACAGCTGTGCCGCTGTAAGCTCCCTAGTGTAGACATAGCCAGAGACTCCACCACGTCCTAGGATAATTGTTCCAATGGTTAATGAATACTATTAAAATTTGCACCTTATTTCTTGATTCAATTTCTCTAGTTTCAGTTTTAGATGATTGGATCTTGTCTTCCTTTGTTTGATTAAAGTGCCATCTGCCATCAGAAATCTCTTCCCCCTGCAGTTACGTGTATACCAGGATCACGGCCCCTGGGGGAGGGGGATGCAGGGTTCCGCACGCTGCTTGCCGCGCCTCCAGGTACCTCCCCCGAAGCTCCCATTGGCCGCGGTTACCCGTTCCCTGCCAATGGGAGCTGCGGGGGGGCTTCCTTTGTTTAATCTGATTGAAAGGTCCCAAACTAATGTAAAAGCTCCGAAGGAGAGTAAATTCTGAATACTCACAGACAAATCACCTTCATTGCTTAAATCAGCCTAGAAGAAAAAATAAACTATTACTAAAACATTAATTCCTTGTTGCTGCTCTTTCTCTGGGAGCAGTGAAATGAAAATGATGTCCTGAAATGAACTGGACTCAAACGGCTGCTGGTTGGGAAATGGGAGCCAGTGTGGTCTGGTAAAAAGGGAGCTGGGCTGGGAGACAAGAGCTCGGGGATCTGTTCTGGGCTCTGCTGCTGACTTTCCCTGTGACTTTAGGTGAGTCGCTTCCCCTCCCTGTGCCTTTCTTTCTTCTCTTTGCCTTCCTTCATTTAGTCTGGTCGGTCACTGTTAAATGCACCAGAATCACTTTACAGACTCTCAGAGTCAACTGCCTCTGGAGTATCTATGGACAGAGCACCACATGCCCCAAACCGCTAGGCAGATAAAGGCAGGAGTTATTTAGTGCTGCTCTTTCTCCGATATCACTGAAATGAGGCTGTTTTCGTGGCAGTGGCTCAGCCAGGCAGCTCCTGGGGTGGGAAATTTCCCAGCTCCCTGGTCGATTTCCACCCTACCTCCTATTGAAAGATTTCCTAGATCCCCATGTGCTTCACTGGCTTCTATGTTAGGAAACCCCTTTTTTCAAATGGGCTAAATTCTATTCTGGTGTAAACTGGCATTTCTCTATTGATTTTAGTGGCGCGAGGCCGATTTACATCTGCTGGGGAGCAGCTCCCTGGTGTAATTGAGACCATGTCTATGATTGTCCGTGGTGATGTTATTATCCCCACTGCAGATGTGCAGAATGAAAGGGTTCCCAGGGAAACACAGCTCCCAGTGTGTCTGAGGCTACGTCCTCACTACGGGGGGGGGGTCGATTTAAGATACGCAAATTCAGCTACGTGAATAGCGTCGACGTATCGGAGCCGACTTACCCTGCTGTGAGGACGGCGACAAATCGACTTCCGCGGCTCCCCCATCGACGGCGCTTACTCCTACCTGCGCTGGTGGAGTAGAAGCGTCGATTCGGGGATCGATTGTCGCGTCCTGACGAGACGCGATAATTCGATCCCCGAGAGATCGATTTCTACCCGCCGATTCAGGCGGGTAGTATAGACCTGCCCTTGACTCTGCTGAGAAGTGGTTCTTATCACGGTTGTAGAGAACAGAGCCCACAGAGAACCAACAAACCGGCTATTGGGATAATGGGAGAAGTGACACTGCAAAGAACACCTGGATTAACTCTGACACCCCCTTTTTGGATTTAGAAGCCCATTGCTGTGTCTTTTGCCTTAATCCTTTCACATCTGTCTGGGCTTTTCCGGCTGACCACTGTGCTCAGCCTTCGGGTTGGAGAAGAGGCACTGCAATAATATAAGACAGTGAGACAGCCTGTCAGAAAAGCAACTTTGAATACTCACCCCTGGGACTCTTCCAGATACTCTCCCAGAAGCCTGCAAGGAAATTGCTGGGAATTACTTGATCCTGCGATTTCTCCAATACCATCAAAATGTAACGGATTCCCTCATATTGTCCATAGCTGAACCACACCATGGCTACGCTAGGAACAGGTTGTCTCTATAGCTATCTGGGTGCACTTTTATCACTGCAGCTTATTCTAGTCCCCCCAGAGCAAAATAAGCACAGTTTTGCTGCTATAACTGTGTCTTACGTGAGGGGCTTTTGCCAGCACAGCTAGGTCAGCCGGAACCAAACGTCTTCACCCCCCAGACCAACACCGCGGTGCCAGCAGAAGTCAGTAGTGTAGACATCTCCACTGACAGTACAGCTATCCCGGTTCACTTCTGTTGCTGCAGCTTATTCTAGTCCGCCCTGAGTCACATAAACTATGTAAGCAAAAGCACAGTTTTGCTGGTATAACTGTGTCTACATTAGGGGCTTTTGCCAGCACAGACATGTCAGCCAGCGACCAAACATCTCCACAGACTGACACCGCTATGCTGGGGGAAATCTGTAGTTTAGACATGTCTCCAGACACCTCTGTGAGGGGCAGCATTCCCACTGCCCTTCTTTCTCTGTGCTGGGATTAACCTCCAGAGTTTGGGGGTTTCCTTACTGCTCAAGAACCAAAACATTCCCCATGTTTTGTTTACAATTCTTTTTGTAGAAGCATCAGAAAAAATTGGAAGACAAATATGAATACTCACATCAAGAGTGACTTCGTCTGTGTCCTCAAGAGCCTGTAAGGAAAAAACTAGGAGTTACTTGATCTGCTCTTTCTCCGGTGTCATTAAAATGTAGCTGATTCCCTCACAATGGCTCTACTCCAGTTTGGGAGGGCAATGTTGATGATTTAGACTTTAGAGAAGTCATTTCCCCTCTGTGTGCCTGTCTTTCTTCTTCTCTCTGCCTTCGTTCATTCGGCTGACCAGTCCCTGTTTAATCTACCAGAATTACTTAAGAGACTCAAAGTCAACTGTGTTTGGTGTATTTGTGGACAGGGCACCACGAACAGGGCTGAGTGTGCCCCAGAACCGTTAGAAAGATCAAAAAAATGGTGTGATTTAGGACATATTCCACACAAAATAATTGCGTGCATCAAAATGTTTCCATAATATTTTGAAAGTGTTCTTTTAATGAAAAACTGAAAATTTCCCCCTTTACTTTCTTACTGAAAAGGGGAAGTTAAAACCAGGGGGAGGAAGGAGGCGAAGAGAGATGGAGGATTAAGAACTAAAACTTTCCCCGTGTTTTGGTTTCAATCTTTTTGTTAAAACATCAGCAAAAATTGGAAGACAACAATGAATACTCACATCAAAAGCGCTTTCGGCTGTGTCCTCAAATGAAAAAAGTGGTTGATTGTTTTTCAAATTTTTCACCCTCCCTCCCACTGAAATATCTCATAGATGCCCCCACTTGCATGCTTCATTATCTGCCATGTTAGAAACGCTTTTTCAAGTGGGCCCAATTCTATACTGGTGTAAACTGCCACTGCTCTATTGGCATTGGTGGAGAGAGGCTGACTTCCACATGCTGGGGATCTGCTCCAGTGTATAGTTAAGAGTGTGTTTGTGATTGTCCATGGTGATACTATTATCCCACGGCCCTGTGGAGCCGAATGACAGGATTGCCAGCGAATCACAGCTCCCGGTATGTAGGACTCCAACTGTCAGGGCCTGACAACAACGCAAATGTGATTACTCACCTCAAACCAGAATCTAGGTAGTCTCGCAGGAGCCTGCAAGGAAATTGCTGGGAGTTAATTGCTGCTGTTCTTTCTCCAATGCCATCTAAATTCCCTCCCATTGTCCATAGCTTAACCACACCACGGCTACACTATCAGCGCCATGTCAGTATGGCGATCCCAGCGTACTACTGCACTTTTGTCAGTGTAGCTTATTCTAGCTGCCTCTGAGCGAAATGATCTCTATGGCAAATGCACAGTTATGCTGCAATGAAAGTGTCTCCACTAGGGCAGTTTGCCAGCACAGCCATGTCAGTCAGAGATCAAATATCTTCAGTCCCCAGACTGACACCGCTATGCCAGTAGAAATCTGTAGTGTAGAGATGTTTCCAGACAGCTCTGTGATGGGCAACGTTCCCACTGCCCTTCTTTCTCTGTGCTGGGATTAACCTCCAGAGTTTGGCAGTTTCCTTACTGCTCGGGATAAGAATTCAAGCTGGTTAGAATTATTACAAAGACTTTTTTTTCTAGACTGACCTCCTGCATAGCACAGGGCACAGAATCCCAGTGATTCCTGCATCTAGCCCATAACTTCTGTTCTATTTCGACATGCCTTTTCTGAACATATCCCATCGAGATTTAAAGACTTTCAGTCATTAAGGCCATATCTCCATTACCATTTTTTTCGATAAAATTTATGTCGCTCGGGGGTGTGAAAAAATACCCCCCGAAGTGAAACACATTTTCCCAGCATAAACAGTAGTGTGCAGAGTGCTGTGTTAGTGGGAGAGCTTCTCTGGCCGCTCGTTGGGGTGGTTTCATTACATCGATGGGAGAGCTCTCTCCCGTCAGCGTAGAGCGGCTACACGAGAGATCTTACTGTGGCACAGCTGCATTGGTATCCCAAAACTCTTGGGATAGCTCCCAGGTGCAATGCATTCTGGGTGAGGTCATCGACCCCCTTTCAAGATATTTCATGGGTGCCCAAAGGAATTGTGCAGAGGACAGCCTCCCATCAACCCTGGCAATCTCATATGTGTGTTCACCTGGAGACCCTCTGAGGTTGCTCCCAGCAGAAGTGCCTTCTGAGTGATATCAAAAAGCCTGGTCTGGCATGCCTCATTATTATCCCGGGTACTGTGGGAGAGGGAGGTCAACCTGCTGTAAGCCTCTGGAGATTTTCATAAGCCCTGTGGAGTGGGAGGACTTTCCATGCTGCCTTCGCAACATGGGCAAATGCAGCTAATGCTCCTCGAAGGCAAACGTTACCAGACATCAAACTAGCTGAAACGCGGTCCATTCACTGATGTGTGTGAAGCTACATAGCACGGAGAGGTAATCCCTGGTACTTACGCTGTTGTCATTAAAGCTGCCATGGCCCATGTCGCCGGTCTTTATGCTACCGGAGCCCTGCAAGTTGGGTAATGTTTATTGTGTAATGATGATTTATACATCTGGGCATGTGGCGTATTGATTCCAGTGCTTCTCTGGACAATTTACCCCAGTGGGAATCTGGCCTCGTTGATTCCTAAGAAATTACAGCAAATTTACATGAACTGGGGATGTGCACCAACTTCATTCTCATCCACTGGTGGAAACCAAGAGATAATCCTTGGTAAAGCTCCGACATTCCAAGGCCGTAAATTTGTTATACAAGCCTGGACTGATGGGAAAAAAAAGGTTTGGGATGGCATTTGCGTAGAGAGATTCGCCAACAAAGGGTTGGGCTGTTAGTGAGCAGCGATACAGAATACTTTTGAGGCAAAGCATGATAGTCCAATAGGAAAGGTGACTGCTGATAGTCACCGCTGACCAGAACTGGTTTTTCTGCTCCAATAGAAGGAAAAGTTAGCAAAACATGCTGTTCAGCTCCCCACCAGGGTATCAGGGGTTGTATCACTGAGTAATTAAAGAATTGACACACCTGATCAGAACAATGGGCCAATCTATCTTAATATCCCTGCCTCAGCTGGGGCAGAGAAATGAGTCCTTCTCCCATAAGCCTCCTTTAACCTACTTTGTGTTCACATGGGATGGGGACCTTCTGAAGTTGCTCCAAGCAGCCGTGTCTTTTGGGTGATATTGGAAATCCGCTTGTGGCGTATTTATAGCAATGCAGGGGAATTGTGGCAAAGGTGGTCAACCTGCCATAGTCCTGTGGAGATTTTCGTAAGCCCTCTGCAGCAGGTGGCATTTCTAAATTGCCTTTGTAACATGGAAAAACTGTGGGAAATGCTCCTTGCTTGGTAACCTTTACCAGACAGGAAACCAGCTGGAGCAGGGTTGATTGACCTGGTATGTATAAAGCTACATGACCTGAGGAGGGAATCACATAATATTTATGCTGTTGTCATTAAAGCTGCTATCACCCACTTTGTCATTATTGAAGCTACCAGAGCCCTGTAAGATGAGGGGTATTTATTATGTGTATTACGGTAACTTCTAGAGGCCCCCTCCTGATTATCCATTGACCAAATGGAGCTACAGACAATTTACATCATCTGTGGGACCTGGCCTCGTTGACTGCAGTAGTTCTACGGGCCATTTACAACAGCTTGGCCCTGCTCCTAACATCATTCTACCCAATCCTGGAAACCTGTTCAGCCCCACACCAGGCTACCAGAAGTCAGATCATGCAGTAACTTAAGATTACTTAAGTAACTGTTGCTCCTGATGAGACCGATGGGCCAGTGTAGCCTGATATCCTGCCGGGGCTGAAACAGAGGAATGGGCCACTTAGTCTGGTATCCTGCCCAAACATGGGGTTTTGCAGTGCTGCCCTCATGGTGTGTCTGTGCAGCACCTGGCATAAGGGGCCCTGATTCCAGTTGGGTCCAGGTCTGTCCCTCGCTATGTGTCTGTTGAACACCCGGCACAGTAAATCCTCACCAGAGTGTGGGCAGGGACTGTCTCTCCTGTGTCAGGGCAGCGCCCAGCAAAACGGGGTCCTGATTTCAGATGGACCCTCTAAGTGCTGCTGTAATACAAATAATAAGTACATCATCTCACCAATGGAGCTGCTCTGGTGCTCGCCAGGGAGAGGAGCCCTATGAGGAAAGTGGCCACGTACGACACCTTCATCTTTGCTTCTTTACTCTCTCTGGAGCGGAGTTGTTTCTGGTCTGGCATGATCAGTGGGAGATGGCAAGGCTGAGCACTGTATTTATACTGTATGCTGGGCTGGGCACTGCACACCTCACTGTTCCAAGCCCGATAACGTGATTGCAGTGAGAGCCAATTTCTTCCTTCTCCCCTAGTCCCTCCCATTCCTCCTTCCCCCATCACACCCTCATTCCCTCTTAACCTTTCCTCCACCACATCCTGCTTTAGCCCAGACTTTCATACTTTCCTCCACCACAACCTGTTGTAGCCCAGACTTTCATACTCACTTTTTCATTCTGCAGCAGTCCCAGGTTTTTGAGACTCAAGAGAGGCAGAGTGAGGTCAGGCTGCAGGAAACAGGTCACAACCCCAGTGGTCATTGGCCAGGAGCACACATTTGAAAATGGGAAGTAGGTTCCTAAGTCACCAAGACACTTTGTGTTGCTATAATTGAAGTGGTACAAGTCCCCTAATGGTATTGCTTATTACCATATGGAATTATTATGTAAGCTATGTCTACACTACTGCCTATGTCAGCAAAACGTATGTCGCTCAAGGGTGTGAATATTTCACTCCCCGAGTGACATAAGTTACACTGACATAAGCGCTAGTGTGCACGGCGCTACGTCAGTGGGAGAGTTTTTCCTCCTGACACAGCTTATGCTGCTCACGGAGTGGGTTTTTTATGCTGGCAGGAGAGCGTCTTCAACACACATAAGTGTAGACATGGCCTAATTGTTCCTTCTCATTCCTGGAATCAAGTGGTTTTATGAGACTGTGACGTTGCACTCTCTATGTTTATGGAAATATGCTTAGAGTGTAAATATGACATAACTGGAATGTACTTTATGCTAGATATGCCATGTAACATATTTTTGCAAAGGTTGTGATCTACTGAATATATTCATCCTATTTGTAGGCATGTATCATTTTTATATCTGAAGTTAGGAGTGTTGGCTCTATGCTTGTATTTGAAGTGCTTGCTATAAGGGAGGTTTGGCCAACATATTGTGAAGGGACAATTCAAGTATGGGGAGTACTTAACTAACAATGAACTCGGAGAGACATGAATCCACATCTGAGCTTTCCTGGCAATGTTCAACCTAATATGTAAACAATGGCGTCAGCCTGCAAAAAGCTGAATCATTCATGGACGTGTGACTTGTCCAGGTAGCTACAAACTCCATCTTGTTGTTGTGATTTTGCACAAAAGAACAAAGGGGTTTCCGTAGACCAGAGAGACAATATGAAAGGCCCTGGAAGCCTCTCCATTTTTGTCTTCAGCTGGCTCAAGAGACGGCCTCTCCGCCCCAAAGAGATGCCTGAAAGAAACTGGAAAAAAAGGACTGTAAGTACGGGGGTCTAAGTGATTGCTGGACCCAGGCCATAAACTACAACATTAGCGTCAAAAGGATTGTACCTGAGATAACATCTAGGGTGAGAAGTTAGTATGTGTAACTAGATCCTTAGTGTATTAAGTTAGCCTTGCATATTTTTTTATTTTGCTTGGTAACTTACTTTGTTCTGTCTGTTATTACTTGAAACCACTTACATCCTACTTTTTATACTTAATGAAATCACCTTTGTTTATTAATTAACCCAGAGTAAGTGATTAATACCTGGGGGAGCAAACAGCTGTGCATATGTCTCTATCAGTGTTACAGAGGGCAGACAATTTATGAGATTATCCTGTATAAACTATATACAGAGTAAAACAGATTTATTTGGGGTTTGGATCCCATTGGTAGCTGGATGTCTGGGTGCTGGAGACAGGAGCACTTCTTAATCTGTTTCCAGTTAAGTCTGCAGCTTTGGGGGCGTGGTTCAGATCCTGGGTCTGTGTTGCAGGAGGGTAGCGTGTCTGGCTCAAGAAGGCAGGGTTCTGGAGGCCCAAACTGGCAGAGAAAATGGGCTCAGAGGTAGTCTCAGCACATCAGGAGACAGTCCCAAGGGGGTCTCTGTGACCGAACCCATCACAGTGGCGTAGTCGGCAGGATCTGTGCACAGGTGATTGCTTTGAGATACTGGTAGTGATTTTAAGTGAGTTTTGAGTGTGGTGGCTGGAGAACAAAGAAAGTGGTTATTGGTTTATAATTTTCTGTTTGTTTATTTCTGGTAAGTGAAATAAGCACAAAAAAGCAGGAAAATGACTACCAGTGAGGCAGCTACAAAACTAGAGCTGGCCAGAAGGGAAGCGGAAGAGAAGGCAAAGGCCCGCGAGTTTCAAATGAGGCTAAAAAGAAGCAGAGGCAGCCAGGGAGGAAGCTGCTCACAAAAGAACAATGGACTTAAAAGACAAAGAAATTGAGGCACAGAAAGCTGCCCAGGAGGAGAAGGAGAGGGAGCGGCAACATGCTCAGGAGGAGAAGGAAAGAGAGAGGCAGCTAGCCCTGGAGTTAAAAGACAGAGAAATAGAGGCCCAAATTGAGACCCAGAAGTATGAATTGGCTGTAATGGAGTGGAAGAGACAGAACCCTTCAGCAGCTGGCTCTGCTTCCCCCAAAATCCACAAATGGGAACAATTCTGGCCGCAGTATGATGAATCCAGTGATATTGCTGAATATTTCATCACCTTTGAGAGACTGTGCACTCTCCATGCGATTCCTGAAGATCAGTAATGACTACTTGAGTTGCAAAATTGACTGGGAGAGCTCTGGACATATTCAATAAGATGCCTGTTGCTGATGCTTCAAACTATGGTAAATTTAAGGAACTGGTTTTGAAACAGTTTCAGATTACACCTGCAAACGACAGGGTTAAATTCAGGAGTCTTAAGAGGGGATCTGGATTAAGAAATGTGGCCTATTTAAATGAAATGAGAGATTTGTTAGAGAAGTGGGTGAGGGGAAAAGGCATTACAAGCTTTGAAGTAATATGTGATTTGGTTACTCCGGAACGGTTCCTGAATATGTGCAGTGGTGATGTAAAACAGTATTGGTGGGAGAAAAAGGTGGACGCAGTGGGGGAATTAGCTGAGTTTGCAGACTCTTACGAGCAGTCACAAGATGCAATTAAACATAAACCACTGGCAGAGGGAAATCACTCGTCCCAAGTCTCCTGTACAAGCAGAGGAGCCCAAGAGGTGCTATCATTGTAAGTCCACTGAGCAACTGAGGACTAAATGTCCGAGGCTAAGTGGGAACAGGCAACAGGTAACACATGAAGCTGCTGCTTCTCAGAGCACAGGGGTATCCCGGGCTACTGCCTCTTTCCACACAGGATTTGTAAAGGTTGCTTCTACACAGCCAAGCAGTGAGCATATGCATGCTGTTAAATTTCATGGCAAAGTGCTCCAAGGATGGAGAGACACTTGTGCAGAAATTTCTGTGCTCAGGAGGGACCTGATCCAGGAGAAGGAGTTTGTTGTGGAAAATTGGCCACACTGTTGATTTTGGATCAGACAGCCTGAGGCTCCTTTATTGACAATCAAACATGCATGCATGGGGGAGTCAGCCAAGGCAGCCGAACCCCCCCGACAGATAAAATGCGAGAGATTATATAGGATAAAACCACAAAAATTACATATACTTCCTTAAAGTTTTATATCCATATAAGGAATAAAGCAAAACAAGTTTTCCTGTTTTTCTTAGTTTTGCCCTTTCTGGTTTTTTGCTCTGTCACCTGACATCTATTAATCATAGTCTGTTACAAAGGTTAATTCTACTTTTATAATGTCTACAGTTAGTTCTGCTTTTATGATTTCTGTCTACCCTTCTCCTTTTACTCCCCCACCCCTTTTCTCCTTCCTCCAGGCCACACATAAAGTTCACCTGACCCTACATACAGTTTACTTGACCAAAGTTTAGGCCTTAGAGCATTTGTGACGTTATTGACATAAACTGGGACCATATAGATCATTGTTGCAACCAAGGTCCGGTAGTGGCACCCAAATCGTGTATAAAGGGGGTCAAATGGGGTGTCTAAGACAAGGTTATGGTTTACTGGTTGTGATTATGCTGTCTATATGTGTGTATCAGTTTTGTAGTTGAAGTTATGAATATTGGCTCTATACTGTCTGTATGGCAAACTTATGCTATGCTTCTGGGTGACATCCCAGACAAGCTGGGATTAGCTCTGCATAGCCTGCTTAATGGCCCATTAAGGACCATCAGCTATACAATGGACCCATTGAGAGAAGACAAATATGCCTTCAGACTCAGCAAAGTGTGCAGGGACTGGCCCATGTGACTCCAGGCTCCATTTTGCTGTAATTTTCCACAGTAAGATCAAAGAGGTGTTCTTACACCTGGAAAAGACTATATAAGGCTGATGCCTCATCTCCATTGGGTCTTCAATCCTGCTTCATACCTCTGGAGGAACTTTGCTATAAGCTGAAGCTTTGAACAAAGGACTGAGGACCCATCCCAGCGGGGGATGTATTCCAGAGACTTGATTTGAACCTGCAGTTTATTCTATCGCTGCTGCAAGCCTGAACCAAGAACTTTGCCATTACTGTATGTAATTGATTCCATTTAACCAATTCTAACTCTCGCCTCTATCTTTTTCCTTTTATGAATAAACCTTTAGATTTTAGATTCTAAAGGATTGGCAACAGCGTGATTTGTGGGTAAGATCTGATTTGTATATTGACCTGGGTCTGGGGCTTGGTCCTTTGGGATCAGGAGAACCTTTTTCTTTTACTGGGGTCTTGGTTTTCATAACCATTTGTCCCCATAACGAGTGGCACTGGTGGTGATACTGGGAAACTGGAGTGTCTAAGGAGATTGCTTGTGAGACTTGCGGTTAGCCAGTGGGGTGAGACCAAAGTCCTCTTAGTCTGGCTGATTTGGTTTGCCTTAGAGGTGGAAAAAACCCCAGCCTTGGGCTGTAACTGCCCTGTTTGAGCAATTTGTCCTGAGTTGGCACTCTCAGTTGGGTTCCGCCAGAACCGCATTGTCACGGTGGCGTAGTCGGCAGGATCCACAGAACCAGGTCAATTAAGCTTTGGGTCAGAACCCCATGCTATCCAAATTTGAATTTTGGGATTGAGAGTTTGGTTGGTTAAAGAACAGTTGCAATGGCTGAGCAAAGAGCATATGAGGGACTTGGCAAAAAAGCCCTGGAAAATTTGTGTTCAGAAAAGAGGATAAGCTTTAGAAAGAAAGCTACAAATCAAGAACTGAGAAATCTGTTAATAGCCAGTGATCAGGGCGCAAGAGCACAGCCCTTACCTGAGGCTACAGAAGATGCAGAAAAAATTAGGATGCAAAAGGTGACAAGTAAACTGCAATTTGAGCATGAACAGAAGCTAGCAGATCTTCGATTGCTGGAGAAGCAAAAAATAGCAGAAATAGAAAGAGAGAGAGAGAAGGAGGTTGATGAGAGAGAAGAGAGAGCTCGTAAGGGGCGTCTAGAGCTGCTCGCTGCTGAACAGGAGACGGCCAGACTTCAGCTCCAAGTAATGGAAGAGCGGAGAAAGTCATCCCCACCTGGTACTCCACTTCCCCCCCGCCATGAGAAAAACTGGGAAAGGATGTGTCCCATTTACAATGATACTGAGGATATAGAGGAGTTTTTGTCTACCTTTGAACGCCTCTGCAATCTGTACCAGATCCCCGAGGGTCAGCGAATGCCTGTCCTGCTGACCAGACTGACTGGAAAAGCCAGGGAGGTATTTAATGAATTGGGGGAACAAGAAGCCTTGGATTATGGGCGGTTTAAAGATTCCGTGTTAAGGCGGTTCAAGGTTACTCCTGAATCTTACAGAGTTAAGTTTAGAGAGTTTAAAATGTCTAATGATTGTACTTTTGTAGAATGTGCTCATAAGCTGATGGGTTTTGTTAAAAAGTGGGTTGTGGGAGCCAAGGCGCATGGGAGTTTTGAAAAACTGCTGGATTTAATAACTTTGGAACAGTTCTTAGACATTGTGCCTGACAATGTGAGAGCAGCTGTGTGTGATAGGGACCCTGAGTCAGTCCTACGGGCAGCAGAGATTGCGGATGCCCATACCCAAAACAGGGCTCGAGAAGGGTGTAAAACCCCAGGGAAAACTAATCACCATTCTCCCCAGTTCAAGAGGAGGGAAGGATTTAAAAGTAAACCTGACTCTTCTAAAGGAGTTCAAGGGGGCCCGGAGGGTAGGAACTCACATCCCAGGACGGAACAGGTTACATGCTATCACTGTGGTATGCTGGGCCACATGAGACCAGACTGCCCGACACTGAAGGGCAGCCCAAAACCAGCAACCCCAAATGCCACGGCAAATGCTAACCCTGTTATAAACTCACAGGCAAGCTACACAGAGCCCAGCATTGGTGCCCTGTGTGCAAATGCTGTTTCTGTGGTCTCTGAAAAATTTGACCTTAAAACTCACATTAAAGCTAAATATGGGGGAAATAATGCAGAGTTTATTAGCAGTGCAGAAGTGAATGGAGTAAGGTGTATGGCATGGAGGGACACCGCAGCCGATATCACTTTGGTTAAAGCAAGTCTTGTCAGGGAGGAAGATTATTGGCCAGGTGAAGATGTGACTGTTGTAGCCTTTTCTGAGTATTTTGTCACGGTGCCTTTGGCTAAAATCCACCTGAAATGGAAGGGATTTGAGGGCACCATGGTTGTGGGAGTAAAAGACACAATCCCTAAGGATATTATGATTGGAAATGATATTAAAGCTATGGTCAGTCAAGTTAAAACAAACCAGGCACAGGAGAGGATTGATCCTAAGGTTGTGCCTATGGAGGGTTTCTCCAAAAGTTTGTCTTTGGAAAGTAGCTGTTTGGCTGTGAATGAAGTTTCTGAATGTCTATCTAATGTCTCAAAAATAAATCTGGAAATAGATCAAGCGAAGGGAGAGGAGAACAAGGAGATTTTGGAGGAGCCTAGGCAGTCTTGTGAGCTGATGGCTTTATCTAGTTAGCAGTTTGGGAAGGCAAGGAGAGTGGAAGATGAGTGTCCCCATACCTTACCTGTTTCCTGTGTGAAGAATAGTGACAGTGAAGGAAATGTGCCTGTATCTGTCAGGGGTATTGACTTGCCTATGGAGGAAGCTACCCCAGTCTCCAAGCAGTTGTCTGTGAACAGCCCTGTGTGCTGGGACAAGGGAAATGAAATCCCATACTGTATGTCTAGTAAAGGAAAATGTGTCTCCAACTCTTTTTTGTCTGTGGAGCAGACAGAAGGTGCCTTTCAGCCTGTGATGGTTGAGAATAGTGCAGTTGTCTCAGATTTGGTTCTGGATTCAACTAAAGCCCAGGAAGGAAATGGTTCCAAGTTTGTGTCTGCTGGGGAGAATGGCACTGTAACTAGGTTGCATCCAGTTAGTGTCGTAGCAAAATCCCAGAGACCAGACAATTCTGGTGCTTATATTTTGCCTGTTGCTCATGTGTGGTTGGAGAAGGGTGTAACAACTCTGTCTAATCAGGGTAATACCCTAGCCAGGGCACGAGGAGAGCAGAAAGGTAATTTGGTTGTGGTACCTATGGACAGTTTAACAACTTGTAGCAAAAAGGACAAAATTCCTAAGCTTGTGTGTGGCAAAGGAAAGGAGAATGCTTCTGACCTTTCATCTAGTGAGTCTATGGGTTTGCCTGAAAGGGGATTGTGTAGAAATCTGCCTGATGGGCCAAAGATGATCCTGAATGTAAGTAAGACCCAGACAGAGTCTGTTGTTGCTCAGGAAAGTGTTCCTTTAGAGCAAGCCCTAGGTGAAGAGGGTAAGGGCAGAATTTCTGTGAGGGGTGAATTGCTGCTTAGAAAAGCTCCTGGGGAAAGGAATCCTCATGGAAATCTGTGCAAGCAGTTCCCTGCAACTGAAGGGTGTGAGAGTGATTTAACCAAGGAAGTTTCAGTTCCTAACAGCCAGAAATTGTCTGTTGTGAATGGATCCACTGACTTTCCTTTTGAAAGATCCAGTGTGGGTAGCTTTGAGAAGGTCTCAGAGGAAGTAAAAGTTGTTAAGGAATTGAGGCAGCCCTATGACCGAGTGGCTGTGTGGGGCCAACTTGTTGGGGAGACAATGGTGTTGGAACAGGAATGTCTCCATTCTGATTCTTTAAATGAGCAGTTTGTGCTTCAGGATCTGAGGACAGATTTGGTTACTGATGTGTCAGAGCAGGGCAGTTTTATGGCTAAATGCTTGAGGATGCGGGGGAGAGCAAGCAAACTCTCACCCTCAGACCCTTTAGATTTGTGTGGTATCTCTTTAAGACAGAGTCCAGCCTTGGAAATGATAGCAGTTATAAATATGAAAACTGGTGGACTGGCTCTGGTCTGGGGTAGTGCAAATTACTTGCCTGGCTGGGAGAGGAAGGACTTGCTAATAGCTGTTAGCACAGAGAGCCCACCCCATCAGCCAGTAAATTCTGTTAAGCAAGAGAAATCAGGGTTTGATCCTGCAGGACAAGGAGGAAAGAGAAAACTGAATTTTGCAAAGGGAAGCCACAGGTTAACCCTAAAATGCCCAAACTCCAATGGTATTGAGCCAAAGGTGTGGCATGACAAACATGATTGTAAATGGACACTTGCAATGAACTTGTTGTTATTGCTAATGGTAAATTTTGTAATGAATGTGTTGCTATTGCCACAAACTGTAAAAATGTACAATGTGCCTAATCTTTTGGAGAATCCCTTGAACATGTTAAAAGGACTACATGAGAACACACGTTATGTTAAAAGGCCTTGTTATACTGATGTTTCACAGTTAATGCCTGTAAACGATATTGGAACTTTTCACAAGGAAAAAGACATTCCAGACCTAATGTGCTGCGTGAAAAGGAAGACTGAGGCACACTACCATATTGCTTTCATGGCTAAATGCCAAGATTCCTGTACTATGAAGAACATTAATATCTGCATTTATTTGATGTTAATTGGGTTCCAAACATTTGCCCGAGCTTGTATGGATAAAGTAGCTGTTTGCTTTAGCTCTTGGCAAGATCACATGAGACATACAGGAACCATGCTGCAAGAGCAGATCCAATCCACTATTGTTCTAACTAAGTTTTACCTTGAGTTTGTAAAGAGGTTCAATCATGTTGTTGAACATGACTTTGATAAACCATTTCTGTTGTACACTAGTATGGCTTCTAACCCAATACTAGCTGTAGTGAGACAGACCCAAGGATGGGGAGCTCTTGGGATGCAGTCAGTGATGTTTGTGTCATCCCTTCCTGCATCAATTTTGCGTTGGGGGTGTGACGTTATTGACATAAACTGGGACCATATAGATCATTGTTGCAACCAAGGTCCGGTAGTGGCACCCAAATCGTGTATAAAGGGGGTCAAATGGGGTGTCTAAGACAAGGTTATGGTTTACTGGTTGTGATTATGCTGTCTATATGTGTGTATCAGTTTTGTAGTTGAAGTTATGAATATTGGCTCTATACTGTCTGTATGGCAAACTTATGCTATGCTTCTGGGTGACATCCCAGACAAGCTGGGATTAGCTCTGCATAGCCTGCTTAATGGCCCATTAAGGACCATCAGCTATACAATGGACCCATTGAGAGAAGGCAAATATGCCTTCAGACTCAGCAAAGTGTGCAGGGACTGGCCCATGTGACTCCAGGCCCCATTTTGCTGTAATTTTCCACAGTAAGATCAAAGAGGTGTTCTTACACCTGGAAAAGACTATATAAGGCTGATGCCTCATCTCCATTGGGTCTTCAATCCTGCTTCATACCTCTGGAGGAACTTTGCTATAAGCTGAAGCTTTGAACAAAGGACTGAGGACCCATCCCAGCGGGGGATGTATTCCAGAGACTTGATTTGAACCTGCAGTTTATTCTATCGCTGCTGCAAGCCTGAACCAAGAACTTTGCCATTACTGTATGTAATTGATTCCATTTAACCAATTCTAACTCTCGCCTCTATCTTTTTCCTTTTATGAATAAACCTTTAGATTTTAGATTCTAAAGGATTGGCAACAGCGTGATTTGTGGGTAAGATCTGATTTGTATATTGACCTGGGTCTGGGGCTTGGTCCTTTGGGATCAGGAGAACCTTTTTCTTTTACTGGGGTCTTGGTTTTCATAACCATTTGTCCCCATAACGAGTGGCACTGGTGGTGATACTGGGAAACTGGAGTGTCTAAGGAGATTGCTTGTGAGACTTGCGGTTAGCCAGTGGGGTGAGACCGAAGTCCTCTTAGTCTGGCTGATTTGGTTTGCCTTAGAGGTGGAAAAAACCCCAGCCTTGGGCTGTAACTGCCCTGTTTGAGCAATTTGTCCTGAGTTGGCACTCTCAGTTGGGTTCCGCCAGAACCGCATTGTCACAGCATTTTTCCTCCACAATTCCCCCCTATGGCACTTCTCTGGCGCCACCTTTGGCCTAAACTTCAACATTCATGAGCCCATTGATTTCCTTTCTTTCCCTTTCCCTTTTTTCATCCCAACTTTCATTAAAGATTTTATTAACAATCATTAATGTCACTTGTTCCCTTGCGCTGGGCCTAACAGAAAATTAGATATATACAGCAATGTTTTTTGCAACAGTAATAATAAAGGCACAATCCCAAAACAAGCAATTCTAATACAACAATCAATCCACCTATAGCAACAAACAGTGTTATGGACAGTGACAACTTTCCCTGGCTTGAGTTTACATATATATTGGAGCTGTGGGGGTTCTAATGGCCAGAGTGTCCATTGGTTTCCTAATCCAATCCAAATATTGGGTGTTATTTCAGGAGCACTGACTATGAATCGGCTAGGCATACCAGATGGCTTGATTTCCCAAATGTCTCAGTGAATAACCAATCCCAGATGCATCCTCCCCATGGACCAGGCAAGATTCAGTATGTGGGAGCCCACATCCCTCTAACCGGTCCATATGTTTGGAAGGAGCACCGTGAATATCCACACCTTCACCCGGAGAACCTCCAAGTATGCCTCCATGGCCATAGATCAGATGGTACTCCTGAAGTGTCTGTAAGGGCAGTGGGCCAGGCCTGGTGCTCAAGATCACTCCGAATGGCCGTTAGCTGGTCATTCAGAAAATCCGGGACTTTTGAACACGCCATGTCCCACTGCAATGCCTTCCCAGCACCAGTGATATTTAAGACCATCTCCGTCAGCAACTCCTGGGTTATAGAACTAAGGGCGGAGATAACATGTAACTCACCAACTCTAGCCTGTACCTGGGTTAGCTGTGCCCCAGAAATAAGGCTAGTGGCCTTCTCTAGTTGCCCCAATTTCTCATCATGTTCTTGGTTCTTAAAAATATTTCAAACTGCTGCTGCACTATTGGCCCCATCCCCTAGGGATCCGGTCAAGTCTCTCTTCTTTCTAGAGGAAATAACCCAAGCCCTCTGTTGTGCTAATTTAATGGCAGCCCCCCCCCCTGAACAATTTGGGTATGTAGAGGTGATCTGGAAACTGGATAAAGGCAATAAAAATTTAACAGTCCCTAATGTAGTGTTAATCACAGTCCATTGATATCCTAATACATCTCTCTTTGTTATAGTATTGTACCACATCTGTTGGTTAAACACCTTTATGTACTTTTGGGAGGCATTGATATTAATGGCATAAGAAGGGGTGTATTGCAATAAGATACAGGTCACATTATTAGTCACTGGAATAATTTCTATGCAGGTAAAATTTCCAGTGGCAAAACAAACTCTTTGGGTATTCGTTTAATTGTTCATTAATTGGGTGACCAAATAACAATAAGGGCCTCTCTCATTTAACATAGTGCAAATTCCAGGAACAGCCATCATATCTACTTCGCTATAGAACCCATCAATTGCAATTACAGATTCTTGGGGTTCACTGGTAGTGATATCATATACTTTTATCTCCACTGATCCACTTGTTTTCCATTCAATTGTTCGCTTATATGGGATATCCTGAACCTTAAAAATAATTTCTTTTTCTAAACAATATTTAAATAAATCACTAAAGTGTGAAGGCCTTGGCCATTGGTTTTATCAAATATATGGCATTGTCTGTATTTGGATGTGTTACAGGGATAATAGTGTAATGGAGGAGATGGCAGGGGCAGTGGCAACAAGGTGCCTTTGGTACTTGTCATTTAAAATCCAATTAGGGATGGCAATACATGCTAAAGGACTTATCCAAAACACAGGGCGCAGCCTGTAGAATAAGCCCCAAAATCCAATCAATACCACATTCCCAAGCATGGGTCCCACAAGTTTCTTCCTGCCAGTGTATAATTCTTTGTTTCTTCACCAGGGTCAGTTCTTAATGTGTTTTGTAGTCAGGAATCCCTGGACTTTGGTGGTTTCAGTGGAGCGAGTGTTCCTTCTTCTCTTTTCCTGAAACAGTCGTGGTTCAGCATCATACAAGGGAGAGGTTACTAGCACTTCACCTTGTCCTTTTTTCCTGCTGTCCAGAAGGCACAGCAGAGCTAGAAGGAGAAATAGGCTTATCAGTCGGAGAGCCCTCCCGAGGTGGAGGGGTCTTTTTACAGTGAGAAGGATGGGTCCAGGCAGGCAGTCCTTGGCACTTCACAGCGGTGTTGGTGGTTAACAGGACTTGGAAAGGGCCTTTCCAGCATGGAGCCAAAGCAGTCTTTCGTTGATGGACTTTACGTAGACTCAGTCTCCTGGTTTCAATGAATGGCAGGGCTGCTAGGGTCTTTGGATAGCACTTCTTTACCTAACACATTTCATTAATGCCTGGCAGTGTTTTGCAGATATTTTTACAGCTGCTTGGGCAAGTCTTAGCTGTAGCAGTGTCCTTGAATGGGGCCAGCGTCTTATCTTTGGACTGAGCTTGCTAGCTTTTTTTTTTTTTTTTCCAGTTAACTCGTTCTGTTCTTTTTCCTTCTCCCCTTCTTGGCTTTTTTTTTTTTTTTTTTTTAACCTACAAAGGAAACTTCCACTCTTCACTCATACACCTTTTCTCAACAATGAACACATACACATTGCCATTATACAGTACATTAGTCTTATTATTCAATGTATGCCACATATACCCTTCCAGTAAAATAACTTTATTACAGAGCTATGGAGCAACAAACCAGGACAAGCACACCCACTTTTGAGGAGTCCACTCGGTACAACCTCTGGTGTCCAATAGCTTTCCTCCCTCCCCAGCCCTCTGGCTAGAAATCTGAGGTAGCCAGAAGGATCCCATGTGCAATATAGGGAGTGGGTTAACCTTTCATGTCCTTGCTTCCAAAGACTGTTGGTATGCAAATTTTAACAACAATTTTTTCAATTAAAAGATCTGGCCAATGAAATTTCTTTTTCTTATTTAAGCAAATGTATTAGACTTTAGTATATCACATTTTCCTGATTTATCCAAACACTTTGTATTCCAAGTTGAATAAAACAAGTATCTGCTTTTTTGATTTAACCGTTCTATTTAATTTTAAACTAGACTGTCTTATGAAAATATTAAACACAACGATTCTGGCCACAAGACAAACACCACAAGACAGGACGCAGAACACAAAAATAAGTCCTATTGTGCCAGTAAATGCATGGTATGTTGAATGCTGTTCAGCTGGCATCTGTTTTCTCTGATGATCTAAAAGACAAAAGAACAGAAGTCTACCCCTTCTGGGTAGTCAGTCATTGCTTAAAATATTTCCTTTATATACAAATACTCTTGTTGATTTCAGGCAAAACAAAGGAATTATCCCATATTTCCTTGTAATTGTTTCATAGGCAGCCCAGGTTTCAGTGGCTTCTACATTATCAGTTAAGATAATTTGCATTAGTACAGATGCTTTCTGGCTTGCTTCTGGATCGAAAGCTATCCACAGCTTAAAGACTCTTACTTAAAAAGGGACACAATTAACTTTTAACTCCTGTTTTCAAACACACAGTGATCTGAAAAAGACAACACAACCTATTTTGGTAGGTTTGCATTTCTTTTACCTCTGCTCCAATATACACTGCACATATTCTGGGGAAAATACACATCCTCTCCATCAATTTCTACACAAGGTGTAACTGTTTCTTTTGTGCTTACAAAATCTCCATGCACCCACAGCAAAGTGACAGCTCGACCACACAGAGCCAGGGGCACTGTCCTTCTCTCTTTTTACCAGATCTTTTATCTGCTATTTTGTTACCCAAAACCAAATTCAAATCTTTTATTCTCCTGGCTTTGACTACCCTGCTGCAGCCACAACCTTTGGTCTTTATTTAAAACATTTTAAATCTTGTAAAGCATTAAGTCACCTTAAGGATTAAATGCTAAATACCTTAAACAACACTAGTTTCCTGTGTCTGGCAAAAGTATTCTCAGTTTTGCAACTTTAAACAATACCAATTCATCTCAAACTTATAAAATACAGATTGCACACAGCAGGAGTGTTCTTCAGCAAATTTGACTAAATTATTCATAGTTGAATAATTCCACTTAAATAACCTCTTGCCTGGATTACTTACAGATATTCCTACCAAGTTTCACTGCTTGATTCCCTCCAGTAACAACAGAGTTAACTTCTCACTTTCTTTCTTTCAACTTCCTCAAACTGCGGTTGCCTGCTTGTTTGGGCCCGATCCTTTTTTCTTTGCTGCATTATTTTTTTCCATGGGCACAGGCATTGTTTCACTACCAATTTAGCAAGGAGGGTGGGCCTTATGACTAACCCCCCTTTTATTTATTTATATACACCTATTTACATACACACATTACATCTAGATACATCTTATTTAATAACAACTTTAATTCTTTATGTCTGGACTTAATACAATCTTTTCTTGAGGCGATAATAACCCCTCAGCACTGGTGCATTAAAAAAAAGAATAATAACAGGGCTAGGGAAAACGGGAGAAAAAGAAAGAACAACAACATGATAAAATGGGGGAGTCACAGTTACTGACCATAAGAATAATGACTTCTTGTTAAATTAAGGAAATAATAACAGTTTGGATTCTTCTTTGGCCTGTTTTGACAGAGAATACTGCTGCACCTTGGGAAGGGTTCTTGTTGGGTTTAGGCCAATTTTAACGGCTTGGGCAGACCCAATGCACCCAACCTGGTAGGCATGATCGGCTCACAAAGCCCACAGGGAGGGAGAGACCTTAACCAGCAGTTCCTGTTGCAACGAGGAATGGCTGGGGTCAGTCTTCTCCTATAAACTGCCAGGACTTCATTGTGAGCGGGACCAGGCACGTCCAGATACACACCATCTGGGGTACAGCAGATTATACAATTTAATTTACACAGCAAGTCTTTTCCCAAAAGGTTAACCGATAAACAAGGACTAAAGAGAAAAATTGACAATAACAGGTCTATAAGATCATCAGGAGGTGTGGAGGGGATACTCCAAAGGGGCTTTGCCTCCTGAAGGGGTCTAGATGAATAGAGCGATATCTGCTGGCCAGCGGGGTTACGGAAAAGAGTCAATTTCCTTTTTATCTTTTTTTTTTTTTAGTTGTGTTTTAAGCTTTTCTTGGGAGTCCTTGGGACTCCCTACTTGAGATTTATGGCGCTGTTTTACTGTTTCCTTACACCAATAAAAATATACATTATAATGATCATCTCTGGTATACCAATTACATTTACATTCCTGGAGTCTACCTGATTGTAGGGTTTTGGTCAGCTATCCCGAGGTTACTGACCATGAGATTCAATCTCACAATCCCTAAGTTTCCAATAGCGTCTTCCTGAACCCACAATCCCTTTTTCCCACGATCCTTAGCTCCCCTGAACACTATCAGGCCACTCACACGGGTCATAGGGCTTGCTTTAGAGACATTCCTGGTCGTAAGCCTCAAGGCCTCGCAGAAAGCTCTGGGCGTCTTCCTATGACCCTCACTCATTTCAGTCATTCATACTTCACACAAACGCTGAGGTAAGGCCTAAAACCGAGGCCTATCCTTGTGGGAACCCCGACTCCCCGCCACTTACCCGTGGCTTTTCCCGGAACCAAAACATATAACATTTAACATTCACTGTGTGCCCCCTCTTTATACCGGCGAGGCGTGACCCAAACCCAACATTCAGACATCCATACAAGAAAGGGTCTGGAAAGGCGCGGTCCCCGCACACCGCTCCCCCAGCAAAGGGCACCGGTCCATCTTCGAGAGAGCGGAGACAGTCACCCTACTGCCTAGGAGTTCGTGGACGGTTTCCCAGGGCTTCCTCGCTCGGAGAGCGAGGAAGGGAGCCTAGGGCTCCAGGAGGGAAACAAGGGTAGGGAACCCTGCGACCCTCACTCATTCACAAACATACGGCACACCCCCTAAACTGGCTATTAACCCCAATTACTGGCAGCTAGTTTTACGGCATTCACCACCAACCTACCGCTGGTGGGAACTTTCGCTGGCCAACCTTAGGGCCACTCCGGGGGCACCAGAGTAATCAACCTTACTCACTTCCCCGGGGTTCATAGTGGCCCCTACCTCGGCGGGTTCCAACCCCGAACCTATGACAGACAAAAACAACCAGAACAAGACAAAACAAAAGGGCATCAGGCATGTCTGTCAACAAAAGGTTCAGATCCAGCGTGCAACTCACCCAACCCTGAGCCTACGGGCAGATCCTCCACCAAAACCCACTCCAGAGATTTCAAAAGGTCTCTTACCTTTCAGATGGGCTCTGGGTTTGGTGGAAGACAGCCCGCGGTCCTCCGGTCTGAGGGAGTCTTCTGTGGATCCCGGACGAGCCCACAAATTGTTGTGGAAAATTGGCCACACTGTTGATTTTGGATCAGACAGCCTGAGGCTCCTTTATTGACAATCAAACATGCATGCATGGGGGAGTCAGCCAAGGCAGCCGAACCCCCCCGACAGATAAAATGCGAGAGATTATATAGGATAAAACCACAAAAATTACATATACTTCCTTAAAGTTTTATATCCATATAAGGAATAAAGCAAAACAAGTTTTCCTGTTTTTCTTAGTTTTGCCCTTTGTGGTTTTTTGCTCTGTCACCTGACATCTATTAATCATAGTCTGTTACAAAGGTTAATTCTACTTTTATAATGTCTACAGTTAGTTCTGCTTTTATGATTTCTGTCTACCCTTCTCCTTTTACTCCCCCCCCCTTTCTCCTTCCTCCAGGCCACACATAAATTTCACCTGACCCTACATACAGTTTACTTGACCAAAGTTTAGGCCTTAGAGCATTTTCCCTCCACAAGTTGTTACCAGGAAAAATGGCAGAATTAGAACAGGTGGGAGGTTACAAAGTCCTTGACCCTTTAGCTAAGGAACACATGGACACTGGTGATTAGCAGGTTGAACTGACTGTTGCAGCGGTGGCACACATTTTTGCACTGCTTCTACTGGGGAATGATTTTTTTGATGTGGCAGAATCTGTCCCAGGGTTTGTTAGCAGCAAGAAGGAATCTTGTCCTGAAAATCCCAGAGGGGAGGGTAAAGTCACAAGTGCTGCTGGGGGAATAGGAGAGTGTTTCTTTAATTCCTCGGTAGCAGCAGGGATGGTCGTAACCAGTTCCTACAGCCCTGGGGCTTAAGGCAGGTCCCTGCAGGAAGGGCTAGATAGAGCCAGCTCCTGTCCTGTGATCATCTCCTTGGAGGAGGGGGAATGTTCCTCCTTGTAACAGGGAGGCTGTCCCAGCTGCTGACTGCCAGGAAGTTGCAGGTCAGCATGGGACAGGTCCTGCCATGGGGTGCACAGAGACATGTATCCCAGAGATGGAAGTTGGTGACCACTGTGGTGGGAAGAGACCCCAAGGGCACTGTACCTGGAAGCAAGCTCAACCTGAGTGAAAGGGGGGGATTGTGCTGGCCAGTGAAGGGTCTGTCATAGCTGGTAGCTGTAAAACCACAGCTGGATCAGGGTCAACTTCCCTTTTGGGGGACACAGAGGTGTCTGCATCAGAGGGGAGCCCAGAGAGGAAAGTCCAGATGGAAGGTGAGGGGGGACAGGAGGGTCTGCCCACCTTTTGTAGGGAGGCTTTTCCTCAGGAGGACGGTGAAGGATCTGCATTTAAATGCCAGACCCCTCACCTGTGGGTCAGGTTTTAAGGGAAGACTGGGGGTCAGATCTCCTGGAGGGGAGAGTTCTCTAAGCTGACCTTTTGGGAACAGAGAGTGGGGTAACCGAGGGGATCTTACCGATCCAAAGCACTCCATTAAAAATGTTGTTCCTGCTACTCTTGTAAAAGATAACACTGTCTCTTCAGGGCTGAGGAAAGAAAAACTTTGCATTTGGGAAGATTCACAAGGGAGTGGTGTCCAACCCAAAGAAATTCCAGAGGGAGGGGCCGATAGCAGGCATGGTTGTGGTGCACCCTTTCCTCACCAAAACCTGAAACACATGCCTGAATTGAGAGCCTTCTCCAGAAAAGCAGGAGAATCTGGGTCTGAGCCCCTATCATGAAACACAAAGAGATTAAAAAATGCAGTGGACAGTGGGCAAGCCAGGCTGTGTGAACGGAATCTGTCCATCATAGAATGGCTGTCAAGACAAAGGAGTTAATACTGCAGAAAGGTTGCGGGGCCATGTGCCACATGTTAGTGTAGTGAGGCGGTGGGATACCCCACAGCCCTGCTGAGGGACGAGCCTCCCCTAGCACCAATGTGGGCGGAGCCAGTGGGTCCTGCGCCTGCCCCCCAGAGGTCATGGCGCAGGACAGGAAGTAGAAAAGCCCCGCTGCAATGCTCAGTTGAAAGCCAGCTGCCAGAGAGGCCAGATGCCTGTGGCCTAGCTCCGGGTTGGGGAACACCGGCAGGCTGCGGCCGACCCAAGGACTAGCCGGGCCAGCTGAGCCTACCCCTCGCCAGCTACTCCAAGGAGGAGCCACGCCTACCCCTCGCCAGCTACCCTAAGGAGCAGCCGACCCTACCCTTCGCTAGATACCCGGAGGAACCGATGGTGCTGGAAACCACCGAGGATGCCAACCAAACCCAGGTACCTTACGGGTGGGAGTCCGGAAATAGTCCGGGGACAGCCGACCCTGGCCTGGCCTCAGCAGGACCAGAACCAATGTCAGTGTGTTGCGGTTGGGATCCCCACTGACACAACAGCGAGTCTTCTCCCGCTGCTAGGGCCCCGGACTGGGACGCAGTGGAGCGGGTGGGCCTGCGTCCCCCCTGCCACTCCACTCATGAGTGGCCATCTCCCCTTCGCACCAGATGCTCAGAAGCCTGAGCTCCTGACTGTGTGTTTGCTGCCCCGCCCTGACCTAGGACCAGGGCTCACATTGAACTACTAGCTCAGCCCCTGCCTAAGGGCCTGAGCTCCTGACTGTGTGTTTGCTGCCCCGCCCTGACCCAGGGCCAGGGCTCACATTGAACTACTGGCTCAGCCCCTGCTTAGGGGCCTGAGCTCCTGACTGTTTGCTGTCCCGCCCTGACCCAGGGCTTGGGCCCAGAGTGAACTATTGCCATGCGGTGGGATACCCCACAGCCCCGCTGAGGGATGAGCCTCGGCCGAGCCCTTCTACATGTGGTATGAGAAGTGGGGACTCTTGCCCAGGATGTGGGCACGAGCCCTTGACCCCTGTGAGAAAGGGTGTGGGGGAACGTCCCCCACCGGAGACATGGATTTATCCAAACTTTTTACGCTCCTAGCGGTGAATCAGGAGCGACAACAGGTGGCCCAGCTCCAGCAACAGCAGCAGGCCGCCCAGCTCCAACAGCAACAGCAGCTCGTCCAGCAGCTGGGGGCACAGCAGCAGTATCTGATTCGGGACCTGACCGTGCAGAACCGAGAGTTCCAGCAGCAATGCTTGCAGTAGCTGGTGATGGAACTGCCTCGCCCTGCGGAACCACAGCCGGGAGACATGTCCGGGTCACCCCGCCCCACACCGCCCGTGCAACTGACTAAGATGGGACCGCAGGATGACCCCGAAGCCTTTTTGGTGACTTTTGAAAGGGTGGCACACGTCGCAGGGTGGACACCGGACCAGTGGGCCACCCTTCTGGCCCTGTATTTGACGGGGACGGCCCAAAGTGTGTACCGGGGGCTATCCGCGGAGGAAACCCGGGACTATGCCCGGGTAAAGGTGGCAATTCTAGATGCCTTAGACATCAGCCCAAAAACCTTCCGGCAGAGGTTCCGGAGTCTGTCCTACACCCCGGGTGCCCAACCCCGGTTGGTGGCCCAGGAACTGAGGGACCTGTGCAAGTGGTGGCTGCAGCCCGACAGGCGGAACCCCGAGGAGCTCACTGAGCAAGTCATCCTGGAACAGTTCGTCCATATCCTCCCGTCGCAGGGTAGGGCTTGGATCCTCCGTCATCGGCCTCCAACGGTAGCTGCCACCGTCGCCCTCATGGAAGACTACCTTGCGGCGGAGGCCCCGATCGGACCGGCTACTCGGGGCCACCCGCCAGGGCTCGAGCGCCCTAACCTCGAGAGGAAGGCGAGCGCCCGGGTTGAACTGCGAAATCCTCCGTGGAGCCAGGAGCCCCGTTATAGACGTCCCGTGGGACCTGCTCGCAAGGGCCCGGAAAGCAGGAGTGGCAGGGTCCTGCGAAGTCCCCCCAGGGGAACAGGGGGAGGCCCCGCCTGGACGACCACAACTCAGGCCCTGATTCTCCTGTTGGAAACATGGACACCTGCAGCTGGACTGCACAGAGATGGACTGCAGCTTTGGGCACGTTTGCACAGGGGAGAACCGTGCCCGACTGCCGCAGGCCACCAAGGTCACCGCGCCCGTAGTTGTCGGAGAATGCTGGACGCGGGCGCGGGCCCTGGTTGACTCTGGCTGTGGCCAGACCCTGGTTCGCCAAAGTCTAGGCCTCCAGGCGGACCCCCGCCTGGGAACCATCCAGTTGCAGTGCATCTACGGCGACGTCCGGCCTTACTCCAGTGCCCGAGTCCAACTAACCGTGGATTGGGTCACGCGGACGATGGTGTTTGGCCTGGTCCCGCAACTTGCCTACCCCGTGATACTGGGACAGGACTGGCCAGTGTTCTCTGGAGTCTTTCATTCAAATGCTGAGGAAAGCCCCAACGTCACCCCAGCATTGGAGGGGGACTGCCGCGAGGACCCCACCGAGGAGGCAGAAGAACCGGACCCTATTAGACAGGAAGGAGCACCCGAGGACCCCCCGCCTGCTGATGACCCCAGGGTCGACACTGACTTCTGCCGGGACCAAAGGGGAGACCCTGCACTTAGTCGGCCATATGAGCAGCTGTCGGCTGTGGATGGCGCTCTGATTGATCCAGGTCGAGCCCAGGTCTGGCCCCATTTCGAGGTACACCACGACCACCTCTATCGGGTGGACCGAGATTCCCTCACCAGAGAGGTCCAGATCCAACTGCCGGTGCCTTGGTTCCACTGCCGCACGGTGATGAAACTCGCCCATGACGTCTCAGCTGCAGGGCACCTGGGTCAGGAAAAGGCCCTTGCCTGAATTCTGACCCGATTCTTCTGGCACGGGGTGCACCAGGAGGTATGGGAGTATTGTAGTTCCTCTACGGATTGTCAGCTGGCTGCTCTCCCACAGACGGCCCCGGTCCCCCTGATCCCCATGCCCATTGTGGAAACGCCGTTTGAACGAGTGGCCATGGATTTGGTGGGACCGCTCCTGAGAAGCAGGGCAGGGTTTCTGTACATCCTAGTCATCGTGGACTATGCTACCCGTTTTCCCGAAGCCATCCCGCTCCGGAGCATCAGCACCAGGGCCATCGCTGAGGAGCTCATCAAGGTCTTTGCCCGCATAGGCTTGCCTCAGGAGATCCTTACTTACCAGGGCACCAACTTCACCTCCAGGCTGCTGCGGCAGGTGTGCAACCTCCTGGAGATTAAACAACTACGCACCTCCATTTACCACCCAGAAACCGACGGCCTGGTCGAACGGTTCAACTGTACATTGAAAACCATGCTGTGGAAGTTTTCCCCAGAGGACCTGTGCCGATGGGATCAGTTGCTCCCACCTCTGCTCCTGGCCTTCCATGAGGTAACCCAATCCTCCACGATATTTTCCCCCTTTGAGCTCTTATATGGCCGTCATCCGAGGGGGCTGCTGGACCTCATGAGGGAGATGTGGGAGCAAGCCCCGTCACCAGCCCAGGGCCTTCTGCAGTACGTCCTCCAGCTTCAGGGACATCTCACACAAGCAGGAGCTCTAGCTCGGGAGAATTTGAAGGCGGCTCAGGAAGCTCAAGTCCAAACGTATAAGTGGGAGGCCCGAGTCCGTGAGTTCGAACCCGGTGACCAGGTTCTGCTCCTCATGCCCTCCAGCGAGTCAAAACTACTGGCCCGGTGACAGGGGCCATATGAGGTGGTTCGGAAGGTCGGGCCGGTCACCTATGAGATTATGCAGCCGGACCGGCAAAAAGGAGCCCAGCGATACCATATTAACCTCCTGAAGCCCTGGCGAGTACGAGAAGGCCTTCTAATTAATCCCTGCCCCCCGGACCCTGAGCTAGGACCCCGTGTAACCCCGACCGAGGACTCCACAATGCCTCATCTCGGAGAATCCCTGACCGAGAAGCAACGAAAGCAGACCGGATGCCTCCTGCAGGCATTCCCCAGAACGTTCACTGCGTAGCCGGGTTACACGACCCTCGTTTACCATACCATCCAGACGAAGTGGTGGTGATCCGGGAATCGAATAGGCCCTTGCCACATCGTATGCGGCAGGTCGTAGAGGAGGAAGTCCGGGCGATGTTGGCGCTGGGGGTTATCGAACCATTGCAAAGCGAATGGTTCCCAAGCCGGATGGGATGCCAGCGCTTCTGTATTGATTTCCGCGTTGTCAATTCCATTTTGAAATTCGACGCGTACCCAATGCCCCAGTTCGATGAACTGCTGGACCACTTAGGCAAGGCCTGCTTTCTCACTACCCTCGATCTGAGCAATGGATACTGGCAGATCCCCCCTCGACCCCGCCTCTCAGGAAAAGACTGCATTTGCCACCCCCACGGGCCTCTACCAGTTCACTTGAATGCCCTTCGGGCTCCATGGTGCCCCAGCAACGTTCCAGCGGCTGATGGACCGCCTCCTTCAACCTCATCGAGAGTACGCGGCCGCTACCTGGATGACATTGTTATTTACAGCTACCGTTGGGAGAACCACCTGGAACAGGTAGCAGCCATCCTGAGGTCCCTGCGGGCAGGGGGATTAATGGCCAATCCAAAAAAATGCCGTATCGGGTGGCAGGAGACCACCTACCTTGGGTACACTATCAGGAGGGGACAAGTGAGACCTCTCGTGGGAAAGGTTCAGGCCCTAGTGGCATGCCCACCACCCACCACAAAGCGCCAAGTCCGCCAGTTCCTCGGACTGGCGGGCTACTACCAACGATTCATCCCTGTAGGGGCAGTGTGCTGGGAGGGCAGCCGAGCCCTGATTAGGGGGCGGAGCTTGGCTGATTAGGGGGCCTATAAAAGCGGCCACCCAGCCAGGCAGTGGCACAGCTGCGAGCAGCGGCACAGGAACCGGCAAACGGGGCTGCTAACAGGGGAGTTTCAGTGGGAGTTTGCAGGGGGAGGTGGAAGGGGAGGCAGGAGGGCGCGGTGTCCCGTGTGCTGTGTTTCCCCAGGTGTGGTGGGCAGAGACTACAGCAGCCATGAGCCAAGCAGCGGGGGACACAGTGCAGATGATTGCATGTGGCAGCTGCGGTATGTACATGCTCCTAGCGGGGGTGCCTGACCAGAGGTATGTCTGCATGAAGTGCCGCCTAATAGAGCTGCTGGAAGAAAAGATCCGAGGTTTGGAGATGCAGGTAGATACCCTGGTAGAGTTTAGAAGGGGGTTCGAGCAGCTAATGGAGCAAAGGCAAGGAGTGGCTGAAGGGGAATGCTCAGGGGTACAGATGGAAGCAGGGGCTAAGGTCTGTGAGGGGGGAATGTCGGGGGGAGAACAAGGGCAGTGGAAGCATGTGACCCTGAGAAGCAGGCCAAGGAAAAGGAGGGCCAGTGAAGGAGAAATAGAGCTCAGGAACAGGTTTGGGTGTTTGGATAACGAGGAAGGGGTGCAGCAGGTGGTAACTGAAGGTGGGAGGGTGAGGAAGAAGAGAAGAGCTGCTAGTCCCATAGAAAGAGAGGAGGAGTTGATGGAGACAGCACCAAATCTGGGCCCCGGGAGGATACAGGATGGCATAAGGGGGATTATAAGGGAAAATAGGAATGGACAGGGGTTGCGACTAGAGGGAACAGGGGATGGATTAGTAGATCGCACTGTCACCAGGCAAAGGCAGGTTTATGTGATTGGGGACTCCTTACTGAGGAGGTTAGACAGGCCTGTGACCAGGGCGGACCCAGAGAACAGAAGGGTGTGCTGTCTACCGGGTGCTAAGGTACGGGATGTGGACCTGCGGTTGAAAAGGATCCTAAAAGGAGCAGGTAAGAACCCCTTGATCATCCTTCACGTAGGAACGAATGACACGGCTAGGTTCTCGCTAGAAAGAATCAAGGGTGATTATGCCAGGCTGGGGAGAACGCTTAAGGAAATCGAGGCTCAGATCATCTTCAGTGGGATTCTGCCTGTTCCTAGAGAAGGGCAGCAAAGGGCTGACAGGATTGTGATGATAAATAGTTGGCTAAGGGAGTGGTGCTATAAGGAGGGCTTTGGGATTTATGGCCACTGGGAGGCTTTCGGGGACAGACAACTGTTCTCACGGGATGGACTTCACCTAAGTAGGGAAGGAAATAGACTTCTGGGAGGGAGGCTGGCTCATCTCATCAAAAGAGCTTTAAACTAGGAATTTGGGGGAGACGGTTGGGAGATGTCCAGTTAATCTCCACGCCAGATTACAATATTGAGAAGGAGGGTGACGAGATAAGAACGGATATAGCCAGGGGGAAGAGATTGGACATAAGGAGGAGGGGGGGGGTGGATACTAGACTAATAGGTCATACTGGCGGTACGGTGTCCGTACCAAATTGGATAACGAATGTGGGAGAGGCTAAACGGGATAAATTAAGATGTTTATACACCAATGCGAGAAGCCTAGGTAACAAAATGGACGAATTGGAGCTCCTGGTCCGAGAAATGAAACCAGATATCGTAGGAATAACCGAAACGTGGTGGAATGGTAGTCATGACTGGAGTACAGGTATGGAAGGGTATGTGCTGTTTAGGAATGACCGGAACAAAGGTAAAGGTGGGGGAGTAACATTGTATGTCAATAATGAGGTAAACTGTAAAGAAATAATAAGTGATGGAATGGATAACACGGAGTCTGTCTGGGCAATACTCACATTGGGTAAAAAAAGAACTAGAGCCTCCCCTGGGATAGTGCTTGGGGTGTGCTATAGACCACCGGGATCTACCCTGGATATGGACAGAGAACTATTTAATGTTTTTAGGGAAGTAAATACTAATAGGAACTATGTAATCATGGGAGACTTTAACTTCCCAGATATAGATTGGGGAACAAATGCTAGTAACAATAATAGGGCTCAGATTTTCCTAGACGTGCTAGCTGATGAATTCCTTCATCAAGTAGTTGCTGAACCGACGAGGGGGAATGCCATTTTAGATTTGGTTTTGGTGAGTAGTGAGGACCTCGTTGAGGAAATGGTTGTAGGGGACAACCTTGGCTCGAGTGATCATGAACTAATTTGGTTTAAACTAAATGGAAGGATTAACAGATAAAAATCAGAGACTAGGGTTTACGATTTCAAAAGGGCTAACTTTAATAAATTAAGGCAACTAGTTAGGGAAGTGGATTGGACTAACATATTTACGGATCTAAAGGTGGAAGGCACCTGGGATTATTTCAAGTTGAAGTTGCAGGAGCTGTCGGAGGCCCGTATCCCGAGAAAGGGAAAACGTTTCGTAGGCAGGAGATTTAGACCGAGCTGGATGACCGAGCGTCTCAGAGGGGTGATTAAGAAAAAACAGAGAGCGTACAAGGAGTGGAAGATGGGAGGGATCAGCAAAGAAACCTACCTTACTGAGGTCAGAGCATGTAGAGATGGAGTGAGAAAGGCCAAAAGCCGTGTAGAGTTGGACCTTGCGAGGGGAATTAAAACCAATAGTAAGAGGTTTTATAGCCATATAAATAGGAAGAAAACAAAGAAAGAAGAAGTGGGACCGCTGAAGACTGTAGATGGAGTGGAGATTAAGGATAATCTAGGCATGGCACAATATCTAAACGAATACTTTGCATCGGTCTTTAATGAGGCTAATGAAGGGCTTAGGGATAGTGGCAGCGTGACGTATGGGAATATAGAAGGGGGGATTGACATTACCGTATCCGAGGTAGAAGCCAAACTCGAACAGCTTAACGGGACTAAATCGGGTGGTCCGGATGATCTTCATCCGAGAATATTAAAGGAACTGGCGCGAGAAATTGCAAGCCCATTAGCGATAATTTTGAATGAATCTGTAAAATCAGGGGTGGTACCGTTTGACTGGAGAATAGCTAATGTGGTTCCTATTTTCAAGAAGGGGAAAAAAAGTGACCCGGGTAACTACAGGCCTGTTAGTTTAACATCTGTAATATGCAAGGTCTTGGAAAAAATTTTGAAGGAGAAAGTAGCTAAGGACCTTGAGGTCAATGGCAATTGGGACAAATTACAACACGGTTTTACGAAAGGTAGATCGTGCCAAACCAACCTGATCTCCTTCTTTGAGAAAGTAACAGATTTTTTAGATAAAGGAAATGCGGTGGATCTAATATACCTCGATTTCAGTAAAGCGTTTGATACGGTACCGCATGAGGAATTATAGGTTAAATTGGAAAAGATGGGGATTGATATAAAAATCCAGAGGTGGATAAAGAACTGGTTAAAGGGGAGACTGCAGCGGGTCGTACTGAAAGGTGAAGTGTCAGGTTGGAGGGGGGTTACCAGTGGAGTTCCTCAAGGTTCGGTTTTGGGTCCTATTTTATTTAATCTATTTATTACTGACCTCGGAACCAAATGTAAGAGTGGGCTGATAAAGTTTGCGGATGACACAAAGTTGGGAGGTATTGCAAATTCAGAAAAGGATCAAGATATCCTGCAGGGAGATTTGGATGACCTTGTAAACTGGAGTAATAGTAATAGGATGAAATTTAATAGTGAGAAGTGTAAGGTGATGCATTTAGGGATGACTAACAAGAATTTTAGTTATAAGCTGGGGACACATTGGTTGGAAGTAACGGAAGAGGAGAAGGACCTCGGAGTCCTGGTTGACCGCAGGATGACTATGAGTCGGCAATGTGACGTGGCCGTGAAAAAAGCTAATGCGGTCTTGGGATGCATTAGGCGAGGTATTTCTAGTAGGGATAAGGAGGTGCTGGTTCCATTGTACAAGGCACTGGTAAGACCACATTTGGAGAACTGCGTGCAGTTCTGGTCTCCCATGTTAAAAAAGGATGAACTCAAACTGGAACAGGTACAGAGAAGGGCCACTAGGATGATCCGAGGAATGGAAAACCTGTCGTATGAAAGGAGACTCGAGGAGCTCGGTTTGTTTACCTTAACCAAAAGAAGGCTGAGGGGAGATATGATTGCTCTCTTTAAGTATATCAGAGGGATAAATACCAGGGAGGGAGAGGAATTATTTCAGCTCAGTACTAATGTGGACACGAGAACAAATGGATATAAACTGGCCATCGGGAAGTTTAGGCTTGGAATTAGACGAAGGTTTCTAACCATCAGAGGGGTGAAGTTCTGGAATAGCCTTCCGAGGGAAACAGTGGGGGTGAAAGACCTCTCTGGCTTTAAGATTAAGCTTGATAAGTTTATGGAGGGGATGGTTTGATGAGGGATAACGTGATTTTAGTCAATAGATCAATAACGTGCCATCGCTGGTAATTAGTAACAATGGTCAATGATGGGATATTAAAAGTTACTACAGTGAACTTTTTCCGGAGGGTCTGGCTGGAGAATCTTGCCCACATGCTCGGGGTTAAGCTGATTGCCATATTTGGGGTCGGGAAGGAATTTTCCTCCAGGGTAGATTGGCAGAGGCCCTGGAGGTTTTTCGCCTTCCTCCGCAGCATGGGGCAGGGGTCGCTGGCTGGAGGATTCTCTGTGATTTGAAGTCTTTAAATCACGATTTGGGGACTTCAACATCTGAGTCAAGGGAGAGAATTATTCCAGGAGTGGGTGGGCCAGCTTTTGTGGCCTGCATCATGCGGGAGGTCAGACTAGATGATCATAATGGTCCCTTCCGACCTTAAAGTCTATGAGTCTATGAGTCTATGACTCTTGACCAAAGCCAGCCCCCAACATGTGGAGTGGACCACGGAGTGTGACCGTGCCTTCAAGGCCCTCAAAACAGTCTCTGCCGTGAGCCCATCCTATACAGCTCCGACTTTAACCGAAAGTTCATCCTCCAGACGGACACCGCGGAGGTGGGCCTAGGGGCTGTCCTGTCTCAGGAGGTGGATGGAGAGGAACACCCGGTCGTATACCTCAGTCAGAAACTGTTTCCAAGAGAAAGAAACTACACGGTGATGGAGACGGAGGCCCTGGCAATAAAATGGGCCTGTTATGCCTTGTGGTACCAGATCCTGGGGGCCCCATTCATACTGGTCAGTGGTTGGCCAGAATGAAAAATAATAATATGAGGCTAACGCGTTGGTACCTGGCACTACAGCCCTATGCTTATACTGTCCACCATAGGGCTGGTAAGGACCACGCGAATGCTGACTTCTTGTCCCGCCTGGGAGAGTTGGACGGGTCTGGCCCCTATGGATGGGAGCCAGCCTTGTGGGGGGGGTATAGCGAGGCGGTGGGATGCGCCACTGAGGGACGAGCCTCCCCTAGCACCACTGTGGGCAGAGCCAGTGGGTCCTGCTCCGCCCCCCAGAGGTCACGGCGCAGGACAGGAAGTAGAAAAGCCCCGCTGCAAAGCTCAGTTGAAAGCCAGCCGCCGGAGAGGCCAGATGCCTGTGGCCTAGCTCCAGGTTGGGGAATGCCGGCAGGCCACGGCCGACCCGAGGACTGGCCGGGGCAGCTGCGCCTACCCCTCGCCAGCTACCCCGAGGAGCAGCCGCGCCTACCCCTCGCTAGATACCTGGAGGAACCGATGGTGCTGGAAACCGCCGAGGACGCCAGCCAAACCCAGGTACCTTACGAGGGGGAGTCCGGAAGTAGCCCGTGTTATATCCTTGGGGGCAACAGTTTTAGGATGAAATCACTGGAGACACAGAGAGCTGTAAACCTTGTAGCAGCCATTTATTTCCACACTCAGAATTAACCAACAGCTGGCTGGCTGGTTATCCCCTAATAATCTAACTCAGTTGCCATAGCAACACAAGGCTCTGTTACCACGACAACCAAATACACAACATATCCCTCCCCCCTTAATAAGAATGTCCCCTAAATAAAACAAACACTAAACTAGAGAAGGAGGGTAGACTGCCTCCATTCCCGGCTAAACCCTGGGGATTATTTTGCCCCTTAACCGTGGGTTCGCCCTAGCTAAAGATCCAGCCAACGAGGAGGCCTTCTGTCTCTAGGTGGATTACGGCGGACTTCTGGTGTTGTTGCACTCGAAAGTGTCTTGGGCACAAGCCTGACACTGAGCTCAGGGTTCGTAGGGCGAATGAGTGAGGATGGGGTATCAACTTGTGCTGGGCAGAGGAGTATCTCTGCCGCTGGCAATAATGGAGGGGAAAAGTCAGGAACAGGTGACTCTCAATTCAGTGTCTCGCCGGAGGTGGTGAAGTCAGGCAACTCAACTGAAGATGTGTCCTGAGGACTGGTATGACCTGGCAGCAACTGATCTACATGTCGCCGCCAGGTGAGATCCTCTGCAGTCCGGACTGTGTAGGAAACAGGTCCTGTTTGAGCGATGACAGTGGCAGGGACCCATTTAGCTCCAGAAGTACAATTCCAAGCCAAAAGCGGCTGTCCTGGGCTAAAGGTTCCGTCTTTTGCTCTGGGTGCCCGCCTGATGACTTGATCTTGCTGCTGACGTTGCACAATTTGTCGTGGTTCAGAAGGTTTCAGCAGATCAAAGCAAGTGCGTAGCTATCATCCCATCATTAGAAAGGCCGGGGATGCCTTGGTCGTAGCATGAGGTGTGTTTCTGTAGGATAGTAAGAAGGTGTCCAGACGCTTTTGAATGGATGGTTGTCCCCTTGCTGATTTCAAAGCTTGTTTCATTCTCTGCACAAATCTTTCAGCTAATCCATTGGTGGATGGATGATATGGTGCTGAAGTGATGTGGTGTATCCCATTTGCCTTCATAAACTTTTGAAACTCCTGAGAGACGAACTGCGGTCCGTTGTCACTCACAAGTTGTTCTGGCAGACCGAAACGACTAAAGAGTCCTCGTAGTTTTTGGATAGTACCCTCTGCAGTAGTGGACTGCATTATAGAGACTTCTGGCCATTAAGAATGGGCATCTACCACCACGAAGAACATGCTTCCTTCAAGGGGGCCAGCAAAGTCAACGTGAATACGTTGCCACGGGTTTTCAGGCCAGTCCCATGGATGTAGAGGTACCCACTGGGGTGCTTTCTTCACACCCTGACATGACATACAAGCTCTTGCCATCTCTTCAATAGCACTGTCCAATCCAGGCCACCAAAAATAGCTTTGTGTAATTTCCTTTATGCGCACTATTCCACAGTGACCGGAATGGAGCTGTTCTAACATCTGTGATCTCAGCGGTGGTGGGATAATGACACGTCTTCCCCACAACAAACAACCAGATTGGATTGATAACTCCGTTCTCCTGGACATGTAGGTAACAAGGTCAGGTGAGACCAAAGAGGTTCGTCGAGATGTTCCATGCATCACCAGGTCCATAACTTGGGACAATACTGGGTCAACTCGAGTTGCCTTCTTTACCTGAGTAGCGGTGATGGGTGTATTCTCTACCTGTTCAAAGTAAAAGCTTTCCTTCTGGGCACTATCTCGACGGTTGACTGGCAAAGGCAGCCTTGAGAGACCATCCGCATTGCCGTGCAGAGTGGATTTCCGATATTTGATTTCATATGTGTGCGCAGAAAGCAACAGTGCCCACCGTTGCATACGACTAGCCACTAATGGAGGAATGCCGGTATGGGGTCCAAAAATTGAAGTCAGGGGTCGATGGTCTGTGAGAAGAGTAAACTTCTGCCTGAACAGACACTGATGAAACTTCTGAATTCCGAAAACGATTCCCAATGCCTCACGTTCGATTTGGGCATAGTTAGTTTCTGCTTTGCTTAGAGTGCGTGAAGCAAAAGCAATAGGTCTCTCTTCTCCTGAAGGCATAATGTGTGACACGACTGCTCCCACTCCATAAGGTGACGCATCGCAGGCCAACTGTAGGGGTAAGGATGGATCGAAGTGCGTCAGAACTTCAGAATTTAGCAATGCATCCTTAGCTTTGTTAAATGCAACATCACAGGCTTCAGTCCACTTCCAGGCCTTGTTCTGCCCAAGGAGTTCGTGAAGTGGTTTTAGCAGTGTGGCTAACTGTGATATGAACTTTCCATAATAGTTCAATAGTCCTAGAAACGAGCGAAGCTCGCTAACATTACGAGGAGGGGAACCTCCACAATAGCCTTCACTTTGGCAGGGGCCTTACGAAGACCTGTAGGATCAATGATGTGTCCCAAATATTCAACAGAGGGCTGGAAGAATTCACACTTGTCTTTGCAGACTCGCAGTCCATACTCTTTCAGTCTTTGTAGGGTAGCCTCTAAATTCTTTAGGTGATCCTCCTCATTCCTTCCAGTGACCAGGATGTCATCCAGATAGCACTGGACTCCTGGCAAGCCACACAAGATCTGGTCCATAGCCCTCTGGAACAGGGCGGGAGCAGATGTTATTCCGAAGGGTAGGCGACAGTATCGATAAAGCACCTTATGCGTCACAATAGTCAACAGCTCTTTGGACTTTTCATCAACGTGCATTTGTAAATACGCTTGACTCAGATCAATCTTACTGAACTTTTGTCCCCCAGCCAGGCCTGTGAAGAGGTCATGGATGCGGGGAAGCGGGTATTGCTCTGCACACAACACCGGGTTGACAGTGACTTTAAAATCACCGCAAATCCGGAGGGAGCCATCTTTCTTCACTATTGGAACATAGGAGTGGCCCATGGATTATGGGTAACTGGTATTAGGACTCTATTTGTGATGAGTCGCTCCAGGTCCGCTTCAACCTTCGGCCTGATGGCATATGGCACAGTTCTGGCTTTCAGATATTTTGGTTGACTGTCAGGTTTAATGTTCAATGTCACAGTGATTCCCTTCATACTGCCCAGATCCTCTCCAAAAACAGCAGCATGTCTCCTTAGTATAGTGGTCAGACCGGTTTCTTCTTAGTCACTCGGTGCACTTCTGCCCAATTCAGTTGGATCTTCCTAAGCCAAGACCTACCCATTAAGGCTGGGTAATTACCTCTCACCACAAACAGTGGCAATTTAGCAGCCTGTCCATTGAGCTCCACCTTAACATCAGTAATGCCCAACATGGGCACAGCTTCTCCCGTATACATCTTCAGCACTGTTTTTGTTGCTTGAAGCGGAAGATGCTGTAGCTTTTCTTTATACACCGTCTCTGAGACCAGCGAGACGGCTGCACCGGTGTCCAGTTCCATGCGTATAGGTTTGCCGTCCAACAACAGGGTTACCCAGTATTCATATGAGCCCACTGCCAAAGACAAAAGGTGGAGTGGCTCTTCTTCTTGTGAGGAGGTGTCTCCTTGGTCATCCTGGGTCTGCTCTAGGATATGCAGATTTCCCTTTTTGGTCGGCCAGACCACAGGCCTCTTTTTCTTTTGTTTACAGGCACACTCAATGTGTCCCTTTTTACCACACTGTCAACACACCAGGACCTTACACCAGCATTCTGATGTAGGGTGATCCGGCTTACCACAGCAGTAACATTCCTGACTCCCCATAGTTTTGTGGTAGGTTCTTGTAACCAGGGCCAGCTCTGGCTTTTTGGCCGCCCCAAGCAAAACAAAAAACAAAAAAACATGCGGCGCGGCCGGAGCGCGGGTGCAGGGGGACCGGCTGGGGGGTGGGGAGGGGGAGGGAGCAGGTGGGAGAGAGAGAGAAGGGGGCGGCCAGGGCTACAGCAGGGGCGCTGCCACGCGGCCCCTCCTGCTGCGCCGCTTCCTGCCGCCTGCCGCGAGGGCTCCGCTCCGGTCGGGGGGGAGGGAAGGAAGAGGACTGCACTGCAGGGCGCTCTGGTTCTCCGCGCCACCGCCCCCTACAGGGCGGCCGGAGCGGAACAAGAACAAAAACAAAAAAACAAACAAACAAACAAAAAAAAGCGGCCGTGCCGCCCTAGGATTGGGCAGAATGCCGCCTTGAACAATCTGCCGCCCCAAGCACCAGCTTGCTCAGCTGGTGCCTGGAGCCGGCCCTGCTTGTGACACCTTATGCACCCTAGGGGATGCACCGATGGATTGTGCCTCCTTTGTAGCCAGTTCCATGGAGACAGCAATATCAATGGCCTTCTGTAAGGTAAGCTGAGCCTCTATCAATAGGGGCTTCCGTATAGCTTCACTGTGCAGGCCACACACTGACCTGTCACATAGGCCATCATTTAACATCTCCTTACATTCACAGTGTTCTGCAAGCTTTCTCAAAGTTGCTACAAATTGTACAACTGTTTTGTCTTCTTTCTGGTCTCTTTTGTGCAATTACCAGTGGTTTTGGAGAAAAATGGGACCCCAGGATTTCCACAATGTCACTGTAACATTCAGTCTCTGGCTTAACAGGGTGGAGTAAGCTGCGTAGCAGGGAGTAGGTCTTAGCCCCTACAACACTTAAGAATATTGGCACCTTCTTCTCTTCCGTAATGTCATTTGCAATAACAAAAAGCTCAAAACGCTCAGTATACACGTGCCATTTCTCTATAGTCTCCTCAAAAGGTTCCAGTGGCCCTGTAAGTGTAGCCATGATTTTAGTTTCAGTTTGCACAGTCAGAGCAAACAGGCCAGTTCTCAACCTCTTCCAGCAGCAAACAAGGTTTGTTTGTTTGGTTTTGTACCTTAACTTCTACTTCCTTCTGTTGCTGGGGCAGCACAGAGATCCCATCCTCGTCGCCACGTTGGTATATCCTTGGGGGCAACAGTTTTAGGAAGAAATCACTGGAGACACAGAGAGCTGTAAACCTTGGAGCAGCCATTTATTGCTACACACAGAACTAAACAACAGCCAGCCAAACAGGCTGGGCTATCCCCTAATAATCTAACTCAGTTGCCATAGCAACACAAGATTCTATTACCACGATAACCAAATACACAACAGACACCCTTGTTCTATGCCATTGGTTCCCAAACTTTTCGGCATCACAGCCCTTTTTTAATTTTTGAGAAACCCTCATGCCCCCCACCTCCCCTTTACCATCATCCAACCCCCCTTTTAATAAATTCAATTCATAATTTTATTATGCCCCTGCTCCTTGTCCCCTGACCGCCTGCTCCTGGAACCCCACCCCCAATCCAACTCCCCCTGCTCCTTGTCCCCTGATCGCCCTCTCCCGGGATCCCACCCCCTAACCAACCCCCCCCCGCTCCCTGTCCCCAGACTGCCCCGCGGGACCTCCTGACCCTTATCCAACCCCTCCTCCCCCAGCTACCTGTCCCCTTACCATGCCGCTCAGACTGCCAGGACTGGCTTATTGGAAAACTTGGGAGGTGGGTGGGCGCAAGCCGTGCTGCCCGCTCGGTGGCGTGGCTGCAGGGATGGGGGAACAGTGGGGGAGGGGCTGGGGGCTAGCCTCCCCAGCCGGGAGCTGAAGGGCCGGGCAGGAGGGTCCCACGGGCCCGATGTGACCCACGGCCCATTGTTTGCCCACCTCTGGTCTATTAAATAAATAAATAATGTTTACGACAATAAAAAAAATTCGTTATTAAAATTTCGCAGCTTCACGCCCCCCCCTTGGAATTAATTCATGCCCCCCAGTTTGGGAACCAATGTTCTATGCCTTGTACCCCACTCCTCTCCCAGAGCCGGGGAGAGAACCCAGGAGTCCTGACTCCCAGCCCTCCCCTTCCCTCTGCTCTAACCCACTAGACCCCCCTGCTTCCCACTACAAGGATTGTAGAAGAGGCACTGCTTCCTCCCTCCTTTGGCTCCCTGCAATGACCAATAACCAGCATCACTATCACCTCCCAGTCTGACCAGTGCACACCACCCCCAGGAATAGCCCTGTGCTGGCAGCCCTGGACTCCCCAGCCACCTGCAGTGCCACATCAGCCCCTGGTAGTCAAGAGTGTTAGTTCAACCTTGTCACTTTCACCTGCAGACAGTTTTCCTGGCTACTCACAGCTTAACTCGCAAAGATCCAGAAATCGCAAAATTCTCCTGTCCTAGTCCCTGCCCCTGAGCCAGCTCCATCAGAGCTTGTGCCCCCTAGAGTCCTCTGCCTTTCGGGTCTGATGCCCTTTGGCATTTCCCCGGCAGCTTTTGAAGGGACCCGGGTGGCTGCAGGGGCAGGAGTCTCTTACCAGCCAGCCCCACGCCCAGCAGGGCTATCGTCAGGAGGTTGAGGCCAGTGATCAGTGATGGGGGCTCCTGGCTCTGCGGGTCTGGAAGGGGAACGCCAGGGGCCTCTCCTATTGCTCGGAGCGGCTGCACTCTGTTCTCAGGCACTAGCTCTCTCCGCAGTCGGGTGGGGACAGCTCTCCGAGCAGGACACCCCCGCTCCAGCGCAAAGTGGGGATCTGCCCAGAATGTCTCCTGTTCGTGTTGGGGTGAACTAGTGGGACGTTCTGACACAAATACCCTGTGACCTGGAAATTCTCAATATCAAACAGGGAATTAGATCCCGTCGGGTCCACGGAGCAAATGCTGCTCATCCACTGGGAGTGTCATCTCGGCCCTGGTTGGAGTGGGTGACCGCGAGATCCAGGGCTGGGCAGGCAGGGGACTGCGGGGGGGGGGTGATGGGCTTTGGCAGAGCTGTGTGTCAGGAGATGAGGCTGGGCAAGCAGGGGGCTGCGGGGGAGGAGTGAGGGGCTATGGCAGAGCTGGGTGTGAGGAGCCAAGGGCTCGGCAGGCAGGGGGCTGCGGGGCGCAGTGAGGGGCTCTGGAAGGGCTGCATGTGGGGAGCCCAGGGCTGGGCAGGCAGGGGGCTGCGGGGGGGGAGGAGTGAGGGGCTGTGGCAGAGGTGGGTGTGAGGAGACGAGGCTGGGCAAGCAGCGGGCTGCGGGGTGGGGGGGAGTGAGGGGCTCTGGTAGAGCTGGGTGTGAGGAGCTCAGGGCTGGGCAAGCAGGGGGCTGCGGGGCGGAGTGAGGGGCTCTGGAATGGCTGAGTGTGAGGAGCCCAGGGCTGGGCAAGCAGGGAGCTCTGGGTGCAGATTAAGGGGCAGCAGCAGAGCTGGGACTGGGGGAAGCTCAGTTCAGAGCTAGCAGGGGGCTGTGGGGTGGAGTGAGGGGCTCCAGCAGAGCTGGTGGGGGCGGGGAGCCCAGGGGAGCCCCGTGCCGTATGTCTCTACTTTGCAGCCTGTCCGGAGACCTCACAGGATGTGATCAGCCCCCGCCGCAGACAGCACAGCAGGGCAGGGGGCGTGTGGGCTCGGCCGCGCAAACCGGGGTCCTGCCTTAGAGGGGACCTTCAGCCCCCAGCTTTGCGGCTCTTCCAGGCACTGACAATCCCAGCCACTGTAACCAGACGGGGTCACACCACGAGTAGGGCTTTTCCTGCTCGTTCTAGGCCAGCACACAAGGGGTCCTGAACCCAGGGGTAGAGAACCCAGGAGTCCTGACTCCCAGCCCCACCCCCACTAGATCCCACTCCCCTCCCAGAGCTGGGGCTAGTCCAGACTCCCAGCCCCTCCCTGGCACCCCGTGTGGGACTGTCAAGGCTGTATCCCTACTTTGAACTTTAGGGTACAAATGTAGGGGCCTGCATGAAGACTTCTAAGCTTAACTACCAGCTTAGTTCTGGTCCGCTGCCACCATCCCAAAGCTAATTCCCTTTCCTGGGTAGCCTTGAGAGACCTTCACCAATTCCCTGGTGAATACAGATCCAAACCCCTTTTAGATCTTAAAACAAGGAGAAATCAATCAGGTTCTTAAAAAGAAGGCTTTTAATTAAAGAAAAAGGTAAAAATCATCTCTGTAAAATCAGTATGGAAAATAACTTTACAGGGTAATCAAACTTAAAGAGCTCAGAGGACCCCCTCTTCTGTCTTAGGTTCAAATTACAGCAAACAAAAATAAACACTCTGGTAAAAGGTACACTTACAAGTTGAGAAAAAAAAGTAAATCTAAGACGCCTTGCCTGGCTTTTACTTACAATTTTGAAATAAGAGAGACTTGTTTAGAAAGATGGGGAGAACCTGGATTGATGTCTGGTCCCTCTCAGTCCCAAGAGCGCACAACCCCTTAAACAAAGGACACACACAAAAGCCTTCCCCCCCCCAAGATTTGAAAGTATCTTGTCCCCTTATTGGTCCTTGGGGTCAGGTGTCAGCCAGGTTACCCGAGCTTCTTAACCCTTTACAGGTAAAAGGAGTCTCTGGCTAGGAGGGATTCCATAGCACTGTACATAGGAGAGCTGTCACCCTTCCCTTTATAGTTATGACACGCCCCCCAAATCACAGATAGTGTTGGACATCCGGTTCCACACTGGCTATGATTTCTTCCTGGAGCTCTAGGAGAAAACAGAGTTAATAAAACACATGTACCTTTAGACATACTACTGATTATATAAAAACTAACAATATGTTTTATTTCAAGAACAATTGTTAACCAGTTAACTCTGGGAAACTTTCCCGGGAGAGTGCATCAGCCACTTTGTTAGAAGCTCCCGAAATGTGTTGTATTTCAAAATCAAAATCTTGGACAGCTAAACTCCACCGAAGAAGTTTTTTGTTATTTCCCTTGGTGGTATGAAGCCACTGTAGCGCAGCATGGTCTGTTTGTAGTTGGAACCGCCGTCCCCAAACATATGGGCGTAGCTTTTCCAGCGCATACACAATGGCGTAGCATTCCTTTTCGCTGATTGACCAGTGGCTTTCCCTCTCAGACAGTTTCTTGCTGAGAAACACGACAGGATGGAATTCTTGATCCGGTCCTTCCTGCATTAAAACTGCTCCCACGCCTCGCTCGGACGCATCTGTGGTTACTAGGAACGGTTTGTCAAAGTCTGGGGCCCTTAGCACAGGGTCAGACATGAGTGTTGCCTTAAGCTGGTTAAAGGCCTTTTGACACTTATCAGTCCACTGAACTGCATTTGGCTGTTTCTTTCTGGTTAGGTCTGTCAGCGGGGTGGCGATTTGGCTGTAGTGTGGTACAAATCGCCTATAATATTCGGCCAAGCCTAAGAAGGATTGGACCTGTTTCTTTGACTTTGGAACCGGCCACTTTTGGATAGCATCCACTTTGGCCTGTAGGGGATTTATAGTTCCTTGACCCACCTGGTGTCCCAGGTACGCCACTCTGTTTTGGCCTATTTGACACTTTTTAGCCTTAACAGTTAGTCCTGCCTGCTGGATGCGCTCGAAGACTTTTTTCAGGTGCTCCAGGTGTTCTGTCCATGAATCAGAAAAAATGGCCACATCATCGAGATAGGCAACGGCAGATTCTCCCAATCCTGCTAAGAGACCATCTACAAGTCTTTGGAAGGTGGCGGGTGCATTTCGCAACCCGAAAGGGAGTACATTGAATTCATACACCCCTGCCTGGGTGACGAAGGCGGACCTTTCCTTAGCGGGTTCATCTAGTGGTACTTGCCAGTACCCCTTGGTTAAGTCTAAAGTAGAGATGAATTGGGCATGTCCCAATTTCTCCAATAGCTCATCTGTGCGTGGCATTGGATAGTTGTCAGGACGAGTTACAGCATTTAGCTTACGGTAGTCCATGCAAAAGCATATTTCCCCATCTGGTTTGGGAACTAGAACCACTGGAGATGCCCATGCACTGCTAGAGGGGCGGATTATACCCATCTGTAGCATGTCCTGGATCTCCCTTTGTATAGCCGTTTGGGCATGAGGTGACTCCCGGTAGGGTGGGGTTCTAATTGGGTGAGCATTACCTGTGTCAATGGAGTGGTATGCCCGTTCGGTCCGTCCTGGAGTGGCTGAGAAAATCGGTGCAAAGCTTGTGCACAGCTCCTTTATCTGCTGTCGCTGCAGACGTCCCAGGGTCGTGGAGAGGTTCACCTCTTCCACGCCACCATTCCTTTTTCCTTCATAGTAGACACCTGCAGGCCACTCCATGTCATCAGTTTCCTGGGCTGTAAACTGGCAAACGTTTAATTCTCTAGAATAAAAGGGCTTAAGAGAATTAACATGGTATACCTTAGGCTTTATGTTAGAGGTGGGGGAGGCTATGAGATAGTTAACAGCTCCTAGGCGCTCCTGGACCGTGAATGGTCCTTCCCACGACGCTTCCATTTTATGGGCCTGGAGCGCCTTTAAGACCATGACTTGGTCTCCTACTTTGAAGGACCGTTCTCTGGAATGTTTATCATACCAGGCCTTTTGCTCTTCCTGAGCATCCTTTAGGTTTTCTTTAGCAAGGGCTAAAGAGTGTCGGAGGGTGTTTTGTAGGTTGCTTACAAAGCCTAGAATGTTAGTTCCTGGAGAAGGCGTAAACCCCTCCCATTGCTGCTTCACCAACTGTAATGGCCCCTTAACCTCGCGGCCATACACAAGTTCAAATGGTGAAAACCCTAAACTGGGATGTGGTACAGCCCTGTAGGCAAAAAGCAACTGCTGCAACACTAGGTCCCAATCATTGGAGTGTTCATTTACGAATTTACATATCATGGCCCCCAAAGTTCCATTAAACCTCTCCACCAGACCATTGGTTTGATGGTGATGAGGGGTGGCAACCAAGTGATTCACCCCATGAGCTTCCCACAGGTTTTTCATGTTCCCTGCCAGGAAATTAGTTCCCGAATCTGTAAGGATGTCGGAGGGCCAGCCTACCCTGGCAAAAATGTCTGCTAATGCCTGGCACACACTTTTAGACTTGGTGTTGCTTAAGGGTACAGCTTCCGGCCATCGGGTAGCAAAATCCATGAAAGTCAGTACGTACTGCTTTCCTCTGGGTGTCTTCTTTGGGAAAGGACCCAGAATATCCACAGCTACTCGCTGAAATGGGACCTCAATTATGGGTAGTGGCTGGAGAGGGGCTTTAACCTGGTCTTGGGGCTTTCCCACTCGTTGGCACACCTCACAAGACCGGACATAATTAGCAACGTCCTTGCCCATTCCCTCCCAGTGGAAGGACTTCCCCAACCGGTCTTTGGTTCTGTTCACCCCAGAATGGCCACTGGGATGATCATGGGCTAAGCTCAAGAGTTTTACCCGATACTTAGTGGGAACTACCAGCTGTCTTTGAGGATGCCAGTCCCCCAAAAAGCTTGGGCTTCCCCCCTCTTTCCTTTCACCAACTCCTGGTGAATACAGATCCAAACCCCCTTTGGATCATAAAACAAGGAGAAATCAATCAGGTTCTTTAAAAAAAGGCTTTTAATTAAAGAAAAAGGTAAAAATCATCTCTCTAAAATCAGTATGGAAAATAACTTTACAGGGTAATCAAACTTAAAGAGCTCAGAGGACCCCCCTCTTCTGTCTTAGGTTCAAAGTACAGCAAACAAAAATAAACACTCTGGTAAAAGGTACATTTACAAGTTGAGAAAACAAAGTAAATCTAAGATGCCTTGCCTGGCTTTTACTTACAATTTTGAAATAAGAGAGACTTGTTTAGAAAGATGGGGAGAACCTGGATTGATGTCTGGTCCCTCTCAGTCCCAAGAGCGAACAACCCCTTAAACAAAGGACACACACAAAAGCCTTTCCCCCGCAAGATTTGAAAGTATCTTGTCCCCTTATTGGTCCTTGGGGTCAGGTGTCAGCCAGGTTACCCGAGCTTCTTAACCCTTTACAGGTAAAAGGATTTGGAGTCTCTGGCTAGGAGGGATTCCATAGCACTGTACACAGGAGAGCTGTCACCCTTCCCTTTATAGTTATGACAGGGACATTCCCAGATTTGCAGCCCCAGAGTCGGGATTTCGGCCTGTTACTGGAACATGCCTGGTTAACGATTCACCCCATGAACCCGCCTGGGAGCCAGGCATGGGCCAGGGGGCTGGATCTTTGCTCTCTGCCCCTCACTTCCTCCCTGCAGGGTGTCTGAGAAGTGGGGCGATCTGGCCTTTAAATTTAGGGGTGTCTAGGGATCTGGGCTGTTTTCAATCCAAAGCTAAAGAGGCGAATTCCACCTCCCGGCTGCGCTGATGGGATTGGGGAGCAGGCTGTGATATCACCTCTGTACATGGCATTAGTCAGAGTTGTGGGGTACCCCAACTAACTCCCAGGGGCAGGGAGACCCATGAGTTAACACTGCTACAATCCAGTAACACGAAGTTTGGGGGTTAACCCCACTGATACCCAGTAGCAGGTAGTTCTACAGGTTAACCCCACTAAAATAGAGTGGCAGGGAGTCACATGAGTTAACCCACTAATACCCAGTGGAAGAGGATCCCACCGGTTAACAGCACCAGTGCATACTGGCACGGAGTCTCGCACGTTAACACCACTAATACCCAAGGAAAGATAGTCCTGCGATTTAACAGCACCAAAACGTAGTGGGAAGGAGTCCCACAGCTGAACCCTGGTAATACTCACTGGAACGGAGTCCTACGTGCTAACCCCTCTAGTACCCAGTGGCAGGGAGTCCCATGGGTTAACCCCCTAAGACACAGAAGCAGCCCTTGAACTCTGGGCATGGCTGGCAGGTGGCCCTGAGCTCAGTCACTGCCGCGCGCTCCAAGGCCCCGCGCCGGCCCTGCACTGCAGGTGAAGACGCTGCTCAGCATTTCAATAACTGTGTCAGTCTGTGGCCGAGCTCTGGGCCGACGGGGCCGTGGAATCGCACTGCGGGGCTGCGGGCTGGGTCTGTTTATCAGCCAGACCCCGGGCTGAGCTGTCACAGTGCTGGGCGGCAGAAATTCGCTCAGAGATAGCGAGCTCAGCACAGCCCCTTCAGTGTGAGCATGAGACGGGGGGCAGGGGAGAGGACGGGGGCAGATCAGAGCCAGCTGCACCTAGACCCTTCCCTGACTGCAGCCGTTTCTGAGCCGCCACCTCCCTGAGGGGGAACTCGCGAGGCCTAGACTTCACTCCTGGGGGATGAGCAGCATTTGCTCTGCCGACCTGACGGGATCCGATCCCTGTGAGGAGACGTGTCTGAAAGAGCAACTGCCTCGGGTTGTGTCTGTGCAGAGCCTAGCACAATGGGACCCTGATCTGTTGGGGTCTATCTGGGCACCTCTGTAATATAACTAATGACAAATCCCCACAGCATTGGAGTCTGGGGGAGCAGCATCTCTAGGAATCTTTTCCAAGCTGATTCAGCTAAACATGGAGTCCGTCATAATCTGCCACAAACATCTGAAAATGTTGCCCTGTGTCCGGCAAACAAGAAGGCCAGAGCTTGGAGTGTCTTAAAGGATGCTCCCCATTCCCCTGTCAGCCCAGCCTGGAGGGGCATTCGCCCCTTGGGCTTTGGATTAAAAACAGCCCAGATCCCCAGACACCCCTAAATTCAAAGGCCAGGTTGCCCCACTTCTCCGACACCCTTTGGGGAGCGGGTGAGGGGCAGAGAGCAAAGATCCAGCCCCCTGTCCCATGCCTGGCTCCCAAGCAGGTTCAGGGGTTAATTGTTAACCAGGCATGTTCCAGTAACAGGCCGAGATCCCAGCTCTGGGGCTGCAAATCTGGGAATGCCCCACACAGAGGTGCCAGGGAGGGGCTGGGAGTCTGACTAGCCCCAGCTCTGGGAGGGGAGTGGGATCTAGTGGGGGTGGGGCTGGGAGTCAGGACTCCTGGGTTCTCTACCCCTGGGTTCAGGACCCCTTGTGTGCTGGCCTAGAATGAGCAGGACAAGCCCTACTCGCGGTGTGACCCCGTCTGGTTACAGCGGCCGGGATTGTCAGTGCCTGGCAGAGCCGCAGAGCTGGGGGCTGCACGTCCCCTCTAAGGCAGGACCCCGGTTTGCGCGGCCGAGCCCACACGCCCCCTGCCCTGCTGTGCTGTCTGCGGCGGGGGCTGATCACATCCTGTGAGGTCTCTGACAGGCTGCAAAGTAGAGACATACGGCACGGGGATCCCCTGGGCTCCCTGCCCCCACCAGCTCTGCTGGAGCCCCTCACTCCCAACCCGCAGCCCCCTGCTAGCTCAGAACTGAGCTTCCCCCACTCCCAGCTCTGCTGTTGCCCCTTAATCTGCACCCAGAGCCCCCTGCTTGCCCACCCCTGAGCTCCTCACACCCAGCTCTGCCACAGCCCCTCACTCCCGCCCTGCCGCAGCCCCCTGCCTGCCCAGCCCTGGGCTCCTCACACCCAGCTCTGCCAGAGCCCCTCACCCCCCCCTGCAGCCCCCTGCCTGCCCAGCCCTGGGATCTCACGGTCGCCCACTCCAACCAGGGCCGAGATGACACTCCCAGTGGATGAGCAGCATTTGCTCCGTGGACCCTACGGGATCTGATTCCCTGTTTGATACTGATAATTTCCAGGTCACAGGGTATTTGTGTCAGAACGTCCCACTGGTTCACCCCAACACGAACAGGAGACACTCTGGGCAGATCCCCACTTTGCGCTGGAGCGGGGGTGTCCTGCTCAGAGAGCTGTCCCCACCCGACCGCGGAGCGAGCTAGTGCCTGAGAACAGAGTGCAGCCGCTCCGAGCAATAGGAGAGGCCCCTGGCTTTCCCCTTCCAGACCCGCAGAGCCAGGAGCCCCTGTCCCTGATCACTGGCCTCAGCCTCCTGACGATAGCCCTGCTGGGCATGGGGCTGGCTGGTAAGAGACTCCTGCCCCTGCGGCCACCCGGGTCCCTTCAAGAGCTGCCGGGGAAATGCCAAAGGGCATCAGACCCCAAAGGCAGAGGAGGGAATAGGGCCTGGCTGGCTCAGGGAATGGGACACATGGCTGCTCGCCTCTAGGGGGGCACCAGCTCTGATCCAGCTGGCTCAGAGGCAGGGACTAGGACAGGAGAATTTTGCGATTTCATGATCTTTGTGAGTTAAGCTGTGAGTAACCAGGAAAACTGGCTGCTGGTGAAAGTGATGAGGCTGCACTAACAATCTTGACCACCAGGGGCTGATGTGGCACTGCAGGCGGCTGGGGAGTCCAGGGCTGCCAGCACAGGGCTGTTCCTGGGGGTGGTGTGCACTGGTCAGACTGGGAGGTGATAGTGATGTCGGTTATTGGTCATTGCAGGGAGTCAAAGCAGGGAGGAAGAAGTGCCTCTTCCACAATCCTTGTAGTGGGAAGTGGGGAAGTCTGGGGGTGTCTAGTGGGTTAGAGCAGAGGGAAGGGGAGGGCTGGGAGTCAGGACTCCTGGGTTCTCTCCCCGGCTCTGGGAGAGGAGTGGGGTACAAGGCATAGAACATTGGTTCCCAAACTGGGGGGCATGAATTAATTCCAGGGGGGGGGGGGGGCGTGAAGCTATGGAATTTTAATAACGAATTTTTTTTTATTGTCGTAATCATTATTTATTTATTTAATAGACTAGAGGTGGGCAAACAGTGGGCCGTGGGCCACATCTGACTCTGGGACCCTCCTGCCCGGCCCTTCAGCTCCCAGCTGGGGAGGCTAGCCCCCAGCCCCTCCCCCACCGTTCCCCCACCCCTGCAGCCACGCCACCGAGCGGGCAGCATGGCTTGCACCCGCCCACCTCCCAAGTTTTCCAATAAGCCAGTCCTGCCACTCTGAGCGGCATGGTAAGGGGGCAGGGAGCTGGGGGGGGAGGGGTTGGATAAGGGGCAGGAGGTCCCGGGGGCAGTCTGGGGACAGGGAGCGGGGGGGGGTTGGTTAGGGGGTGGGATCCTGGGAGAGGGCGATCAGGGGACAAGGAGCAGGGGGAGTTGGATTGGGGGTGGGGTTCCAGGAGCAGGCGGTCAGGGGACAAGGAGCAGGGGCGTTAAAATTATGAATTGAATTTATTAAAAGGGGGGTTGGATGATGGTAAAGGGGAGGTGGGGGGCGTGAGGGTTTCTCAAAAATTAAAAAGGGGCCGTGATGCCGAAAAGTTTGGGAACCAATGGCATAGAACAAGGGTGTCTGTTGTGTATTTGGTTATCGTGGTAATAGAATCTTGTGTTGCTATGGCAACTGAGTTAGATTATTAGGGGATAGCCCAGCCTGTTTGGCTGGCTGTTGTTTAGTTCTGTGTGTAGCAATAAATGGCTGCTCCAAGGTTTACAGCTCTCTGTGTCTCCAGTGATTTCTTCCTAAAACTGTTGCCCCCAAGCATATACCAACGTGGCAACGAGGATGGGATCTCTGTGCTGCCCCAGCAACAGAAGGAAGTAGAAGTTAAGGTACAAAACCAAACAAACAAACCTTGATTGCTGATGGAAGAGGGTCAGAACTGGCTTGTTTGCTCTGACTGTGCAAACTGAAACTAAAATCATGGCTACACTTACAGGGCCACTGGAACCTTTTGAGGAGACTATAGAGAAATGGCACGTGTATACTGAGCGTTTTGAGCTTTTTGTTATTGCAAATGACATTACGGAAGAGAAGAAGGTGCCAATATTCTTAAGTGTTGTAGGGGCTAAGACCTACTCCCTGCTACGCAGCTTACTCCACCCTGTTAAGCCAGAGACTGAATGTTACAGTGACATTGTGGAAATCCTGGGGTCCCATTTTTCTCCAAAACCACTGGTAATTGCTGAAAGATATAGGTTCCACAAAAGAGACCAGAAAGAAGACAAAACAGTTGTACAATTTGTAGCAACTTTGAGAAAGCTTGCAGAACACTGTGAATGTAAGGAGATGTTAAATAATGCCCTACGTGACAGGTTAGTGTGTGGCCTGCACAGTGAATCTATACAGAAGCGCCTATTGATAGAAGCTCAACTTACCTTACAGAAGGCCATTGATATTGCTGTATCCATGGAACTAGCTACAAAGGAGGCACAATCCATCGGTGCATCCCCTAGGGTGCATAAGGTGTCACAAGAACCTACCCACAAAACTGATGGGAGTCAGGAATGTTCCGCTGTGGTAAGCCGGATCACTCTGCATCAGAATGCTGGTGTAAGGACCTGGTGTGTCCACAGTGTGGCAAAAAGGGACACATTGTGTGTGCCTGTAAACAAAAGAAAAAGAGACCTGTGGTATGGCCGACCAAAAAGGGAAATCTGCATACCCAAGAGCAGACCCAGGATGACCAAGGAGACACCTCCTCACAAGAAGAAGAGCCACTCCACCTTTTGTCTTTGGCAGTGGGCTCACATGAATACTGGGTAACCCCGTTGTTGGACGGCAAACCTATACGCATGGAACTGGACACCGGTGCAGCCGTTTCGCTGGTCTCAGAGACGGTGTATAAAGAAAAGCTACAGCATCTTCCACTTCAAGCAACAAAAACAGTGCTGAAGACGTATGCGGGAGAAGCTGTGCCCATGTTGGGCACTATTGATGTTAAGGTGGAGCTCAATGGACAGGCTGCTAAATTGCCACTGTTTGTGGTGAGAGGTAATTACGCAGCCTTAATGGGTAGTTCTTGGCTTAGGAAGATCCAGTTGAATTGGGCAGAAGTGCATCGAGTGACTAAGAAGAAACCGGTCTGACCACTATACTAAGGAGACATGCTGCTGTTTTTGGAGAGGATCTGGGAAGTATGAAGGGAATCACTGTGACATTGAACATTAAACCTGACAGTCAACCAAAATATCTGAAAGCCAGAACTGTGCCATATGCCATCAGGCCGAAGGCTGAAGCGGACCTGGAGCGCCTCATCAAAAATGGAGTCCTGATACCAGTTACCCATAGCCCATGGGCAACTCCTATTGTTCCAATAGTGAAGAAAGAAGGCTCCCTCCGGATTTGCAGTGATTTTAAAGTCACTGTCAACCCGGTGTTGTGTGCAGAGCAATACCCGCTTCCCCGCATCAATGACCTCTTCGCAGGCCTGGCAGGGGGACAAAAGTTCAGTAAGATTGATCTGAGTCAAGTGTATTTACAGATGCACATTGATGAAAAGTCCCAAGAGCTGTCGACTATTGTGACGCATAAGCGGCTTTATCGATACTGTCGCCTACCCTTCGGAATAACATCTGCTTCCACTCTGTTCCAGAGGGCTATGGACCAGATCTTGTGTGGCTTGCCAGGAGTCCAGTGCTATCTGGATGACATCCTGGTCACTGGAAGGAATGAGGAGGATCACCTAAAGAATTTAGAGGCTACCCTACAAAGACTGAAAGAGTACGGACTGCGAGTCCGCTAAGACAAGTGTGAATTCTTCCAGCCCTCTGTTGAATATTTGGGACACATCATTGATGCTACAGGTCTTCGTAATGCCCCTGCCAAAGTTAAGGCTATTGTGGAGGCTCCCCTTCCTTGGAATGTTAGCCTGCTTCGCTTGGAATGTTAGCCAGCTTCATCAGTATCTGTTCGGACGGAAGTTTACTCTTCTCACAGACCATCGACCCCAACTTCAATTTTTGGACCCCACACCGCCATTCCTCCATTAGCCGCTAGTCGTATGCAACGGTGGGCACTGTTGCTTTCCGCGCACACATATGAAATCAAATATCGGAAATCCACTCTGCACGGCAATGCGGATGGTCTCTCAAGGCTGCCTTTGCCAGTCAACCGTCGAGATAGTGCCCAGAAGGAAATCTTTTACTTTGAACAGGTAGAGAATACACCCATCACCGCTACTCAGGTAAAGAAGGCAACTCGAGTTGACCCAGTATTGTCCCAAGTTATGGACCTGGTGATGCATGGAACATCTCGACGAACCTCTCTGGTCTCACCCGACCTTGTTACCTACATGTCCAGGAGAATGGAGTTATCAATCCAATCTGATTGTTTGTTGTGGGGGAGACATGTCATTATCCCACCACTGCTGAGATCACAGATGTTAGAACAGCTCCATTCCGGTCACTGTGGAATAGTGTGCATGAAGGAAATTGCACAAAGCTATTTTTGGTGGCCTGGATTGGACAGTGCTATTAAAGAGACGGCAAGAGCTTATATGTCATGTCAGGGTGTGAGGAATGCACCCCAGTGGACATCCCTACATCCTTGGGACTGGCCTCAAAACCTGTGGCAATGTATTCACGCTGACTTCGCTGGCCCCCTTGAAGGAAGCATGTTCCTGGTGGTAGTGGATGCCCATTCTAAATGGCCAGAAGTCTCTATAATGCAGTTGTCATAACTATAAAGGGAAGGGTAACAGCTCTCCTGTGTACAGTACTATAAAATCCCTCCTGGCCAGAGACTCCAAAATCTTTTTACCTGTAAAGGGTTAAGAAGCTCAGGTTAACCTGGCTGACACCTGACCCAAAGGACCAATAAGGGGACAAGATACTTTCAAATCTTGGGGAGGGGAAGGCTTTTGTTTGTGCTCTTTGTTTTGGGGGCTGTTCGCTCTTGGGACTAAGAGGGACCAGACATCAATCCTGGCTCTCCACATCTTTCTGAACAAGTCTCTCATATTTCAAACTTGTAAGTAAACAGCCAGGCAAGGCGTGTTAGTTTACCTTTGTTTTCTCAACTTGTAAATGTACCTTTTACTAGGGTGTTTACCTCTGTTTGCTGTAACTTTGAACCTAAGGCTAGAGGGGGGTCCTCTGGGCTCTTTAAGTTTGATTACCCTGTAAAGTTATTTTCCATCCTGATTTTACAGAGATGATTTTTACCTTTTTCTTTAATTAAAAGCCTTCTTTTTAAGAACCTGATTGATTTTTCCTTGTTTTTAGATCTAAGGGGGTTGGATCTTGATCCACCACGAGTTGGTGGGAGGAAGGAGGGGGGATGGTTAATTTCTCCTTGTTTTAAGATCCAAGGGGTTTGGATTTGTATTCACCAGGGAATTGGTGAAAAGTCTCTCAAGGCTACCCAGGGAAGGGAATTAGCATCGAGAGTGGTGGCAGCGGACCAGATCTAAGCTGGTAGTTAAGCTTAGAAGTTTTCATGCAGGCCCCAACATTTGTACCCTAAAGTTCAGAGTGGGGAAGCAGCCGGTGGGATAATTTTAAACCAAAAGCCAGTAAGATTTTTTTCCCCTCCTTTCTAGCTGCTTGGAAAGCAGAGCTGAAGGTAGATGCGTATCTTATCTCTCCTTGCCTAAAGGCAGAGGTGTTAAGTTTTTTTTAACAAGGGTCTTTGTTAAGAGAAGGGTTCAATCAGTGAGCAAACAGCTGGTAAAAGGAATTTACAAGCTGAATTGTTTTTTTTCTTTCTACCTCTCGGGGATAGCTAGTTAGAAAGTCTCTGTTACCTCAGCAGCAGCCTGAGCTGAGTGCATCCCAGTTTCAGTCAACTGCAGAGGGGTGTGGCCCAGCACAAGAAAACAGGAAAATGACTACCAAAGAAGTAGCTAACAAACAAGAACTGGCCAGACTAGAAGCAGAAGGAAATGAAAAAAAAATCAGAGAATGCTTCAATTAAAAAAACTTGAGAAAGAAGCTGAAGAGAAAACCAAAGAGGAGGCCCACAAGAGAGCTATGGAGCTGAAAGAAAAAGAGATGGAGGAGAGGGAAAAAGAGAGTAAGCATGAACTGGAATTAGCAAGGGCTAGCCGGATATACCAGCCAATCCTAGCAACCCCTCTCCAGGTACCACATCCCATCCCAGAAAATTCCCCACCTACGAGGCAGGCGATGATACTGAGGCCTTCTTAGAAAATTTTGAAAGGGCCTGCCTTGGATACAGCATCACTACAGACCAGTACATGGTTAGCTGCGGCCGCAGCTCAGTGGACCCTTAGCAGAGGTGGCGGCTGAAATGTCTAAGGAACACATGAATAATTATGAACTTTTTAAAAACAAGGCCAGACTCAGAATGGGGCTAACACCGAGCATGCCCGTTGGCGGTCCCGAGCCCTAAGGTGGAAACCAGACGTGTCATTTACCCGACATGCCTACCACATTGACAAAAATTGTGATGCGTGGGTATCAGGAGTAAATGTTAAATCTCTAAAAGATCTGGTTTCCCTAGTAAAAATGGATCAGTTTTTAGAGGGTGTTCCTGAGGAAATAGAAAGGTACATCCTAGATGGGAAGCCCAAAACTGTAACCGAGGCGGGGGAGATTGGAGCCAAATGGGTGGAGGTGGCAGAAAAGAAAAAAACTAGTAGCAGTTGGAGCGAATATCAGAAGAGGCAAGCCGAAACAAAACCTTACCACCGGGGACAACCCAAGGCCTCACCCACATCCCAAGGGAAACCCCAGATGCCTTCTCACCCCACCACACCAGTCTTCACCAACCAACATCGCCCCGCTGATACCTTAGCAGGGCGATGTTTTAAATGTAATGAACTGGGACATATAAAGGCTCACTGCCCCAGGAACCCCAACCGATTACAGTTCATTACACCACAATCACACCAAAGATCCCCAGACCCAGATGCCTCTCTCATACCCTCGGAGCGAAGGGAAACCTTGAGAGTGGGCGTAAAGAAGGTTATCGCTTGGAGGGACACTGGGGCACAAGTGTCAACTATCCACCAATCCATAGTGGACCCCAAATTCATCAACCCGGAGGTTCCAGTGACAATTCAACCCTTCATGTCACAGTCTGTAACCTTGCCTACAGCCAAGTTGCATGTTCAGTACAAGGGCTGGTCAGGAATGTGGACTTTTGCAATCTATGACAATTATCCCAAGGACGTTGCTAATTATGTCCGGTCTTGTGAGGTGTGCCAACGAGTGGGAAAGCCCCAAGACCAGGTTAAAGCCCCTCTCCAGCCACTACCCATAATTGAGGTCCCATTTCAGCGAGTAGCTGTGGATATTCTGGGTCCTTTCCCAAAGAAGACCCCCAGAGGAAAGCAGTACATACTGACTTTCATGGATTTTGCTACCCGATGGCCGGAAGCAGTAACCTTAAGCAACACCAGGGCTAAAAGTGTGTGCCAGGCATTAGCAGACATTTTTGCCAGGGTAGGTTGGCCCTCCGACATCCTTACAGATTCGGGAACTAATTTCCTGGCAGGGACCATGGAAAACCTGTGGGAAGCTCATGGGGTGAATCACTTGGTGGCCATCCGTTACCACCATCAAACCGATGGCCTGGTGGAGAGGTTTAATGGAACTTTGGGGGCCATGATATGTAAATTCGTAAATGAACACTCCAATGATTGGGACCTAGTGTTCCAGCAGTTGCTTTTTGCCTACAGGGCTGTACCACATCCCAGTTTAGGGTTTTCACCATTTGAACTTGTCTATGGCCGTGAGGTTAAGGGGCCATTACAGTTGGTGAAGCAGTAATGGGAGGGGTTTACACCTTCTCCAGGAACTAACATTCTAGACTTTGTAAGCAACCTACAAAGCACCCTCCGACACTCTTTAGCCCTTGCTAAAGAAAACCTAAAGGATGCTCAGGAAGAGCAAAAAGCCTGGTATGATAAACATTCCAGAGAACAGTCCTTCAAAGTAGGAGACCAAGTCATGGTCTTAAAGGCGCTCCAGGCCCATAAAATGGAAGCGTCGTGGGAAGGACCATTCACGGTCCAGGAGCACCTAGGAGCTGTTAACTATCTCATAGCCTCCCCCACCTCCAACATAAAGCCTAAGGTATACCATGTTAATTCTCTTAAGCCCTTTTATTCCAGAGAATTAAACGTTTGCCAGTTTACAGCCCAGGAAACAGATGACGCGGAGTGGCCTGAAGGTGTCTACTACGAAGGAAAAAGTGATGGTGGCGTGGAAGAGGTGAACCTCTCCGCGACCCTTGGACGTCTGCAGCGACAGCAGATCAAGGAGCTGTGCACAAGCTTTGCACGAATTTTCTCAGCCACTCCAGGACGGACCGAACGGGCATACCACTCCATTGACACAGGTAATGCTCACCCAATTAGAACCCCACCCTACCGGGAGTCACCTCATGCCCAAACTGCTATACAAAGGGAGATCCAGGACATGCTACAGATCGGTATAATCCGCCCCTCTAACAGTGCATGGGCATCTCCAGTGGTTCTAGTTCCCAAACCAGATTGGGAAATATGCTTTTGCGTGGACTACCATAAGCTAAATGCTGTAACTCGTCCTGACAACTATTCAGTGCCACGCACAGATGAGCTATTGGAGAAATTGGAAGATGCCCAATTCATCTCTACTTTAGACTTAACCAGAGGGTACTGGCAAGTACCACTAGATGAACCCGCTAAAGAAAGGTCAGCCTTCGTCACCCAGGCAGGGGTGTATGAATTCAATGTACACCCTTTCGGGTTGCGAAATGCACCCGCCACCTTCCAAAGACTTGTAGATGGTCTCCTAGCGGGATTGGGAGAATCTGCAGTTGCCTACCTCGATGATGTGGCCATTTTTTCTGATTCATGGACAAAACACCTGGAGCACCTGGAAAAAGTCTTCGAGTGCATCTGGCAGGCAGGACTAACTGTTAAGGCTAAAAAGTGTTAAATAGGCCAAAACAGAGTGACTTACCTGGGGCACCAGGTGGGTCAAGGAACTATAAATCCCCTACAGGCCAAAGTGGATGCTATCCAAAAGTGGCTGGTTCCAAAGTCAAAGAAACAGGTCCAATCCTTCTTAGGCTTGGCCAGATATTATAGGTGATTTGTACCACACTACAGCCAAATCGCCGCCCCGCTGACAGACCTAACCAGAAAGAAACAGCCAAATGCAGTTCAGTGGACTGATGAGTGTCAAAAGGCCTTTAACCAGCTTAAGGCGACACTCATGTCTGACCCTGTGCTAAGGGCCCCAGACTTTGACAAACCGTTCCTAGTAACCACAGATGCGTCTGAGCGGGTCGTGGGAGCAGTTTTAATGCAGGAAGGACCGGATCAAGAATTCCATCCTGTCGTGTTTCTCAGCAAGAAACTGTCTGAGAGGGAAAGCCACTGGTCAATCAGCGAAAAGGAATGCTACGCCATTGTGTACGTGCTGGAAAAGCTACGCCCATATGTTTGGGGACGGCGTTTCCAACTACAAACAGACCATGCTGCGCTACAGTGGCTTCATACCGCCAAGGGGAATAACAAAAAACTTCTTCGGTGGAGTTTAGCTCTCCAAAATTTTGATTTTAAAATACAACACATTTCAGGGGCTTCTAACAAAGTGGCTAATGCACTCTCCCGGGAAAGTTTCCCAGAATCAACTGGTTAAAAATTGTTCTTGAAATGTGGAACATATTGTTAGTTTTTATATAATCAGTAGTATGTCTAAAGGTGCATGTGTCTTATTAACTCTGTTTTCTCCTAGAGCTCCAGGAAGAAATCACAGCCAGTGTGGAACCAGCTGTCCAACACTATCTGTGATTTGGGGGGCGTGTCATAACTATAAAGGGAAGGGTAACAGCTGTCCTGTGTACAGTACTATAAAATCCCTCCTGGCCAGAGACTCCAAAATCCTTTTACCTGTAAAGGGTTAAGAAGCTCAGGTAACCTGGCTGACACCTGACCCCAAGGACCAATAAGGGGACAAGATACTTTCAAATCTTGGGGAGGGGAAGGCTTTTGTTTGTGCTCTTTGTTTTGGGGGTTGTTCGCTCTTGGGACTAAGAGGGACCAGACATCAATCCAGGCTCTCCACATCTTACTGAACAAGTCTCTCATATTTCAAACTTGTAAGTAAACAGCCAGGCAAGGCGTGTTAGTTTACCTTTGTTTTCTCAACTTGTAAATGTACCTTTTACTAGGGTGTTTACCTCTGTTTTCTGTAACTTTGAACCTAAGGCTAGAGGGGGGTCCTCTGGGCTCTTTAAGTTTGATTACCCTGTAAAGTTATTTTCCATCCTAATTTTACAGAGATGATTTTTACCTTTTTCTTTAATTAAAAGCCTTCTTTTTAAGAACCTGATTGATTTTTCCTTGTTTTTAGATCCAAGGGGGTTGGATCTTGATCCACCACGAGTTGGTGGGAGGAAGGAGGGGGGATGGTTAATTTCTCCTTGTTTTAAGATCCAAGGGGTTTGGATCTGTATTCACCAGGGAATTGGTGAAAAGTCTCTCAAGGCTACCCAGGGAAGGGAATTAGCATCAAGAATGGTGGCAGCGGACCAGATCTAAGCTGGTAGTTAAGCTTAGAAGTTTTCATGCAGGCCCCCACATTTGTACCCTAAACTTCAGAGTGGGGAAGCAGCCTTGACAGCAGTCCACTTCTGTAGAGGGTACTATCCAAAAACTACGAGGACTCTTTAGTCGTTTCGGTCTGCGAGAACAACTTGTGAGTGACAACGGACCGCAGTTCGTCTCTCAGGAGTTTCAAAAGTTTATGAAGGCAAATGGGATACACCACATCACTTCAGCACCATATCATCCATCCACCAATGGATTAGCTGAAAGATTTGTGCAGAGAATGGAACAAGCTTTGAAATCGGCAAGGGGACAATCATCCATTCAAAAGCGTCTGGACACCTTCTTACTATCCTACAGAAACACACCTCATGCTACGACCAAGGCATCCCCAGCCTTTCTAATGATGGGACGACAGCTGCGCACTTGCTTTGATCTGCTGAAACCTTCTGAACCCTGACAAATTGTGCAACATCAGCAGCAAGATCAAGTCATCAGGCGGGCACCCAGAGCAAAAGACCGAACCTTTAGCCCAGGACAGCTGGTTTTGGCTCGGAATTATACTTCTAGAGCTAAATTGGTCCCTTCCACTGTCATCGCTCAAACAGGACCTGCTTCCTACACAGTCCAGACTGCAGAGGATCTCACCTGGTGGCGACATGTAGATCAGCTGCTGCCAGGTCATACCAGTCCTCAGGACACATCTTCAGTTGAGTTGCCTGACTTCACCACCCACGGCAAGACACCGAATTGAGAGTCACCAGTTCCTGACTTTCCCCCTCCATTACTGCCAGTGGCAGAGATACCCCTGTGCTCGGCACGAGCTGATACCCCATCCTCACCCATTCGCCCCACGAACCCTGAGCTCAGTGTCAGCCCTGCGCCCAAGACACTTTCGAGTGCAACGGCAGCTGTAAATAACGACGTTATCCAGCTATGCGGCCACATACTCTTCATGAGGTTGAAGAAGGCGGTCCATCAGCCGCTGGAATGTTGCCGGGGCACCATGGAGCCCGAAGGGCATTCGAGTGAACTGGTAGAGGCCCGTGGTGGTGGCAAATGCGGTCTTTTCCTGAGAGGCGGGGTCGAGGGGGGATCTGCCAGTATCCATTGCTCAGATCGAGGGTAGTGAGAAAGCAGGCCTTGCCTAAGCGGTCCGGCAGTTCATCGAACCGGGGCATAGGGTACGCGTCGAATTTCAAAATGGAATTGACAAGGCAGAAATCAATACAGAAGCGCTGGCATCCCATCCGGCTTGGGAACCAGGACTACCGGGCTGCGCCATTCCCTTTGCGATGGTTCGATAACCCCCAGCGCCAACATCGCCCGGACTTCCTCCTCTACGACCTGCCGCATACGATGTGGCAAGGGCCTATTTGATTCCCGGATCACCACCACTTCGTCTGGATGGTATGGTAAATGAGGGTCATGTAACCCGGCTGGGCAGTGAACGTTCTGGGGGATGCCTGCAGGAGGCATCCGGTCTGCTTTCGTTGCTCCTCGGTCAGGGATTCTCTGAGATGAGGCATTGTGGAGTCCTCGGTCGGGACTACACGGGGTCCTAGCTCAGGGTCTGGGGGCAGGGATTAATTAGAAGGCCTTCTCGTACTCGCCAGGGCTTCAGGAGGTTAATATGGTATCGCTGGGTTCCTTTTTGCCGGTCCGGCTGCTTAATCTCATAGTTGACCGGCCCGACCTTCCGAACCACCTCATATGGCCCCTGCCACCAGGCCAGTAGTTTTGACTCGCTGGAGGGCAGGAGGAGCAGAACCCGGTCGCGGGTTCGAACTCACGGACTCGGGCCTCCCACTTATACGTTTGGGCTTGAGCTTCCTGAGCCGCCTTCAAATTCTCCCGAGCTACAGATCCTGCTTGTGTGAGACGTCCCTGAAGCTGGAGGACGTACTGCAGAAGGTCCTGGCCTGGTGACGGGGCTTGCTCCCACATCTCCCTCATAAGGTCCAGCAGCCCCCTCGGACGACGGCCGTATAAGAGCTCAAAGGGGGGAAATTTCATGGAGGATTGGGTTACCTCACGGAAGGCCAGGAGCAGAGGCGGGAGCAACTGATCCCATTGGCACAGGTCCTCTGGGGAAAACTTCCGCAGCATGGTTTTCAAGGTACGGTTGAACCGTTCGACCAGGCCGTCGGTTTGCGGGTAGTAAATGGAGGTGCGTAGTTGCTTAATCCCCAGGAGGTTGCACACCTGCTGCAGCAGCCTGGAGGTGAAGTTGGTGCCCTGGTCAGTAAGGATCTCCTGAGGCAAGCCTACGCGGGCAAAGACCTTGACAAGCTCCTCAGTGATGGCCCTGGCGGTGATGCTCCGGAGCGGGATGGCTTCGGGAAAATGGGTAGCATAGTCCACGATGACTAGGATGTACAGAAACCCTGCCCTGCTTCTTGGGAGCGGTCCCACCAAATCCATGGCCACTCGCTCAAACCGCGTTTCCACAATGGGCATGGGGATCAGGGGGACCTGGGCCGTCTGTAGGAGGGCAGCCAGCTGAAACTCGGGACAGGAACTACAATACTCCCATACCTCCTGGTGCACCCCGGGGCAGAAGAATCGGGTCAGAATTCGGGCATGGGTCTTTTCCTGACCCAGGTGCCCTGCCGCTGGGACGTCATGGGCGAGTTTCATCACCGCGTGTCAGTGGCACCAAGGCACCGGCAGTTGGGTCTGGACCACTCCGTTGCGGGAATCTCGGTCCACCCGATAGAGGCGGTCATGGCGTAGCTTGAAATGGGGCCAAACCTGGGCTCGGCCTGGATCAGTCAGAGCGCCATCTATGGCCGCCAGCTGCTCATATGCCCGACTAAGTGTAGGGTCTCCCCTTTGGTCCCGGAAGAAGTCAGTGTCGACCCTGGGGTCGTCAGCAGGTGGGGGGTCCTCGGGTGCTCCTTCCTGTCTAATAGGGTCCGGTTCTTCTGCCTCCTCAGTGGGGTCCTCTCGTCAGTCCCCCTCCAATGCTGGGGTGACGTCGGGGCTTTCCTCGGCATTTGAAGGAAGGACTCCAGAGAACTCTGGCCAGTCCTGTCCCAGTATCACGGGGTAGGCAAGTCGCGGGGCCAGGCCAAACACCATCGTCCGCGTGACCCCATCCACGGTTAGTCGGACTCGGGCACTGGAGTAAGGCCAGACGTCTCCGTGGATGCACTGCAACTGGATGGTTCCCAGGTGGGGGTCTGCCTGGAGGCCTAGGCTTTGGCGGACTAGGGTCTGGCCACAGCCATAGTCAACCAGGGCCCATGTCCGGCATTCCCCAAAAACTACGGGCACGGTGACCGTGGTGGCCTGTGGCGGTTGGGCACTGTTCTCCCCTGTGCAAACGTGCCCAAAGCTGCAATCCATCTCTGTGCAATCCAGCTGCAGGTGTCCATGTTTCCCACAGGAGAAGCAGGGCCCGAGTGCTGGTCGTCCGGGCCAGGCCTCCCCCCTGGCCTCCAGGGGGGACTTCGCGGGACCCGGCCACTCCCGCTCTCTGGGCCCGTGCGAGCAGGTCCGTGGGACGTCTATAATGGGGCTCCTGGCTCCGCGGAGGATTTCGCAGTTCAACCTGGGCACTCGCCTTCCTCTCGAGGTTAGGGCGCTCGAGCCCTGGCGGGTAGCCCCGAGTAGCCGGTCCGACCGGGGCCTCCGCCGCAAGGTAGTCTTCCATGTGGGGTTCTGCACGGTCAAGTCCCGGATCAGCTGCTGCTGCTGTGCCCCCAGCTGCTGGACGAGCTGCTGTTGCTGTTGGAGCTGGGCGGCCTGCTGCTGCTGGAGCTGGGCCGCCTCTTGTCACTCCTGATTCACCGCCAGGAGCGTAAAAAGTTTGGATAAATCCATGTCTCCGGTGGGGGACCGTTCCCCACCCAGACCCTTTGTCACAGGGGTCAAGGGCTCGTTCGCACATCCTGGGCAAGAGTCCCCACTTCTGGTACCACGTGTAGAAGGGCTCGGCTGAGGCTCATCCCTCAGCGGGGCTGTGGGGTATCCCACTGCCTCGCAATAGTTCACTCTGGGCCCGAGCCCTGGGTCAGGGCGGGACAGCAAACAGTCAGGAGCTCAGGCCCCTAAGCAGGGGCTGAGCCAGTAGTTAAATGTGAGCCCTGGCCCTAGGTCAGGGTGGCGCAGCAAACACACAGTCAGGAGCTCAGGCCCTTAGGCAGGGTCTGAGCCAGTAATTCAATGTGAGCCCTGGCCCTAGGTCAGGGCGGTGCAGCAAACACACAGTCAGGAGCTCAGGCCCTTAGGCAGGGCCTCAGCCAGTAGTTCAATGTGTGCCCTGGTCCTAGGTCAGGGCGGGGCAGCAAACACACAGTCAGGAGCTCAGGCTTCTGAGCGTCTGGTGTGAAGGGGAGACGGACACCTGTGAGTGGGGTGGTAGGGGGGACGCAGGCCCACCCACTCCACTGCGTCCCAGTCTGGGGCCCTAGCAGCGGGAGAAGACTCGCTACTGCATCAGTGGGGATCCCAACTGCAACACACTGACATTGGTTCTGGCCCTGCTGCGGCCAGGCCGGGTTACTTCCGGACTCCCCCTCATAAGGTACCTGGGTTTCGCTGGCATCCTCGGCAGTTTCCAGCACCATCGGTTCCTCCGAGTAACTAGCCAAGCGTAGGCTCGGCTCCTCCTCGGGGTAGTTGGCAAGGGGTAGGCGCGGCTCTTCCTCGGGGTAGCTGGCGAGGGGTAGGCGCGGCTGCTCCTCGGGGTAGCTGGCGAGGGGTAGGCTCGGCTGGCCCAGCCAGTCCTTGGGTCAGCCGCAGCCTGCCGGCATTCCCCAACCCGGAGCTAGGCCACAGGCATCTGGAATCTCCGGCGTCTGGCTTTCAACTGAGCTTTGCAGCGGGGCTTTTCTACTTCCTGTCCTACGCCGTGACCTCTGGGGGGCGGGCGGAGGACCCACTGGCTCCGCCCACGGTGGCGCTAGGGGAGGCTCGTCCCTCAGCGGTGCATCCTACCGCCTCACTACACACACACCCCCTCAAGGCTGGCTCCCATCCATCGGGGCCAGACCATCCAACTCTCCCAGGTGCGACAAGAAGTCAGCATTCGTCTGGTCCTTACCAGCCCTATGGCGGACAGGATAAGCATAGGGCTGTAGTGCCAGGTACCAACGCGTTAGCCTGATATTATTATTTTTCATTCTGGCCAACCAGTGACCAGTATGAACGGGGCCCCCAGGACGTAGTACCGCAAGGCGTCACAGGCCCATTTTATTGCCAGGGCCTCCTTCTCTATCACAGCGTAGTTTCTTTCTCGTGGAAACAGTTTCCGACTGAGGTATACGACCGGGTGTTCCTCGCCATCCACCTCCTGAGACAGGACCGCCCCTAGGCCTACCTCCGAGGCATCCATCTGGAGGATGAACTCTCGGTTAAAGTCGGGGCTGTATAGTATGGCCTCGCAGCAGAGACTGTTTTTGAGGGCCTGGAAGATGCGGTCACACTCCACATGTCGGGGGCTGGCTTTGGTCAAGAGTCCTGTTAGCGGGGCTGCGATTTAGGCGAAATCGGGGATGAATCATCGGTAGTAGCCCGGCAGTCTGAGGAACTGGCGTACTTGGCGCTTCATGATGGGCATGCCGCTAGGGCCTGAACCTTTCCCACGAGAGGTCTCACTTGTCCCCTCCCGATAGTGTACCCCAGGTAGGTGGTCTCCTGCGACCCGATACGGCATTTTTTTGGATTGTCCGTTAATCCCGCTGCCCGCATGGACCTCAGGACGGCTGCTACCCGTTCCAGGTGGTTCTCCAAACGGCAGTTGTAAATAACAACGTCATCCAGGTATGCGGCAGCGTACTCTTGATGAGGTTGAAAAAGGCGGTCCATCAGCCACTGGACCTCTCCGTTGCGGGAATCTCGGTCCACCCGATAGAGGCAGTCGTGGTGTAGCTCGAAATGGGGCCAGACTTGGGCTCGACCTGGATCAATCAGACCACCATCCATGTCCGCCAGCTGCTCATACGCCGAACTAAGTTTAGGGTCTCCCCTTTGGTCCCGGCAGAATTCAGTGTCGACCCTGGGGTCGTCAGCAGGCGGGGGGTCCTCGGGTGCTCCTTCCTGTCTAATAGGGTCCGGTTCTTCCGCCTCCTCGGTGGGGTCCTCGCGGAAGTCCCCCTCCAATGCTGGGGTGATGTTGGGGCTATCCTCGGCATTTGAAGGAAGGACTCCAGAGAACTCTGGCCAGTCCTATCCCAGGATCACAGGGTAGGCAAGTCGCGGGGCCAGGCCAACCACCATCGTCCGCATGACCGCATCCACGGTTAGTCGGACTCGGGCACTGGAGTAAGGCCGGACGTCGCCGTGGATGCACTGCAACTGGATGGTTCCCAGGCGGGGGTCCGCCTGGAGGCCTAGGCTTTGGCGGAATAGGGTCTGGCCACAGCCAGAGTCAACCAGGGGCCTGCGCCCAAGTCCGGCATTCCCCAAAAACTACGGGCACGGTGACCGTGGTGGCTTGTGGCGGCTGGGCACTGTTCTCCCCTGTGCAAATGTGCCCAAAGCTGCAATCCATCTCTGTGCAATCCAGCTGCAGGTGTCCATGTTTCCCACAGGAGAAGCAGGGCCCGAGTTCTGGTCGTCCAGGCCCCCTGCTGCTGCTGCTGGAGCTGGGCCACCTGTTGTCGCTCCTGATTCACCGCCAGGAGCGTAAAAAGTTTGGATAAATCCATGTCTCCGGTGGGGGACCGTTCCCCACCCAGACCCTTTGTCACAGGGGTCAAGGGCTCGTGCCCACATCCTGGGCAAGAGTCCCCACTTCTGGTACCATGTGTAGAAGGGCTCGGCTGAGGCTCGTCCCTCAGCGGGGCTGTGGGGCATCCCACCGCCTCGCAATAGTTCACTCTGGGCCCAAGCCCTGGGTCAGGGCGGGACAGCAAACAGTCAGGAGCTGAGGCCCTTAAGCAGGGACTGAGCCAATAGTTCAATGTGAGTCCTGGCCCTGGGTCAGGGCGGGGCAGCAAACACACAGTCAGGAGCTCAGGCCCTTAGGCAGGGTCTGAGCCAGTAATTCAATGTGAGCCCTGGTCCTAGGTGACGGCGGGGCAGCAAACACACAGTCAGGTGCTCAGGCTTCTGAGTGTCTGGTACAAAGGGGAGATGGCCACTCGTGAGTGGAGTGGCAGGGGGGACGCAGGCCCACCCGCTCCACTGCGTCCCAGTCCGGGGCCCTAGCAGCGGAAGAAGACTCGCTGCTGTGTCAGTGGGGATCCCGACCGCAACACACTGACATTGGTTCTGGTCCTGCTGCGGCCAGGCCAGGGACTTCTGCCCCCGGGCTACTTCCGGACTCCCCGTCATAAGGTACCTGGGTTTGGCTGGCGTCCTCGGTGGTTTCCAGCACCATCGGTTCTTCCGGGTAACTAGCAAGGGGTAGGGTCAGCTGCTCCTCGGGGTAGCTGGCGAGGGGTAGGCACAGCTCCTCCTTTGAGTAGCTGGCGAGGGGTAGGCTCAGCAGGCCCGGCTAGTCCTTGGGTCGGCCGCAGCCTGCCGGTGTTCCCAACCCGGAGCTAGGCCACAGACATCTGGCCTCTCTGGCAGCTGCTTTCAACTGAGTTTTGCAGCGGGGATTTTCTACTTCCTGTCCTGCGCCATTACCTCTGGGGGGGCGGGCGCAGGACCCACTGGCTCCGCCCACATTGGTGCTAGGGGAGGCTCGTCCATCAGCGGGGCTGTGGGTTATCCCACTGCCTCGCTACAGTAACATGTGGCACATGGCCCCGCGACCTTTCTGCAGTATTAACTCCTTTGTCTTGACAGCCATTCTATGATGGACAGATTCCGTTCACACAATCTGGCTTGCCCACTGTCCACTGCATTTTTAAATCTCTTTGTGTACCATGATAGGGGCTCAGACACAAATTCTCCTGCCTTTCTGGAGAAAGCTCTCAATTCAGGCATGTGTTTGAGGTTTTGGTGAGGAAAGGGTGCACCGCAACCATGCCTGCCCTCGGCCCCTCCCTCTGGAATTTCGTTGGGTTGGACCCCACTCCCTTGTGAAGCTTCCCAAATGCAAAGTGTTATCTTTTACAAGCGTAGCAGGAACAACATTTTTAATGGAGTGCTTTGGATCGGTAAGATCCCCTCGGTTACCCCACTCTCTGTTCCCAAAAGGTCAGCTGGGAGAACTCTCCCCTCCAGGAGATCTGACCCCCAGTCTTCCCTTAAAACCTGACCCACAGGTGAGGGGTCTGGCATTTAAATGCAGATCCTTCACCGTCCTCCTGAGGAAAAGCCTCCCTACAAAAGGTGGGCAGACCCTCCTGTCCCCCCTCACCTTCCATCTGGACTTTCCTCTCTGGGCTCCCCTCTGATGCAGACACCCCTGTGTCCCCCAAAAGGGAAGTTGACCCTGATCCAGCTGTGGTTTTACAGCTACCAGCTATGACAGACCCTTCACTGGCCAGCACAATCCCTAACTAAAACCTCTCCAGCGCATCATCAGAGATCTACAACCTATCCTGAAAGATGATCCTTTACTCTCACAGATCTTGGGAGACAGACCTGTCCTCGCTTACAGACAACCCCCCAACCTAAAGCAAATACTCACCAGCAACCACACATCACTGAACAAAAACACTGACCCAGGAACCTATCCTTGTAACAAAGCCCGATGCCAACTCTGTCCACATATCTATTCAAGTGACACCATCATAGGGCCTAATCACATCAGCCATAACATCAGTGGCTCGTTCACCTGCACATCTACCAATGTGATATATGCCATCATGTGCCAGCAATGCCCCTCTGTCATGTACATTGGCCAAACCGGACAGTCTCTACGCAAAAGAATTAATGGACACAAATCTGACATCAGGAATCATAATACTCAAAAACCAGTGGGAGAACACTTTAACCTGTCTGGCCATTCTTTGACAGACCTGCGGGTGGCTATCTTAAAACAGAAAAACTTCAAAAACAGACTCCAACGAGAGACTGCTGAGCTGGAATTGATATGCAAACTAGACACAATCAACTCAGGGCTAAATAGGGATTGGGAATGGCTGAGCCATTACAAACATTGAATCTATCTCCCCTTGTAAGTATTTTCACACTTGCTTCTTATCAAACTGTCTGTACTGAGCCATCTTGATTATCACTTCAAAAGTTTTTTTTCTCTTACTTAATTGGCCTCTCAGAGTTGGTAAGACAACTCCCACCTGTTCATGCTCTCTGTATGTGTGTGTATATATATCTCCTCAATATATGGTTCACTCTATATGCATCCGAAGAAGTGGGTTGTAGCCCACGAAAGCTTATGCTCTAATAAATTTGTTAGTCTCTAAGGTGCCACAAGTACTCCTGTTATTTTTGCGGATACAGACTAACACGGCTGCTACTCTGAAACCTTCCAGTTACAGTGCCCTTGGGGTCTCTTCCCACCACAGCGGTCACCAGGACCCCAGTTTCCATCTCTGGGATACATGTCTCTGTGCACCCCATGGCACGACCTGTCCCATGCTGACCTGCAACTTCCTGGCAGTCAGCAGCTGGGACAGCCTCCCTGTTACAAGGAGGAACGTTCCCCCTCCTCCAAGGAGATGATCACAGGACAGGAGCTGGCTCTATCCAGCCCTTCCTGCAGGGACCTTCCTTGAGCCCCAGGGCTGTAGGAACTGGTTACGACCATCATTGCTGCTACCGAGGAATTAAAGAAGCACTCTCCTATTCCCCCAGCAGCACTTGTGACTTTACCCTCCCCTCTGGGATTTTCAGGACAAGATTCCTTCTTGCTGCTAACAAACCCTGGGACAGATTCTGCCACATCAAAAAAATCATTCCCCAGTAGAAGCGGTACAAAAATGTGTGCCACCACTGCAACAGTCAGTTCAGCCTGCAAATCACCAGTGTTCATGTGTTCCTTAGCTAAAGGTGCAAGGACTTTGTAACCTCCCACCAGTTCTAATTCTGCCATTTTTCCTGGTAACAACTCCTTCTCCTGGATCAGGTCCCTCTTGAGCACAGAAATTTCTGCACAAGTGTCTCTCCATCCTTGGAGCACTTTGCCATGAAACTTAACAGCATGCATATGCTCACTGCTTGGCTGTGTAGAAGCACCCTTTACAAATCCTGTGTGGAAAGAGGCAGTAGCCCGGGATACCCCTGTGCTCTCAGAAGCAGCAGCTTCATGTGTTACCTGTTGCCTGTTCCCACTTAGCCTCGGACATTTAGTTCTCAGGTGCTCAGTGGACTTACAATGATAGCACCTCTTGGGCTCCTCTGCTTGTATAGGAGACTTGGGACAAGTGATTTCCCTCTGCCAGTGGTTTATGTTTAATTGCATCTTGTGACTGCTCGTAAGAGTCTGCAAACTCAGCTAATTCCCCCACTGCGTCCACCTTTTTCTCCCACAAATACTGTTTTACATCACCACTGCACATATTCAGGAACCATTCCGGAGTAACCAAACCACACATTACTTCAAAGCTTTTAATGCCTTTTCCCCTCACCCAGTTGTCTAACAAATCTCTCATTTCATTTAAATAGGCCACCTTTCTTAATCCAGATCCCTTTTAAGACTCCCGAATTTAACCCTGTAGGTTGCAGGTGTAATCTGAAACTGTTTCAAAACCAGTTCCATAAATTTACCATAGTTTGAAGAATCAGCAATAGGCAGTTTATTGAATATGTCCAGAGCTCTCCCAGTCAATTTTGCAACTCAAGTAAGTAGTATAAGGGCCCTACCGTCAATCAAACCCTAACCGCGCCCCTTGACCCCTTAAGCCCCGCGGTCCCTCCCACCTGTCACCGGAAGTCCCACCCCGTGGGGGTATTACTTCCGGGGTCAAGGTGCCACCTGACCGGAAGCAAGGTGTGTCATGTGACCCATCTAAGAACTCCTCCCTCCACCCTCTACCAATCAAGAGGGGTTTTTCGCTGAAAGGACCGCCCCGAGAGGAGATTTTGACCAATCTGGGTGACTTCCAGGTTGGGGTGACCCCTCCGGAAGTGAGTCATGTGACCCCACTAAGAACTCCTCCCAAGGGCCTCCGCCAATCAGAGTGCAGCACCATTACCCCATAAGTCCCAGCGCCAGACAGAGTGAGGCGGCCATCTCTTACCAAGGACACATGTTTTTGAAATCGCGGAAAGGCTGCTGAGAGGAAACATGGACTCCTTCACCAGCCCCGAGAACTTCAGACGTTGTTTTAGCCCTGAGGGTCTTTGACCATCCGCGGAGAAAACGCTACATCAGCGACAGTTCCGAGGAGGAGGAGGAAGCGACCAAGGTGAGCCCTTTGGCCCAGCCGTTGCTGGATACGCCGGAACCCGACCCCGAAACCCTCGTGAGACACCCCGATGAGCGTGGCGGTCTCTCTTTGTCCACCCCCTCAGAGGTGGAAGGCGATTGTGGCTCGGGGGAGTCACCGGCAGACAAGGCGAAAGGAAAAGACGGCGCTCAGGTAAATGAATGATTAAGAAGCGGCGGTCGAGGAGGGGTGGGTAATGGGTTAGGAACCGGGGGTTGCGTAAATTAAAAAACAAGCAGTGAGGGGTGCTTACACGTTTTCTTTTCCGAAAATTTCTCAACAGCTCGACAATGCCTTTCTAGAGGACCCGGACAGCGATGCATCAAGCAGCGAAGATGAACTGGCCCCACCATGTTTTTGCTCAACGCCAATACAAGTTGTTGAAGAGGACTCTGAGGATGATGGCTATGAGGAGTTTAGGAGGTGGCTTGGCATAGAACTAACTGAGCCAGTGCCACGTCGTGAGCGTAAAAAAGTCATGCGGACTATTGTACGCTTTGCTGTTTATGCTATCCTTAAACACTGCCTTAGGGAAAAGCTTTTTGAAGATTGTGAGGGCTGTGTCCTAGATGCACCAGGCCAAAGGCACCATGACTGTGTGACTTGGGCTTCAGTGGATTTAAACTGCAAGCTCCGGGGCCTGTGTGCTGAGCTGTGTTTGTAAAGCTTATTAAACACTGTTGTTGCCATAGGTTATGGTATGCAATGTCTGTGCCTAACCCAAGAACATTTAGCACAAGGGGTGACCTTGATAAATGCTGTGCAATTCAGTGCAGACCCTGACGGTGTTCTAAAGAAAATGACCAAACCGGAAGATGGCTGCTTAGAGCATTATATTGACCGTCTAGTCCGCACAAAGAGTTACAGAACCCTGCTTAAGAAAAAAACTATTTGTAAGAAATCTAAAAGGATTAAGTTCGGCCTGGTCCACACTAACCCCCCACTTCGGACGAAGGTACGCAAATTCAGCTACGTTAATAACGTAGCTGAATTCGAAGTACCTTAGTCCGAACTTACCACAGGTCCAGACGCTGCAGGCAGGCTCCCCCGTCGATGCCGCGTACTCTTCTCGCTGAGCTGGAGTACCGGCGTCGACGGCGAGCACTTCCGGAATCGATTTATCGCGTCTAGACAAGACGCGATAAATCGATCCCAGAAGATCGATTGCCTGCCACCGAACCAGGAAGTAAGTGTAGACGTACCCTTAGAGAATGGTGAGGGGACAAACATGCGATATAAAACTTGGTAGCTGTAAACTTTTTTAAAAGGGGGGTTTGTGACTATCTGTGTTTTGTTAGAAGGCCTTTGGCCTTTAAGTGAGCTAAAAAGTTTTAATGAAGCATCTTGGATTTGTTTTCAAGAAGCTGTATGTTTTTTAAATAAAAAAATAAATGGTTTGTGAGAATTAGCTCTTGTGTTTTTGCCTGTATAGCAAAAAGCTGAAATGTATGTTGTGGTGGGGGAGGGGGAAAAAATCCTAAAAATGTGCTTACAATAAAACAAACAAGGCTAGTTCAGACATGTGTCTGAGTACGATAGAGTTAATATGGAGATATACCTATCTCATAGAACTGCCTTTACTAGCAGGACCAAATATTGATTTTGCCCCAGACCCCTAAGCAGCCGTCTCAAGGTTTGAACTCACAACCCTGGGCTTAGCAGGCCAATACTTAAACCACTGAGCTATCCTTAGTCTGTTGAACTGAATGGGGTTTTAACCACACACACCCAGACAAAATGGTTTCACTACCCCAGATCACAAAAGGGAATGCTATGGGCGGGGTGATTAAATTAACCTGTTAGCAACTATGTTGACGTTTTGTTTGAAACAATGGGCTAAGAGGGTATAAAAACCTCAGGTATGCTGGACTTTGTCCTTTTCAACAGAAAACTTTCTTGGATAGCTGCTGGACTGCAAATAGAGGTAAGACTTGCTGTCTTTAACTCTGAAACTATATATTATATAATGCCACTCTTTGCCCATGCTGTCTTAGTAAATAATGGTGCCTATGTTTATTGCAGTGTGATCTGTTTAGCATGGAACCAGTAACTTTAAACTGCATTTCACCACCAGGCCAAGGTAAAAACCATTTTAACTATAATACTGTTGAATTAAAAAAAAAAAGTATTATACAGGCTGTATTGGGATTTGGTGGTAATACTAACTAACATTTTTGCTTGTTCTTGAACCTGAAGGCTCAAGCACACATGAGGGGGAACAGAACAAGCATGTGCCTGCAACACTTTATCCCATAGTGAAAGGTAACTTTTTTTTTTTTTTTAAAGTACTCGGTTTGTTTCAAACTAACAGGGTTTTTTACTGTACATAATGTGATGGGTTTTTAAAATGGGGTTTGAGGCACTTGGGGTGGGGTGAATGCTACTAACTAAACCAAAGGCACATGGCTGGGGGACAGAACAACCATGTGGCTTTTAAATGCATGTGGGTTTTTGAAAAGTGTATGGCTGCAAACTTGATTTGGTGTGTTTTATAAAGCTGCTGTTTTGTGTGTTTCAAACTAACAAGGGTTTCTGTGCAAACTGGATTTTAAAAGCAGTTTTGGTTTTTATTCTGCAAAATGAGATGTATTTAAAAACCTGTTTGTTGTACAGCCTGAAATGGATTATTTTGTTGTAAAGCTATGACTTTTTAAATAGAAAAACACCCTAATTGTAGGAATGCTAGCTCCCAAATTGTTAGCCATGGTTACGGCACACTGTTTCCATGGCCACAAGGCAGGAGTGACCTTCGCCTCAGTGTCTGTGTTTGGGAAACTTTTGGCTGATTTGATTCCTACCCTTGCAGCTGGTGTTCACGCGCTCAAGAGATGGGTCTGTTATCTTGTGTGCCTGTATACTGCCTGGCTTTTCTATGCGCAGGAATGTAACCACGAAGAAGTGTTGTAAACAAAGTAAGGAGAGAAATAAAAACCCCAGGAAAAGTTTTCCTGGAGGCTTTTGGCTTGAGGCTTTTGAAGCTCTCTGGCTACCAGAAACCTGGTGTTCTATTTCCTTTCCTGTGTCGTCACCACATCTGGTGACCCCGACGTGATACCCCTCTACTCACCGGCTGGATACGCCGAGCGCGCCCCGCGGCTGTTTGCTGCCCCTTATTCGTGAGTATGGGGGTGGGGGGACTTTCCAGTGCCCAGAAGGAGCACGCAAGAGAGTTACAAGAGATTATACGGCAGCGTTCATGTGTCGCTGTCCTGGTTGCTCATATTGAGGACCTTCTAAGGGAAATAGATCGCCAGTGCCCCTGGTATCCTGACTGCAGGTCTATACAGCTTTTTGATTGGATACGGATTGGGATCACCTTGTATAGTGAACCCCGTGCCCCAGCTCAGCACCTGCTGCTCTGGCAGCGTTGCAAGGAGGCGCTGGAGGGGTTCGGCCCTGACAGCCTCAAGCCGGTTTCCTCTTTGCCCCCAGGTGATGGGCCACCCCCCTCCCACCCGCAGCTGACCCTCCCTGCACCGCCGCCCGTGGCGGCACCCCCCTGCCTACCGGTCGGGCGGGGGGGCGCTGTCGCCGCGGCGGTGCGGCGAGCGCGCGAGGCCGGTCTCTTGACCGACGAGGAATCCAGCTGTGGGTTCGAGGCGTTTCCCGTCTCTTGGCGGGATAATGGAAATGGGGGCAGATAGTGGACTGGGAGGCTCTCCCCTACTCGGTTCTGCGTGAGCTCCGCAAGGCGGTTCGTGAGACCGGGGTGCGATCCACTTTCACCCTGGGGATCTTGGAAGGTGTGTCAAACGGTTATTTCTTGCTCCCCCAAGATTGGAAAGACATGTGTCACATGGTGCTGTCTCCCGCGCAATACGTTGTGTGGGATAGCGAGTACCAGCGAGAGGCGCTTGCGGCAGCAGCACAAGGTGGGGGGGCTTATCTCACTGAGCAGTTATATGGCACAGGGCAGTTTTCGAGCATCCCCGAGCAGGCGGTGGGCACGCCCCAGGCAGCTTTTCCCATTATTGGCCAGTGTGTCCGTCGAGCGTTTCGCAGGGTCCCCGCTGCGGGCGAGTCCTCTAAGTCCTTCGCGGTTACTCGGCAGGGTGCCACCGAACCGTTCCACCAGTTTATTGACCGCCTCCAAGAGGCAGTCCAGAGGCAGATTCATAACCCGCAAGCCCAGACTGAATTAATGATAAAATTGGCTTACGAAAATGCCAATGCAGATTGCCGCTGTGCCATGCAGGCAGTAGTTGGGCGCCCGGGGTATACCCTGGCAGAATTGCTGCAGGCGTGTGCTGACGTGGGCACTCAGACCCATCAAATGGCCCTGCTGGCGGCTGCCCTGCACAAGGGGCAGAAGCCTCAGGGGAACTGCTTTAATTGCCAAAAGCCCGGACATTTTTGGCGGGAGTGTGGGGCCCCGGGGGGGCGGGGTGTAAAAACAAACCCAAACCCCGAACAGACCAGAGGCCCCGCACGCTGTGTCCAAAATGCAAGAAGGGCTACCATTGGGCTGCGCAGTGTCGTTTGGCCAGGGGTGACAACCGGTTTTTGGCTGCCAACCGAGACAACCCCCCAGGAAACTAGTAGGCGGGCCTGCTACCAGCCCGAGACCCAAGGTCGCACCCCTCTCCGTGCACGACGTCCCCACTGCCACAAGGGGCAGTGCGGGGATTGACGTGGTTAATCAGGAAAATATGGATATTACTCTCCCCGGGGAGGTCCTCCTCATGCCGTCCCAGATCCAGGGCCCGCTGCCGGAGGGCGTGGTGGGCCTTGTCCTGCCCCGCTCGTCCGCCAGTAAGCAGGGCCTGTTTGTGGTGCCTGGGGTGGTGGATTCGGACTATGGTGGAATTATCCATGTTCAACTGTGGAGCCATCTCCCAAAACAGCTGTTTCAGGGAGATGCCTGGGCGCAACTCATACTTGTGCCCTACTCCCTTCCGGCAGGGGGAAGAAACGTTCCCCGAACCAGAGGCTTCGTGTCCACCGACCAGCGCACTATTCACCCACAAGTGGCAGCGGTCGTTAAAGACATTGGAGCACCCCAACCCAAACGCATTTACTGCCTCAACGATCAGCCGTTTGAGGGTGTTATTGACTCTGGGGCAGACGTCACCGTCATCGCCGCCACGCAGTGGCCCGCCCATTGGCCCACGGAGCAGGCTCCGGCGGTTTGGGGTGTGGGCGGGGCGCAGGACTCACAACGGAGTGCCCGATGGTTGGAGGTTAGGGCGCCTCAAGGCACCCGCCGTGCCTGTATCCGGCCTATTATTCTCCCCGTTCACCTCAACCTGTGGGGCCGTGATTTATTAACACAGTTCACTGCCGCCATCCATATTGATGATTAGGCGTACGCCCCTCCCCCTCCGTTGGCTCATTGATGAGCCCGTATGGGTTGCGCAGTGGCCGCTTCCTCTGGAAAAGCTGGAGGCCCTCCAGCACTTGGTCAATGACCAGCTGCAGGCAGGACATTTGGAGGAGTCCACTAGCCCCTTTAATACCCCCGTGTTTGTAATTAATAAGAAATCTGGTAAGTGGCGCCTTCTGCAGGATCTTCGCGCCATTAATAAAATTATACAGCCTATGGGTCCCCTGCAGTGTGGTACCCCCAATCCCAATCTTATTCCCTGTGATTACTGGTTATTTGTAATAGATTTAAAAGATTGTTTTTTTACCATCCCCCTGCACCCTGAGTACCGGGTGCGTTTTGCCTTTACTGTTCCGGTTTTGAACCACTCCCAGCCCACTCCACGCTATCAGTGGAATGTGCTCCCTCAAGGCATGTTAAACAGCCCCACCTTGTGTCAGCACTTTGTTGCGCAAGCCTTACGGCCCTTCCGCGCAGCACACCCAGATGCCTTAATTTACCACTATATGGATGATATCCTGGTGGCTCACCCCGTGCTCCCTGATGACTGGCTGGACGAACTGCGCCACCAGCTTGCGGCGTGTGGCCTGGTCGTGGCACCGGACAAGATCCAGCGTCAGCCACCCTTTTTGTATCTTGGTCACCGTATGCTCCAGTCATATGCCCGTCCAGTTTGTCCCGAGTTGGTATTGCCCAACCCTCTTACGTTTGTGCAGCTCCAACAGTTATTGGGGTCCCTCAATTGGGATTCGTCCTTTTTGCCCTCTGACTACCTCCATGCTGTCCCCTCCTTTTTCTGGCCTTCGGCAGGGCCACCTCCCCGGAGAGGTTATTCCCGTTTCCCAGGAACAGCGCCAAGCGGTCGCCCTCATTAACTGGACCCTGGCCCAGGTGTGGGTCAACCGCCGAGATAGGGAACAGCCCCTTTTTGCCATTTTGCTTCCCACACTTCCACAACCGACAGCTGTCCTCGCCCAGGAGGGGGCGGCAGCGCGTCTTCATTTAATTGAATGGATTTATTTGACCCACTCCCCTCCGCATACTATTCAGACACTCCCTCAACAGGCCGCCGAGCTGATTTTTAAAGTGCGAGAACGGTCCCGTACCCTTTTGGGTTGGGACCCCGTTGCCATTATTGTCCCCATCCCGGCTAAAGACTGGGAACGCGCTGTCTCTTGCAGTGCCACCCTCCAATTGTCTCTTGCTGACTATGTTGGGGAAGTTAAATATCACATTCCCCCTGACCCCCGTCTCTCGCTCTTGCAACAACGTTGCCTCAACCTCCGATAGTCTTTGTCAACCGTCCCCATTAAGGATGCACTTACCCTTTTTACGGACGGCAGCCCAACGCGAGGTGCGGTCAGCTGGCAGGCGCAAGGCATTTGGCAAGTCCGCTTTACCCTGCCTCAGCGTTCCCCCCCCCCCAGCGCGCAGAATTGGCCGCTGTCATCCTGGCCTGCCGATGCTTCTAGGATGACCCTTTTAATCTTATTACTGTCAGTCTTTATGTTACTAATGTTCTTAAGTCTCTTCCAGGTTCCTATGGGTCACCCTCCTGTGATGACAATTTGTTGGCCCTTTTTCTTACCCTGCAACAGCTTCTTTCCTCCCACTCTAGCCCACTTTTTGTGGCACATATTCATAGTCACACCACACTACCGGGCCTATTGACAGAAGGTAACGCGGTGGCCGACCAGGCGGTCAAATCGGTGGCCTCGATTTTTTCCCAATTGAAAGCCACGCCTTTTTTCATCAGTCCGCCAAAGCCCTTGCCAAGCAGTTCACTCTCCCATTGCATCAGGCGCAGGCCATCGTTCGCCAGTGTGACCTTTGTGCTTCTCTCTCCAATAGCCCGGAGGTAGGGGTTAATCCTCGTGGAACCTCGGCCAATCAGCTTTGGCAAATGGATGTTACACACTTTTCGCCTTTTGCCCCCTGGCAGTATCTTCACGTGTGTGTAGATACCTTTACCCATTATGTGTGGGTCACCCCCCAGAAGGGTGAGGCCTCTCGTCATGTTATTAATCACATGATTCGCGCTATGGCAATCATGGGTCACCCGTCCCATCTTAAGACCGACAACGGCCCCACCTACTGCAGTTCAGCCTTTGCCTCCTTTTGTACCACGTGGGATGTTATCCACACGTTTGGTATCCCGTATAATCCCACAGGCCAGGCCATTGTGGAACGGGTCAACCGTGCGCTTAAACAGGCCCTGGCTCGCCAAAAACAGAAAGGGGGGATTCCAGTAGGCCTTCCTCCCTGCCAGGAATGGCTGGCTGCAGTGCCTTTTACCCTGAATCATTTGAATTTGACTGACTGCCCAGATGGGGTAGACCTCTGTTCTTTTGTCTTTCAGACCATCAGAGAAAATGGATGCCAGCTAAATAACATTCAATGTACCATGCATTTACTGGCACCAGGGACTGTCGAACCCCATTCCGCAGTTCAACCTACATCTGCAGGATCCCGAGCGTCCTCGCCAGCACCCCCCGCGGGGGCCCCCGCAGCGCATAACCTGGGGACAGGTTAAAGCCCTCTCATTGCAGGCCGAGCAGCTGCGAGTGCAGCAGCAGCTGGAACCTACCGCAGAAAATTACCTTGTGACATTGTTAGCTTGCCTTAATGCTAATTCACTCCTTATTTTGTGTGTATTGGGAAGTTTCCTGTTGGCCCCTGGCTGCCAAGGCGAACCCCAGATGAAGCAGCGGCTGCAGTTTAACATCTGGGTCCACCTGGCAGAAGTATTAAATCAATCTGATTTCTGCCTGGCCGTTGCCCTGGAAATGCAAGGTCTGTTAAGTACTTGCCTTGTTCCTGTCTGCAAACCACCCAGCAACATCTGGGGTGTGAGACAGTGAAAGAAATGTGCTGTTTTAAGCTTACTGATAATAGTAATTGCATGCAATAGCAAATTGATATGCTGAAATGTTATGTTTAAGCTATCCGCCAGGATGTTTTTCTTCCTTGGTGGAATTACATTTAGTTATCACCACCCTTAGGGTGGATAAAGACCCTCTTATAGTATGGGGTCTTAGTTTTGATTTGTGGCATTTTACTTTGTTGCATTGTTTAGTGTATACCCAATCTAGTGATATTGTGTATGCTACCCTGCGAAGGTGCTTTGTCTAAACACCGCATATAAAATAAAATAGGGGGGGATGTAGGACTGCTAGCTCCCAAATTGTTAGCCATGGTTACGGCACACTGTTTCCATGGCCACAAGGCAGGAGTGACCTTCGCCTCAGTGTCTGTGTTTGGGAAACTTTTGGCTGATTTGATTCCTACCCTTGCAGCTGGTGTTCACGCGCTCAAGAGATGGGTCTGTTATCTTGTGTGCCTGTATACTGCCTGGCTTTTCTATGCGCAGGAATGTAACCACTAAGAAGTGTTGTAAACAAAGTAAGGAGAGAAATAAAAACCCCAGGAAAAGTTTTCCTGGAGGCTTCTGGCTTGAGGCTTTTGAAGCTCTCTGGCTACCAGAAACCTGGTGTTCTATTTCCTTTCCTGTGTCGTGTGTGTGTGTGTGTGTGTGTGTGTGTGTGTGTTTACAAGACGGTTTCATGAGTTTTATAATAATGTTGTTGTTTGCTCCACAGTACAGTCAAAACATGAGAGTTCCTTAGACCAGAGGGAAAACAAGCTGAAAAGAAAAAGGAAAGAGACCGCTGAAAAGGAAAATTCACCAGCATCAGTGACTGATGGATGGATGAAGCACTGTAAATATATTTTGCTTATTGGTTTGGTTGTTCTATGAGGTTTTGTATTTTAAGTAAATACACAGGTGTGGGTGAGAGAGAAGGTAAAGTTCAGTTTTTGTAAAATGTTGTTGTTGTTGTTGTTGTTTTTCCCCCCTCACAGGCCTGGGCAACTTTTCTGACAATGCTGTAGTCAGAGCTACAAGGACATCTCCTCCAGAACTGCCAACGAACCAGGAATCTGCTTTGAGACCTTTAACAATGCAAAACAGCACAAGAGTGCAGCTGAAGCATCCGGGCGGTCCAAACCTCATATACGTCAAACCCAAGGACAAAACAAAAGACTCTGGTAAAAAAACAACCATGCCACCACAACTCCAGTTCCTCAGTGGCCACCACCACACCAAGCCTGAGGAAACTGTGAGCGAAAATGCCCACATTCACAAACCCGGAGCATGTGCTCTAGGGGTTGTGAATAAAAAACCAAGAACTGACAAACCATGCTCCCAAAACCATAAGCTCGTCACAGCTCCCCCATATTCTAGTAGTTGGGAAGGGCTTGAGGCTTCCCTCAAAAAAGTGATGGAGGATGTATCCTCGGGTAGTCTAAAAGAACGGGATTCTAGAAAGAAATGGGAAAAATATGATGCTTGGTTCAGAACCATGCTGAAAAACATAAGGGCTGGAAAGGGTGGCTCTGAGCAGGCATGACTAGTCGTGAAAAGGGGCCTGGGTTAAAGGGGCACCCTCCAGGGTACACATCAGCTCATGTGTAAACAAAAGGGGGGACAGCGCTTGGGGGATAAACAGATGGCTGCCAAAAAGTTCCAGGCCCGGGTTGTTGTAAAATTTTTAAAAAGGGCTAAAGAGGTAATGAGGAAAAAAACAAAAAGAGATGCCCGCTACTGGAGGCTCTCAAACTGGCTTGTCTGAAAATGGGGAGGCGGAATCAGATTCTGGTTTAGCAAATTCCCCAGAGGGCTCTCTAGATGGGTCCCATTCTACTCCCAATGACCCTCATGGAGGCGCCTCAGAGTCTGACTCTCAAATAGCATCTGATGTAGAAGATGCCGCTAATGATCCCGTAGAGGAACCCCCAAGTAACCCCAAAAATGCCGAGGTGTATATGGAGAGAGTGAGAAGTTGGCAACGTGAATTATCCAGATTTGGGGGGTCGGTGTATTGTGAGGAATTTCGTTTTGTTAATCTTGAGCAAATAAATTCAGCTCAGCAGGTTGTTGAAGCCATACACCGGGGAATACAGTTAGTGCTCGATGACATTAATGGTAGGGTAGGCCCTCATGATTATGTTCAGTTACGTTTAGAGAGCCTTAATTTAACTAACTTTGTTTTCAGTCAAAAGAACTAGGGATGAGCTGTCTGCTGAGGATTTCTTAAATCAGACCTCAAAACTGCTACAGAGCAATAGAGACATGCATGTCGATGGGACATTGCGCCTCGTTGTGACAGTTGTAAAAAACAGGGGTGGGGGCACTTGTAGAATTTTTTAAATTCTATCCTTAGTAGTCAAATTATTCATAAAAAGAGACAGTGTTTGGTAGACCTGACTTACACCGGTACCAATCTGTGTTTTGCGGGTGGGCTCTTGGCCGTCATGTCCGATCGTAAACCTATGGACGCGGAATTGTTAGCGGAGGCGAGAAAGTTACATGAGAAACTGGGGTGCTCAGATCAAAAAAAGGTTATGCTCAGCGACCTAGCAAAGTTTGAACAGCATTTAGGAGTTAACATACAGGTGGTGCTGTATACAGCAAAAGGCGGCTGGGGCTTTTTTAAAACGGGGGGCACAGTGTACCCCAAGACTTATTTTATCCTGTTGCACGATGAGCATTACTATGGGGTTCTGGATGTAAAAAAGTTGTTCGGAGCGAAAAATTATTGTGAGATTTGCCACACGGTGTACAGCCACGACCACTCTTGCAGGTATCGTTGCCGCCTCTGCTTGAGTGTAATGTGCTCAGACAGCGTGGGCGTGCAGCAGCGGTGTCCTAGCTGTAGACTGTATTGTCGGTCCAAAAGAGTGTTTAGACAGACACATCGACTGTGCATCAAAAAACCAAGTTGAATGCCTGTCTAAAACTTCGTGTGAGAAGTGTCAGTCTTACGTGGACAAGCGGCATAGGTGTAAAGGGAGACGGTGTAAGCAGTGTCAGGGTTTGATGGTTGGTGATGTAGACGGTCACCTCTGTTTTATGGACAGCCTTAGAAAGCCCGACTCTTCAGAAAAGTATATTTTGTTATGATTTCGAATGCACGCAGGAGACCGGGGTGCACACTCCCAATTACATTTTTGCTATGTCCCTAAAGCCAGAAAAAGCCTGGGAATTTAAGGGCGATGAGTGTCTTTCTGTGTTTGTGAAGACCTTTATTGGCAAAGAGTTTCGGGACTACACGTTCCTAGCACACAATTCTAAAGGTTATGATGCGTACTTCATTGTTAGACAGTTACTCGAGGAAAAGATGGGCCTAGAACTGATCACTCAGGGTAGTAAACTAATGTGCGTGGAAGTTAAGGCCCTGGGCATTCGTTTTATAGACTCTTTAAACTTCTTGCCCATGAAGCTTAGCAAGCTACCGCAGGCGATGGGGTTTGAAGGGTGCAAAGGGTATTTTCCACACTTTTTTAACACGTTAGAAAATCAAAATTAGGTGGGGCCTATGCCCGGTATGGAGCACTATGGTGTAGAAAGCATGATGCCCAGAGAAAAAGCAGAGTTTCTCGACTGGTATCGGGACCACGGCTCTGAGGCGTTTGACCTGCAGAAAGAGCTTGCGTATTACTGTCAGCAGGATGTAAAAATTTTGAGACAGGCCTGTATCCTATACAGAAAAGAGATTATGAAAATGACGGAGAAGGGAGATGTAGTATAGAAAGAACCTGGTAAATTCACCAAGATAAAACTGTGTATAGATCCATTCCAGTACATAACACTGGCATCTGTCTGCATGGCTATGTACAGGTTTATGTTTTTGGAGCCTAACACGGTAGCTCTTCTCCCTCCAGACAACTATCACAGACAGAAAAAGAGATATTCGACCCCATCTATTCAGTGGCTGTTGTATATCTCTCACAAAGAAAATATACAAATACGGCACCCTTTACAGGGTGGGGAACTACAGGTAGGCCCCTACTTTTTAGACGGTTATGCCGATGTTGATGGGGTACGCACAGCCTTTGAGTTTAACGGGTTTTTTTTCCACGGCTGTGTCACCTGTTATTGTGGAAAAAGCACAAAATCCTATGACGGGGACATCTTTTGGGTTTCTTTATTACAAGACGCAGCTCAAGACCGACTATCTGAAACGACTTGGTTTTGTAGTGAGGACTCTTTGGGAGCACGAGTGGGAGGTGATGAAAGAAACAGACAGGGAACTTGCAGACTTTTTAAACCGAGCCCATTTACCCCAGCCTCTCGTGCCTAGGGATGCTCTTTTTTGGGGGGAGGACAAACGCTATCCGCCTATATTACAAGCCTAACCTTGGGGAAGAAATCCACTATTATGATTTTACCAGCCTGTACCCTTTCGTAAACAAAACCAAAAAATACCCTATCGGACACCCCGATATAGTCTATAACAAATTTGGACCCCTTGCAAATTATTTTGGAATTGCAAAAGTTAAAGTGTACCCCCCACGAGGCCTCTTTTTCCCATTGTTACCTGTCAGAGTGGGTGGCAAGCTTATGTTCCCGCTGTGCCGAACCTGTGCGGAAACCAAGCAGCGGGAGACATGCACCCATACTGACGAGGAGCGGGCCATCCTGGGGACTTGGTGCACAGTGGAATTGAACACGGCCATAGCGAAGGGGTACGCGGTGGCTAAGGTCTATGAAATCTGGCATTTTAATGAAAAATCTGATAAACTCTTTTCAGAGTACATAAAATTACACCTCCGCAAGAAACAAGAGGCTTCGGGGTATCCCAGTTGGTGCACAGATGAGGAAAAACAAAATAAGTACGTTAGCGATTTCTACCAGAAAGAAGGCGTGCATTTACGCCAACATGAGATCAGATCAAACCCTGCTAAACGCCAAATCGCTAAACTGTTTTTAAATTCTCTGTGGGGTAAATTCGGCCAAAGATCCAACCTACCCAACACCAGCATCGTGAGAACCTGACGAACTCTTGCAGTACCTGTTCTCCCCCAATTATGAGGTTTCATGCTGAGAGTTTATCGATGATGAAACAGCGTGCGTGTCGTGGAAGCACACAAAAGAACGGTACTCTCTCTGGCAATACCAATGTTTTCATAGCCTGTTTCACCACCGCTTATGCCCGCTTACAATTATACTGCCTCCTAGACGGTTTGCAAGAGCGGTGCCTGTACCACGACACTGACTCGGTGATCTTTGTGAAAAGGGAGGGTGACTGGAATCCCCCTCTGGGGGATTATTTAGGGGACCTCATGAGCGAGATCCCGCCAGATCAACACATCACCGAGTTTGTGTCGGCAGGCCCGAAAACCTATGGGTATAAGCTGTCGGGTGGAAAGGCCTGTGTGAAAGTCAAAGGTATTACCCTAAACGTAGCAAACTGTGAAAAGATCAACTTCCACAGTTTGAAAGATCTAGTCCTGGACTATTGCACGGGTCTGCAAGAAAATACCTCAAAAAAGATAGAGGTGCAGCAGCCCTCTATCGTAAGAAACAAAAACCAGTGGCAAATAGAGACAAAAACCCTTAAAAAGACACAAAAAGTGGTTTACAACAAGAGGGTCCTAGGAGAAGGTTTTAAAACCCTGCCCTACCGCTTTTGAAAAAAAAATTGGATATGAGGTGGAAACACCCCTTTTCTGCAATTCTCGCGGGGCCTAGCAACTGCGGGAAAAGTTACTTTATAAAAAACGTGTTGGATAATGCCAAACACACACTGTCTGTTATGCCTGAGAATATCGTGTGGTGTTACAGTTGTTGGCAACCTCTGTATAAAGAACTGCTTTGTAAATATCCCTTTATCAATTTTGTGGAGGGGCTGCCTGATGCTTTTGACGATGACCGTTTGTTTACTACTAATAAAGTAAATATGATTATCATAGATGATCTGATGAACTCGGCTTGAGAAAGCGATGAAATCGAGAGAGCCTTTACCAAGTACGTGCATCACAGAAACCTGAGCATTATGTATATAGTTCAAAACGTATTTTGTCAGGGAAAAAAGAGTCGCACGATTAACCTAAACACAAAGTACATGGTTCTGTTCAAAAACCCCAGGGATAAATTACAAATTGCTACGCTCGCTCGGCAAATGTACCCCGGCAAAGCTCAATTCTTTCTAGAAGCTTTTGAGGATGCTACCAAAAGACCTTATGGCTACCTGGTGGTGGATTTAAATGCTTCCACACCAGAAGCTTTTAGACTAAGAACTGGTCTTTTCCCTCCAGACTGGCCGGTGGTTTATACTTTGAAAAGAACAACAGCCGGGTATAAAAAGAGATGACTTATCGACAGGCCCCTTTTTAACAGCCGGGGCTGCTGACTGAAAACATGTCTAGCTGCGTGAAGAGAAACCTGGGCCTTTTAAAATTACTTAGCATATCGTCCCCAGAGCAAAGGAGGGCTATACTGTGTTCGGCCTCTGACGATCTAGTAGCGGCCATCTCAGAAATAGCGCTCAATACCTTAAAAGGAAACGTACCTTTAACACAGAATCAAGTGCGTGTGCTGAAAAAGAAACGCACGCTTATAAAAACTTTGTGTAATAAAAGGGTTTCACTTAAAAGAAAAAAGCATCTGGTGAAGCAGTCTGGGGGGTTTATCGGACCTCTGTTAAGTTTTGCTATCCCTCTGATAACGGGGCTTTTAACTAATCGATAATGGTGATAATGCAGAAAAAATGTTCCTGGTGCCCAGCTACCAGTTGGAGCAATTAAGGGCTCCCCCTCCGGCAGAGGAAAATATCAGAACAACCGCAGCTCGCTTACTGGATGCTGAAATGAAGTCTGTTCTTCAAAGAACTGACTTGGCCGAATACAAAAAGGCTAAACTTTACAGCGCCGTGCTTCAAAGGTACCTAATGTACGTGAAGCATAGCGATGCAGATAAAGGGAAAATAAGTCTGTTTCTACCGGAACAGGAACAAAGTGTGACTGCCAAACCCCCAGAAACACCAAAGAACTCAGACTCTGTTGCTCAGGAGGTGTTGGATAACGTAAATAAGCGTTATAAGAAAAATGCAATAGTATTGCTAAATAAGCTGGGCCAGGATAAAAATCTCTTTTCATGGAACGATAAAGGGTCTTTTGTGTACAAAGGCTTTGTGGTTAATGGTTCTAACATGCTCGACTTGGTCAGGGCCGTCACCCAGACTCGCTCTGTTCCTAGCAGACATGTACCTAAAGGATGGGATGTGTTTATGAATGCCATGGCGGAACTGAATGTACCATCTTCCGTCATGGGCAATGCGGCCAACAGAGATCTTTTGGAATGCCTCAAGGCCTCGACTGCTGAAACCGGGGTGGATCGAGAAACCGTGACCCCTTTTTTGCCATCTAAAAAATGAAAATTGGCTAAAGTGCCGAATGGCTCAGTGTGTAATGTTTTTCACATTACCAGTTTTTGTTTTAAAAAAAATTTAGAATGTTTTGCTTTAAATAAATCATTTCTATAATTTAAAAAAAATCGGTGTACTTTTTCCTCAATTGGTTTTTTTTTTTTTTTTTTTTTTTTTAAAACCCCACCAAACATCAATTGTCTTTAAACCCCTCACCTGGGGTGCTTTATTGGGTAACATGGCTATGAAAATCATTGCAAGATACACATGTCTGGGCTTGTTGAAACATGGTTTGAGCAAGGCTAGGCATGCCCAAGAATTTAAATTTACTTTTTCCAAAATTCATCACCATCCGGTCGTTTTGCACTAAGTAGTTAGAATACAATTTTAAAATCTGATCAAAAGATAAACCCTTGCTACGATGATGTAAGAAAAACACGCAGTGATAGCCGCAGGCGACGGAGCGGGGGTCTTGTAATTGATTATTGTAAAACACCATGTCTGTGGCATTTTTGTTTAAAAATTTCATAATGCTTTTAGGAAACAACACACTGTTCGGGGGGTGCCCATATGAGTCAAAAAACTCTCCACGGTTACGCTCCGCCAGATACAAGGCGAACATAAGAAAGGCCGTACTGGGTCAGACCAAAGGTCCATCTAGCCCAGTATCCTGTCTACCGACAGTGGCCAATGCCAGGTGCCCCAGAGGGAGTGAACCTAACAGGCAATGATCAAGTGATCTCTCTCCTGCCATCCATCTCCATCCTCCGACGAACAGAGGCTAGGGACACCATTCTTACCCATCCTGGCTAATAGCCATTTATGGACTTAGCCACCATGAATGTATCCAGTCCCCTTTTAAACATTGTTATAGTCCTAGCCTTCACAATCTCCTCAGGTAAGGAGTTCCACAAGTTGACTGTGCGCTGCGTGAAGAAGAACTTCCTTTTATTTGTTTTAAACCTGCTGCCTATTAATTTCATTTGGTGACCCCTAGTTCTTGTATTATGGGAATAAGTAAATAACTTTTCCTTATCCACTTTCTCAACATCACTCATGATTTTATATACCTCTATCATGTCCCCCCTTAGTCTTCTCTTTTCCAAACTGAAGAGTCCTAGCCTCTTTAATCTTTCCTCATATGGGACCCTCTCTAAACCCTTAATCATTTTAGTTGCTCTTTTCTGAACCTTTTCTAGTGCTCACCCGGTTGGTTGTGTGGATGCGTGTTCACCACCAAGCCTAGGGGTCTCTGAGACAGCTTGCCTCCTGGGAGCCAATCGCAAGGGAACACATCTAAGAAATTCTTTTTCGTGTAAGGGTCCATTGATAAGACACGTGAGAGCTCCACGGTGTCCATGTTCACATGTAGTAAAACAGAACGTTTCTCCTCTGATTTATTTCTATGACATTGTCAAAAACCCCATACACAATCATATTGACGGTAACCATTAAAGCCTTCCCAAAACGTATTTCTGCTCTCAGGTTCCCGGTTTTAATCAGGGAATAGTGATCAGCGCATTCCTGGTCGGGAGACAGGTCAAAGGCAAACAAGGTGTAACCCTGTGCAAACTCCTCACGGTCGATTAACAGAGAACAATCTTTCATGTGTTTACCAGCTGTCTGTACCAAATTCATGTATTCTCTCACGCAGCGTCCTGCCTCAAAGTCCGGTTGCAGAGGCTTGGTTGGTATCTGTTCACCATCCACATACAAGGCCACAAAATTAATATCGTAATGTTTAAAATTAAAGGGATTTTTAGCGTAACTTCCGCTAAAGGCATCGTTATCCACAAACCCTAGGACAAGCATTTTGGGTAACTGTCCCAAGAACAGGTTCTCCTGGTTACTGACCCTGCTGCCCAAAGGGATGCTAAACACTTTCATTCCCACACGGTCCACGAGGTATTTAGCATTAGCGGTAACCAGGGCCTCCGCGTGCCCCAGACGGACTCCCGGGGCCACCCGTACTTTATTCACAAAAAGGGACGCTGATACAATGCGCAGTTTAAAGCCTTTAGACGCACTGCCCATTAAACAGAAAGCATCTTTACTGCGCGTCAGTTTAATTTTCACATCCACTCCGTTTAACAAAAGTTTTTCTTGAAAAAACAGGTTGCTGTGTAAATGGCCCAGCAGCTCTACCATTCTGCTCTCGGCCGTGAGCTTTGCACGCCTCACAAACCCTAGATTCCCTCCATCCAACTCTGTTTCTTCATGTTGTCCAGCAGTATCTTTGTAAAACAGGCCGGCGGAAAATTGCGTGGCGAGGGTGTCGTCGCTGTAATTGAGCACCGATTCTATAAAGGCCCTGTAAGGGTAGCAGTTGTTGCTTTGGCTTATGAGGCGGTCTCCCAGCGTGACATCCAACTGACTGAAAATAGAGGCCATGGGGAAATTCACCAGACCCACTTCGGCGTCCACAGCGAGTTCAGTTCCATCTCCTTTTACAATCTTGTAACATAGGTTGTCAAGGCTGTATCCCCACTTTGAACTTTAGGGTACAAGTGTGGGGGCCTGCATGAGGACTTCTAAGCTTAACTACCAGCTTAGTTCTGGTCCGCTGCCACCATTCCCTACCCTGCGAAGCTTTTAGAAACCTCTCACCAACTCCTGGTGAATACAGATCCAAACCCCCTTGGATCTTAAAACAAGGAGAAATTGACCCTTCCCCCCTCCTTCCTTTCACCAACTCCTGGTGAATACAGATCCAAACCCCCTTGGATCTTAAAACAAGGAGAAATCAATCAGGTTCTTAAAAAGAAGGCTTTTAATTAAAGAAAAAGGTAAAAATCATCTCTGTAAAATCAGTATGGAAAATAACTTTACAGGGTAATCAAACTTAAAGAGCTCAGAGGACCCCCCTCTGTCTTAGGTTCAAAGTACAGCAAACAAAGATAAACACTCTGGTAAAAGGTACATTTACAAGTTGAGAAAACAAAGTAAAACTAAGACGCCTTGCCTGGCTTTTTTACTTACAAGTTTGAAATATGAGAGACTTGTTTAGAAAGATGGGGAGAACCTGGGTTGATGTCTGGTCCCTCTCAGTCCCAAGAGCGAACAACCCCTTAAAGCAAAGAGCACACACAAAAGCCTTCCCCCCCCCCAAGATTTGAAAGTATCTTGTCCCCTTATTGGTCCTTTGGGTCAGGTGTCAGCCAGGTTACCCGAGCTTCTTAACCCTTTACAGGTAAAAGGATTTTGGAGTCTCTGGCCAGGAGGGATTTTAGTACTGTACACAGGAGAGCTGTTACCCTTCCCTTTATAGTTATGACACAGGTACAGCAGCGTGTTGTTTAAATCCATATAATCTATGCCATTCCCTGCTATAAAAAAGTCAATGGGGGCAGACTCCATAATGGCCGATAGAGGCGGCACCTCGATGTAGATGCTTTTCTCAATGCTGGTCTGCATAGGGGCTATTTGAAACAAGTCTAGATCGGATTTGGTGCACTCTTCAGACCCGCAGTGAACAAAAGCCATGTTGATTAAAATATGTCTCTTTTACCAGGCAGAGCGCGTCTCCTCTTTCGCCCAGGCTTCCTCTTGGACTTTCGCTTATGGCCGGCCCTGCGTGTCAAAGCCCTTTTTTTAAAGGGTTTCGGGGGACCTGTGCATCGCAAGTATGATGTATTTCTCTTTCTCTTCCTCCTTTTAATGTACATCAGCCCCGATCCTTCCTGTGAAGCTGTATTCCCCACCTTCTCCAGAACAGCACGGGAGACATGACCTACCACATCTTTAGCTATGTTTTGAGCGGCGGTTTTTACGTGGGTTTTAATAATCTTTAGCCCCCTCCTCAAAAGCGGTATGGCTTTTTGAAATAGGCTACGAAATATTCCACCCACACCTGCCCCGTACATCACGGGGGCCCCATGATATCCAGGAAGGGTGTATCCAGCCTGGGCTTTGTAATAGTTCCTGTAGATGGTGGGGTCGCCATAATTTTTTGGGATCGCCATAATAGGGTTTTGCTTTTTTAGAAACCTCGCTCTCTGCGCGGCCGCAGATGCTGCTTGACGATCACCTTGCCGAAGCGAAATGAGACATGTCTGTTCTGATCTGTCTTTATTTCAATGGTGATGGTGTCGATGTGGTGTTTACTGACAGGGACGTAATGAGGTTTGTCGTAGGTGATGGTAACAAACTCGTTGTTCCTTTCTCGGACAGGGACGCAGGGGAACAGAAAAGTCCCCCACAAACTGGTGTTCTACGATATCCGTGTATAGATACAAGGAGTTAAAACCTCCTGTCATGTCTGCCGAGAAGGGGAATTTTTGGACGTTGTGTTTGTGGCCCAAACCCAGAATATTTGCTAGCTCCCCAACAGTAGAAAACACATACATAAAATCGGTAGATTTAAGTCTCACTTTTCTACCCACAGGGTCGTAGTTCATGACCACCTCAGGCGATCCGGGATGACGAGCCACGTTGCTGTTCATATGCTCCAGTAATTCGGGTATGGTCGAGTAATACCCTCGTCATAGGATGAAATTCCACGTTGTAGCTCCAAAGGTGATTTCGAAAGGGGTGTCTTCGTTGATAGTATTCCAGCTGTGCGGGTATTGTATTTCCGCTAACCCCACCTCCCAGGCACCCGGGAGATCCAAGGGCTTAATTAGCCGTATTGTAAAGTTCGAGATGGTGTTTTGGGGAAAAACTGCAGAGCTAGCATTGCTGGGCAAAGTAATGTAAAACCTGCCGTCGCTCATTTTTCTCTCTCTCTGGGTACGTCTACACTTACCTCCGGGTCCGACGGCATGCAATCGATGTTCTGGGATCGATTTATCGCGTCTTGTCTAGCCGGTACTCCAGCTCTGCGAGAGGAGTACGCGGCATCGACGGGGGAGCCTGCCTGCAGCGTCTGGACCCACGGTAAATTCGGACTAAGGTACTTCGAATTCAGCTACGTTATTAACGTAGCTGAATTTGCGTACCTTAGTCCGAAGTGGGGGGGTAGTGTGGACCAGGCCTCTGTCTTTGCAGAAGGAATCTTTTTTTTTTGTTTTTTTTGTTCGTGTCTATATGTCACAGAGTTGAGAAGCTTCCACCCAGCTGTTAAACTTATCAGGCCACCCCAACCATTTCACCAGTAGCTGCTTTTTTCTCCCTTTTCGTTTCTCTGCTAGAACTTTTTCAATCCTGTAAATCCTGTCTCGTTTGGGGTTTACTTTTTGTAATTCTTCAGGGTAAAAAGATCCAGTAACTGCCTCACCCTCGTAATCTTTTAATCGGTATACAGGTCTCTGGCCCCTGGTTAAGGCTTCATCCACTATGAATATCTCATCGGTAAATGTCTGTTCATAACCTTTTTCAAAAGCGCCTTTGGTTTTAGATAGTCTCACATGGTCACCTTTTCTAAAAGGGGCAACAACCAGTTTTATTTTAAAACCATCTCCGTAAACCGTTTTCCATACCTTCAGAGAATTTGAAGGGTTAACATAAACGGGTCTGGTACGTATAGTTCTGTGAAAGCTCTGGTTGTAACTCTTTATAAAGTCAGGTAAGATGTCAATGTAGCGAAAGGTGTTATGGGCTGTAAAATATCTCCACATCCTAGTTTTTAAAGTTCTGTTAAATCGCTCCACAACCCCTGCTTTGACTTCATTATTGGTAACAAAATGGTGAACTCCATGCCGCTTTAACAATCCACTTAAAGGTTTGTTTAAAAATTCTTTCCCCCGATCGGTTTGTAATTTTTGAGGCACGCGACCTTCACTGAAAATAGCTTTAAAGGCCTTGGATACCTCACCACTCGTCTTGTCTTTTAGGCCTAAGGCCCAGGCATATTTGGATAGAATGTCTATCACTGTTAAGATGTACTTAAAACTGCTGTTGTGTTTGGAGAACCAGTGCATATCCACCAAATCTGCCTGCCACTGCGCATCCACATCTGAAACAATGGTCTTGTTTCTTTTAAAACGTATTCGAGCCGGTTTGTGTAAAGTGTAAGCATCCTGGTCTGAAAGCCATGCTGTTACCGGTCTTCTGTTTAAAGTTTTACTATGCTTTTTGGCCACTTGAAAAAGAGGGTTGACCCCGCCGAAGCTCCCAACTTCCCCGGGGGCGTAATATATTTTCTTTAACAGAGCCATCTGTGTAGACATGACTGTTACTGGTATCGTCTTTTACTACCACGAGTATGAAAGGGGACACATTCATATTGACACATTTAAATAAGTTTTATTAATCGCCTGGTTTAACACGACCTTTTACAGCCACCTGTAAAAATGAATGCCATGACCCCTACCATAAGGGAGTCTCAGATGGTTCATTCTTCCATTTTGTCCTTTTCAGCTTGAGATCTGTGTCTCAGACATGAGCAAAAACAGCTGACGCACGATATGTTTACTCCCACAGGGCTTCCAATGTGTAAGTTCTTAAAGGCCTCTAAAAAGGCATCGTCGACCTGTTGAGAGATTTTCAGAAAAGAAACCGTGTAAGCACCCCCACTGCTTGTTTTTTTAATGTACACAACTCCCAGTTCCTACCCCATTACCCATCCCTCCTCGACCGCCGCTTCTTAATCATTCATTTTACCTGAGCTCCGTCTTTTCCGTTCGCTTTGTCCGCCGGTGCCTCCCCCGAGCCGCGATCGCCTTCCACCTCGGAGGGGGTGGACAAAGAGAGGCCGTCATGCTCATCGGGCTCCCTCACGAGGGTTTTGGGGTCGGGTTCCGACGTATCCATCAACGGCTGGGTCAGAGGGTCCTCCTCGGAACCATTACTGATGTAGCGCTTTCTCCACACAAGTCCAAATGTGGTCGTGCCTAAAACAAAGTCCGAAGTTCTCACGGGGGTGGTGAAGGAGTCCATGATTCCTCTCAGCAGCCTTTCCACGATTTTGAAAAAACGTGTCCTTGGTAAGAGATGGCCGCCTCCACTGTCTGGCACTGGGGGTCACATGACTCACTTCCGGAGGGGTCACCCCAACCTGGAAGTCACCCTGATTGGTCAAAATCCCCTCTCGGGGTGGTCCTTTCGGGACAAAACCCCTCCTGATTGGTAGAGGGTGGTGGGGGAAGTTCTTAGAGGGGTCACATGACACATCTTGCTTCCGGTCAGGTGGCAGCTTGACCCCGGAAGTAATACCCCCATGGGGTGGGACTTCCGGTGACAGATGAGAGGGACCAGGGGGTCATGGGGCGGGGCTTAACGGGTCAAGGGGCGGGGTCAGGGTTTGATTGACGGTAGGGCCCTTATACTACTCAAGTAGTCATTTTTGATCTTCAGGATTCACATGGAGAGTGCACAGTCTCTCAAAGGTGATGAAATATTCAGCAATATCACTGGATTCATCATACTGCGGCCAGAATTGTTCCCATTTGTGGATTTTGGGGAAAGCACAGCCAGCTGTTGAAGGGTTCCGTCTCTTCCACTCCATTACAGACAGTTCATGCTTCTGGGTCTCAATCTGGGCCTCTATTTCTCTGTCTTTTAACTCCAGGGCTAGCTGCCTCTCTCTTACCTTCTCCTCCTGAGCATGTTGCCTTTCCCTTTCCTTCTCCTCCTGCGCAGCTTTCTGTGCCTCAATTTCTTTGTCTTTTAAGTCCATTGTTCTTTTGTGAGCAGCTTCCTCTCTGGCTGCCTCTGCTTCTTTTTAGCCTCATTTGAAACTCGCGGGCCTTTGCCTTCTCTTCCGCTTCCATTCTGGCCAGCTCTAGTTTTGTAGCTGCCTCACTGGTAGTCATTTTCCTGCTTTTTTGTGCTTATTTCACTTACCAGAAATAAACAAATAGAAAATAATAAACCAGTAACCACTTTCTTTGTTTTCCAGCCACGACACTCAAAACTCACTTAAAATCACTACCAGTATCTCAAAGCAATCAGCTGTGCACAGATCCCGCTGACTACGCCACTGTGATGGGTTCGGTCACGGACACCCCCTTGGGATTGTCTCCTGATGTGCTGAGACGACCTCTGAGCCCGTTTTCTCTGCCAGTTTGGGCCTCCAGAACCCTGCCTTCTTGAGCCAGACACGCTACCCTGCTGCAACACAGACCCAGGATCTGAACCACGCCCCCAAAGCTGCAGACTTAACTGAAAACAGATTAAGAAGCGCTCCTGTCTCCAGCACCCAGACATGCAGCTACCAATGGGATCCAAACCCCAAATAAATCTGTTTTACTCTGTGTAAAGTTTATACAGGATAAACTCATAAATTGTCTGCCCTCTGTAACACTGATAGATACATATGCACAGCTGTTTGCTCCCCCAGGTATTAATCACTTACTCTGGATTAATTAGTAAACAAAGGTGATTTCATTAAGTATAAAAATAGGATTTAAGTGGTTTCAAGTAATAACAGACAGAATAAAGTAAGTTACCAAGCAAAATTAAAAAAAATATATGCAAGGCTAACTTAATACACTAAGGATCTAGTTACATATACTAACTTCTCACCCTAGATGTTATCTCACGTACACTCCCCCTAGATGTTATCTCAGGTAAAATCCTTTTGAGGCTAACATTGTAGTTTATGGCCTGGGTCCAGCAATCACCCAGACCCCATAGTTACAGTCCTTTTTTTCCAGTTTCTTTCAGGCATCTCTTTTGAGCGGAGAGGCCATTGTTTACATATTAGGTTGAACGTTGCCAGGAAAGCTGAGATGTGGATTGACGTCTCTCCAAGTTCATTGTTAGTTAAGTTATCCCAAGACTTGAATTGTCCCTTCACAATATGTTGGCCAAACCTCCTTACAGCAAACACTTCAAATACAAGCATAGAGCCAACACTCCTAACTTCAGATATAAAAGTGATACATGCCTACAAATAGGATGAATATATTCAGTAGATCATAACCTTTGCAAAGATACATTACATGGCATATCTAGCACAAAATACATTCCAGTTATGTCATATTTCCATAAACATATAGAGGACAACATCGCAGTCTCATAAAACCACTTGATTTCAGGAGTGAGAAGGAACAATTAGACCATGTCTACACTTGTGTGGTGAAGATGCTCTCCTGCCAGCATAAAAAACCCACTCCCGCGAGCAGCATAAGCTGTGTCAGGAGGAAAAACTCTCCCGCTGACGTAGCGCCGTGCACACTAGCGCTTATGTCAGTGTAACTTACGTCACTCGGGGGGTTGAATATTCACACCCTTGAGCGACATACATTTTGCTGACATAGGCAGTAGTGTAGACATAGCTTACATAATAATTCCGTATAGTAATAAGCAATACCATTAGGGGAGTTGTACCACTTCAATTATATCAACACAAAGTGTCTTGGTGACTTAGGAACCTACTTCCCATTTTCAAATGTGTGCTCCAGGCCAATGACCACTGGGGCTGTGACCTGTTTCCTGCAGCCTGACCTTGCTCAGCCTCTCTTGAGTCAGAAAAACCTGGGACTGCTGCAGAATGAAAAAGTGACTATGAAAATCTGGGCTACAACAGGTTGTGGTGGAGGAAAGTATGAAAGTCTGGGCTATAGCAGGATGTGGTGGAGGAAAGATTAAGAGGGAATGAGGGTGTGATGGGGGAAGGAGGAATGGGAGGGACTAGGGGAGGAGGAAGAAATTGGCTCTCACTGCAATCATGTTATTGGGCTTGGAACAGTGAGGTGTGCAGTGCCCAGCCCAGCATACAGTATAAATACAGTGCTCAGTCTTGCCATCTCCCACTGAGCGAGCCAGACCAGAAACAACTCCGCTCCAGAGAGAGTAAAGAAGCAAAGATGAAGGTGTCGTACGTGGCCACTTTCCTCATAGGGCTCCTCTCCCTGGCAAGCACCAGAGCAGCTCCATTGGTGAGATGATGTACTTATCATTTGTATTACAGTAGCACTTAGAGGGTCCATCTGAAATCAGGACCCCGTTTTGCTGGGCGCTGCCCTGACCCAGGAGAGACAGTCCCTGCCCACACTCTGGTGAGGATTTACTGTGCCGGGTGTTCAACAGACACATGGCGAGGGACAGACCTGGACCCAACTGGAATCAGGGCCCCTTATGCCAGGTACTGCACAGACACACAATGAGGGCAGCTTTGCAAAACTGGGCCTTGTAGGAGGCAGGATACAAGACTAGAAGGGGCCAGTTCCTCTGTTTCAGCCCTGGCAGGATATCAGGCTACACTGGCCCATCGGTCTCATCTAGAGCAGCAGTTCTTAAGTTACTGCATGACCTGACTTCTGGTAGCCTGGTGTGGGGCTGAACAGGTTTCCAGGATTGAGTAGAATGATGTTAGGAGCAGGGCCAAGCTGTTGTAAATGGCCCGTAGAACTACTGGAGTCAACGAGGCCAGGTCCCCCAGATGATGTAAATTGTCTGTAGCTCCATTTGGTCAATGGATAGTCAGGAGGGGGCCTCTAGAAATTACCATAATACACATAATAAATACCCCTCATCTTACAGGGCTCTGGTAGCTTCAATAACGACAAAGTGAGTGATAGCAGCTTTAATGACAACAGCATAAATATTATGTGATTCCCTCTTCACGTCATGTAGCTTTATACATAGCAGGTCAATCAACCCTGCTCCAGCTGGTTTCCTGTCTGGTAAAGGTTACCAAGCAAGGAGCATTTCCCGCAGTTTTTCCATGTTACAGAGGCAATTTAGAAATGCCACCTGCTGCAGAGGGCTTACGAAAATCTCCACAGGACTATGGCAGGTTGACCACCTCTGCCACAATTCCCCTGCATAGCTATAAATACGCCACAAGCGGATTTCCAATATCACCCAGAAGACACGGCTGCTTGGAGCTACTTCAGAAGGTCCCCATCCCATGTGAACTCAAAGTAGGTTAAAGGAGGCTTATGGGAGAAGGACTCATTTCTCTGCCCCAGCTGAGGCAGGGATATTAAGATAGACTGGCCCATTGTTCTGATCAGGTGTGTCAATTCTTTAATTACTCAGTGATACAACCCCTGATACCCTGGTGGGGAGCTGAACAGTATGTTTTGCTAACTTTTCCTTCTATTGGAGCAGAAAAATCAGTTCTGGTCAGCGGTGGCTATCAGCAGTCACCTTTCCTATTGGACTATCCTGCTTTGCCTCAAAAGTATTCTGTATCACTGCTCACTAACAGCCCAACCCTTTGTTGGCGAATCTCTCTACGCAAATGCCATCCCAAACCTTTTTTTCCCCATCAGTCCAGGCTTGTATAACAAATTTACGGCCTTGGAATGTTGGAGCTTTACCAAGGATTATCTCTTGGTTTCCACCAGTGGATGAGAATGAAGTTGGTGCACATCCCCAGTTCATGTAAATTTGCTGTAGTTTCATAGGAATCAATAAAGCCAGATTCCCACTGGGGTAAATTGTCCAGAGAAGCACTGGAATCAATACGCCACATGCCCAGATGTATAAATCATCGTTACACAATAAACATTACCCAACTTGCAGGGCTCCGGTAGCGTAAAGACCGGCAATGTGGGCCATGGCAGCTTTAATGACAACAGCGTAAGTACCAGGGATTACCTCTCCATGCTATGTAGCTTCACACACATCAGTGAATGGACCGCGTTTCAGCTAGTTTGATTTCTGGTAACGTTTGCCTTCGAGGAGCATTGGCTGCATTTGCCCATGTTGCGAAGGCAGCATGGAAAGTCCTCCCACTCCACAGGGCTTATGAAAATCTCCAGAGGCTTATAGCAGGTTGACCTCCCTCTCCCACAGTACCCGGGGTAATAATGAGGCATGCCAGACCAGGCTTTTTGATATCACTCAGAAGGCACTTCTGCTGGGAGCAACCTCAGAGGGTCTCCAGGTGAACACACATTTGGGAGACTTATATGAGATTGCCAGGGTTGATGGGAGGCTGTCCTCTGCACAATTCCTTTGGGCACCTATGAAATATCTTGAAAGGGGGTCGATGACCTCACCCAGAATGCATTGCACCTGGGAGCTATCCCAAGAGTTTTGGGATACATGCCCATCCAAACTGGAGGCCTCCTGAGAATTTCCCATGGCTTCATGGGAGGATGATCTCTTCTTCTACAAGTCCACTGGACATGCATGAAGTGTCCCACAGTTCCTTTGGGTACCCACTAAATATCTCACAGGAGATCCTTCCAAAATGACACAGAATGCACTGCTCTTGGCAACAGTCATAGGAACTCACTGTAAATTGTATCCTATCAAGGATATCTAGGCTGACTCCATCACTATCAGATTAATTTTGCCGCATGTCATCTGAGAGGGAATAACAGAAGAAATCCCCAAGTTCTTTTCTCCCAGCCCAGCTCCCTTTTTACCAGAACACACTGGCTCCCATTTTCCAACCAGTAGGCATTTGAGTCCAGTTCCTTTCAGGACATCATTTTCATTTCACTGCTCCCAGAGAAAGAGCAGCAACAAATAATTAATGTTTTAGTAACTTGCTTTTTTCCTGTAGGTTGATGGAGGATCTGGAGGGGGCGTTTCTGTGAGTACTCAGAATTTACTCTCCTTTGGAGCTTTTACATTAGCTTGGGACCTTTAAATCAGATTAAACATAGGAAGCCCATTGGCCTCCGGAGGTGGGCTCAGAGGTTAGGCTAGCTGAGAGATCCTGGGGAGTCCAAAGACAAGAAGCACAATCTCTTTAATTTACCACAGAAATAGTTAAGAGGTGACTTCATTCTGGTATACACGTAACTGCAGGGGAAAGAGATTTCTGATGGGAGATGGCTCTTTAATCAAACAAAGGAAGACAAGATCCAATCATCTAAAACTGAAACTAGAGAAATTGAATCAAGAAAGAAGGTGCTAGTTTTTAACAGTATTAAATAACCATTGGAACGATTAACTTAGGAGGTGGTGGAGTCTCTGGCTATGTCTACACTAGAGACCTTACAGGGGCACGGCTGTACCAATGCAGCTGTGCCTCTGTAACAGCTCGTGTAGCCGCTCTATGCCGATGGGAGAGATCTGTCTCGTTGATCTAATTATAGCACCCCCAACGAGCGGCGGTAGAGATGTCGGCCGGAGAAGCTCTCCCACCAACATACTGCTGTGCACACTGCCGCTTATGCTGGCGAAATGTCTGTCACTCGGGGGGGTATTTATTTTACACTCCCAAGAGACATAAGTTTTTCTGACATAAGTGGGAGTGTAGACAGGGCCTTAATCCCTGAAAATCTTTAAATCTAGATGGGATCCTTTTAGAAATAATGCACTAAATAAAACAGAAGTTATGGGCTAGATGCAGGAGTCACTGGGTAGAGTCTGTGTTCTGTTATGCAGGAGGTCAGTCTAGATGATTCTAATGACCCCTTCTGGCCTTAAAATCTAGGAATATTATTTCTCACCATGGGATGTCAGACTAAATAAAAGAGATCCAGTTCTCATAGATTCTAGCGATTAATTCTGATGGGAAGAATAATGGGGAGGTGGAATGTTTCTAAAACCAAAGTTTCCTGCCTGCACTGGGCGGAAATTAGCTTTGTTTGGATGATAATGCAGAAAGAGCAGGATCAATTCATTCTGGTTTGATTGCCTGTCAGATGGTGGGGCTATCCTTAGTGCCTGCCAATGACTATTCAGAAATCACTTCGCTGTCAGGAACACTTATATTATCGTGCTGTCTCTAAGAAGCCCAAATCTTGAGCCCGGTGTTTGGCTGGAGTAACCTGGGCAGTCAGTTATTATTATTTGTATGACAGTACCACCTGTACAGCTCTCCTGACTCATGATCCAGTGACCTAGCCACTGAACGACACTGCCCCTGAGGAGTGCTGGGTGCATAACTGCTCACTGTGTTTTTCAAAATCTCCTCCTAGCCTACGTGAGAGTCCAGGAAAGACCCTCACCTCTCCTCAGGAGAAATAAAGTTCAATAAAAGAGCTACTAAATTCATCATTTTCTTCTAGTTTTAAAAAGAGCCCAGGGAATGTTGTTGGTTTCTTAATTGAAAAAGAGAACCATACAGTTTTGGTTTTCAAAACACATTGTGAAAGTTTCAGTAAAAATATTTAGTTTTGGAAAACCAAAATCACCAACATTTTTCACCCAATTTTTTTAGATTCATATTTGTCATCTAAATGATGTTTTTTCTACAAAACCTTGTCTGAAAAACAACTTTTAAGTCAAAAAATTATTTTAATGAAAAAATTTCAACCAGCTCTAGTGAACCAAATATATTTTTTGGTTAATATGAAAAGTTTCATGGAAAAATTTGTGTCTTCCAATTTCTTCTGATTTTTAACACAAAGAATGAAAACCAAAACATGGGGAAAGCTTTGGTTTTAGATCTCCCGCCCTTGTCAGTGGAAAAGTAAAGGGGGAAAATTTTAAGTTTTTCATTAAAAAAACAGAGTTCCAAAAAAATTTGTAAAAAATGTTGAAACTCGCAATTATTTTTTAATTTCTAAAACACACATCGTTTTTCGAGCACCTCCAGAAAAAGGGACATAATTGGTGAAACGAAAAGGGGGGTGGGAATCATAAAAAAAAACCTGAAAACGTTTTTCACTTCTGAATTTCTCCAAAGAAGAAAAAAAATTGAAAAACAATGGACAATATATTTATAAAAATTCATTTGGAAAAATTTCAACCAGCTGTAATTCTTATCTGGAGGAGTAAGGAAACTGCCAAACTCTGGAGGTTAATCCCAGCACTAAGAAAGAAGGGCAGTGGGAATGTTGACTATCTGAGGCCTTGTCTACACTACAGACTTCTGCTGGCATAGCGGTGTCGATCTGGAGTGTGAAGATGTTTGATCTCTGACCGACACGGCTGTGCTGGCAAAAGCCCCCAGACACAGTTATAGCAGCAAAACTCTGCTTGTGCCCCTATAGATTATATAGTTCAGAATGCGCTAGTATAACCTGCACCCACAAAAGCGCACTGGTACGCTGGGATAGCTATTCTGACAGGGTGCTGCTAGTGTGGACATGGTGTGGTTAAGCTATGGACAATGGGAGGGAAGTAGCTATATTTTGATGATACTGGAGAATGAGTAGGATCAAGAAACTCCCAGCTTTTTCCTTACAGGCTGCTGAGGATGTACCTGGGAGCAGTCCTGGGGTGAGTATTCCAAATTTGATTTGCTGTCCAGCTATTTTCTATTCCCGCAGTGGCTCTTAGCAAACCTGAACCCTAAGCCAGTGGTCAGTTGGAATAGCCTAGACAGATGTGCAAGAATTGGGGCAAAAGACAAGCAATGGGAGTCTAAATCCCAAAGGGTGTGTCAGAATCAATTCAAATGTTCTTTGCAGTGTCAATTCTTCTATTCTACTAGTAGCCATTTTATGGGGATTCCGTGGGACCTGTTCTTTATACCCATGTTAAGAACCACTGCCTAGTAGGATCATACACACTGGGAGCTGTGATTGGCTGCAAATGCTGTCATTCTGCACATCTGGAGCGGGGAAAATAGTATCACTATGGACAGTCATATACATGGCCTCAACTACAGGAGGGAGCAGCTTCCCAGCAGATGTAAATTATGCTCGCACCAATGATATCAATAGAGTAATGCCGGTTAACACCAGCATACCATTTGGCCCATTTAAAAGGGGTTTCCTCACATGGCAGATAATGAAGCGTGCAAGTGGGGATGTAAGAGAAATTTCAGTGGGAGGGAGGGCTGAAATCTCCTGGATGGCTGGGAAATGACCCACCCAGGAGCTTCCTGTCTCAGCCACTGCCACTATGATGACACCAGCATCATTTCAATGATATTAGAGAAAGAGCGGCATTAAAGAACTCCTGCTTTTTTTCCTTCTAGAGGTTCGGGGGCACACTCAGCTCTGTTGGTGATGCTCTGTCCACAAATACACTAAACACAGTTGGCTTTGAGTCTCTTTAATAATTCTGGTAGATTAAACAGTGACTGGTCAGTCTAATAGAGGAAGGCAGAGAGAAGAAGAAATACAGACACACAGAGGGGAAATGACTTCTCTAAAGTTTAAATATTCAACATCACCCCCCCCCCCAAAAAAATGGAGTAGTGCCATTGTGAGGGAATCAGCTACATCTTGATATCACTGGAGAAAGAGCAGATCAAGTAACTCCTCAATTTTTCCTTACAGACTGTTGAGAACACAGTCGAAAGCGCTGTTGATGTGAGTATTCATAATTGTCTTCCAATTTTAGCTGATGTTTTAAGAAAAAGACTTAAAATCATAACATGGGGAAAATTTTGGTTCTTGATCCTCCATCTCTCTTCACACACCCCTCCCCCAAGCTTTACCCTTCCCTTTTTCAGTGAGAAAGGAAAGGGGGGAAATTTTCAGCTTGTCTTTTAAAAAAACACTTTCCAAACATTTTGCATAAATGTTGACGAACGCAGTTATTTTGTGTGGAAAATGTCCTAAACACCCATTTTTCAAACAGGAAAGGGGGTTGGAATCTTAAATGAGGAAATTGCAAACCATTTTCATTTCTGAATTTGTCCAAAAAGGGGAGGAAATTGAAAAACTATTGACAATTTCTTTCAAAAAATTCATGTGGATAAACTTCAACCAGTTCTAATTCTTATCCCGAGCAGTAAGGACACCACCAAAGTCTGGAAGTTAATCCCAGCACTGAGAAAGAAGGGCAGTGGGAATGCTGCCGATCACAGAGCTGTCTGGAGACATGTCTACACTACAAACGTCCCTTGGCATAGCGGTGTGGGTAAAGGGTGTGAAGATGTTTGGTCCCTGGCTGACACGGCTTTTGCTAGCAAAAGCCCCTAGTGTAGACACAGTTATAGCAGCAAAACTGTACTTTTCCCGGTATAGATTATTTAGCTCAGAATGCGCTAGTATAACCTACACCCACAAAAGCGCACTGGTACGCTGGGATAGCTACACTGACAGGGTGCTCCTGGTGTGGACATGGCGTGGTTAAGCTATGGACAATGGGAGGGAAGTAGCTATATTTTGATGATACTGGAGAAAGTGTAGGATCAAGTAACTCCCAGCTCTTTCCTTACAGGCTGCTGAGGGCGTAGTTGGGAGCGGTCCTGGGGTGAGCATTCCAAATTTGATTTGCTGTCACCCTGTTTTCTATTCTCGCAGTGGCTCTTAGCAAACCTGAACCCTGAGCCAGTGGTCAGTTGGAACAGCCTGGACTGATGTGCAAGGATTGGGGCAAAAGAGAAGCAATGGGAGTCTAAATCCCAAAGGGCGTGTCAGAATCAATTCAAATGTTCTTTGCAGTGTCAATTCTTCTATTCTACTAGTAGCCATTTTGTGGAGATTCCGTGGGCCCTGTTCTTTATACCCATGTTAAGAACCACTGCCTAGTAGGATCATACACACTGGGAGCTGTGATTGGCAGCAAATGCTGTCATTCTGCACATCTGGAGTGGGGATAATAGTATCACTATGGACAGTGTCAGAGAATAACAGAGTTCTCACTTTTTGTTTGGGTACAGCAAGTAAGATACTTTATTTTCTCAAGCAATTGCGTAGAGGGAGAGAGCTAAACATGTCTCTCCACAGGTAAACAATTACAGCAAGCATTTATACCTTTTGTTATAGGCAATAATGAGCAACAGCTGCATTTTGTTTATACATAGGTCATTCTGATATCTTGTTTTCATAGTTTGTTTAGACTCTAGTCCAGGGGTCTCAAACTCAAATGACCACGAGGGCCACATGAGGACTAGTGCATTGGCTCGAGGGCCACATCACTGACACCCCCATCTCACTGCCCCCGGCTCTGCCCCCACTCCACCCCTTCCATGAGGCCCCGCCCCTTCCCTGCCCCTTTCCACCCCCTTCCCCGAAGTCCCCACCCCAATGCTGCCCCTTCCCTGCCACCAGGTGGTACAGGAGGGGTGCAGGGTGTGGCAGGGGGCTCAGGGCAGGGAGTTGGTGTGTGGGGGGTGCAAGAGGAGTGAGGGGTGTGGCAGGGGGTTGGGGTGCAGGGTGCAGCAGGTGGCTCAGGGCAGGGAGTGCAGGAGGAGTGTGGGGTGTGGCAGGGGGCTCAGGGCAAGAAGTTGGGGTGCAGGAGGGGTGCCAGATGTGGCAGGGGGCTCAGCGTAGGGAATTGGGATGCAGGAGGGTTGTGGGATGCGGCGGGGGCTCAGGGCAGGGAGTTGGAGTGCAGGAGGGGTGTGGGATGCGGTGGGGGCTCAGGGCAGGGAGTTGGAGTGCAGGAGGGGTGCGGTGTGTGGCAGGGGGCTCAGGGCAGGGAGTTGGAGTGCAGGAGGGGTGCGGGATGTGGCAGGTGGCTCAGGGCAGGGGGTTGGAGTGCAGGAGGGGTGCGGGATGTGGCAGGTGGCTCAGGACAGGGAGTGCAGGAGGAGTGCAGGGTGTGGCAGGGGGCTCAGGGCAGTGGGTTGTGGTGCAGGAGAGGTGTGGGGTGCGAGCTCCGGCCTGGCGCCACTTACCTAGAGTGGTGCCGGGGTGGCAGCGGAGCGCATCGGGGCCAGGGCAGGCTCCTGGTCCTGCGCTGCTCTGCTCCAGGAAGCAGCCAGAACCACAGCCCCTGGGAGAGCGGGGGTGGGTACAGGGCTCCCTGCTGCTGCTCCTCCAGGTACCTCCCACTGGCCGCGGTTCCCTGTTCCTGGCCAATGGGAGCTGCGGGGGGCGGTACCTTGAAGTGAGGCAAAGCAGGAGCCCTCTGCCTCCTCCCCCCTCCCCCTGGCCCGAAGGGACATTCTGCCAGCCGCTTCAGGGATCCCTGGCCTGGAGGTAGGCATGGGGTGGGGGCACAGGGAGCTTGGCGGGCCGTACAGAAGAGCCCAGGCCCGCGGGCCGCGTGTTTGAGACCCCTGATCTAGGGGATCTCATTCTTCGTGGGCTCAAGCAGAGATGACTTAGACTTCATTCCCAAAAGTGGTGACTACACTCAGCTGTGCATTGAGCGCCCCTCATATGTTTCTTACCTTTTTAGAAAACTAGAAACTGGATGCTTTGTCATTTTTGAAATGAGAAAAATGTAGAGCAAGTTGAAAATTTGTCACTTAATATATTTTTTATTTTTCATGAAAAAAGATTTTGTTTCAATATGAAAATTTTAATGAAAGAAGTTTCTTCCATTTTTTCTGACTTTTTAAATGAAAATAATGAAAATAAAAACCAAAAAAAGTTTTGAATTTTGTCATTTCATTCCCCACGGTCCAATTTTCAAATAGAGTTGAAATGCTATTTTTCTTTGAAATTTACACATTTATAATTTTTCAAAGAGCTCCAGAAAAGAAGAAAAAAAGGGGGTGAAAGTAAATGAAAAAAAAATGTAAAACTTTTTCATTTCTGATTTTGTTTAAAAAAGTATTAATTAGTTATCTGGAAAAAAAATTACAATATTTTTTTAAAATTCATAACGAAAAATGTTGATCATCTCTAATTCTTATCTCGAGGGATCAGAGTCACGAAAGGAAGCTCCCATAGTCCAAATTCTGGAGGTTAAACTCACCCCTGTGAAGCAAGGATAGGGGGGCTGTTTCCTTTCGCAGAACTCTCTGGGGCCATGTCTACAATACAGACTTCTGCTGGCATAGCTCCATCTCTATGGGGTGTAAAAAAGTTTACGTCAGCATGTGGTTCATCTACCCTAGGGCCGATGCAGGCATAGGTTCTGTAGTGTAGACATGGCCTCATCTCCCTTTCAGAGGAGAATAGGCTATACCAGCGAAAGCACACTAGTATACGGGCAGAACTGTACTGGCAACGCGCTCCTAGTGTAGAACTGGCTGGTAACACTAGTGCCATTGTGAGGAATCAACAACCTTGAAATGATATTGGAGAAGGCGTTTCTTGATCCTGCTCTATTTCCTTACAGGCGGTTGCGGGTCCAGTTGAAGGTCTTGTAGGGGTGAGTACTCAAAATTACTTTGTAATGATTATATAAAACAGTTGGACAGCAGAGGACATGCTTCCATGCTGATGACTGGTTCTCCTCGACAATGATCCAAAGCAACGTGCGGACTGACACACGTTCATTTTCATCACCTGAATCAGATGCCACCAACAGAAGGTTGATTTTCTTTTTGAGTGGTTCAGGTTCTGTAGTTTCCACATCTGAGTGTTGCTCTTTTAAGACTTCTGACAACATGTTCCACACCTTGTCCCTCTCAGATTTTGGAAAGCACTTCAGATTCTTAAGCCTTGGGTCGAGTGCTGTTGCTATCTTTAGAAATCTCACATTGGTATCTTCTTTGCATTTTGTCAAATCTGCAATAAAGTGTTCTGAAAACAAACAGCATTTGCTGGGTCATCATCTGAGACTGCTATTACATGAAATATATGGCAGAATGTGGGTAAAACATAGAGCAGGAGACAGACAATCTCCCACAATGAGTTCAGTCACAAATTTAATTAACACATTATTTTTTTTGAACAAGTGTCATGAGCATGGAAGCATGTCCTCTGGAATGGTGGCTGAAGCATGAAGGGGCATACGAATGTTTAGCATGTCTGAAACATAAATACCTTGCAGTGCCGGCTACAAAAATGCCATGCAAACGCCTCTCTCACTTTCAGGTGACATTGTAAATAAGAAGCAGGCAGCATTATTTCCCGTAAATGAAAACAAACTTGTTTGTCTTAGCGATTGGCTGAACAAGAAGTAGGGCTGCGTGGAATTGTAGGCTCTAAAGTTTTACATGGTTTTGGTTTTGAGTGCAGTTATTTTAAAATAAAATCTACATTTGAAAGTTGCACTTTCACACAAAAGAGATTGCATTACAGTCCTTGTATGAGGTGAATTGAAAAATACTATTTCTTTATATCAGAAGGACAGAACAGGTCGTGCTGGTGGGGGAGTGGCACTAGATGTGAAAAAACATAGAGTCAAATGAAGTAAAAATCTTAAATGAACTAAACCATAGAATCTCTATGGATAGTAATTTCATATACAACCAACCACCTGACCAAGATAGTCATAGCGACTGTGAAGTGCTCAGAGAGATTAGAGAGGCTATAAAAAGACAACTCAATAATAATGGTGGATTTCAACTATCCCCATATTGACTGGGTACATGTCATCTTAGGACAGGATGCAGCTATAAAGTTTCTTGACACCTTAAATGACTTTTTGGAGAAGCTAGTCCTGGAGGAGAGGCAATCTTTGATTTAGTCCTAAATGGAGCACAGGATCTGGTCCAAGAGGTGAATATAGCTGGACTGCTTGGTAATCGTGACCATAATATAATTAAATTTAACATCCCTGTGGTGGGGAAAAAATCACAGCAGCCCATCATGGTAGCATTAATTTCAGAAAGGGGAACAACACAAAAATGAGGAAGTTAGTTAAACAGAAATTAAAAGGTACAGTGCCAAACATGAAATCCCTGCAAGCTGCAGGGAAACTTTTTAAAGACACCATAATAGAGGCTCAACTTAAATGTATCCCCCAAATTAAAACACATAGTTAGAGAACCATAAAAGTGCCACCGTGTCTAAACAACAAAGTAAAAGAAGCACTGAGAGGCAAAAGGCATCCTTTAAAAAGTGGAAGTTAAATCCTACTGAGGAAATAGAAAGGAGAATAAACTCTGGCAAGTGAAGTGTAAAAATATAATTAGGAAGGCCAAAAAAAGAATTGGAAGAACAGCTAGCGAAAGACTCAAAAAGTAATAGCAAATTTTTTTTAAGTAAATCAGAAGCAGGAAGCTGCTAAACAACCAGTGGGGCCCCTGGACGATCGAGATGCTAAAGGAGCACTCAAGGACGATAAGGCCATTGCAGAGAAACTAAATGAATTCTTTGCTTCAGTCTTCACGGCTGAGGATGTGAGGGAGATTCCCAAACCTGAGTCATTCTTTTTAGGTGACAAATCTGAAGAACTGTTCCAGATTGAGGTGTCATTAGAGGAGGTTTTGGAACAAACTGATAAATTAATAATAAGTAATAAGTCACCAGGACCAGATGGCATTCACTCAAGTGTTCTCTAGGAACTCAAATGTGAAATTGCAGAACTACTAACTGTGGTATGTAACCTATCATTTAAATCATCTTCTGTACCAGATGACTGGACGATAGCTAATGTGACACCAATTTAAAAAAAAAAAGACTCGAGAGGTGATCCCGGTAATTACAGGCCAGTAAGCCTAACTTCAGTGCCGGGCAAGTTGGTTGAAACTACCAGACACCTAGATGAACATAATTTGTTGGGGAAGAGTCAACATGGTTTTTGTAAAGAGAAATCATGCCTTACCCATCTACTAGAATTCTTTGAGGGGGTCAACAAGCATGTGGACAAGGGGGATCCAATGGATATAGTGTACTTTAGATTTTCAGAAAGCCTTTGACAACGTCCCTCATCAAAGGCTCTTAAGCAAAGTAAGCTGTCATGGGATAAGAGGGAAGGTCCTCTCATGGATCAGTAACTGGTTAAAAGTTAGGAAACAAAGGGTAGGAATAAATGGTCAATTTTCAGAAGGGAGAGAGGTAAATAGTGGTGTCCCGCAGTAGTCCATACTGGGACAAGGGGGAAGGGTTAGCTCAGTGGTTTGAGCATTGGCCTTCTAAATCCAGGGTTGTAAATTCAGTCCTTGAGGGGGGCACTTAGGAAGCTGGGGTAAAATCAGTACTTGGTCCTGTTAGTGAAGGCAGGGGGCTGGACTCAATGACCTTCCAGCTCTATGAGATAGGTATATCTCCATATATTATTTTATTCATAAACAATCTGGAAAAAGGGATAAACAGTGAGGTGGCAAAATTTGCAGATGATACACAAAACTACTCAAGATATTTAAGTCCAAAGCAGACTGTGAAGAGTTACATAGGGGTCTCACAAAAAACTAGGTGACTGGGCAACAAAATGGTAGATGAAATTCAATGTTGATAAATGCAAAATAATGCAGATTAGAAAACATAATCCCAACTATAATACAAAATGACAGGGTCTAAATTAGCTGTTGCCACTCAAGAAAGATTTTTTTCCAATGAAAATTCTGAAAAATAAAACCAAAAATGTTTTGAATTTTGTTGATTCCCCAGAGTCCTGTTTGCAAATAGAGTTCAAATGCTATTTTCCTTTGAAATTTGCCATAAACACATTTATAATTGCTGACAATTTGCTTGGAAAAATTCATTATGAAAAATGTTGATCATCTCTAATTCTTATCTTGAGGGATCAGAGTCACAAAAGGAAGCTCCCATATTCCAGATTCTGGAGGTTAATCTCACCCCTGAGAAGCAAGGATAGGGGGACTGTCTCCCATCGCAGAGCTGTCTGGGGTCATGCCTACAATACAGACTTCTGCTGGCATAGCTCGATCCGTTTGGGGTGTGAAGAGGTTTGATTCCTTACTGACATAGCTGCGCTGGCAAAAGTCATAGAATCATAGAAGATTAGGGTTGGAAGAGACCTCAGGTGGTCATCTAGTCCAACCCCCTGCTCAAACCAGGACCAACCCCAACTAAATCATCCCAGCCAGGGCTTTGTCAAGCCGGGCCTTAAAACCTCTAAGGAAGGAGATTCCACCACCTCCCTAGGTAACCCATTCCAGTGCTTCACCACCCTCCTAGTGAAATAGTGTTTCCTAATATCCAACCTGGACCTCCCCCACTGCAATTTGAGACCATTGCTCCTAGTTCTGTCATCTGCCATCATTGAGAACAGCCGAGCTCCATCCTTTCTGGAACGCCCCTTGCTCTTCTCTTCTGCAGACTAAACAAGCCCAGTTCCCTCAGCCTCTCCTCGTAAGTCATGTGCCCCAGCTCCCTAATCATTTTTGTTTCCCTCCGCTGAACTCTCTCCAATTTGTCTACATCTTTTCTGTGGTGGGGGGCCCCAAAATGGACACAATACTCCATATGTGGCCTCACCAGTGCCGAATAGAGGGGAATAATCGCTTCCCTCGATCCGCTGGCAATGCTCCTACTAATGCTGACCAATATGCCATTAGTCTTTTTGGCAACAAGGACACATTGCTGACTCATATCCAGCTTCTCATCCACTGTAATCCCCAGGTCCTTTTCTCCAGACCTGCTGCTTAGCCAGTCAGACCCCAGCCTGTAGCAGTCCATGGGATTCTTCCGTCCTAAATGCAGGACTCTGCACTTGTCCTTTTTGAACCTCATCAGATTTCTTTTGGCACAATCCTCCAATTTGTCTAGGTCACTCTGGACCCTATCCCTACCCTCCAGAGTATCTACCTCTCCCCCCAGTTTACTGTCATCTGTGAACTTGCTGAGGGTGGAATCCATCCCATCATCCAGATCATTAATAAAGACGTTGAACAAAACTGGCCCCAGGACCGACCCTTGGGGCACTCCGCTTGATACCGTCTGCCAACTAGACATTGAGATGTTGATCACTACCCTTGAGCCCGACATCCTAGCCAGCTTTCTATCCACCTTATAGTCCATTCATCAAGCCCATACTTCTTTAACTTGCTGGCAAGAATACTGTGGGAGACCATATCAAAAGCTTTGCTAAAGTCAAGATATATCACGTCCACTGCTCTCCCCTCATCCACAGAGCCAGTTATCTCATCATAGAAGGCAATCACATTGGTCAGGCATGACTACTGTAACTGCAGTTATAACCAGTAAAACTGTGCTCTTGGTGGTATTGCTGGGCCTGGTGTACACTTCAGTGTTCTGCCAACATCACTATATCAGCTAGCAGTGTGAAAAACACTATGCTGAAAAATCCCCAGCATAGAGGCAACTATACTGACACAAGACTGAGTCTCTCAGCTTACTGAACGTCAAGCAGGGAGGTGGTGTTATTACGTCGGAACAAGTCCTTAAATCAGCATATGCAGCCTGTACTCTAGGGGCTATGGGGGCATATGCTCTGTAGTGTAGATATGGCCTCATTTCAGAGAGAATATGCTATACCAGCAAAAGCACACTAGTATACTGGTAGACTGTACTGGCAAAGCGCTTCTAGTGTAGAACTGGCTGGTAAAGCTGTTGCCATTGTGAGGAATCAACTACATTGAAGTAATTTTGGAGAAGGGCCTTTCTTGATCCTACTCTAACTGTTTCCTTCCAGGAGGTCGTGCGTCCAGCTCAACATCTTTTGGTGAGTACTCAAAATTATTTTGCTCTCCAGCTGTTTTATATCATCTCAGTACCTCTTAGCAAGCCTGAGCCCTGAGCCCAGTGTTCAGCTGGAATAGCCTAGACACACGTGGAAAGAGTGAGGCAAAACACAAAGCTATGGGCTTCCAAGTCCCACAGGGATATCTAAGAGTTAATCCGAGTGTTCATCGCAATTTCAATTCTCCCATTATACAAGTAGGCAATTTATTGCGTTTCTGTGGGCTCTCTTCATTATGACCAGGTCCCAGATGGAGTCATACATATTGTGAGCTGTGATTCACTGGAAATCCTGTGAATCTGCATACCCGAGACTGGGGATAATAGTATCTCCATAGGCGATCACATACATGACCTCATCTATACAAGGGAGCAGATTCCCAGATGATGTAAATTGGTGTTGCCCCAATAAAATAAGTGGGGACAGATCAACAACTGGTGTCACTCATCTATAGCTCGATGAAAGTTAGTGGGGCCAAATGCCTAGCTGATGGAAATCAGTCTTAGCTCCAATAAAGTGAGTGAGGCTAGATCCCCAGTTGGTGGAAATGATCCATAACTCCAGGGGAGTCAATGGGCCAGATTCCAAATGGGTGTAAATCCACATCTCTGTATTGGAGATGCACCAGAGTAAACTGATGTAGCTCCACTGGAGTTAGAGCAGTGGTTTGCAGCATCAGTGGTGCTGTGCCTGTGAGTACTGCAAATTCACTTTGCTTTATGAGTCTGCTACATTACCCTGATAATTTTAACAGAGGCCAGGTTAAGTGATGGAAGCCCATTCCCTTAACGGGTAGCAACTGACACTCCTAGTTTCTCTCATGATGGTAAATCAGACAAATAATATGGTTCCTATTGTGACGGGATCCCCAGGGTGCAGCCTGGGACTGTGGGACTGCTGTGCCCCCTCAACTCTCTCCAGCCTGGGCTGTCTCTCACAATGCCTTGCTAGTGATCAGCAGCAAACCCCTCCAGGTGCTGTTATCACTCAGCACAACCACATGTGGAGCCCCACACTCAGCTAGATTGCATGAATGCTTCCAAAGTCGCTCATAAATCACACAGAGAAAGGCACCAGCCAAATTCCCCCAGCTCTGTACCTCAGGAATATACCATCTTGCACTGCTCAAGATGAGCAGTGCAAATTTATTAATTGGTTCACCACTTCATCAATGGAAAGTGGATATACACCAGCCTTTGCAAACCTGAGCAGTTTTGCTGCACACTTCATACAAACTCACTGGTAAAGATAAACAGTTAAACAAATTTTTTGATTACAAAAGAGAGATTTTAAGTGATATTAAGTGATAGGTGAAAAGCCAGAGCTAGTTACCAAAATAAAATAAAATATAAACATGCAGTCTAAGCTCTCAACCCTATTAGACTGGGCAACATCTAGATTAAGCACATTTTCTCACCCCATTGGATACTGGAGTCCTTCATGTATAGATTTCACCCTTGAAACCTGGGCCAGTCTTCTCTGCTGGAGTCTTCGGTCTTCTGTGAGTATCTTTGTTGCTTGCAGCATAGGTGGGGGCAGGAGAAAGGCCAGGCATGGGGCCCCTGTGTCATGAGTCCCCAGCCAAGGTTGAGCAATTCCCTTGGTGTGGCCTCATGCAGGTGAGTCATTGCATTGTAGCTCCCTTGCTAGACAATGACTGGTGATGTCTGTTCAACAGCACCCATCCCGGTGTTGGTTACCTCCCTTGTCATTGTCTCTGTGTAGCTAGTATCTCGGTGCCTCCCAAACCCACAGCATATTTTAGTGAAAACCATACAACACAATTCTCATAATTTCACATGCATTGGTGCTACACATGTTTAGATAGAACAATGTCTTTCAGCAGATCATAACCTTTCCCCTGATACCTTACCAGGCATGCTTTATATGCAAGATCACAGTTATATAAAAATGAGGAATATGGGGGTTACAGGACACTCCCCCAAGGTATAGCGTGTCACACCCATGGTTCAAAATCTGGAGTTTCAGGTGTTGCTTTATAACCTGGTGGTCAAAATCAATCTATAGCTGCCATTCTCCTCGTCTCCGTCCCTTGCCCAAAGGGAAGCAGCGCTAGGCCCGTACAAATGCTGCTGGTAACAATGAAAGTAATGGTAGGAGTAACGTACTCTCTATTATAATGACGATTTTCTCTCAGAAATATGATCTGACATGTTTGCGCTTTCCTTTTTGCCAAAGGTGCACTGTTCAGGGACAGTGTCTTAACATTCCCTGTAGCTGAGTTTGGATTGCCTGAGTGAGCAGGAAGGAGGATGAAAGGTTCTCCTCACTTATTAAGAACATTCTTTACATCTATTATTGTGTTTAGATAGATTAAAAGCAGCTTTTGTCCAAGTCTCAGATTCAGTGTGTACATATGGTTCTAAGAAGTTTGTGTGCTGGAGAAATAGAGGCCCTCACTGACTGACATTAGCTTACTATGCCATTTCCCTTACGCATTTAGGCCAACAGGAGGAAAAGTTGTCACTCATTTAGGGGGTCTCACAGTTGTGGGTTTCAAGTACAGATGCTTGGGGCTCGATTTCAAAAGGTGCCAAGCACCCTGGGCTACAACAGAAGTCAGTAGGGGCTCTGGGACAATTTTCCATGACACAAGCACCTCAGCTGCTTCTGCCAGGGATAGGAGCTAACCAGCCTCATTCCAATGACACAGGAAGTCAATGGAAACAAATAACTTTCTTGTTTTTTTCTCTCTAAAGGGTTTACTGGCGGAATGATCCTTGGTGAGTATTTCAAGTTCTCTCTCTTGGAGAATCTCTTGCATTATCTTGGCAGCTCTCATAATGGGAATTGAGACTGGAGCCATTTGAGTTAAAGGAGGCACCCTTAGTATATATCATGGTACAACCTCAGTGAAAGGAAAAAAGTGCCCCCCTCTCTTCCTGCTCCCCACCAGCCCTGACACAGAAGGGTCCCCCACCGAGCAGCATCTGCGAATGGCATGAAACTGTTTGTTTCTGCTGCTGCCTTTAGTCCATGCTAAGGAGTAACAACTAGGGAGCAGAAACAAAGCTTTACCTTTTTGTTTATGAGGTGTCAGTTTCCTGCTTGTCTGGTAGTTAGAGAGGGGATGGCTGAGTGCCAGGCTCAAATTCATGTTAATAACAGAGAACACCACTAGCACAATTCATAGGTTCATACATTTTAAGGCCAGAAGGGACCATTCCATTCAGCTAGTCTGACCTCCTGCATAACACAGTCCAGGGAATTTCATCCAGTCAATCCTGCAACAAGCCCATGATTTCTAGATGAGCTAGGGCACACCTTAAAGAAAGATATCCTGTGTAAAGTCCTCACCAGCGCCTGCATGTTTTAAGACTGTAAGTTGCGTTTTCAAAAGTGAGGTTCAATTTGGTACTTCATATCCCCAGACTTTCAACAAGACTCAGGCTCCTAAGTGCCTACGTCAATTTGGAATATGGGACTTTTGCAGAGAGAGAACTTCCGAGAGCTGTTAGCATAGTGCTGTGGATGGCAGCCATTGGAGAGAACTGGCCAGAGCAGGGAAACCCTGCTGAACTGAAGGTGTGTGCAGAGGTCCCTAGGTAAAGGGGACAAACTAGCTGAGTCAGGGCAGGCTGAGCCAAGAAGCAGAGGGTTGTTTCTAGACCGAGGCTCCCAGGAGATGTTGCTTAGCAGGGGTAGGACTCACAGGCAAAGGGGAGCCCTCTCGCAGAAGACCTGAACTGAGGGCTGTGGGAGAAGAGAGGTAAGAAGGATGGAGAATCACCGGAGATGTGGAGGCCCTAGAATAGGGGCCCAAAAGAACTGGGGAACAGTGTGGTTGTTGCCTCTCAGGAGCATAGGTGCCAATTCTGTGGGTGCTCTGGGGCTTCCATTAGCCAAACCTGGAAGAATGTACCGCGTAGCAGCACTGGCTTTGTGACATGCTTCCTCTCCACAATCACTTTTCCTGATCTCACAGCAGCCACTTCACCACCAGGTTCATGCATCACAGATCAGAAGCCGGGCAGAGGGCTACTCTCAACATCACTGGGCTGCCCCCTTCAAGCACACACGGCTTCTTCCCCTTCCCTCCTGGCACCCTCTCCATTAACTGCAATGCTGGGAAGCGCAATGTTGTCTCATTGAAACAGCATCTCCATGGCAGACAGAGTAAACCCTCCCTCTGTGTGTAAATACTGACACACTGGCAGGGATCTGAGGAGTGTGGAACCAGCGCATAAATCCCAGTGGTAGCTCAAATCCCCCAAAGAAAGTTTTAATTTCTAAAATAGCCCTTCCCTTTAACAAATCCAAGAGCTCAGTTCCAGCCCTCCCAAATCTCCCGTTGCCCTCTCCTCCTCCAGTGCCATCAACAGCAGTTTGTAAAGGGCACTGCTGTACAATGCACAATACTGTAAGTGAAATGCTGGCTGCCACACACAGCTGTACAGGGCTAGAAAGGGACTAAACTCCTTCAGGGAGTGGGGGAGGGCTCTTGTCTGATTCCCTGTGGGTTTCTGGGACCATAATGACCGTTTGCCATCTCTCCCCAGGCCTAAGAATTATGAATTAATAACTCAAACGCTGATGAAACCGGATTGGCTGACTTCGATGACGACACCTGCCATTACGCTTCCTGTGCTGCTGCTTCACAACCCTCCCACCAATCAAATGCTGACTGAAAATCATGAATCATACTGAATGGGCCTCTAGCTGATTACTGTGACAGTCATTGATTTTTTATGCTTTTTGATGTAACAGGGAGTGGAGGGACACTGAGCTCTGTCCCGCAGCTGCCCTGGGGGATGGCGAGCGCTTTGCAAAAATTAAAATAAATACAAATGCACAAAAACGTTCAGTAGCTGTTGTTTTTTTTACTTTTTAGTAAATTAAATTTCCTTCTAGGCTGGCATAGGATTTGCTCCACTGTAAACGCTGACACTATTGTTAGTCAATTCCCAACTCTTTGTAGGCAATGATTACTGTATGGGGGGGAAAGACACTCTGTTCTCCAGTATTGCTCCCTCTCCCTCAGTGGGGAAACCGGGACAGCAGCAGCACTGGGGAAAATGAATAATGGAGTGACACACAAACCCAGAAGAGCAGGAGGGAAGAGTATCTGTAAACTGAGCTACAGAACTACACTACCAGGGCCGTAACTGAGAGAACGTGTGGCAAGTTTTCCTTTCAGGGTAGATGTTCCAGCACATAATCCCTAAAGTGTAGAGGTGCCTCCTTGCACTCTATAAAATGATCCTTTTCCAGAACAGTTACACTCTTTTCGCCTAAACATCAGACTAGACACCACTCCCTTGAAATCAACCCATAAACTGCACCTCAGTCTTGCTTCTTCAAAGGACACAGATTAGGGATAAATTCATATGAAGGTTTAATTTGTTCTCAATTATTTTGGGCTTCAGCCCCTTCCACTGGCTTCTCAGCCTCTTCCAGCCCAGCTCCCTACGTCCGGACTGTCACCCTCTATCCTTCATGTGAGACACAAAATCTTTTCCCCAAAAGACATTGGGGTTGGGATTTGCAAAGAATCCTAAAGGAGTTAGGGGAGCTGGATACCTAACTTCCTTCGGTCTGTCTGCAAATCCCAACCTAGGGCACAGAATAATATTTTGCAAAGCAGATGGGAGCAGGGCTGCTCTTTTTCATCATTCCACTAACAACATGTCGACCGCTGCTGGAAAGAAAAGTGGCAGCTCTTCCTGAACCCCTCTCCGCATTCGCATGACTCTACTGGATTGTGACTGCAGAAGCAGCCACTTCCACACAACCTGTTAGGAAGCTGTCAAAGCTCTGATCCATTTCCCCACCAGACTGCTGTGAAGGGACCCAGCCACTGGTTTCCATGTCTTTCAAGCCTCCAGAGTCTGAACAGACATGAGCCCAGAGACTGGCCCTGTCTTGGGGTCCTTATGCACACGCCCAGGGTGCTGATCTATCTAGCACCCCCTCCTGAGAGTTGCAACCAGGGTCCAACCACCCCGTTGCTAGAATCAGTGCGGACTCCTCTGACTCCCCCGTAGCTTAAACTCCCCCTCTTCCAGAATCCCACCGAAGATAGGAGCCTTCCAGCTGAACTCTCCCAGGGGGGCCATGATAAGGTGAAACATGTAAAATGGAGAGACAGACTTTGCATGGGATTCTAAAATACTATTGCACTTCACTTAAGCACAAGAAATACACAAAGAGAGCAGATCATATAGAAACCCACAAACATCCTAAACACAATGCCCCTCACTCTGGCTCACCCTTCTTTTGGGAATCCTTTGGGGACCCATGCCTACCCTGTGTGGCTGTGTGCCCTCTAGCAGCAGGACAACATACAGGTGTATTAGTCAACAACTGACTTTGCACAAACAAATATAACTCTTTCAGCTCTGGCATGATTTCAGATGTAGCTAGCCAGGGTTCAGTCCCCCCTGATGGCTCCTTCCCAGGGGAGTTTTGTCAGAAGAGATGGTCCATATGAGGATTTGAGCTGCAATGGAACTCGGAAAGTTGGGACGAGCTTTCGCAGCCAGGGCAGCTTTTAGCTCATGGTGATGAGGGTATTATCACCATTATTAGACATTGTGGCTCTCTGCTCCCTCTAGTGGTGGCTGATTGTTGGTGACACTCCATGTATTTGTGATTTATACCTACAAGGTATCTTCACACAAACAGGGCATTTTAAAGTGCCCTTTATATCAGGCCAACATTTTCCAAAAGTAACTAGTGATTCTGGGAAGCCCAAATTGACATGCCTTCAAAGAGAGCTGATTTTCAGAAGTAGGATGCTCTGCAAAAGGCATTTTGAGTTGTGCTCCCAAAATCACTAGTCACTTCTGAAAATACATTTAAATAATTATAAAACAAATGCCCAAAGAAAAATCTCCAGGGGCCTCAATTCACCCACATCAATCAATTAAGGTAACAACACAGCCCTATTAGTCCCTCCCCAGAAAAGTACCTTCAACGTTCAGCACAGCGGTTCCCTAACTGTTTGTAACGACCCCAGGCATCAGCAGATAGAGGTGCAGCAATCCATTTTCCTCCGCACAGCGTGATCTCGCATGTACGATGCATGTGAAGTCATGAGACATTGAGAATGCCATTTTGCTCTATGATGTGCCATCCTCCACAGGACCCTGCACATACCACACGTATGAGGTCATGCGGCATGGAAGATGCTATTTAATAAAGCAAATTGGCATCCTCTATGAGGCGTGATGTCGCATGCAACATACATGTGAGTCATGCTGTGCTGAGGATGCCATTTTGCTCTCCAAAATCTTAGACTCATAGGACTGGAAGGGACCTCGAGAGGTCATCTAGTCCAGTCCCCTGCACTCATGGCAGGACTAAGTATTATCTAGCCCTTCCCTGACAGGTGTTTGTCCAACCTGCTCTTAAAAATCCCCCATAATGGAGATTCCACAACCTCCCTGGGCAATTTATTCCAGTGCTTAATCACTCCAACAGGAAGTTTTTCCTAATGTCCAACCTCAATCTCCCTTGCTGCAATTTAAACCCATTGCTTCTTTTCCTAGCCTCAGAGATTAGGAAGAACAATTATTCTCCCTCCTCCTTGTAACAAGCTTTTATGTACTTGAGCACTGTTATCATGTCCCCTCTCAGGCTTCTCTTTTCCAGACTAAACAAACCCAGTTTTTTCAGTCTTCCCTCATAGGTCATGTTTTCTAAACCTTTAATCATTTTTGTTGCTCTTTTCTGGACTTTTTCCAATTCGTCCACATCTTTCCTGAAATGTGGCGCCCAGAACTGGACACAATACTCCAGCTGAGGCCTAATCAGAGCAAAGTAGAGCGGAAGAATCACTTCTCATGTCTTTCTTAAAACACTCCTGCTAATAAATCCCAGAATGATGTTCGCTTTTTTTGCAACAGTGTTACACCCTTGACTCATATTTACCGGCTTTCTATGAGTGGGAAATGCAGGTCACAATCTCTGCAAATACACAGCAGGATCTGGGTAGAGGCATCCATGGTTATGTTCTCTGTCTGGATACTGGCACAGGTGGAGGAGACAGGAGCAGCGTTGGTACTGGCGATGTGGCCCTTCCTAACCATAGCGATCATATTACGTCTCCTCCCACAAACTCCCTCTCAAACACCCCTGTTCGCTAGTTCCCCGTGGTCACTTAGCCTCTGGCTTTTAAGGCCTTCTCTCCTAGGTCAGCCCTACCCCCTCATTAATCACACAAGGGGAGGGTGATCACAAGGCTGATTGAGGCTGATCAAGGATGATCCAGGGAAAAAGGCTCAAACAGTCCTCAGACACACAATCCCAACTGACCCTGTAACTTAAATAACCTGAAAGAGAAAGAGAAATACGAACAGCCAAACAATCTGACTCACCCCAAGATGAGTACTCGCACATTGTTCGTTCAGCAGTGATAGAAAAGGCCTAAAGATCTGATGGAAAAGGCCTAAAGACCTAAGTGGAACTAAGGACATGCATTTAATCATGTTTAGCAGGGAGATCACCTCACCCTCTCAAACTCCCCTGTTTGCGATCCCCAGCTGGCTAGTATTCATGTATTTCTCCTGAAAATGTCCCCATGAGGTAGGGACGTGCTGCTACCCTCATTTTGCGAATGGCAAACAGAGAGCCTATGTGATTTGCCCAAGGTCACACAAGAGCTCTGTAGCAGAGTCATCGTGGATAGTTCTCTGAAAATGTCCATGCAGTGTGCAGAGGCGGTCAAAAAAGCAAACAGGATGTTAGTGTAAGCGGGGGAATGGTCCCGCTATTGTGGGGAACTTTCCTGGCTTCTGCACTACCCCGGTGAAGTGGGCTAGCGAAAGGATCCGAGTCCTCGCTCCCACTTCCTTTACCCAGAGTCCTCCCTGCCCTTGAGGACTCCCCTTCCACTCTCCTGTCTGGCAGAGTCCTCGTAAACCCCGACAAGGCTGGGCCCAGGATTCCTGGGGGGCTTGACCCCCAACCCTGCTGTGGTCACCTAGGACAGGGGCTAGGGTGTCCCCACTCCGGGGTACTCCCTCTGCACTGGGCACCTCCCTGACCCACTGATCATTTTATACAATTTAAAGCAAATACAAGTTGTTTAATTAACAATTACTTTTTAAAAAGAATAAGGAAAAATGGGAAAGGTTAAAGGAAAACCCATCACCTTGCTCTGTGGCAGGGATCATCACAAGCAGTGTCTCTGGAACGTCAGGGCAGTTCACAGTCTGTTCCTTGTAGGTCCCGGGCCTCCTTCTCAGGCCCTGGCTGTGCTGCAGAGACGCTGCGGGTTGGACACTTGCTCTGGCGGTGGCCACACGCTCTCAGGCTCTAGGTGGCAGGACCCTTCTTCCCAGCGTTGCCCCCGCCCTGTCAGGGTTACGATCCCCCTCCAAGTCTGGCCTGCAAGGCCTCTTGTCTGAGGCGTCTCCCTGTGCTGGGGCCCACTGCCGGGGTCCCCCTCACTCTCCCCAGCAGCTCACCGCACCCAGCTCCGGACTGCTCCAGCCCCAGCTCCAGCCCCAGCTCCAGCTCCACTCTGCCTCAGCACGGCTGCTGCTGCTGCTCTGCCTTCAGCTCCCTGGGCTGCTTCTCTGGCCTCTCTGGCTCTGGTTGCTACAGCTCTGCCCCCAGGACAGGTCTGCTCTGCAGGCTGCTTCTGTGACTCTGCTCCCAGCTCTGACCTGCTTCCTGGCTGCTTGTCTGGCCCCTCTGGCTCTGGTTGCTGCAGCTCTCCTCCCAGGGCAGGTCTGCTCTCTCTGGGCTGTGCTCTGGCTTTGGGGCTGCAGCTGTGCTCCCAGCAACTTAGCTCGGGCCCCTGCTCTCTCCTTAGCTCGGCCCCACTCTGTCTGACTCAAGCCATTCCAGTTCACACGGAGGACGGGACCCCCCTCGCCTCCTGACTCCCTGATTAGCCTGCCCGCCCTGTCAATCAGGCTGATCTGGAGCATTGGCCTCTCCCCATTGTTCCTGGGGACTGTCAGTCTCAGGCTCCTGATTTGCCATCGACCCTTCCCCTTTTAGTGCTGGGAGCGAGCCAACCAAAACACCCCCACTGAATGTTAGTAAGGGGGCAACAGTCCCCTTACATTCCCCCTTGCTAAAATACTGCCACATCCACCATATTCACACCGGTACATCCGGGCCCCATAGTAACAACATATACCCACATCATTTTATATTAACAACCCATTAGCAATTATCAAAAGAACATTTAACATATTTAACATTTCACATCTACTTCTTAATACCATACATAACACTATTCATTAAAACACTACATAGAACCAATAACATAATTATTTTTAAGTCTAACAGGAAGTATGCCCTTATTAGCCCTCTGGGACCTTCTTAAGACTGGCGGTTCGTTACCCATATTTTCTATTTTCCTATCCTCGGGTAATACTGGGTCAGTTTGAAGGATCTGGCCATTCTTGTTAGGGTTTGGGTTTGCCCCACTCTGTATTCGGTTTGTGGGACTAGAACCATTTCCCAATTGGTTTCAGCCTCCTTGGGGTGTACTGATCTACGCCTCCTATGGTCCCTGTCTGGACTAAGAGTGCAATGTTTCAACTGGTCCCTATGTACTACTATCCCAGGACCTCCTCGTTCAGGCTGGTTAGTGTACACTGGCAGTTCGGGATTGTTGTGGGTGACCACAGTGGGGGGATTTGGCTTCCATTTGTCCTGTATTTTATTACATCTCCGGCGTCTACGGCTACGAACTGGTACACAGTCACCAGATCTGATGAGAGCCCCACTGGACTTGCTAACATAAGTCCTTTTCCTACTTTGGGCTGTGTCTTTAGTTGAACTGAGAGCAACTTTCCAGGCTGTCTTCAGCCTGTCATGGTGACCTTTGACCTGGTCATCATAATTGGTCACCTCATTCTTAGAAAAGATTTCTTGATGCTTCTCTGGCAACGCCCTTATGTTAGCCACATGTGCAGGAATCAGCCCTTGGCATGCCGCTTGAACTGGAACTGGCAGTCTCCCATCACATCTTTCTTGAAGAAAGGTAACTCATCCTCCCTTCTCCCTCGTCACCTGCAGCTCATTTCCTGGTACACAGCTGTGTTCGTCAAGGATCTTCCCTCTCCAAGGAGGAATAATGGTCTTCCGTTCTCTGCACACTTTAACATTGCCCATATGCCTTGTGGGGCCCAGGGAAAGACTCTGCCTCTCCTCTCAAGCCAGTACTTTACTCAGCACAGCATTCTTCGTAGAGTGCTCATGACAGTTCATCCTCCTGGTCCCTTTTCCTGGTAAGAGTAGCTCCTTCAGCTCACTAATGATGTTCATCCCTAGAATCCCTGGAACTCCTTCTCCTATATGGCTCCCTTTTGAGGCTTTGTCTTTCAGGATGAAGATGCATTTTCCTGGCAGTGTCTGGCCCATATACTCTATGTCTGCTTCAAGGCACCCCACCACTGGGATTGCCAGTCCATTAACAGCTGTTAGACGTACAAACCGTGTGCTGTGCATGGTCAGGTCCTTGTCCTTCAGATATTTTTGAAAATGTGACTCAGTAATGGTGGTGACTTCTGAGCCAGTATCTAACAAACATCTGGTCTTCACCCCTGCTATACATACTTCAGCAGTTAGACAGTCTCCAAATGCTCGCTTACAAAAGTCGCTAGATATGCTGGCACTGCCCACGTTCCTCTCAACACTGTATGCAGAGGGATTTTCCACGAAGGACAGGCCTAGGAATCCTTCTGCCACTGCTTGGCCTTCTACTGTAGATGGACCATTTGCTCCTGGTGCCCCATTGGTTTCGAATGCCTGGGACTCTGTTCTCCTTCTCAGTGGACATTCTCGGCTAGTATGTCCTGGCCTTTCACAAGTGTAACAAATGTATCTTCCCAGCTCGTCCTTCAGTGGGGCTCTTCGGGATCCCGGTGCCCTTGGATACTTTGGCATACTAATGGGATTTTTTTCTTTCATCAACTCGGTCATCACTTTCAGCATCTCCCCCTGTTGGACCGCCAGTTTTTGGACAGCTTCACTTAAGCTTTCCAATGTTAGCTCTGTTTGGGGCAGGGCCTTTTCCCCAGCAGCTGCATTCACTAGGCCCCCACTTCGTGTATGGGGGTTAGGCTTGGCCGCCTCTGCCACAGGAACTTCCTCTTCTTCTGACCACATAATGGCAGCCTGCATGAGTTCATGGAACTTCTTACTGGGCTCTTCTTTAAACCTCCTTTTCATTTCACGTCGGAGGGAGTCATCACGGAGCCCCAGCACCAACTGCTCTTTCAGAACCGTATCTGGGTCTGAAACTCGCTGAGGGTCTCGCCGCTCCACTTTGCTCATTCTCTCCTGGAGGTCATATGCGTATGCCCGGACAGTTTCACCAGGCTCCTGCTTTTTCTCAAAAAACTCCTTTAGTCGGGTTCCAATAGGTACCTTGTCTCCATACACTTTTAGGAGGAGTTCAAATACCTTTTCCACATCTTTCTTGTCTGCCACTGCCATGAACTTTACTGTGGCCTTGGCCTGGCCCTTGAGGTGCTCCTCTATGAAGTCCACATGATCTTCTTCAGGTACTCTTAGCACACGCAGAGCCGCCTTCACAGACTTCACCCACTCCTCTACTGTAATGTCTCCTGGTCTAGTCGGGAAGCCACCAAACTCCGTGACCTTCCGCTCCCGTGGGACATAAATAGTAGGGGTTTCTTAGCTTCTGCTGTCTGTTGGTCTATTACTGCCTTGGCCAGCGATAAGGCTTCTCTCTGTTCAGTTCTAGCTTGCTGTAATGCCTCCGCTTGGTCTGATAATCTGCGCTGAAGTTCAGCAAACTGGGTTCGTAGTTCTTCAATTCCAGCCATGGTAGGGTGCTCAACCAGGCCCGGACCGTGCTACTAGAACTTAACCAGAAAACCAATGGGATGGACCCTGTGGATAGGATCCTGTTCATGATGCCAATTATGTAAGCGGGGGAATGGTCCCGCTATTGTGGGGAACTTTCCTGGCTTCTGCACTACCCCGGTGAAGTGGGCTAGCAAAAGGATCCGAGTCCTCGCTCCCACTTCCTTTACCCAGAGGCCTCCCTGCCCTTGAGGACTCCCCTTCCACTCTCCTGTCTGGCAGAGTCCTCATAAACCCCGACAAGGCTGGGCCCAGGATTCCTGGGGGGCTTGACCCCCAACCCTGCTGTGGTCACCTAGGACAGGGGCTAGGGTGTCCCCACTCCGGGGTACTCTCTCTGCAGTGGGCACCTCCCTGACCCACTGATCATTTTATACAATTTAAAGCAAATACAAGTTGTTTAATTAACAATTACTTTTAAAAAAGAATAAGGAAAAATGGTAAAGGTTAAAGGAAAACCCATCACCCTGCTCTGTGGCAGGGATCATCACAAGCAGTGTTTCTGGAACGTCAGGGCAGTTCACAGTCTGTTCCTTGTAGGTCCCGGGCCTCATTCTCAGGCCCATGCTGTGCTGCAGAGATGCTGCGGGTTGGACACTTGCTCTGGCGGTGGCCACACGCTCTCAGGCTCTAGGTGGCAGGACCCTTCTTCCCAGCGTCGCCCCCGCCCTGTCAGGGTTACGATCCCCTCCAAGTCTGGCCTGCAAGGCCTCTTGGCTGAGGCGTCTCCCTGTGCTGGGCCCACTGCCAGGGTCCCCCTCACTCTCCCCAGCTGCTCACCGCACCCGGCTCCGGACTGCTCCAGCCCCAGCTCCAGCCCCAGCTCCAGCTCCACTCTGCCTCAGCACAGCTGCTGCTGCTGCTCTGCCTTCAGCTCCCTGGGCTGCTTCTCTGGCCTCTCTGGCTCTGGTTGCTACAGCTCTGCCCCCAGGACAGGTCTGCTCTGCAGGCTGCTTCTGTGACTCTGCTCCCAGCTCTGACCTGCTTCCTGGCTGCTTGTCTGGCCCCTCTGGCTCTGGTTGCTGCAGCTCTCCTCCCAGGACAGCTCTGCTCTCTCTGGGCTGTGCTCTGGCTTTGGGGCTGCAGCTGTGCTCCCAGCAACTTAGCTCGGGCCCCTGCTCTCTCCTTAGCTCGGCCCCACTCTGTCTGACTCAAGCCATTCCAGTTCACACGGAGGACGGGACCCCCCTCGCCTCCTGACTCCCTGATTAGCCTGCCCGCCCTGTCAATCAGGCTGATCTGGAGCATTGGCCTCTCCCCATTGTTCCTGGGGACTGTCAGTCTCAGGCTCCTGATTTGCCATCGACCCTTCCCCTTTTAGTGCTGGGAGCTAGCCAACCAAAACACCCCCACTGAATGTTAGTAAGCGGGCAACAGTCCCCTTACATTAGGAATCATTAAAAAGGGGATAGAGAATAAGACTGAGAATATATTATTGCCCTTATATAAATCGATGGTACGCCCTCATCTCGAATACTGCGTACAGATGTGGTCTCCTCATCTCAAAAAAGATATACTGGCACTAGAAAAGGTTCAGAAAAGGGCAACTAAAATGATTAAGGGTTTGGAACGGGTCCCATATGAGGAGAGATTAAAGAGGCTAGGACTCTTCAGCTTGGAAAAGAGGAGACTAAGGGGGGATATTATAGAGGTATATAAAATCATGAGTGATGTGGAGAAAGTGGATAAGGAAAAGTTATTTACTTATTCCCATAATACAAGAACTAGGGGTCATCAAATGAAATTAATAGGCAGCAGGTTTAAAACAAATAAAAGGAAGTTCTTCTTCACGCAGCGCACAGTCAACTTGTGGAACTCCTTACCTGAGGAGGTTGTGAAGGCTAGGACTATAACAGAGTTTAAAAGAGAACTGGATAAATTCATGGTGGTTAAGTCCATTAATGGCTATTAGCCAGGACGGGTAAGGAATGGTGTCCCTAGCCTCTGTCTGTCAGAGGGTGGAGATGGATGGCAGGAGAGAGATCACTTGATCATTGCCTGTTAGGTTCACTCCCTCTGGGGCACCTGGCATTGGCCACTGTCGGTAGACAGGATACTGGGCTAGATGGACCTTTGGTCTGACCCGGTACGGCCTTTCTTATGTTCTTATGTTCAAAGAATTCAACTCCTGGCGAGGGCCCTAACCACTGGACCAGGCTTCCTGTCTAACAGCCTTAGAATGGGTCTGAGTTTAGCTCAGTTGGTAGAACATCAGACTTTTAACCTGAGGGTCCAGAGTTCAAGTCCCTGGGCAGGGTTAGGAGGGATCATTTCCCCCTGTGGTATCCTTCAAGAGGCAGCTCTTCAGTACTCCTTGATATAAAGGGGGGAGGGATAGCTCAGTGGTTTGAGCATTGGCCAGGGTTATGAGTTCAATCCTTGAGGGGGCCATTTAGGGATTGGGGGCAAAAATCTGTCTGGGGATTGGTCCTGCTTTGCGCAGGGGTTGGACTAGATGACCTCCTGAATTCCCTTCCAACCATGATTCTATGTCACCATTAGGCTCAAAGGACCTTAAATTGTATCTTCATTGCAGGGTTAACTTGAGTTATGAACATGCAAGTTACGCCTCTCGAGTGAGAACAGCCACGCTGTAATATCCCCCTCCCACTGCTATATCCACACTGACGCTGCACTCACCCCTGTGTGACGCTAGGGCTGCTGGGGGCACATCTCAGGGTTCTTTGACCTGTAGTAACCTGCTCTTTGGATACCTTCCTAGTGAATTGTGGGATAACTTGTCTGTCTCTTCTTGGCACACCAGGGGAACTGTGTGAAGGCACTGGAGGACGAGCAGTACTTGAGTAGCCTGCGTCACTACAGAGACGTCATGTTAGCAGCTGGCGAGTTGCACTAACTCTAGCTTTAGCCTATATCTCATGACAGGCCAGCCAGCTCCAATTACAAGCTCACTACATTCAAGGTAAGGGTATTTGTGTGTGGTCTGGACCTGAGTTGGGGCAACACTCAAGTGATAACTCAAGTTAGCTTTGCAGTGAAGACAAGCCCATGTAACTGTAATACAACAACAAGAGGTTATTCAATGAAATTGAATGGAGGCAAATTCAAAATGGAACCAAAGATCACATAATGTGTAATAATGAGGGCTCTCAAGGGATTAAAAAAATTAATCACAATTAACCGCACTGTTAAACAATAACAGAATACCATTTATTTAAATATTTTGGAGGTGTTCTACATTTTCAAATATATTGATTTCAATTACAACACAGAATACAAAGTGTACAGTGCTCACTTTATATTTATTTTTTATTACAAATATTAGCACTGTAAAAAACTGTCCCTCCCAGTCCCACAGCCCCTCACGCTGCAGGAGGGGGCCCCTCAACCCCCAGGTTCAGAGGGGACCATGACCCCTCCCCGTGAGGGGAACAGGGCCATGGGGGTGACACCCACCAATTCTGGGGGAGGGGCCGTGCCCCACTGTCCACGTGGTTGTCTCCCTCATTTGCCCCCCCACCCCCCATTGTGTGGAGAGGAAGAGGGGAGGGAGCTGCTCCCTGGTGCCCAGCCTTCGGGCTCTGAGGGAGCAGCAGAAAGAGGCTGTTCCAGTGCCCCTCCCCCACTGATGCTGCCTCCAGGCTGGACAGGGGGGCTGTTCCGGCGCCCCTCCCCCTGCTGCTACTGAGGGAGGGCCGCTTCTGGCTGTTAGCGCCTCGCGCTGTCTCCCCTCCACCCCCGCCTGTGTGCGCACGCGCTGCCTCCTCCCCCTCCCTTCTACCCCCGCTGCCGGCAGCGCGAGCCCGCCCTGCCGCACACACACAGCGCGCGCTGCTGCCTTGTGCCGGGGCCGGGTGGCCGAGGGGGAAGAGGGTGAGAGAAACTGGGTGCGCGGGCCTGAGGGCAGCGCTTCTATATCCTAGGAAATTTCCCAAAATCTGGGAATTTTTGAGTAAAATGTTTCAACTTGGGAAATTGGGAATTTTCTTTCAAAACCTAAATAATCCTGGGAAAATTTCATAAAAAGTAAAATATTTGTGCTTCTTTTAAATTTCCGTCAAAATGCGTTCTTCCATTGGTGAATATTTGTCACGTGATTGTCATAATCAGGCTGTGCTGCTCTCCTATTGGTGGTGCTTCAACGTACTATATCAGGACGGCACAAGTGAAGTGACAAGTGCGCACATGCACTCACAACAAACCAACCTCAGCAACAGCTGGCTGACGGGGAATGAGGAGATGGTTATCAAATGTATCTTCTAGGTAAGGTTTCTTCCAATAATTAAATATATTGCAATACTTACTGATTATGATTAATTTCTTGATCTGTCATTAAGTCTCTAAAATTTTGTATTTCTTCCTTGCAGTTGCACAGAGAATGAGTACCAGAGCGTTTGGCTGTTCATAAATTTGTAACAGCACCTTCCTCCAGGGAAATATTAAATATCTTGGCCTATTGTGTTAGGTTATAATATGTTCCCTTCTTTGATTTAAATATAAATTGAAATATACATTATACTAATTATCGCATTCCATTATTTCAGAGATCTCTTTCCATTTTTTAATCTAACATAAAGGCTGGTGAGAAGAGGAAGAGGACTGCAGGAGTAGACAAAGATACTTCCACATCTAAACAAAAATGAAACGAAAACAACGGGAGAGCACCCCCGACAGAGTATTGAAGACTCGGGGTGAACTTCCACCAAAAGAGAAGCCATCTACTTTGAAAAAAGCCTTTCAAGACTCGTGGCTTCAAGAATGTAAATACAAAGACTGGCTGCGAAAAGTAGACAACAATTGCTTTTTAACTTATTGCAAATGTTGTAATATAAAAATCCAGGCAGGTACTAGTGAGTTAGATAAGCACGCTAATGGTAAAAAACATAAACAAACGGTTGAGACAGTATCTAATACAAGGAAAATTAATGATATGTTTAATAAACAAGATTGTGAAATTAAAAAAGCACAAAAATTTGAAGAGCAAGTTAAAAATGCGGAGATTAGAATGGCCTGTTACTTTGCTGAACACAATGGCTAGGTCTACACTACGGTGGCGGGGGGGGTGGGGTGTCAACCTAAGATACGCAACTTCAGGTACGTGAATAGCGTAGCTGAAGTTGTGTATTTTAAGTCAGCTTATCTGGCTGTGAGGACAGCGGCGAGTCGGCCGCTGCCACTCCCCCATCGACTCCGCTTCTGCCTCTCGCCATGGTGGATTTCCGGAGTCGACGGCAGAGCCATTGGGGATCGATTTTATCGCGTCTACACTAGACACGATAAATCGATCCCCGATAGATCGATCGCTACCCGCCGATCCGGCGGGTAGTGAAGGCGTGCCCAATGTCAGTATTCAACCTGTGGAACACTTGACTGAAGTAGTTAAAAAATGTTTCCCTGATTCCAAAATTGCTGAGGCTGTAACATTAAAGAAAGATAAATGTACTGCTATAATTAGCAATGTTTTGGTGCAATCTGAGACTGAGGAACTTGTAGAAAAATTGAAAGTTAATGAATTTAGATTATTCAGGTCAATTCATGTTTGCAAATATATCTGAACTGGCTAAAAAGGTTCTCACATTACCGCATTCAAATGCAGCATGTGAAAGAATTTTTTCCATGGTAACTGACATAAAAACCAAAAAAAGAAACTGTATGACAACCAAAACACTCAATTCTAGTGTAGTTATAAGGTCAGCTTTGAAAGCAAAGCAAGAGAAATGTTCTAATTTTGTAATTACTATTAAGCACTTGTATTTACATTGTAAAAATATGTACAGTACAAATGACAGGGATAAAACCAGCAAAAATATTAATGATGGTAATGATGTTCCTAGTGACGACTCAGACCATGAGTCAGAAAATGGATAAAACTCAGAGATTATAATAAGGAAAATGATATAAAAGAGTGTTATTTGTTCTGTCTTGTAAATGGCTTGTCTAGTTTTTGTAAAGTCTATCCATGAGGAAGTTTGTGTGGAAGGTTGGTTTTTTATGAGAGTATCCAGTTTTGTTATTTGTTCTGTTTGCTTTTTTATCTTATTTTATAATCATGTTTACTTTTTCTTTTTTCAAAGTAACTTTGATGTACAGTACACTGCAGGGCACATGCTGTACTTACTAATACTTTTGTACTGTAATACTTTAGTGAAATTTGTGTAAAATACATTGTTTTCTATCATTTCAATCCTAGTCCTCGCGTGTTAAATATTTTATTTACTGTATAAAGTAAGATAAGTTTAAAATTGAAAAACATGTCTATACGTATAAAAATTATAATAAATGTGAAATAAATGAATAAGAATAATTTGGATATAATATATATTATATAGTTATTAAAAACACACATATTACGTTTCTTTGAGATTTTGAAATAAAAAACTTTATCTGGGAATTTTTCACCAGATTTGGGAAATTTTTAGCGCTAGGTTGGGAAAAGTTGGCATCACGATATAGAAGCACTGCCTGAGGGTCTCTGCTTCGCTCCTCCCTCTCCCTCCCTCCTGTGCGGGGGGGTTACGGGGGCTCCTGAGGGGTCACATTAGGGGGCTGTGAGGGGGGTTATGGTAGACTCAGGGGCAGAGACTGGGACAGGGGAATTTGCAATTTCAGGATCTTTGCGAGTTAAGTGGTGAGTAGGCAGGAAATCTGGCTGCTGGTGAAAGTGACGAGGCTGCACTAACGCTCCTGACCACCAGGAGGTGCTGTGACACTGCAGGCTGCTGGGGATTCCAGGGCTGCCAGCACAGGGCTGTTCCTGGGGGTGGTGTGCGCTGGTCAGACTGGGAGGTGATACTGATGCCGGTTATTGGTCATTGCAGGGAGTCAGAGCAGGGAGGAAGCAGCGCCTCTTCCACAATCCTTGTAGTGGGAAGCAGTGGGGTGTAGTGGGTTAGAGTGGAGGGAAGGGGGGACTGGGAGTAAGGACTCCTGGGTTCTCTCCCCGGCTCTGGGAGGGGAGTGGGGTGTAGGGCACAAAACAAGGGTGACTGGGACTCTTCCATTGTGTTACCAGAATTACCATTGAGAGGTGTTATCTCAAACAAATATCTTAAGTTCTCTGTACTTGCAGTCAGTGGCCCTGAGAGAGGGGCCCTCACTTTGCAGTCAGTGCTGGCCCAGTGCACCAGTGTGGCACTAGGAGGCGCTGTGCTGTAGGGAGCGGGGTCGGGCACAGCCCCACAGGAAATGGGCAACAAGCACCTGGCACGTGAGAATAAAGACACAAATTCCACGTCCAGGCAGACACTTTATTGGGGCTGAGCAGGAGGATTAGCATCCGCCCTCCCCGAACCCAGTCACTCGGTGCCAGGCGATTTCGGCCCCAGGCTGGCTTGGATCTGCTCCCAGGCAGGGCTCGGGAGTCTTGCAGCACCCGCAGGGTGACCGGCAAAGGGGCTCATGAGGAGCAGCAGAACCCAAAGCCACCGTTCCCAGGACAGCAGTTATAGCAGAAGCGACAAACGAAATCCTGAGCCTTCTGGAAGAGATGGAGAGACTAGAGTGAGGCCTGCCCTTATCTGACCCCCGACTGCCTTCTCCCAAGCCGCTTTCCCCTCCCAGAGCTGGGGATGCAACCCAGGAGTCCTGGCTCCCAGCTCACCTGCACTAACCACTAGACCCCACTCCCCTCCTAGATTTCCCCCAAACTATTATTCCCATGTGGTGTTGGAGGCACTTTTTGATCTGGGAGGGGAGTGGGGTCTAGTGGTTCGATCTGGGGCTGGGGGGAGCAGAGGAAGGACAAGGCTGGGAATCAGGACTCCTGGGTTCTATTCCTGACTCCCAGCAATGAGTGAGTACTAAAGGGTTATGTTCTCTGCTGGATATCAGAGTTCATGGACCGACCAACGCTGCCCTCTGCTGGGCAGGAGAGATGCTTATTGGTGGGATATTACTGAAATTAACCCATACGATAGTGTCGGTGTTAAACACTGGAACTCATTGCCACAGGATATGTTGGGGTTAACCCATGGGACTCCCTACCAAAGGGTTTCCTGGGGTTAGCCTATGGGACTCCCTACAACTGGATATTAATTCAGTCAACGTAGGGGACATTTTAGACATAAATCTATTGAACTTCTTGCCACAGGATATTATTGGGGTTGGCCCATGGCACCCAGCATACCCCTCACCTCCCACCCTCAGTCCCAGCCCTAACACAAGCGAAGCCACCTCCTGCTACTCACCGCTTCTCTCTTCACCATCACCTTGGACTCGCCTCGGCCTTCCTCCGAGTGCTAGGACTCCGAGCCCTGTTAGAGCGGGAGAGCAGGGAGTCACTTGTGCCCCACGTGTTTGTTTGACCAGCAGTTGAGGCTCCGGAGGGATCACAGGGAATCTAACGCCCATCTCTAAAGCACGTCCTGAGCGGACTGCTGGGCTCTGTCCTCAGCTCTGGCACGGGAGCAGGGTCTAGTGCTCAGAGCAGGGGTGCTGGAAGTCAGGACTCCTGGGTTGTATCCCCGGCTGTGGGAGGAGAGGGAAATCCACTGCATTAGAGCAGCGGTGGGTGGGGGGGTCTGAGAGACAGGACTGCTGAATTTCATTCCCAGCTCTGCTGTTGCCTTACTGTGTGACCAGGAGAAACTCACTTCCCCGGGCAGTGCCTCAGGTTCCCCTCCCACCCATTACTGCATCGGAATCTCTTTGGGGCAGGGTCAGCCTCTCGCTGTGTGTCTGGGCAGTGCCTGGAATGACAGGAATCATAGAATAGAATCATAGAATATCAGGGTTGGAAGGGACCTCAAGAGGTCATCTAGTCCAACCCCCTGCTCAAAGCAGGACCAATTCCCAACTAAATCATCCCAGCCAGGGCTTTGTCAAGCCGGGCCTTAAAAACCTCCAAGGAAGGAGACTCCACCACCTCCCTAGGTAACGCATTCCAGTGCTTCACCACCCTCCTAGTGAAATAGTGTTTCCTAATATCCAACCTGGACCTCCCCCACTGCAACTTGAGACCATTGCTCCTTGTTCTGTCATCTGCCACCACTGAGAACAGCCGAACTCCATCCTCTTTGGAACCTCCCTTCAGGTAGTTGAAGGCTGCTATCAAATCCCCCCTCATTCTTCTCTTCTGGAGACTAAACAATCCCAGTTCCCTCAGCCTCTCCTCATAAGTCATGTGCTCCAGACCCCTAATCATTTTTGTTGCCCTCCGCTGGACTCTTTCCAATTTTTCCACATCCTTCTTGTAGTGTGGGGCCCAAAATTGGACACAGTATTCCAGATGAGGCCTCACCAATGTCGAATAAAGGGGAACGATCACGTTCCTCGATCTGCTGGCAATGCCCCTACTTATACAGCCCAAAATGCCGTTAGCCTTCTTGGCAACAAGAGCACACTGTTGACTCATATCCAGCTTCTCGTCCACTGTGACCCCTAGGTCCTTTTCTGCAGAACTGCTACCTAGCCATTCGGTCCCTAGTCTGTAGCAGTGCATGGGATTCTTCCGTCCTAAGTGCAGGACTCTGCACTTATCCTTGTTGAACCTCATCAGGTTTCTTTTGGCCCAATCCTCTAATTTGTCTAGGTCCCTCTGTATCCGATCCCTACCCTCTAGTGTATCTACCACGCCTCCTAGTTTAGTGTCATCTGCAAACTTGCTGAGAGTGCAGTCCACACCATCCTCCAGATCATTAATAAAGATATTAAACAAAACCGGCCCCAGGACCGACCCTTGGGGCACTCCGCTTGAAACCGGCTGCCAACTAGACATGGAGCCATTGATCACTACCCGTTGAGCCCGACGATCTAGCCAGCTTTCTATCCACCTTACAGTCCATTCATCCAGCCCATATTTCTTTAACTTGGCGGCAAGAATACTGTGGGAGACTGTGTCAAAAGCTTTGCTAAAGTCAAGGAATAACACATCCACTGCTTTCCCCTCATCCACAGAGCCAGTTATCTCATCATAGAAGGCAATTAGGTTAGTCAGGCACGACTTCCCTTTGGTGAATCCATGCTGACTGTTCCTGATCACTTTCCTCTCCTCTAAGTGTTTCATAATTGATTCCTTGAGGACCTGTTCCATGATTTTTCCAGGGACTGAGGTGAGGCTGACTGGCCTGTAGTTCCCCGGATCCTCCTTCTTCCCTTTTTTAAAGATGGGCACTACATTAGCCTTTTTCCAGTCATCCGGGACCTCCCCCGATCACCATGAGTTTTCAAAAATAATGGCTAATGGCTCTGCAATCTCATCCGCCAACTCCTTTAGCACCCTCGGATGCAGCGCATCCGGCCCCATGGACTTGTGCACATCCAGTTTTTCTAAATAGTCCCGAACCACTTCTTTCTCCACATAGGGCTGGTCACCTTCTCCCCATATTGTGCTGCCCAGTGCAGCAGTCTGGGAGCTGACCTTGTTTGTGAAGACAGAGGCAAAAAAATCATTGAGTACATTAGCTTTTTCCACATCCTCGGTCACTAGGTTGCCTCCCACATTCAGTAAGGGGCCCACACTTTCCTTGACTTTCTTCTTGTTGCTAACATACCTGAAGAAACCTTTCTTGTTACTCTTAACATCTCTTGCTAGCTGCAACTCCAAGTGTGATTTGGCCTTCCTGATTTCATTCCTGCATGCCTGAGCAATAGTTTTATACTCCTCCCTGGTCATTTGTCCAATCTTCCACTTCTTGTAAGCTTCTTTTTTGCGTTTAAGTTCAGCAAGGATTTCACTGTTTAGCCAAGCTGGTCGCCTGCCATATTTACTATTCTTTCTACACATCGGGATGTTTTTTTCCTGCAACCGCAATAAGGATTCTTTAAAATACAGCCAGCTCTCCTGGACCCCTTTGCCCTTCATGTTATTCTCCCAGGGGATCCTGCCCATCTGTTCCCTGAGGGAGTCAAAGTCTGCTTTTCTGAAGTCCAGGGTCCGTATTCTGCTGCTCTCCTTTCTTCCTTGTGTCAGGATCCTGAACTCGACCATCTCATGGTCACTGCCTCCCAGGTTCCCATCCACTTTTGCTTCCCCTACTAATTCTTCCCTGTTTGTGAGCAGCAGGTCAAGAAAAGCTCTGCCCCTAGTTGGTTCCTGCAGGACTTGCACCAGGAAATTGTCCCCTACACTTTCCAAAAACTTCCTGGATTGTCTGTGCACCGCTGTATTGCTCTCCCAGCAGATATCAGGGTGATTAAAGTCTCCCATGAGAACCAGGGCCTGCGATCTAGCAACTTCTGCTAGTTGCCAGAAGAAAGCCTCATCCACCTCATCCCCCTGGTCTGGTGGTCTATAGCAGACTCCAACCACGACATCACCCTTGTTGCTCACACTTCTCAACTTTATCCAGGGACTCTCAGGTTTTTCTGCAGTTTCATATCGGAGCTCTGAGCAGTCATACTCCTCTCTTACATACAACGCAACTCCCCCACCTTTTCTGCCCTGCCTGTCCTTCCTGAACAGTTTATATCCATCCATGACAGTACTCCAGTCATGTGAGTTATCCCACCAAGTCTCTGTTATTCCAATCGCATCATAGTTCCCTGATTGTGCCAGGACTTCCAGTTCTCCCTGCTTGTTTCCCAGGCTTCTTGCATTTGTGTATAGGCACTTAAGATAACTCATCGATCGTCCCTCTTTCTCAGCATGAGACAGGAGTCCTCCCCTCTTGCGCTCTCCTGCTTGTGCTTCCTCCCAGGATCCCATTTCCCCACTTACCTCAGGGCTTTGGTCTCCTTCCCCCGGTGAACCTAGTTTAAAGCCCTCCTCACTAGGTTAGCCAGCCTGCTGGCGAAGATGCTCTTCCCTCTCTTCGTTAGGTGGAGCCCGTCTCTGCCCAGCACTCCTCCTTCTTGGAACACCATCCCATGGTCGAAGAATCCAAAGCCTTCTCTCCGACACCACCTGCGTAGCCATTCATTGACTTCCACGATTCGACGGTCTCTACCCAGGCCTTTTCCTTGCACAGGGAGGATGGACGAGAACACCACTTGCGCCTCAAACTCCTTTATCCTTCTTCCCAGAGCCACGTAGTCTGCAGTGATCCACTCAAGGTCATTCTTGGCAGTATCATTGGTGCCCACATGGAGAAGCAGGAAGGGGTAGCGATCCGAGGGCTTGATGAGTCTCGGCAGTCTCTCTGTCACATCGTGTATCCTAGCTCCTGGCAAGCAGCAGACCTCTCGGTTTTCCCGGTCGGGGCGGCAGATAGATGACTCAGTCCCCCTGAGGAGGGAGTCCCCGACCACCACCACCCTCCTCCTCCTCTTGGGAATGGTGGTCGTGGAACCCCCATCCCTAGGACAGTGCATCTTTTGCCTTCCAATCGGTGGAGTCTCCTTCTGCTCCCTTCCCTCAGATGGGTCATCTAGTCCACTCTCCGCATTAGTACCTGTGGAGAGAACATGGAAACGATTGCTCACCTGTATCTCCATTGCTGGTGCATGGACGCTCCTCTTTCTCCTTCTGGAAGTCACATGCTGCCAAACCTCTTCACAATCCTTCTGTCCCTGCTGTGCCTGCTCTGAATCTTCAGAACATTGTGGCCGTAGAAGCATCTCCTGACGTCTGTCCAGGAAATCTTCATTTTCCCTTATGCAACGCAGTGTTGATACTCGTTTCTCCAGCCCTCGAACCTTCTCTTCCAATATGGAGACCAGCTTGCACTTTGTACAGACAAAGTCGCTTCTGTCCTGTGGAAGAAAGACAAACATGGCACAACCTGTGCAGGTTACAACAGCTGATCGCTCACCTTCCATATCCCTGTCCTCTTAAGAGCTTCCTCAGCTGTTGCAGGAACTACTCAGAGAAACCTGCAGATGAAAGCCTCAGTGAGCTCTCTCCAGGCAAACTCCCTCTGTTAGCCTCTGCTGTTCGCCGCTCAGCTGGTTCGCTGCTGACTGCCCTTATATACCAGTCAGGCCCACTCAAGGCCCACCTGGAACAAAGCACTCCCAATTCACACTTTTCAAACAAACAAACAAGCAAGCAATCAAGCACACGGTCAAACTGACCAACTGTCCCAGCAGCAGACACTCAGATACTCACCAACACAGCCCCCCTAATGCAGCACTTAGCGTACCTCCTCTCGGACAGCTCCCAGGCAAACTCCCTCTGTTAGCCTCTGCTGTTCGCCGCTCAGCTGGTTCGCTGCTGACTGCCTGCAAGTAAGTGGAACAGGATCCCCCACTTACCCCAGCCAGGGACGCTCCGCGGATTCCCTCTGCACAAAGGAGGGACATGAACAGGAGCAGGACAGCCAGCATCTGGACTCTCATCTTCTCTTGGGGTTGGGTCTTCTCCGCGAGCAGCCGAGTGGAGCTGGGAGCTACAGGGGCCTGTATTTATTCACTAGCTCAGAGCCCTCCTGGCCAGTGGAGTCAGTGATTGGCAGGGGAGGGGAGATTCCAGTAAGGACGGGGCTGGATGAACAGCTGTTTACATATGATCCATGTCCTTATGGGAAAAGACTCTTGTGGTTATAAAATATGGGATTTTTTTACCAAAATGCTTCCGTCTCTAACCAGGTGACAACACCCTCTGCCAGTCAGTCCTGATTCTCAGCCCCCTGCTCTGACCTGCTAGACCCCCCCAAAGTAGGGTAGAACGAGGGTTGCCAATTTTTGTTGACCGTATTCCTGGAGGTCTCATCACATGACATAATCTTTCATTAAAGCTTGATCTTCAATTCCAGGAGACATCCTGGAGGGTTGGGATCCCTAGAGAACCCAGGAGTACTGGCTCCCAGCCCCCCTTCTCTGAACTATTACCCCCCACTTCCCTCCCAGCCCTGGTACTGGAACCAAGATGACTTGATTCCAATTCCCTTTAACACCCTTTCACACCACTCCACAGTCTCGCCTTCTTGTTTGGAGGACACAGGCCAATATTTTCAGACTTTGGCCAGAGATTTTCACTGACTCCATGTTCAGCTGGATCAGCTTGGAAAAGATTCCCGGAGGTGCTGCTCTCCCAGACTCCAGTGCTGTGGGGACTTGTCATTAGTTATATTACAGAGGTGCATGGATAGACCCCAACAGATCAGGGTCCCATTGGGCAGGGCGCTGCCCAGACATAGTCCCTACCCCAGCTGAGGAAACATTTTGAAACAAACAAATTCACTTCATTTCAGGTCATTCCAAAATTTCTTTTTGAAATGTCGGTTGGAGTTGGGTTTTCTCTTTTGTCTGTATTTTTTCTATGTCACCTGTTATATTTCAGCTCTGTTGGCTATTTCAGAACATGTCAGTAGCCGCGGGGCACAATATGCACTAGACTCCGAGATTCCAAGGCAGAAGGGACCATTGTGATCATCTCTTCTGACCTCCTGTGTCACACGGGCCTGAGAACGGCCCCCAAATAATCCCTAGAGCGGTTTTTTTTTGAAAGACGTCCCATCCCCAACCCCCTTGGTAAGATATTCCAGTGATTCATTATTCTCACTATTAAAACTCGGCCCCTTTCCCGTCTGAATGTATCTAGCTTCATCTTCCAGCCATTGCATCAGGTTACACCTTCTCTGAGAGATTGAAGAGCTCGTTATCAAACATCTAATTCTTCCAAGACTCCTCAGAAGCCACAACAGGTGCTTATAAATAACTCCGGGCATGTCACCATGGGACAGAACAGAGCACGGAACAGATTCTATTCTGAGAACATGACACAGTAGCTGAAATCGTCCATTTGTTTTACTTGATTTTGTTCATAAAATCCATCAGGGCAGCTGCTGCTCAGCGCTGCTCGGACACCCGGTCTCTCCTGTCACTCGGAGCGGCTGCACTCTGTTCTCAGCGCGCCAGCTCGCTCAGCGCTCGGGTAGGGACGGCTCTCCAAGCTGGGTACCACCCATCCAGCTCACAGTGCAGATCATAGAATCATAGACTCAGAGAACATCAGGGTTGGAAGGGACCTCAGGAGGTCACCTAGGACAACCCCCTGCTCAAAGCAGGACGAACCCAACTAAATCATCCCAGGCAGGGCTTTGTCAAGCAGGGCCTTAAAACCTCTAAGGATGGAGATTCCGCCACCTCCCTAGGGAACCCATTCCAGTGCTTCACCACCCTCCTAGTGAAATAGCGTTTCCTAATATCCAACCTAAACCTCCCCCCCCGCAACTTGAGACCATTGCTCCGTGTTCTGTCATCTGCCACCACTGAGAACAGACGAGCTCCATCCCCTTTGGAACCCCCCTTCACGCTGCTATCAAATCCCCCCTCACTCTTCTCTTCTGCAGACTAAACAACCCCAGTTCCTCTCCTCGTAAGTCATGTGCCCCAGCCCCTAATCATTTTCGTTGTCCTCCGCTGGACTCTCTCCAATATATCCACATCCTTTCTGTAGTGGGGGGCCAAAACTGGACACAATACCCCAGATGTGGTCTCACCATGCCGAATAGAGGGAAATAATCACTTCCCTCGATCTGCTGGCAATGCTCTTACTAATGCCCGGATCTGCCCAGAGTGTCTCTGTTTTCTGTTGTGGTGAGCCAGTGGGGCGCTTTGACAAAAGTTCCCCGTGACATGGAAATTGCCAATTTCAAGCAGGTCTCCTTGCAGGGCTCGGATCACGTCGGGTCAACAAAGCAAATGCCGCTCAACCACCAGGGAGTGTAGGTCCCGGTTGGAGTGGCCGACCGCGAGATCCCAGGGCTGAGCTAGCAGGGGGCTGCGGGTTGGGAGTGAGGAGCTCCGGCAGAGTTGGTGGGGGCGGGGAGCGTAGCGGAGCCCCGTGCAGTATGTCTCTACCTCGCAGGCTGTCAGAGACCTGAGCTAATAAAGGAGAGCTGCGGGCGCTGGATTTACACCCTGACAGGATGTGATCTGCCCCGCCGCAGACAGCACAGCAGGGGAGGGGGCGTGTGGGCTCGGCCGCATAAACCGGGGTTCTGCCTTAGAGGGGACGTGCAGCCCCCAGCTCTGCGGCTCTGCCAGGCGCTGACAATCCCGGCCGCTGTAACCAGACGGGGTCACACCGCGAGTAGGGCTTGTCCCGCTCATTCTAGGCCAGCGCACAAGGGGTCCTGAACCCAGGGGGAGAGAACCAAGGAGTCCTGACGCCCAGCCCCACCCCCACTAGATCCCACTCCCCTCTCAGAGCTGGGGCTAGTCCAGACTCCCAGCCCCTCCCCGACACCCCATGTGGGGCATTCCCAGATTTGCAGCCCCACAGCCGGGATCTCAGCCTGTTACTGGAACATGCCTGGTTAACGATTAACCCCTGAACCCGCCTGTGAGCCAGGCATGGGCCAGGGGGCTGGATCTTTCCTCTCTGCCCCTCACCCGCTCTCCGCCGGGTGTCGGAGAAGTGGGGCCACCTGGCCTTTGAATTTAGGGGTGTCTGGGGATCTGAGCCATTCTTAATCCAAAGCTCAAGGGGCAAATGCCCCCCCAGGCTGTGCAGACAGGAGAATGGGGAGCATCCTTTAAGACACTCCATGCTCTGGCCTTCTTGTTAGCAGGACACAGGGCAACATTTTCAGACGTTCATCGCAGATTTTGACTGACTCCATATTTAGCTGGATCAGCTTGGAAAACATTCCCTAAGGTGCTGCTCCCCCAGACTCCAGTGCTGTGGGATTTGTCGTTAGTTATATTACAGAGGTGCCTGGATAGACCCCAACAGATCAGGGTCTCATTGTGCTAGTCTCTGCACAGACACAGCCCAAGACAGTCGCTCTTTCAGACACGTCTCCTCTCAGGGATCGGATCCCGTTGGGTCAGCAGAGCAAATGCTGCTCATCCCCCAGGAGTGTCGTCTAGGCCTCGCGAGATCCCCCTGGGGAAGTGGCAGCTCAGAGATGGCTGCAGTCAGGGAAGGGTCAGGTGCTGCTGGCCCTAGTCTGCCCCCGTCCTCTCCCCTGCCCCCGTCTCATGCTCACACTGAAGGGGCTGTGCTGAGCTCGCTATCTCTGAGCGAATCTAGGCCGCCCGGCACTGTGACAGCTCAGCCTGGGGTCTGGCTGATAAACAGCCCCAGCCCGCAGCCCCGCGGTGCGATTCCCCGGCCCCATCGGCCCGGAGCTCGGCCACAGACTGACACAGTTATTGAAATGCTGAGCAGCGTCTTCGCCTGCAGTGCAGGGCCGGCGCGGGGCCTTGGAGAGCGCGGCAGTGACTGAGCTCATGGCCACCTGCCAGCCATGCCCAGAGTTCAAGGGCTGCTTCTGTGTGTTAGGGAGTTAACCCATGGTACTCCCTGCCACTGGGTACTAGAGGGGTTAGCACATAGGACTCCGTTCCAGTGAGTATTACCAGGGTTAAGCTGTGGGACTCCTTCCCACTTCATTTTGGTGCTGTTAAATCGCAGGACTATCTTTCCTTGGGTATTAGTGGTGTTAACCTGTGAGACTCCGTGCCAGTATGCACTGGTGCTGTTAACCAATGGGATCCTCTTCCGCTGGGTATTAGTGGGTTAACTCACGTGACTCCCTGACACTGGATATTTGTAGTGCTAACCTGTTGGACTTCCTGCTGCTGGGTATCAGTGGGGTTAACTCCCGAACTTCCTGTCACTGGATAGTAGCAGGATTAACTTGTGGAACTCCACCCTCCCACCCCGGGAGTTAGTTGGGGTACCCCACGACTCTGACTAATGCCATGTACAGAAGTGATATCACAGCCTGCTCCCCATTCCACAACCAGCATAGACAGGCGGTGAGGGGGAATTCACCCCTTTAGCTTTGGATTAAAAATGTCCCAGATCCCTAGACACCCCTAAATTCAAAGGCCAGGTGGCCCCACTTCTCAGACATCCTGCGGGGAGCAGGTGAGGGGCAGAAAGCAAAGGTGCAGCCCCCTGGCCCATGCCTGGCTCCCAGGCGGGTTCAGGGGTTAATTGTTAACCAGGCACGTTCCAGTAACAGACAGAGATCCCGGCTCTGAGGCTGCAAATCTGGGAATGTCCCACATGGGGTGCCAGGGAGGGGCTGGGAGTCTGGACTAGCCACAGCTCTGGGAGGGGAGTGGGATCTAGTAGGGGTGGGGCTGGGAGTCAGGTCTCCTGGGTTCTCTAACCCCGGATTCAGGACCCCTTGCAGTTGCTGGCCTAGAACGAGCAGGACAAGCCCTATTCGCGGTGTGACCCCGTCTGGTTACAGCGGCCGGGATTGTCAGCGCCTGGAAGAGCCGCAGAGCTGGGGGCTGCACGTCCCCTCTAAGGCAGGACCCCGGTTTGCGCGGCTGAGCCCACACGCCCCCTGCCCTGCTGTGCTGTCTGCGGTGGGGCAGATCACATCTTGTCAGGGTGTAAATCCAGCGCCCGCAGCTCCGCTTTATTAGCTCAGGTCTCTGACAGCCTGCGAGGTAGAGACATTCGACATGCGCTCCTCTACGCTCCCCGCCCCCACCAGCTCTGCCGGAGCCCCTCACTCCCGACCCGCAGCCCCCTGCTAGCTCAGCCCTGGGATTTCGTGGCCAGTCACTCCAACCGGGACCTAGACTACACTCCCCGGTGGCTGAGCAACATTTGCTCTGTAGACCCGACGGGATCCGGGCCCTGAGAGCCCTGTTTGAAACTGGGAATTTCCATGTCATGGGGAATTTGTGTCAAATTACCCCACTGGTTCACTGCAACACGAACAGGAGACACTCTGGGCAGAGAGGGGGTTCCCCGCTCGAGAGCCGTCCCCACCCGAGCTAGCGCCTGAGACCAGAGTGCAGCCGCTCCGAGCGACAGGAGAGGCCAGGTGTCTGAGCAGCTCTGAGCAGCAGCTGCCCTGACAGATTTTATGAACAAAATCAAATAAAACTAATGGACGATTTCAGCTACTGTGTCATGTTCTCAGAATACAATCCGTCCCGTGCTCTGTTCTGTCACATGGTGACATGCCCGGAGTCGTTTATAAGCACCTGTTGTGGCTTCTGAGGAGTTTTAGAAGAATTAGATGTTTGATAACGAGCTCTTCAATCTCTCAGAGAAGGTGTAACATGATGCAATGGCTGGAAGATGAAGCTAGATACATTCAGACGGGAAAGGTGCAGATTTTTAACAGTGAGAATAATGAATCACTGGAATAGCTTACCAAGCAGGGCAGGGGTGGGGGGTGGGTTCTCCATCACTGGCAATGTATAGATCACGATGGGATGTGTTTCTAAAAGATCCGCTCTAGGGATTATTTGGGGGCCATTCTCAGGCCCGTGTGACACAGGAGGTCAGACAAGATGATCACAATGGTCCCTTCTGCCCTGGAATCTCGGAGTCTAGTGCATATTGTGCCCCGCGGCTACTGACATGATCTGAAATAGCCAACAGAGCTGAGATAAAACAAACGGGAAAAATACACACAAAAGAGAAAACCCAAGTCCAACTTTTGGAATGACTTGAAATGAAGTGAATTTGTTTGTTTCAAAATGTTTCCTCAGCTGGGGTAGGGACTGGCTCTCGCTGTGTCGGGGAAGCGCCCGGCCCAACGGGACCCTGATCTGTTGGGGTCTATCCGGGCACCTCTGTAATATAACGAATGACATGTCCCCACAGCACTGGAATCTGGGAGAGCAGCACCTCCGGGAATCTTTTCCAAGTTGATCCAGCTGAACATGGAGTCAGTGAAAATCTCTGGCCAAAGTCTGAAAATATTGGCCTGTGTCCTCCAAACAAGACGGCCAGACTGTGGAGTGGTGTGAAAGGGTGTTAAAGGGAATTGGAGTCAGGACTCATAGGTTCCAGCACCAGGTCTGGGAAGGCAGGGGGGTGTAATGGGTCAGAGCAGGGGGGCTGGGAGCCAGTACTCCTGGGTTCTCTAGGGTTGCCAACCCTCCAGGATGTCTCCTGGAATTGAAGATTAAGCTTTAATGAAAGATTATGTCATGTGATGAAATCTCCAGGAATACGTCCAACCAAAATTGGCAACCCTTGTTCTACCCCACTTTGGGGGGCTCGAGCAGGTCAGAGCAGAGTGACATAAGTTACAGTGACATAAGCGCTAGTGTGCACGGCGCTACGTCAGTGGGAGAGTTTTTCCTCCTGACACAGCTTATGCTGCTCACGGAGTGGGTTTTTTATGCTGGCAGGAGAGCGTCTTCACCACACATAAGTGTTGACATGGCCTAATTGTTCCTTCTCATTCCTGGAATCAAGTGGTTTTATGAGACTGTGACGTTGCACTCTCTATGTTTATGGAAATATGCTTAGAGTGTAAATATGACATAACTGGAATGTACTTTATGCTAGATATGCCATGTAACATATTTTTGCAAAGGTTATGATCTACTGAATATATTCATCCTATTTGTAGGCATGTATCATTTTTATATCTGAAGTTAGGAGTGTTGGCTCTATGCTTGTATTTGAAGTGCTTGCTGTAAGGGAGGTTTGGCCAACATATTGTGAAGGGACAATTCAAGTATGGGGAGTACTTAACTAACAATGAACTTGGAGAGACATCAATCCACATCTGAGCTTTCCTGGCAATGTTCAACCTAATATGTAAACAATGGCGTCAGCCTGCAAAAAGCTGAATCATTCATGGACGTGTGACTTGTCCAGGTAGCTACATACTCCATCTTGTTGTTGTGATTTTGCACAAAAGAACAAAGGGGTTTCCGTAGACCAGAGAGACAATATGAAAGGCCCTGGAAGCCTCTCCATTTTTGTCTTCAGCTGGCTCAAGAGACGGCCTCTCCGCCCAAAAGAGATGCCTGAAAGAAACTGGAAAAAAAGGACTGTAAGTACGGGGGTCTAAGTGATTGCTGGACCCAGGCCATAAACTACAACGTTAGCCTCAAAAGGATTGTACCTGAGATAACATCTAGGGTGAGAAGTTAGTATGTGTAACTAGATCCTTAGTGTATTAAGTTAGCCTTGCATATTTTTTTATTTTGCTTGGTAACTTACTTTGTTCTGTCTGTTATTACTTGAAACCACTTAAATCCTACTTTTTATACTTAATGAAATCACCTTTGTTTATTAATTAACCCAGAGTAAGTGATTAATACCTGGGGGAGCAAACAGCTGTGCATATGTCTCTATCAGTGTTACAGAGGGCAGACAATTTATGAGTTTATCCTGTATAAACTATATACAGAGTAAAACAGATTTATTTGGGGTTTGGATCCCATTGGTAGCTGGATGTCTGGGTGCTGGAGACAGGAGCACTTCTTAATCTGTTTTCAGTTCAGTCTGCAGCTTTGGGGGTGTGGTTCAGATCCTGGGTCTGTGTTGCAGGAGGGTAGCGTGTCTGGCTCAAGAAGGCAGGGTTCTGGAGGCCCAAACTGGCAGATAAAATGGGCTCAGAGGTAGTCTCAGCACATCAGGAGACAGTCCCAAGGGGGTCTCTGTGACCGAACCCATCACAGTGGCGTAGTCAGCAGGATCTGTGCACAGGTGATTGCTTTGAGATACTGGTAGTGATTTTAAGTGAGTTTTGAGTGTGGTGGCTGGAGAACAAAGAAAGTGGTTATTGGTTTATAATTTTCTGTTTGTTTATTTCTGGTAAGTGAAATAAGCACAAAAAAGCAGGAAAATGACTACCAGTGAGGCAGCTACAAAACTAGAGCTGGCCAGAATGGAAGCGGAAGAGAAGGCAAAGGCCCGCGAGTTTCAAATGAGGCTAAAAAGAAGCAGAGGCAGCCAGGGAGGAAGCTGCTCACAAAAGAACAATGGACTTAAAAGACAAAGAAATTGAGGCACAGAAAGCTGCCCAGGAGGAGAAGGAGAGGGAGAGGCAACATGCTCAGGAGGAGAAGGAAAGAGAGAGGCAGCTAGCCCTGGAGTTAAAAGACAGAGAAATAGAGGCCCAAATTGAGACCCACAAGTATGAATTGGCTGTAATGGAGTGGAAGAGACAGAACCCTTCAGCAGCTGGCTCTGCTTGCCCCAAAATCCACAAATGGGAACAATTCTGGCCGCAGTATGATGAATCCAGTGATATTGCTGAATATTTCATCACCTTTGAGAGACTGTGCACTCTCCATGCGATTCCTGAAGATCAGTAATGACTACTTGAGTTGCAAAATTGACTGGGAGAGCTCTGGACATATTCAATAAGATGCCTATTGCTGATGCTTCAAACTATGGTAAATTTAAGGAACTGGTTTTGAAACAGTTTCAGATTACACCTGCAAACGACAGGGTTAAATTCAGGAGTTTTAAGAGGGGATCTGGATTAAGAAATGTGGCCTATTTAAATGAAATGAGACATTTGTTAGAGAAGTGGGTGAGGGGAAAAGGCATTACAAGCTTTGAAGTAATATGTGATTTGGTTACTCCGGAACGGTTCCTGAATATGTGCAGTGGTGATGTAAAACAGTATTGGTGGGAGAAAAAGGTGGACGCAGTGGGGAAATTAGCTGAGTTTGCAGACTCTTACGAGCAGTCACAAGATGCAGTTAAACATAAACCACTGGCAGAGGGAAATCACTTGTCCCAAGTCTCCTGTACAAGCAGAGGAGCCCAAGAGGTGCTATCATTGACAAGTCCACTGAGCACCTGAGAACTAAATGTCCGAGGCTAAGTGGGAACAGGCAGCAGGTAACACATGAAGCTACTGCTTCTCAGAGCACAGGGGTATCCCGGGCTACTGCCTCTTTCCACACAGGATTTGTAAAGGTTGCTTCTACACAGCCAAGCAGTGAGCATATGCATGCTGTTAAGTTTCATGGCAAAGTGCTCCAAGGATGGAGAGACACTTGTGCAGAAATTTCTGTGCTCAGGAAGGACCTGATCCAGGAGAAGGAGTTTGTGGTGGAAAATTGGCCACACTGTTGATTTTGGATCAGACAGCCTGAGGCTCCTTTATTGACAATCAAACATGCATGCATGGGGGAGTCAGCCAAGGCAGCCGAACCCCCCCGACAGATAAAATGCGAGAGATTATATATGATAAAACCACAAAAATTACATATACTTCCTTAAAGTTTTATATCCATATAAGGAATAAAGCAAAACAAGTTTTCCTGTTTTTCTTAGTTTTGCCCTTTGTGGTTTTTTGCTCTGTCACCTGACATCTATTAATCATAGTCTGTTACAAAGGTTAATTCTACTTTTATAATGTCTACAGTTAGTTCTGCTTTTATGATTTCTGTCTACCCTTCTCCTTTTACTCCCCCCCGTTTCTCCTTCCTCCAGGCCACACATAAAGTTCACCTGACCCTACATACAGTTTACTTGACCAAAGTTTAGGCCTTAGAGCATTTTTCCTCCACAATTCCCCACTTTGGCACTTCTCTGGCGCCACCTTTGGCCTAAACTTCAACATTCATGAGCCCATTGATTTCCTTTCTTTCCCTTTCCCTTTTTTCATCCCAACTTTCATTAAAGATTTTATTAACAATCATTAATGTCACTTGTTCGCTTGTGCTGGGCCTAACAGAAAATTAGATATATACAGCAATGTTTTTTGCAACAGTAATAATAAAGGCACAATCCCAAAACAAGCAATTCTAATACAACAATCAATCCACCTATAGCAACAAACAGTGTTATGGACAGTGACAACTTTCCCTGGCTTGAGTGTACATATATATTGGCGCTGTGGGGGTTCTAATGGCCAGAGTGTCCATTGGTTTCCTAATCCAATCCAAATATTGGGTGTTATTTCAGGAGCACTGACTATGAATCGGCTAGGCATACCAGATGGCTTGATTTCCCAAATGTCTCAGTGAATAACCAATCCCAGATGCATCCTCCCCATGGACCAGGCAGGATTCAGTATGTGGGAGCCCACATCCCTCTAACCGGTCCATATGATTGGAAGGAGCACCGTGAATATCCACACCTTCACCCGGAGAACCTCCAAGTATGCCTCCATGGCCATAGATCAGATGGTACTCCTGAAGTGTCTGTAAGGGCAGTGGGCCAGGCCTGGTGCTCAAGATCACTCCGAATGGCCGTTAGCTGGTCATTCAGAAAATCCGGGACTTTTGAACACGCCATGTCCCACTGCAATGCCTTCCCAGCACCAGTGATATTTAAGACCATCTCCGTCAGCAACTCCTGGGTTATAGAACTAAGGGCGGAGATAACATGTAACTCACCAACTCTAGCCTGTACCTAGGTTAGCTGTGCCCCAGAAATAAGGCTAGTGGCCTTCTCTAGTTGCCGCAATTTCTCATCATGTTCTTGGTTCTTAAAAATATTTCAAACTGCTGCTGCACTATTGGCCCCATCCCATAGGGATCCGGTCAAGTCTCTCTTCTTTCTAGAGGAAATAACCCAAGCCCTCTGTTGTGCTAATTTAATGGCAGCCCCCCCCCCCCCCCCTGAACAATTTGGGTATGTAGAGGTGATCTGGAAACTGGATAAAGGCAATAAAAATTTAACAGTCCCTAATGTAGTGTTAATCACAGTCCATTGATATCCTAATACATCTCTCTTTGGTATAGTACTATACCACATTTGTTGGTTAAACACCTTTATGTACTTTTGGGAGGCATTGATATTAATGGCATAAGAAGGGGTGTATTGCAATAAGATACAGGTCACATTATTAGTCACTGGAATAATTTCTATGCAGGTAAAATTTCCAGTGGCAAAACAAACTCTTTGGGTATTCGTTTAATTGTACATTAATTGGGTGACCAAATAACAATAAGGGCCTCTCTCATTTAACATAGTGCAAATTCCAGGAACAGCCATCATATCTACTTCGCTATAGAACCCATCAATTGCAATTACAGATTCTTGGGGTTCACTGGTAGTGATATCATATACTTTTATCTCCACTGATCCACTTGTTTTCCATTCAATTGTTCGCTTATATGGGATATCCTGAACCTTAAAAATAATTTCTTTTTCTAAACAATATTTAAATAAATCACTAAAGTGTGAAGGCCTTGGCCATTGGTTTCATCAAATATATGGCATTGTCTGTATTTGGATGTGTTACAGGGATAATAGTGTAATGGAGGAGATGGCAGGGGCAGTGGCAACAAGGTGCCTTTGGTACTTGTCATTTAAAATCCAATTAGGGAGGGCAATACATGCTAAAGGACTTATCCAAAACACAGGGCGCAGCCTGTAGAATAAGCCCCAAAATCCAATCAATACCACATTCCCAAGCATGGGTCCCACAAGTTTCTTCCTGCCAGTGTATAATTCTTTGTTTCTTCACCAGGGTCAGTCCTTAATGTGTTTTGTAGTCAGGAATCCCTGGACTTTGGTGGTTTCAGTGGAGCGAGTGTTCCTTCTTCTCTTTTCCTGAAACAGTCGTGGTTCAGCATCATACAAGGGAGAGGTTACTAGCACTTCACCTTGTCCTTTTTTCCTGCTGTCCAGAAGGCACAGCAGAGCTAGAAGGAGAAATAGGCTTATCAGTCGGAGAGCCCTCCCGAGGTGGAGGGGTCTTTTTACAGTGAGAAGGATGGGTCCAGGCAGGCAGTCCTTGGCACTTCACAGCGGTGTTGGTGGTTAACAGGACTTGGAAAGGGCCTTTCCAGCATGGAGCCAAAGCAGTCTTTCGTTGATGGACTTTACGTAGACTCAGTCTCCTGGTTTCAATGAATGGCAGGGCTGCTAGGGTCTTTGGATAGCACTTCTTTACCTAACACATTTCATTAATGCCTGGCAGTGTTTTGCAGATATTTTTACAGCTGCTTGGGCAAGTCTTAGCTGTAGCAGTGTCCTTGAATGGGGCCAGCGTCTTATCTTTGGACTGAGCTTGCTAGCTTTTTTTTTTTTTTTTTCAGTTAACTCGTTCTGTTCTTTTTCCTTCTCCCCTTCTTGGCTTTTTTTTTTTTTTTTTTTTTTTTTAACCTACAAAGGAAACTTCCACTCTTCACTCATACACCTTTTCTCAACAATGAACACATACACATTGCCATTATACAGTACATTAGTCTTATTATTCAATGTATGCCACATATACCCTTCCAGTAAAATAACTTTATTACAGAGCTATGGAGCAACAAACCAGGACAAGCACACCCACTTTTGAGGAGTCCACTCGGTACAACCTCTGGTGTCCAATAGCTTTCCTCCCTCCCCAGCCCTCTGGCTAGAAATCTGAGGTAGCCAGAAGGATCCCATGTGCAATATAGGGAGTGGCTTAACCTTTCATGTCCTTGCTTCCAAAGACTGTTGGTATGCAAATTTTAACAACAATTTTTTCAATTAAAAGATCTGGCCAATGAAATTTCTTTTTCTTATTTAAGCAAATGTATTAGACTTTAGTATATCACATTTTCCTGATTTATCCAAACACTTTGTATTCCAAGTTGAATAAAACAAGTATCTGCTTTTTTGATTTAACCGTTCTATTTAATTTTAAACTAGACTGTCTTATGAAAATATTAAACACAACGATTCTGGCCACAAGACAAACACCACAAGACAGGATGCAGAACACAAAAATAAGTCCTATTGTGCCAGTAAATGCATGGTACGTTGAATGCTGTTCAGCTGGCATCTGTTTTCTCTGATGATCTAAAAGACAAAAGAACAGAAGTCTACCCCTTCTGGGTAGTCAGTCATTGCTTAAAATATTTCCTTTATATACAAATACTCTTGTTGATTTCAGGCAAAACAAAGGAATTATCCCATATTTCCTTGTAATTGTTTCATAGGCAGCCCAGGTTTCAGTGGCTTCTACATTATCAGTTAAGATAATTTGCATTAGTACAGATGCTTTCTGGCTTGCTTCTGGATCGAAAGCTATCCACAGCTTAAAGACTCTTACTTAAAAAGGGACACAATTAACTTTTAACTCCTGTTTTCAAACACACAGTGATCTGAAAAAGACAACACAACCTATTTTGGTAGGTTTGCATTTCTTTTACCTCTGCTCCAATATACACTGCACATATTCTGGGGAAAATACACATCCTCTCCATCAATTTCTACACAAGGTGTAACTGTTTCTTTTGTGCTTACAAAATCTCCATGCACCCACAGCAAAGTGACAGCTCGACCACACAGAGCCAGGGGCACTGTCCTTCTCTCTTTTTACCAGATCTTTTATCTGCTATTTTGTTACCCAAAACCAAATTCAAATCTTTTATTCTCCTGGCTTTGACTACCCTGCTGCAGCCACAACCTTTGGTCTTTATTTAAAACATTTTAAATCTTGTAAAGCATTAAGTCACCTTAAGGATTAAATGCTAAATACCTTAAACAACACTAGTTTCCTGTGTCTGGCAAAAGTATTCTCAGTTTTGCAACTTTAAACAATACCAATTCATCTCAAACTTATAAAATACAGATTGCACACAGCAGGAGTGTTCTTCAGCAAATTTGACTAAATTATTCATAGTTGAATAATTCCACTTAAATAACCTCTTGCCTGGATTACTTACAGATATTCCTACCAAGTTTCACTGCTTGATTCCCTCCAGTAACAACAGAGTTAACTTCTCACTTTCTTTCTTTCAACTTCCTCAAACTGCGGTTGCCTGCTTGTTTGGGCCCGATCCTTTTTTCTTTGCTGCATTATTTTTTTCCATGGGCACAGGCATTGTTTCACTACCAATGTAGCAAGGAGGGTGGGCCTTATGACTAACCCCCCTTTTATTTATTTATATACACCTATTTACATACACACATTACATCTAGATACATCTTATTTAATAACAACTTTAATTCTTTATGTCTGGACTTAATACAATCTTTTCTTGAGGCGATAATAACCCCTCAGCACTGGTGCATTAAAAAAAAAGAATAATAACAGGGCTAGGGAAAACGGGAGAAAAAGAAAGAACAACAACATGATAAAATGGGGGAGTCACAGTTACTGACCATAAGAATAATGACTTCTTGTTAAATTAAGGAAATAATAACAGATTGGATTCTTCTTTGGCCTGTTTTGATAGAGAATACTGCTGCACCTTGGGAAGGGTTCTTGTTGGGTTTAGGCCAATTTTAACGGTTTGGGCAGACCCAATGCACCCAACCTGGTAGGCATGATCGGCTCACAAAGCCCACAGGGAGGGAGAGACCTTAACCAGCAGTTCCTGTTGCAACGAGGAATGGCTGGGGTCAGTCTTCTCCTATAAACTGCCAGGACTTCATTGTGAGCGGGACCAGGCACGTCCAGATACACACCATCTGGGGTACAGCAGATTATACAATTTAATTTACACAGCAAGTCTTTTCCCAAAAGGTTAACCGATAAACAAGGACTAAAGAGAAAAATTGACAATAACAGGTCTATAAGATCATCAGGAGGTGTGGAGGGGATACTCCAAAGGGGCTTTGCCTCCTGAAGGGGTCTAGATGAATAGAGCGATATCTGCTGGCCAGCGGGGTTACGGAAAAGAGTCAATTTCCTTTTTATCTTTTTTTTTTTAGTTGTGTTTTAAGCTTTTCTTGGGAGTCCTTGGGACTCCCTACTTGAGATTTATGGCGCTGTTTTACTGTTTCCTTACACCAATAAAAATATACATTATAATGATCATCTCTGGTATACCAATTACATTTACATTCCTGGAGTCTACCTGATTGTAGGGTTTTGGTCAGCTATCCCGAGGTTACCGACCATGAGATTCAATCTCACAATCCCTAAGTTTCCAATAGCGTCTTCCTGAACCCACAATCCCTTTTTCCCACGATCCTTAGCTCCCCTGAACACTATCAGGCCACTCACACGGGTCATAGGGCTTGCTTTAGAGACATTCCTGGTCGTAAGCCTCAAGGCCTCGCAGAAAGCTCTGGGCGTCTTCCTATGACCCTCACTCATTTCAGTCATTCATACTTCACACAAACGCTGAGGTAAGGCCTAAAACCGAGGCCTATCCTTGTGGGAACCCCGACTCCCCGCCACTTACCCGTGGCTTTTCCCGGAACCAAAACATATAACATTTAACATTCACTGTGTGCCCCCTCTTTATACCGGCGAGGCGTGACCCAAACCCAACATTCAGACATCCATACAAGAAAGGGTCTGGAAAGGCGCGGTCCCCGCACACCGCTCCCCCAGCAAAGGGCACCGGTCCGTCTTCGAGAGAGCGGAGACAGTCACCCTACTGCCTAGGAGTTCGTGGACGGTTTCCCAGGGCTTCCTCGCTCGGAGAGCGAGGAAGGGAGCCTAGGGCTCCAGGAGGGAAACAAGGGTAGGGGACCCTGCGACCCTCACTCATTCACAAACATACGGCACACCCCCTAAACTGGCTATTAACCCCAATTACTGGCAGCTAGTTTTACGGCATTCACCACCAACCTACCGCTGGTGGGAACTTTCGCTGGCCAACCTTAGGGCCACTCCGGGGGCACCGAGTAATCGACCTTACTCACTTCCCCGGGGTTCATAGTGGCCCCTACCTCGGCGGGTTCCAACCCCGAACCTATGACAGACAAAAACAACCAGAACAAGACAAAACAAAAGGGCGTCAGGCATGTCTGTCAACAAAAGGTTCAGATCCAGCGTGCAACTCACCCAACCCTGAGCCTACGGGCAGATCCTCCACCAAAACCCACTCCAGAGACTTCAAAAGGTCTCTTACCTTTCAGATGGGCTCTGGGTTTGGTGGAAGACAGCCCGCGGTCCTCCGGTCTGAGGGAGTCTTCTGTGGATCCCGGACGAGCCCCCAAATTGTTGTGGAAAATTGGCCACACTGTTGATTTTGGATCAGACAGCCTGAGGCTCCTTTATTGACAATCAAACATGCATGCATGGGGGAGTCAGCCAAGGCAGCCGAACCCCCCCGACAGATAAAATGCGAGAGATTATATAGGATAAAACCACAAAAATTACATATACTTCCTTAAAGTTTTATATCCATATAAGGAACAAAGCAAAACAAGTTTTCCTGGTTTTCTTAGTTTTGCCCTTTGTGGTTTTTTGCTCTGTCACCTGACATCTATTAATCATAGTCTGTTACAAAGGTTAATTCTACTTTTATAATGTCTACAGTTAGTTCTGCTTTTATGATTTCTGTCTACCCTTCTCCTTTTACTCCCCCCCCTTTCTCCTTCCTCCAGGCCACACATAAAGTTCACCTGACCCTACATACAGTTTACTTGACCAAAGTTTAGGCCTTAGAGCATTTTTCCTCCACAAGTTGTTACCAGGAAAAATGGCAGAATTAGAACAGGTGGGAGGTTACAAAGTCCTTGACCCTTTAGCTAAGGAACACATGGACACTGGTGATTAGCAGGTTGAACTGACTGTTGCAGCGGTGGCACACATTTTTGCACTGCTTCTACTGGGGAATGATTTTTTTGATGTGGCAGAATCTGTCCCAGGGTTTGTTAGCAGCAAGAAGGAATCTTGTCCTGAAAATCCCAGAGGGGAGGGTAAAGTCACAAGTGCTGCTGGGGGAATAGGAGAGTGTTTCTTTAATTCCTCGGTAGCAGCAGGGATGGTCGTAACCAGTTCCTACAGCCCTGGGGCTTAAGGCAGGTCCCTGCAGGAAGGGCTAGATAGAGCCAGCTCCTGTCCTGTGATCATCTCCTTGGAGGAGGGGGAATGTTCCTCCTTGTAACAGGGAGGCTGTCCCAGCTGCTGACTGCCAGGAAGTTGCAGGTCAGCATGGGACAGGTCCTGCCATGGGGTGCACAGAGACATGTATCCCAGAGATGGAAGTTGGTGACCACTGTGGTGGGAAGAGACCCCAAGGGCACTGTACCTGGAAGCAAGCTCAACCTGAGTGAAAGGGGGGGATTGTGCTGGCCAGTGAAGGGTCTGTCATAGCTGGTAGCTGTAAAACCACAGCTGGATCAGGGTCAACTTCCCTTTTGGGGGACACAGGGGTCTCTGCATCAGAGGGGAGCCCAGAGAGGAAAGTCCAGATGGAAGGTGAGGGGGGACAGGAGGGTCTGCCCACCTTTTGTAGGGAGGCTTTTCCTCAGGAGGACGGTGAAGGATCTGCATTTAAATGCCAGACCCCTCACCTGTGGGTCAGGTTTTAAGGGAAGACTGGGGGTCAGATCTCCTGGAGGGGAGAGTTCTCTAAGCTGACCTTTTGGGAACAGAGAGTGGGGTAACTGAGGGGATCTTACCGATCCAAAGCACTCCATTAAAAATGTTGTTCCTGCTACTCTTGTAAAAGATAACACTGTCTCTTCAGGGCTGAGGAAAGAAAAACTTTGCATTTGGGAAGATTCACAAGGGAGTGGTGTCCAACCCAAAGAAATTCCAGAGGGAGGGGCCGATAGCAGGCATGGTTGTGGTGCACCCTTTCCTCACCAAAACCTGAAACACATGCCTGAATTGAGAGCCTTCTCCAGAAAGGCAGGAGAATCTGGGTCTGAGCCCCTATCATGAAACACAAAGAGATTTAAAAATGCAGTGGACAGTGGGCAAGCCAGGCTGTGTGAACGGAATCTGTCCATCATAGAATGGCTATCAAGACAAAGGAGTTAATACTGCAGAAAGGTTGCGGGGCCACATGCCACATGTTAGTGTAGTGAGGCGGTGGGATACCCCACAGCCCTGCTGAGGGACGAGCCTACCCTAGCACCAATGTGGGCGGAGCCAGTGGGTCCTGCGCCTGCCCCCCAGAGGTCATGGCGCAGGACAGGAAGTAGAAAAGCCCCTCTGCAATGCTCAGTTGAAAGCCAGCTGCCAGAGAGGCCAGATGCCTGTGGCCTAGCTCCGGGTTGGGGAACACCGGCAGGCTGCGGCCGACCCAAGGACTAGCCGGGCCAGCCGAGCCTACCCCTCGCCAGCTACTCCAAGGAGGAGCCACGCCTACCCCTCGCCAGCTACCCCAAGGAGCAGCCGACCCTACCCTTCGCTAGATACCCAGAGGAACCGATGGTGCTGGAAACCACCGAGGATGCCAACCAAACCCAGGTACCTTACGGGTGGGAGTCCGGAAATAGTCCGGGGACAGCCGACCCTGGCCTGGCCTCAGCAGGACCAGAACCAATGTCAGTGTGTTGCGGTTGGGATCCCCACTGACACAACAGCGAGTCTTCTCCCGCTGCTAGGGCCCCGGACTGGGACGCAGTGGAGCGGGTGGGCCTGCGTCCCCCCTGCCACTCCACTCATGAGTGGCCATCTCCCCTTCGCACCAGATGCTCAGAAGCCTGAGCTCCTGACTGTGTGTTTGCTGCCCCGCCCTGACCTAGGACCAGGGCTCACATTGAACTACTAGCTCAGCCCCTGCCTAAGGGCCTGAGCTCCTGACTGTGTGTTTGCTGCCCCGCCCTGACCCAGGGCCAGGGCTCACATTGAACTACTGGCTCAGCCCCTGCTTAGGGGCCTGAGCTCCTGACTGTTTGCTGTCCCGCCCTGACCCAGGGCTTGGGCCCAGAGTGAACTATTGCGATGCGGTGGGATACCCCACAGCCCTGCTGAGGGATGAGCCTCGGCCGAGCCCTTCTACATGTGGTACGAGAAGTGGGGACTCTTGCCCAGGATGTGGGCACGAGCCCTTGACCCCTGTGAGAAAGGGTGTGGGGGAACGGTCCCCCACCGGAGACATGGATTTATCCAAACTTTTTATGCTCCTGGCGGTGAATCAGGAGCGACAACAGGTGGCCCAGCTCCAGCAACAGCAGCAGGCCGCCCAGCTCCAACAGCAACAGCAGCTCGTCCAGCAGAACGAGAGTTCCAGCAGCAATGCTTCCAGTAGCTGGTGATGGAACTGCCTCACCCTGCGGAACCACAGCCGGGAGACATGTCCGGGTCACCCCGCCCCACACCGCCCGTGCAACTGACTAAGATGGGACCGCAGGATGACCCCGAAGCCTTTTTGGTGACTTTTGAAAGGGTGGCACACGTCGCAGGGTGGACACCGGACCAGTGGGCCACCCTTCTGGTCCTGTATTTGACGGGGACGGCCCAAAGTGTGTACCGGGGGCTATCCGCGGAGGAAACCCGGGACTATGCCCGGGTAAAGGTGGCAATTCTAGATGCCTTAGACATCAGCCCAAAAACCTTCCGGCAGAGGTTCCGGAGTCTGTCCTACACCCCGGGTGCCCAACCCCGGTTGGTGGCCCAGGAGCTGAGGGACCTGTGCAAGTGGTGGCTGCAGCCCGACAGGCGGAACCCCGAGGAGCTCACTGAGCAAGTCATCCTGGAACAGTTCGTCCATATCCTCCCGTCGCAGGGTAGGGCTTGGATCCTCCGTCATCGGCCTCCAACGGTAGCTGCCACCGTCGCCCTCATGGAAGACTACCTTGCAGCGGAGGCCCCGATCGGACCGGCTACTCGGGGCCACCCGCCAGGGCTCGAGCGCCCTAACCTCGAGAGGAAGGCGAGCGCCCGGGTTGAACAGCGAAATCCTCCGTGGAGCCAGGAGCCCCGTTATAGACGTCCCGTGGGACCTGCTCGCAAGGGCCCAGAAAGCAGGACTGGCAGGGTCCCGCGAAGTCCCCCCAGGGGAACAGGGGGGAGGCCCCGCCTGGACGACCACAACTCAGGCCCTGATTCTCCTGTTGGAAACATGGACACCTGCAGCTGGACTGCACAGAGATGGACTGCAGCTTTGGGCACGTTTGCACAGGGGAGAACCGTGCCCGACTGCCGCAGGCCACCAAGGTCACCGCGCCCGTAGTTGTCGGAGAATGCCGGACGCGGGCGCGGGCCCTGGTTGACTCTGGCTGTGGCCAGACCCTGGTTCGCCAAAGTCTAGGCCTCCAGGCGGACCCCCGCCTGGGAACCATCCAGTTGCAGTGCATCTACGGCGACGTCCGGCCTTACTCCAGTGCCCGAGTCCAACTAACCATGGATTGGGTCACGCGGACGATGGTGTTTGGCCTGGTCCCGCAACTTGCCTACCCCGTGATACTGGGACAGGACTGGCCAGTGTTCTCTGGAGTCTTTCATTCAAATGCCGAGGAAAGCCCCAACGTCACCCCAGCATTGGAGGGGGACTGCCGCGAGGACCCCACCGAGGAGGCAGAAGAACCGGACCCTATTAGACAGGAAGGAGCACCCGAGGACCCCCCGCCTGCTGATGACCCCAGGGTCGACACTGACTTCTGCCGGGACCAAAGGGGAGACCCTGCACTTAGTCGGCCATATAAGCAGCTGTCGGCTGTGGATGGCGCTCTGATTGATCCAGGTCGAGCCCAGGTCTGGCCCCATTTCGAGGTACACCACGACCACCTCTATCGGGTGGACCGAGATTCCCTCACCAGAGAGGTCCAGATCCAACTGCCGGTGCCTTGGTTCCACTGCCGCACGGTGATGAAACTCGCCCATGACGTCTCAGCTGCAGGGCACCTGGGTCAGGAAAAGGCCCTTGCCTGAATTCTGACCCGATTCTTCTGGCCCGGGGTGCACCAGGAGGTATGGGAGTATTGTAGTTCCTGTCCAGAGTGTCAGCTGGCTGCTCTCCCACAGACGGCCCCGGTCCCCCTGATCCCCATGCCCATTGTGGAAACTCCGTTTGAGCGAGTGGCCATGGATTTGGTGGGACCGCTCCCGAGAAGCAGGGCAGGGTTTCTGTACATCCTAGTCATCGTGGACTATGCTACCCGTTTTCCCGAAGCCATCCCGCTCCGGAGCATCAGCACCAGGGCCATCGCTGAGGAGCTCATCAAGGTCTTTGCCCGCATAGGCTTGCCTCAGGAGATCCTTACTTACCAGGGCACCAACTTCACCTCCAGGCTGCTGCGGCAGGTGTGCAACCTCCTGGAGATTAAACAACTACGCACCTCCATTTACCACCCAGAAACCGACGGCCTGGTCGAACGGTTCAAACGTACGTTGAAAACCATGCTGTGGAAGTTTTCCCCAGAGGACCTGTGCCGATGGGATCAGTTGCTCCCGCCTCTGCTCCTGGCCTTCCGTGAGGTAACCCAATCCTCCACGATATTTTCCCCCTTTGAGCTCTTATATGGCCGTCATCCGAGGGGGCTGCTGGACCTCATGAGGGAGATGTGGGAGCAAGCCCCGTCACCAGCCCAGGGCGTTCTGCAGTACGTCCTCCAGCTTCAGGGACGTCTCACACAAGCAGGATCTCTAGCTCGGGAGAATTTGAAGGCGGCTCAGGAAGCTCAAGCCCAAACGTATAAGTTGGAGGCCCGAGTCCGTGAGTTCGAACCTGGCGACCGGGTTCTGCTCCTCCTGCCCTCCAGCGAGTAAAAACTACTGGCCCGGTGACAGGGGCCATATGAGGTGGTTCGGAAGGTCGGGCCGGTCACCTATGAGATTAAGCAGCCGGACCGGCGAAAAGGAGCCCAGCGATACCATATTAACCTCCTGAAGCCCTGGCGAGTACGAGAAGGCCTTCTAATTAATCCCTGCCCCCCCGGACCCTGAGCTAGGACCCCGTGTAACCCCGACCGAGGACTCCACAATGCCTCATCTCAGAGAATCCCTGACCGAGGAGCAACGAAAGCAGACCGGATGCCTCCTGCAGGCATTCCCCAGAACGTTCACTGCGTAGCCGGGTTACACGACCCTCGTTTACCATACCATCCAGACGAAGTGGTGGTGATCCGGGAATCGAATAGGCCCTTGCCACATCGTATGCGGCAGGTTGTAGAGGAGGAAGTCCGGGCAATGTTGGCGCTGGGGGTTATCAAACCATTGCAAAGCGAATGGTGCAGCCCGGTAGTCCTGGTTCCCAAGCCGGATGGGATGCCAGCGCTTCTGTATTGATTTCCACCTTGTCAATTCCATTTTGAAATTCGACGCGTACCCAATGCCCTGGTTCGATGAACTGCTGGACCACTTAGGCAAGGCCTGCTTTCTCACTACCCTCGATCTGAGCAATGGATACTGGCAGATCCCCCCTCGACCCCGCCTCTCAGGAAAAGACTGCATTTGCCACCCCCACGGGCCTCTACCAGTTCACTTGAATGCCCTTCGGGCTCCATGGTGCCCCAGCAACGTTCCAGCGGCTGATGGACCGCCTCCTTCAACCTCATCGAGAGTACGCGGCCGCTACCTGGATGACATCGTTATTTACAGCTACCGTTGGGAGAACCACCTGCAACGGGTAGCGGCCGTCCTGAGGTCCCTGCGGGCAGCGGGATTAATGGCCAATCCAAAAAAATGCCGTATCGGGTGGCAGGAGACCACCTACCTTGGGTACACTATCGGGAGGGGACAAGTGAGACCTCTCGTGGGAAAGGTTCAGGCCCTAGCGGCATGCCCACCACAAAGCGCCAAGTCCGCCAGTTCCTCGGACTGGCGGGCTACTACCAACGATTCATCCCTGTAGGGGCAGTGTGCTGGGAGGGCAGCCGAGCCCTGATTAGGGGGGGGAGCTTGGCTGATTAGGGGGCCTATAAAAGCGGCCACCCAGATAGGCAGTGGCACAGCTGCGAGCAGCGGCACAGGAGCCGGCAAACAGGGCTGCTAACAGGGGAGTTTGAGTGGGAGTTTGCAGGGGGAGGTGGAAGGGGAGGCAGGAGGGCGCGGTGTCCCATGTGCTGTGTTTCCCCAGGTGTGGTGGGCAGAGACTACAGCAGCCATGAGCCAAGCAGCGGGGGACACAGTGCAGATGATTGCATGTGGCAGCTGCGGTATGTACATGGTCCTAGCGGGGGTGCCTGACCAGAGGTATGTCTGCATGAAGTGCCGCCTAATAGAGCTGCTGGAAGAAAAGATCCGAGGTTTGGAGATGCAGGTAGATACCCTGGTAGAGTTTAGAAGGGGGTTCGAGCAGCTAATGGAGCAAAGGCAAGGAGTGGCTGAAGGGGAATGCTCAGGGGTACAGATGGAAGCAGGGGCTAAGGTCTGTGAGGGGGGAATGTCGGGGGGAGAACAAGGGCAGTGGAAGCATGTGACCGTGAGAAGCAGGCCAAGGAAAAGGAGGGCCAGTGAAGGAGAAATAGAGCTCAGGAACAGGTTTGGGTGTTTGGATAATGAGGAAGGGGTGCAGCAGTTGGTAACTGAAGGTGGGAGGGTGAGGAAGAAGAGAAGAGCTGCTAGTCCCATAGAAAGAGAGGAGGAGTTGATGGAGACCGCACCAAATCTGGGCCCCGGGAGGATACAGGATGGCATAAGGGGGATTATAAGGGAAAATAGGAATGGACAGGGGTTGCGACTAGAGGGAACAGGGGATAGATTAGTAGATCGCACTGTCACCAGGCAAAGGCAGGTTTATGTGATTGGGGACTCCTTACTGAGGAGGTTAGACAGGCCTGTGACCAGGGCGGACCCAGAGAACAGAAGGGTGTGCTGTCTACCGGGTGCTAAGATACGGGATGTGGACCTGCGGTTGAAAAGGATCCTAAAAGGAGCAGGTAAGAACCCCTTGATCATCCTTCACGTAGGAACGAATGACATGGCTAGGTTCTCGCTAGAGAGAATCAAGGGTGATTATGCCAGGCTGGGGAGAACGCTTAAGGAAATCGAGGCTCAGATCATCTTCAGTCGGATTCTGCCTGTTCCTAGAGAAGGGCAGCAAAGGGCTGACAGGATTGTGATGATAAATAGTTGGCTAAGGGAGTGGTGCTATAAGGAGGGCTTTGGGATCTATGGCCACTGGGAGGCTTTCGGGGACAGACAACTGTTCTCACGGGATGGACTTCACCTAAGTAGGGAAGGAAATAGACTTCTGGGAAGGAGGCTGGCTCATCTCATCAAAAGAGCTTTAAACTAGGAATTTGGGGGAGATGGTTGGGAGATGTCCAGTTAATCTCCACGCCAGATTACAATATTGAGAAGGAGGGTGACGAGATAAGAACGGATATAGCCAGGGGGAAGAGATTGGACATAAGGAGGAGGGGGGGGGATGGATACTAGACTAATAGGTCATACTGGCGGTATGGTGTCCGTACCAAATTGGATAACGAATGTGAGAGAGGCTAAACGGGATAAATTAAGATGTTTATACACCAATGCGAGAAGCCTAGGTAACAAAATGGACGAATTGGAGCTCCTGGTCCGAGAAATGAGACCAGATACCGTAGGAATAACCGAAACGTGGTGGAACGGTAGTCATGACTGGAGTACAGGTATGGAAGGGTATGTGCTGTTTAGGAATGACCGGAACAAAGGTAAAGGTGGGGGAGTAGCATTGTATGTCAATAATGAGGTAAACTGTAAAGAAATAATAAGTGATGGAATGGATAACACGGAGTCTGTCTGGGCAATACTCACATTGGGTAAAAAAACAACTAGAGCCTCCCCTGGGATAGTGCTTGGGGTGTGCTATAGACCACCAGGATCTACCCTGGATATGGACAGAGAACTATTTAATGTTTTTAGGGAAGTAAATACTAATAGGAACTGTGTAATCATGGGAGACTTTAACTTCCCGGATATAGATTGGGGAACAAATGCTAGTAACAATAATAGGGCTCAGATTTTCCTAGACGTGCTAGCTGATGAATTCCTTCATCAAGTAGTTGCTGAACCGACGAGGGGGAATGCCATTTTAGATTTGGTTTTGGTGAGTAGTGAGGACCTCGTTGAGGAAATGGTTGTAGGGGACAACCTTGGCTCGAGTGATCATGAACTAATTTGGTTTAAACAAAATGGAAGGATTAACAGATAAAAATCAGAGACTAGGGTTTACGATTTCAAAAGGGCTAACTTTAATAAATTAAGGCAACTAGTTAGGGAAGTGGATTGAACTAACATATTTACGGATCTAAAGGCGGAAGGCGCCTGGGATTATTTCAAGTTGAAGTTGCAGGAGCTGTCGGAGGCCTGTATCCCGAGAAAGGGAAAACGGTTCGTAGGCAGGAGATTTAGACCGAGCTGGATGACCGAGCGTCTCAGAGGGGTGATTAAGAAAAAACAGAGAGCGTACAAGGAGTGGAAGATGGGAGGGATCAGCAAAGAAACCTACCTTACTGAGGTCAGAGCATGTAGAGATGGAGTGAGAAAGGCCAAAAGCCGTGTAGAGTTGGACCTTGCGAGGGGAATTAAAACCAATAGTAAGAGGTTTTATAGCCATATAAATAGGAAGAAAACAAAGAAAGAAGAAGTGGGACCGCTGAAGACTGTAGATGGAGTGGAGATTAAGGATAATCTAGGCATGGCACAATATCTAAATGAATATTTTGCATCGGTCTTTAATGAGGCTAATGAAGGGCTTAGGGATAGTGGCAGCGTGACGTATGGGAATATAGAAGGGGGGATTGACATTACCATATCCGAGGTAGAAGCCAAACTCGAACAGCTTAACGGGACTAAAGCGGGTGGTCCGGATGATCTTCATCTGAGAATATTAAAGGAACTGGCGCGAGAAATTGCAAGCCCGTTAGCGATAATTTTGAATGAATCTGTAAAATCAGGGGTGGTACCGTTTGACTGGAGAATAGCTAATGTGGTTCCTATTTTCAAGAAGGGGAAAAAAAGTGACCCGGGTAACTACAGGCCTGTTAGTTTAATATCTGTAATATGCAAGGTCTTGGAAAAAATTTTGAAGGAGAAAGTAGCTAAGGACCTTGAGGTCAATGGCAATTGGGACAAATTACAACACGGTTTTACGAAAGGTAGATCGTGCCAAACCAACCTGATCTCCTTCTTTGAGAAAGTAACAGATTTTTTAGATAAAGGAAATGCGGTGGATCTAATATACCTCGATTTCAGTAAAGCGTTTGATACGGTACCGCATGAGGAATTATTGGTTAAATTGGAAAAGATGGGGATCGATATAAAAATCCAGAGGTGGATAAAGAACTGGTTAAAGGGGAGACTGCAGCGGGTCGTACTGAAAGGTGAAGTGTCAGGTTGGAGGGGGGTTACCAGTGGAGTTCCTCAAGGTTCGGTTTGGGGTCCTATTTTATTTAATCTATTTATTACTGACTTCGGAACCAAATGTAAGAGTGGGCTGATAAAGTTTGCGGATGACACAAAGTTGGGAGGTATTGCAAATTCAGAAAAGGATCGAGATATCCTGCAGGGAGATTTGGATGACCTTGTAAACTGGAGTAATAGTAATAGGATGAAATTTAATAGTGAGAAGTGTAAGGTGATGCATTTAGGGATGACTAACAAGAATTTTAGTTATAAGCTGGGGACACATTGGTTGGAAGTAACGGAAGAGGAGAAGGACCTCGGAGTCCTGGTTGACCGCAGGATGACTATGAGTCGGCAATGTGACGTGGCCGTGAAAAAAGCTAATGCGGTCTTGGGATGCATTAGGCGAGGTATTTCTAGTAGGGATAAGGAGGTGCTGGTTCCATTGTACAAGGCACTGGTAAGACCACATTTGGAGAACTGCGTGCAGTTCTGGTCTCCCATGTTAAAAAAGGATGAACTCAAACTGGAACAGGTACAGAGAAGGGCCACTAGGATGATCCGAGGAATGGAAAACCTGTCGTATGAAAGGAGACTCGAGGAGCTCGGTTTGTTTACCTTAACCAAAAGAAGGCTGAGGGGGGATATGATTGCTCTCTTTAAGTATATCAGAGGGATAAATACCAGGGAGGGAGAGGAATTATTTCAGCTCAATACTAATGTGGACACGAGAACAAATGGATATAAACTGGCCGTCGGGAAGTTTAGGCTTGAAATTAGACGAAGGTTTCTAACCATCAGAGGGGTGAAGTTCTGGAATAGCCTTCCGAGGAAAACAGTGGGGGCGAAAGACCTCTCTGGCTTTAAGATTAAGCTTGATAAGTTTATGGAGGGGATGGTTTGATGGGATAACGTGATTTTAGTCAATAGATCAATAACGTGCCATCGCTGGTAATTAGTAACAATGGTCAATGATCGGATATTAAAAGTTACTACAGTGAACTTTTTCCGGAGGGTCTGGCTGGAGAATCTTGCCCACATGCTCGGGGTTAAGCTGATCGCCATATTTGGGGTCGGGAAGGAATTTTCCTCCAGGGTAAATTGGCAGAGGCCCTGGAGGTTTTTCGCCTTCCTCCGCAGCATGGGGCAGGGGTCGCTGGCTGGAGGATTCTCTGTGACTTGAAGTCTTTAAATCACGATTTGGGGACTTCAACATCTGAGTCAAGGGAGAGAATTATTCCAGGAGTGGGTGGGCCAGCTTTTGTGGCCTGCATCATGCGGGAGGTCAGACTAGATGATCATAATGGTCCCTTCTGACCTTAAAGTCTATGAGTCTATGAGTCTATGACTCTTGACCAAAGCCAGCCCCCAACATGTGGAGTGGACCACGGAGTGTGACCGTGCCTTCAAGGCCCTCAAAACAGTCTCTGCCGCGAGCCCATCCTATACAGCTCCGACTTTAACCGAAAGTTCATCCTCCAGATGGACACCGCGGAGGTAGTCCTAGGGGCTGTCCTGTCTCAGGAGGTGGATGGAGAGGAACACCCGGTCGTATACCTCAGTCAGAAACTGTTTCCACGAGAAAGAAACTACACGGTGATGGAGAAGGAGGCCCTGGCAATAAAATGGGCCTGTGATGCCTTGTGGTACCAGATCCTGGGGGCCCCATTCATACTGGTCAGTGGTTGGCCAGAATGAAAAATAATAATATGAGGCTAACGTGTTGGTACCTGGCACTACAGCCCTATGCTTATACTGTCCGCCATAGGGCTGGTAAGGACCATGCGAATGCTGACTTCTTGTCCCGCCTGGGAGAGTTGGACGGGTCTGGCCCCTATGGATGGGAGCCAGCCTTGTGGGGGGGGGTGTAGCGAGGTGGTGGGATGCCCCGCTGAGGGACGAGCCTCCCCTAGCACCACTGTGGGCGGAGCCAGTGGGTCCTGCTCCGCCCCCCAGAGGTCACGGCGCAGGACAGGAAGTAGAAAAGCCCCGCTGCAAAGCTCAGTTGAAAGCCAGCCGCCGGAGAGGCCAGCTGCCTGTGGCCTAGCTCCGGGTTGGGGAACGCCGGCAGGCCACGGCCGACCCGAGGACTGGCTGGGGCAGCTGCGCCTACCCCTCGCCAGCTACCCCGAGGAGCAGCCGCGCCTACCCCTCGCTAGATACCTGGAGGAACCGATGGTGCTGGAAACCGCCGAGGACGCCAGCCAAACCCAGGTACCTTATGAGGGGGAGTCCGGAAGTAGCCCGTGTTATATCCTTGGGGGCAACAGTTTTAGGATGAAATCACTGGAGACACAGAGAGCTGTAAACTTTGTAGCAGCCATTAATTTCCACACTCAGAATTAACCAACAGCTGGCTGGCTGGTTATCCCCTAATAATCTAACTCAGTTGCCATAGCAACACAAGGCTCTGTTACCATGACAACCAAATACACAACATATCCCTCCCCCCTTAATAAGAATGTCCCCTAAATAAAACAAACACTAAACTAGAGAAGGAGGGTAGACTGCCTCCATTCCCGGCTAAACCCTGGGGATTATTTTGCCCCTTAACCGTGGGTTCGCCCTAGCTAAAGATCCAGCCAACGAGGAGGCCTTCTGTCTCTAGGTGGATTACGGCGGACTTCTGGTGTTGTTGCACTCAAAAGTGTCTTGGGCACAAGCCTGACACTGAGCTCAGGGTTCGTAGGGCGAATGAGTGAGGATGGGGTATCAACTTGTGCCGGGCAGAGGGGTATCTCTGCCGCTGGCAATAATGGAGGGAAAAGTCAGGAACAGGTGACTCTCAATTCAGTGTCTCGCCGGAGGTGGTGAAGTCAGGCAACTCAACTGAAGATGTGTCCTGAGGACTGGTATGACCTGGCAGCAACTGATCTACATGTCGCCACCAGGTGAGATCCTCTGCAGTCCGGACTGTGTAGGAAACAGGTCCCGTTTGAGCAATGACAGTGGCAGGGACCCATTTAGCTCCAGAAGTACAATTCCGAGCCAAAACCAGCTGTCCTGGGCTAAAGGTTCAGTCTTTTGCTCTGGGTGCCCGCCTGATGACTTGATCTTGCTGCTGACGTTGCACAATTTGTCGTGGTTCAGAAGGTTTCAGCAGATCAAAGCAAGTGCGTAGCTATCATCCCATCATTAGAAAGGCCGGGGATGCCTTGGTCGTAGCATGAGGTGTGTTTCTGTAGGATAGTAAGAAGGTGTCCAGACGCTTTTGAATGGATGGTTGTCCCCTTGCCGATTTCAAAGCTTGTTTCATTGTCTGCACAAATCTTTCAGCTAATCCATTGGTGGATGGATGATATGGTGCTGAAGTGATGTGGTGTATCCCATTTGCCTTCATAAACTTTTGAAACTCCTGAGAGACGAACTGCGGTCCGTTGTCACTCACAAGTTGTTCTGGCAGACCGAAACGACTAAAGAGTCCTCGTAGTTTTTGGATAGTACCCTCTGCAGTAGTGGACTGCATTATAGAGACTTCTGGCCATTAAGAATGGGCATCTACCACCACCAAGAACATGCTTCCTTCAAGGGGGCCAGCGAAGTCAACGTGAATACGTTGCCATGGGTTTTCAGGCCAGTCCCATGGATGTAGAGGTGCCCACTGGGGTGCTTTCTTCACACCCTGACATGACATACAAGCTCTTGCCATCTCTTCAATAGCACTGTCCAATCCAGGCCACCAAAAATAGCTTTGTGCAATTTCCTTTATGCGCACTATTCCACAGTGACCGGAATGGAGCTGTTCTAACATCTGTGATCTCAGCAGTGGTGGGATAATGACACGTCTTCCCCACAACAAACAACCAGATTGGATTGATAACTCCGTTCTCCTGGACATGTAGGTAACAAGGTCAGGTGAGACCAGAGAGGTTCGTCGAGATGTTCCATGCATCACCAAGTCCATAACTTGGGACAATACTGGGTCAACTCGAGTTGCCTTCTTTACCTGAGTAGCGGTGATGGGTGTATTCTCTACCTGTTCAAAGTAAAAGATTTCCTTCTGGGCACTATCTCGACGGTTGACTGGCAAAGGCAGCCTTGAGAGACCATCCGCATTGCCGGGCAGAGTGGATTTCCGATATTTGATTTCATATGTGTGCGCGGAAAGCAACAGTGCCCACCATTGCATACGACTAGCCACTAATGGAGGAATGCCGATATGGGGTCCAAAAATTGAAGTCAGGGGTCGATGGTCTGTGAGAAGAGTAAACTTCTGCCTGAACAGATACTGATGAAACTTCTGAATTCCGAAAACGATTCCCAATGCCTCACGTTCGATTTGGGCATAGTTAGTTTCTGCTTTGCTTAGAGTGCGTGACGCAAAAGCAATAGGTCTCTCTTCTCCTGAAGGCATAATGTGTGACACGACTACTCCCACTCCATAAGGTGACGCATCGCAGGCCAACTGTAGGGGTAAGGATGGATCGAAGTGCGTCAGAACTTCAGAATTTAGCAATGCATCCTTAGCTTTGTTAAATGCAACATCACAGGCTTCAGTCCACTTCCAGGCCTTGTTCTGCCCAAGGAGTTCGTGAAGTGGTTTTAGCAGTGTGGCTAACTGTGACATGAACTTTCCATAATAGTTCAATAGTCCTAGAAACGAGCGAAGCTGGCTAACATTACGAGGAGGGGAACCTCCACAATAGCCTTAACTTTGGCAGGGGCCTTACGAAGACCTGTAGGATCAATGATGTGTCCCAAATATTCCACAGAGGGCTGGAAGAATTCACACTTGTCTTTGAAGACTCGCAGTCCATACTCTTTCAGTCTTTGTAGGGTAGCCTCTAAATTCTTTAGGTGATCCTCCTCATTCCTTCCAGTGACCAGGATGTCATCCAGATAGCACTGGACTCCTGGCAAGCCACACAAGATCTGGTCCATAGCCCTCTGGAACAGGGCGGGAGCAGATGTTATTCCGAAGGGTAGGCGACAGTATCGATAAAGCCCCTTATGAGTCACAATAGTCAACAGCTCTTGGGACTTTTCATCAACGTGCATTTGTAAATACGCTTGACTCAGATCAATCTTACTGAACTTTTGTCCCCCAGCCAGGCCTGTGAAGAGGTCATGGATGCGGGGAAGTGGGTATTGCTCTGCACACAACACCGGGTTGACAGTGACTTTAAAATCACCGCAAATCCGGAGGGAGCCATCTTTCTTCACTATTGGAACACAGGAGTGGCCCATGGGTTATGGGTAACTGGTATTAGGACTCTATTTGTGATGAGTCGCTCCAGGTCCACTTCAACCTTCGGCCTGATGGCATATGGCACAGTTCTGGCTTTCAGATATTTTGGTTGACTGTCAGGTTTAATGTTCAATGTCACAGTGATTCCCTTCATACTTCCCAGATCCTCTCCAAAAACAGCAGCATGTCTCCTTAGTATAGTGGTCAGACCGGTTTCTTCTTAGTCACTCGGTGCACTTCTGCCCAATTCAGCTGGATCTTCCTAAGCCAAGACCTACCCATTAAGGCTGGGTAATTACCTCTCACCACAAACAGTGGCAATTTAGCAGCCTGTCCATTGAGCTCCACCTTAACATCAGTAGTGCCCAACATGGGCACAGCTTCTCCCGTATACATCTTCAGCACTGTTTTTGTTGCTTGAAGCGGAAGATGCTGTAGCTTTTCTTTATACACAGTTTCTGAGACCAGCGAAACGGCTGCACCGGTGTCCAGTTCCATGCGTATAGGTTTGCCGTCCAACAACGGGGTTACCCAGTATTCATGTGAGCCCACTGCCAAAGACAAAAGGTGGAGTGGCTCTTCTTCTTGTGAGGAGGTGTCTCCTTGGTCAGCCTGGGTCTGCGCTAGGGTATGCAGATTTCCCTTTTTCGTCGGCCAGACCACAGGCCTCTTTTTCTTTTGTTTACAGGCACAATCAATGTGTCCCTTTTTACCACACTGTCGACACACCAGGACTTTACACCAGCATTCTGATGTAGGGTGATCCGGCTTACCACAGTGGTAACATTCCTGACTCCCCACAGTTTTGTGGGTAGGTTCTTGTAACCAGGGCTGGCTCTGGCTTTTTGGCCGCCCCAAGCAAAAAAAAAAAAAAAAAAAACCATGCGGCGCGACCGGAGCGCGGGTTCAGGGGGACCGGCTGGGGGGTGGGGAGGGGGAGGGAGCGGGTGGGAGAGAGAGAGAAGGGGGCGGCCAGGGCTACAGCAGGGGCGCTGCCACGCGGCCCCTCCCGCTGCGCCGCTTCCTGCCACCTGCCGTGAGGGCTCCGCTCCGATCGGGGGGGAGGGAAGGAAGAGGACTGCACTGCAGGGTGCTCTGGTTCTCCGCGCCACCGCCCCCTACAGGGCGGCCGGAGCGGAACAAGAACAAAAACAAAAAAACAAAAAAACAAAGAAAAAAAAGCGGCCGTGCCGCCCTAGGATTGGGCGGAATGCCGCCTTGAACAATCTGCCGCCCCAAGCACCAGCTTGCTCAGCTGGTGCCTGGAGCCGGCCCTGCTTGTGACACCTTATGCACCCTAGGGGATGCACCAATGGATTGTGCCTCCTTTGTAGCCAGTTCCATGGAGACAGGAATATCAATGGCCTTCTGTAAGGTAAGCTGAGCCTCTATCAATAGGCGCTTCTGTATAGCTTCACTGTACAGGCCACACACTGACCTGTCACGTAGGCCATCATTTAACATCTCCTTACATTCACAGTGTTCTGCAAGCTTTCTCAAAGTTGCTACAAATTGTACAACTGTTTTGTCTTCTTTCTGGTCTCTTTTGTGGAACCTATATCTTTCAGCAATTACCAGTGGTTTTGGAGAAAAATGGGACCCCAGGATTTCCACAATGTCACTGTAAGATTCAGTCTCTGGCTTAACAGGGTGGAGTAAGCTGCGTAGCAGGGAGTAGGTCTTAGCCCCTACAGTACTTAAGAATATTGGCACCTTCTTCTCTTCTGTAATGTCATTTGCAATAACAAAAAGCTCAAAACGCTTAGTATATATGTGCCATTGCTCTATAGTCTCCTCAAAAGGTTCCAGTGGCCCTGTAAGTGTAGCCATGATTTTAGTTTCAGTTTGCACAGTCAGAGCAAACAAGCCAGTTCTCACCCTCTTCCAGCAGCAAACAAGGTTGGTTTGTTTGGTTTTGTACCTTAACTTCTACTTCCTTCTGTTGCTGGGGCAGCACAGAGATCCCATCCTCGTCGCCACGTTGGTATATCCTTGGGGGCAACAGTTTTAGGAAGAAATCACTGGAGACCCAGAGAGCTGTAAACCTTGGAGCAGCCATTTATTGCTACACACAGAACTAAACAACAGCCAGCCAAACAGGCTGGGCTATCCCCTAATAATCTAACTCAGTTGCCATAGCAACACAAGATTCTATTACCACGATAACCAAATACACAACAGACACCCTTGTTCTATGCCATTGGTTCCCAAACTTTCCGGCATCACGGCCCCTTTTTAATTTTTGAGAAACCCTCACGGCCCCCCACCTCTCCTTTACCATCATCCAACCCCCGTTTTAATAAATTCAATTCATAATTTTAATGCCCCTGCTCCTTGTCCCCTGACCGCCTGCTCCTGGGACCCCACCCCCAATCCAGCTCCCCCTGCTCCTTGTCCCCTGATCGCCCTCTCCCGGGATCCCACCCCCTAACCAACCCCCCCACTCCCTGTCCCCAGACTGCCCCCCGGGACCTCCTGCCCCTTATCCAACCCCTACTCCCCCAGCTACCTGTCCCCTTACCATGCCGCTCAGAGTGCCAGGACTGGCTTATTGGAAAACTTGGGAGGTGGGTGGGCGCAAGCCGTGCTGCCCGCTTGGTGGCGTGGCTGCAGGGGTGGGGGAACAGTGGGGGAGGGGCTGGGGGCTAGCCTCCTCAGCCGGGAGCTGAAGGGCCGGTCAGGAGGGTCCCACGGGCCCGATGTGACCCACAGCCCGTTGTTTGCCCACCTCTATTCTATTAAATAAATAAATAATGTTTACGACAATAAAAAAAAATTCGTTATTAAAATTTCACAGCTTCACGCCCCCCCCCCTTGGAATTAATTCATGCCCCTCAGTTTGGGAACCAATGTTCTATGCCTTGTACCCCACTCCTCTCCCAGAGCCGGGGAGAGAACCCAGGAGTCCTGACTCCCAGCCCTCCCCTTCCCTCTGCTCTAACCCACTAGACCCCCCTGCTTCCCACTACAAGGATTGTAGAAGAGGCACTGCTTCCTCCCTCCTTTGGCTCCCTGCAATGACCAATAACAGGCATCACTATCACCTCCCAGTCTGACCAGTGCACACCACCCCCAGGAACAGCCCTGTGCTGGCAGCCCTGGACTCCCCAGCCACCTGCAGTGCCACATCAGCCCCTGGTAGTCAAGAGTGTTAGTTCAACCTTGTCACTTTCACCTGCAGACACAGCTTTCCTGGCTACTCACAGCTTAACTCGCAAAGATCCAGAAATCGCAAAATTCTCCTGTCCTAGTCCCTGCCTCTGAGCCAGCTGGATCAGAGCTTGTGCCCCCTAGAGTCGAGCAGCCCTGTGTCCAATTCCCTGAGCCAGCCAGGCCGTATTCCCTCCTCTGCCTTTGGGGTCTGATGCCCTTTGGCATTTCCCCGGCAGCTTTTGAAGGGACCCGCGTGGCCGCAGGGGCAGGAGTCTCTTACCAGCCAGCCCCACGCCCAGCAGGGCTATCGTCAGGAGGTTGAGGCCAGTGATCAGGGACGGGGGCGCCTGGCTCTGCGGGTCTGGAAGGGGAAAGCCAGGGGCCTCTCCTATTGCTCGGAGCGGCTGCACTCTGTTCTCAGGCACTAGCTCGCTCCGCGGTCGGGTGGGGATGGCTCTCCGAGCAGGACACCCCCGCTCCAGCGCAAAGTGGGGATCTGCCCAGAGTGTCTCCTGTTCGTGTTGGAGTGAACCAGTGGGATGTTCTGACACAAATACCCTGTGACCTGGAAATTCTCAATATCAAACAGGGAATTAGATCCCGTCGGGTCCACGGAGCAAATGCTGCTCATCCACTGGGAATGTCATCTCGGCCCTGGTTGGAGTGGGTGACCGCGAGATCCAGGGCTGGGCAGGCAGGGGACTGCGGGGGAGGAGTGAGGGGCTATGGCAGAGCTGGGTGTGAGGAGCCAAGGGCTCGGCAGGCAGGGGGCTGCGGGGCGCAGTGAGCAGCTCTGGAAGGGCTGCGTGTGAGGAGCCCAGGGCTGGGCAGGCAGGGGGCTGCGGGGGGGAGGAGTGAGGGGCTGTGGCAAAGGTGGGTGTGAGGAGACGAGGATGGGCAAGCAGCGGGCTGCGGGGTGGGGGGGAGTGAGGGGCTCTGGTAGAGATGGGTGTGAGGAGCTCAGGGCTGGGCAAGCAGGGGGCTGCGGGGCAGAGTGAGGGGCTCTGGAAGGGCTGAGTGTGAGGAGCCCAGGGCTGGGCAGGCAGGGAGCTGCGGGGGGGAGGAGTGAGGGGCTGTGGCAAAGGTGGGTGTGAGGAGACGAGGCTGGGCAAGCAGCGCGCTGTGGGGTGGGGGGGAGTGAGGGGCTGTGGCAGAGCTGGGTGTGAGGAGTACAGGGCTGGGCAAGCAGGGGGCTGCGGGGTGGGGGGGAGTGAGGGGCTGTGGCAGAGCTGGGTGTGAGGAGTACAGGGCTGGGCAAGCAGGGGGCTGCGGGGTGGGGGGGAGTGAGGGGCTCTGGTAGAGCTGGGTGTGAGGAGCCCAGGGCTGGGCAAGCAGGGAGCTCTGGGTCCAGATTAAGGGGCAGCAGCAGAGCTGGGAGTGGGGGAAGCTCAGTTCAGAGCTAGCAGGGGGCTGTGAGTCGGTAGTGAGGGGCTCCAGCAGAGCTCATGGGGGCGGGGAGCCCAGGGGAGCCCCGTGCCGTATGTCTCTACTTTGCAGCCTGTTGGGAGACCTCACAGGATCTGATCAGCCCCTGCCGCAGACAGCACAGCAGGGCGGGGGCGTGTGGGCTCGGCCGCGCAAACCGGGGTCCTGCCTTAGAGGGGACGTTCATCCCCCAGCTTTGCGGCGCTTCCAGGCACTGACAATCCCAGCCGCTGTAACCAGACGGGGTCACACCGCGAGAAGGGCTTGTCCTGCTCGTTCTAGGCCAGCACACAAGGGGTCCTGAACCCAGGGGTAGAGAACCCAGGAGTCCTGACTCCCAGCCCCACCCCCACTAGATCCCACTCCCCACCCAGAGCTGGGGCTAGTCAGACTCCCAGCCCCTCCCTGGCACCCCGTGTGGGACATTCCCAGATTTGCAGCCCCAGAGTCGGGATCTCGGCCTGTTAGTGGAACATGCCTGGTTAACGATTCACCCCATGAACCCGCCTGGGAGCCAGGCATGGGCCAGGGGGCTGGATCTTTGCTCTCTGCCCCTCACTTCCTCCCTGCAGGGTGTCTGAGAAGTGGGGCGAGCTGGCCTTTAAATTTAGGGGTGTCTAGGGATCTGGGCTGTTTTCAATCCAAAGCTAAAGAGGCGAATTCCACCTCCCGGCTGTGCTGATGGGATTGGGGAGCAGGCTGTGATATCACCTCTGTACATGGCATTAGTCAGAGTTGTGGGGTACCCCAACTAACTCCCAGGGGCAGGGAGACCCATGAGTTAACCCTGCTACAATCCAGTAACACGAAGTTTGGGGGTTAACCCCACTGATACCCAGCAGCAGGTAGTTCTACAGGTTAACCCCACTAAAATAGAGTGGCAGGGAGTCACATGGGTTAACCCACTAATACCCAGTGGAAGAGGATCCCACCGGTTAACAGCACCAGTGCATACTGGCACGGAGTCTCGCACGTTA